>NC_080539.1:29109654-29747386 GCF_028640845.1 Ahaetulla prasina
GATTGCCACATATACTTTCTAAGGATAACCACTGATGGTTAAAAACGGTTTAAAACTGCTATCTTACCTAATATTTGTATTTGTAATTGCCATCTGTTACTAATAAACTTACGCAACATAGAAAATATTTTGGGGAAATACAGACTGGCTTCCTTTGCAGTTCGTTGGCCAACGTAAGAACAGTCTGCTGGATTAGATGGGCCAGCCAGAGGTCCGATCCAACAGCACACTGCTTATATTCAAAAAAGCAGCTTGTAGGACTTCACTAAGTAAGTGAAGCTATCATCATTCTCTTCTGCTTTATAGATTGGTAACTGGTGAAACAGTTAGACACAAGATACTTTTACAAAACAATAAGACAGCCTCCTGATTGCTTTTTTCTGGTACGTTATGGGAAGAAGCAAGATTTTAGGCTGTATGTTGTTCTTGTTGAATAACCTCAATTTCTGAGAGTTTTTGTAAATAAAATTGACTTGAAGCAAAATTGCTTTGCCTAAAAAGAAGAAAAACAGTGGGCCTTGAGGGCTTGCATCAATAACTATAATTTTGCTGAAGATTTCCATAAAACTATTGTATCTGTCAGTTATATAGGCATAAAAGAAGTTGCTCTTTGAATCTTGTCCTTATATGCTTTTCACTTTTAAATGTGCCAGATAATCATGTAGCGCAACAGGGGAGTAATGATGGCTTATGTATTCACTCTGAAAGGCAAGGTGGCCCATTCAGGTCTGATTTGCTTTGTATTTTGCTCCATGCTGGAGAGGCAAAATTAGCTAGAATGAGTAAGGATGAAAGTGGAAAGGATCTCATTGCTTCATGAATGCACAGATATTTCCAGCCTTGGCTTGAATTCATGCCATTCTCATTGGTAAAGTTTCAGACTCAAAAGTTCAAAAGGTTGAATAATACTGAATTTCTTATCAAAAATATGCTAGGCTACGTAGGTCTGAAGGAACTCCCCAAGCGCAATCCCTGCCATGAATTAACACAAAGACTGTTCATTTTAGTTATTTACTAAATTAATATGCTGTTCAACTGATTGTTGAAGTGACTCTGGGTGGCTTGTTAAATGATAAAAGAATAAATAAAAAAATAACTAAAATTAGTAAGAATTAAAGAGACTAATAATTAAGAGGACAAACAGTAGTGAAGTGAGGTCTTCTCTTTTGCCCACCTCCAGCATAGAGCACCTCATTAGAGCCCAGCAGAGTCAAACTTTAAGGCCTTTTCAGAACAGAAATGGGTCTCATGTCCAACAAAGGAAAATGGAAGGGGACATGATAGAGATGTATAAAGTCATACATTGCATACATAGCTAATTGGAGAGGATTTTTTCTCTCTCTTTCATAATGTTAGAATCAAGCTAATCCTCTGAAACTTGAGATTTAACCAGAAGATGGAACAGGTAAATATTAATTCCAATCATCCTTCTCAACCAAGTACGTTGGGATATGCTTGGCTATATTGGCTGGGGGATTTGAAGAATGGCACTCTATTTGGAGGGTCTTCCGCTTAAAAATGATTGATATAAGCATTGAATAAATTAAATCATAGATTATTCTTCAGTTACAAAAATGCGAAGAGAAGTTGAATTCTCATATATCTGGCTAGGACCCATGTTGAGTGTTAGTCACCCTGCCATGAAAAAGTTCCCCGTTACAGGAAAAACAGTTATTCTATGCAGAGCTCTTATCTTCTTTCGGTGCCTCTGTGCAAGAGGAGCAGCCAAATTGCTAGGAACAGAAGCCAGATGATTGGGTATTAATGCAGCCCATAAAGAAAAGTGCAGTTATTATGTTCTTTTCTCTGTGAAGCTAAAGAATATGAGGGAAAAGCCAAGACATTCCTTGTTCCAGACAATTCCAATTCAGCTACACCGAAGCTACATTCATACAACATCTTAAAAACTAGGTTATTTATTGTGTTGGTTCCTTTCCTGTAGATTAGTATGTTGTGAAAATCCAATATAATGTGTTTATAGTTTAGTATTATGTGACCAGAATATGTGTTTCTCCAATAACTAGCATAACTGCAACCTGAGTTTCATCTATGCAAGGCATCTCCAGAGATCCCAGCTTGGTGGGTTGATTGAACAAAGCAATAATATATGACTCTTTCCCCATCAGCTTGTGTATATGCAAATATGTATATTTGTACAAGTTCTTATTTCTGGAGAAATGGTACTGTGATGGGATTGTTGCCTGTTTGCAGGACTGTACCCATCAATACATACAGTCACTGAGGAAGCTAATTGATGTCTTCAAAATGTTTATTTACTTGTTCCTCTGCAGGATTTGGGAATGGAATCAACTTCACTGGATGATGTCTTATATCGCTATGCCAGCTTTAGAAACCTTGTTGATCCAATCACCCATGATCTGATCATCAGCCTTGCCAGATATATCCACTGCCCTAAACCAGTAAGTGCTTGCTTGCAGTTGTTTGGATTTGTTTGAGGAAAGAGTAAAATTGCTACTTATAAATGAAGGGTTGCTAGAACGCACATCTCTTAGAAGGAATTGCTAACTGATCCCTCTGAGAACTGGCTCACATCTTGCTCGACTTGAACCAGGGACTGATTCTAGGGCTCAATTTATAGGATGCAGGCAACTGTCCAGGAATATTTCAGCAGCCAATGGTGGATGTAATGTTGGGAAGCAAGTATTTGCAAAAAAGGGCTGCTGAGTGTGAAAATAGTTGTAGTTAGATGGGGACAAAATGTTTGGGCTTGTGATAGAAAGTCTATCGGACCAAAATGGATGAAAAAGATGAGCTTATGTTAAAAAAAAACACCCCACTCAATAGCACAAGGGAGGAAAAACTCTTGCTGTGGTAGCTAGGTTGTATCCACAGAATTTGCTTAAGCAGATTAAATGAGGAACTACCAGGTACATTTCAATAACATGTTATGTGCAGTTATCATAAACTTTAATTTTATATATGGATTGTTTATCAGAAAATATAAATTCAGTCTGTTTTGTTAGTTTATGGTTTGGTATATTATTAGCCAGGTTAATTTATAAATCAGGATCGGTGTGTGTGAACTCAGTCACTGTGTCATCTTGGTAATCCTTTTCATCTGATATCTAACTTTTATGTCACAATAAATTTTGTACAATCCACAGAAGTTAGGTAGGTGGAGCATCTAGCTGACCTTGGTTGATTTTGAAAAGTTGAGCAAGGCCAGACCTACTTAGTGCTTAGTTGGAAGACTCCATGAAATCAAGGTTGTACTGTAGTTAGTTAGATCATTGGGAAATTGGGGTGGGGTGGGGAGGAGGGAAATCTTAAAAGAAAGAAATTGGAAACCACTGTTGTATTGTTGCCAAGAAAACTACATGAATATTCCATGAAGTTGCCAGATGTTGAGCCTGACTTGGAAGAGAATTTGCCTTTGTCTGAGCTGCAAAATATCTAGGAGTGTATGCAACGCACACAATTTCTCTGTGTTAATGGTTAATGCAGAAACAGGCATAAATAGGAACGTTCCCTCCATTTTCCTCCCCATCTTTCAATATCTGATTCTAGGGTGGTTCTCGAGCAGAGCTCTGTAGTTCTTGTTTAAACAGAACTGCATATTTATTTGCCATTGGGAATTCCTTGCTTCGATTTGTTTTGTTAATGGGCTTATTTCCCTCTTTTTGGGATATTGTGTTCCTTTCTCTGGATACTCATTGCTTGTTTCTTATAATGAGATTATATTTGTCACTGGAAATTTTTCAACTGCCTGCCTGCAAAGGACAGTCTAATATTTATGGTGGGGATTTGGCCTTTTTAATGCAGGAGAGAGAATCCAATGGTTTATTGCAGCCTGGCTCCAATTTTTTGATGCCTTATTTGGGCCTTGCTCATTCAATAATTGCTATAATTCTACCCATAGGCCTCCTTAGAAAATAAAACTAGTAATTGGCTGTAGTCTAATGCTGTTGCTGGAATTATTCCCCCTATCAAGACATCTAGGCAAAGATAAGCTCTGGGGCTAGGAAGCAATGTTGTCAATTTCTGGGAAAAGACCACTTTGTCAAGTCCAGTCTGGCCGCTGTTTTGTGACTAGATATGCCTGTGACCTGGTTTCAACATACTCGGAATGTTTGCCAAGATCAAAATACAGCCTTAAACCAAGGAAGTGTTCTTACTCAAATAGTGGGTTATCCTGGCTTTTTTAGAATAACAGAATAACAAGAAGAGACCTTGGAGGTTTTCTAGTCCAACCCCCTGGTCAAGCAGGAAATCCTGTTCCATTTCAGACAAATATTTGCCCAATCGCTTCTTAAAAACCTCCAGTGTTGGAGCACCCACAACCTCTGGACCAAGTCGTTGCACTGATTAATTGTTTTGTCAGGAAATTTCGCCTTAGTTCTAGATTGATTATATCTTTGATTAGTTTCCATCCATAGCTTCTTGTCTTCTGGTGCTTTGGAGAATAGCTTGACTCCCTCTTGTTTGTGGCATCCCCTGAGATATTGGAACACTGCTATCATGTAACCCCCAGTCCTTCTTTTCATTAAACTAGACCAGGGGGTAGGCAACCTTAAACCCCTACCCTCTGGAACGAACTTCCCCCTGGTCTACGCCAAATACCTGACCTTCGGACCTTTCGCCGCGAATTGAAAACGTATTTATTCATTCGCACGGGGCTGGCTTAAATTTTGTTGTATTTTTAAATTTATATTCCATATTTCTAAATTTTATATGAATTTTAATGGGTTTTTAGAATTTTAAATGTTTTAAAGTTTCGGCCAATTGTGTAATAAGTTTTTTAATTTTGTTTTAATTGTATATTGTATTGTTTGCTTTTACTTTGGCTGTACACCGCCCTGAGTCCTTCGGGAGAAGGGTGGTATCGAAATCTAATTAATAATAATAATAATAATAATAATAATAATAATAATAATAATAATAATAATAATAATAATAATAATAATAATAATAATAATAATAATAATAAAAAACACTCCAAGAGCTTTAAGGTCCTAATTGGAAGCCCCCCATTCAATTCTGGAGCTGACTGAAAGTCTGGTTCCCCCACCATAGAGTCTCCTCTTAGCGCAGCGTCCTTTTTCCTCTACCTGCCCTAATCAAAAGCCCTATCAATTGTGAAGTTGACCTGCGACAGGGAGCCGCAGCAGATGGATGAAAGAGCCACATGCGGCTCCAGAGCTGTGGGTTGTGCTGATCCCTGAACTAGACATACCCAATTCTTGCCAACTGTTCTTCATATGACTTACCCTTCAGTCCCCTAGTTGTCTTTGTTGCTCTTCTCTGTACTCTTTCTAAAGTCTTTTCTTTTTTATTCTGTGGCGACCAAAACTATGTCCATATGCAGGTGAAAAAAAGCTGCTCTTCCATGGAGAAGATAGTCCTTTCATAACTACCATTGCATTGTTTATTGATGATTTGGAAGAATAATTGCCATTTGAGTTATTAAGTTGGGGAGATTGTATTTAACTGAATAGACAACAACTGTATTGATTCTTTCCCACTTGAGCAATCCTCGGTTTTCATACATATGAAAAAGGACGATAGGAGCTTTTCTTCCTGACAATAGCGAGTGCAGATTACATGGAAATGAGCTTTTCCCTAAATGCTTGAAATATTTTTATTCTGCTCTGTCACAAGGACCAAACGCATAAACTGCTGAAGAGCAAATTGAATTGGGAATAAATGAATGACTTAATACAGCAGGTGCATTTAGATGCTTCCCAGCAGAAGCGAAAAAGCAAAAGGAAAGTTGTGTACGCTGAGTGTTTGTGTGTGTGGGGGGGCACAAAACATCTAGGGCATTATTTTTACAAATAGGCAAGCTCTGGAGAGCCATATCCAAGCTAAGGCATATGATAAAACTTGATTGCTAGGCAATCCAGTGCCTTCCTTAAGCAGTCATTTATGATAATTATTGCTAAAACTCCTTGGTTTAGAAATGAGTTCCACTGTTGTTGTTGTTTTAATGGGCTTACTTTATTGAATGGTTAAATCACTATTTATTTGATGGTGCTGCTTTCAGATGGTAACTAGAAATTAATTGCAGCCATTGCAAAACTCTCAGGAGGTTGAATACTACAGCTACCCTGAACAAAGTCATCGGTAGGTAGTTGGGTTCTGTTTAGCTTTAGAAGCACTGCACTTTTTCCTAACAGCATGGATAATAAGATGTTTGCAATGTGAAAATGACACATATTGCAATACTTGAGCAGCTGGATTATTACTCAGAATTCAAGGCTCTCCAACATGGGAACTTTAAGACTTGTGGACTTCAACTCCCAGAATTCCTCAGCCAGCAAAGCTGGAGTTGAAGTCCACAAGTCTTAAAGTTGCCAAGGTTGGAGACCCCTGACTCAGATAACTAGTTAGCTTCAGAATAGTACTTTTCTTTGAGCCTGGTGGTGATCTTTGTCTCTGTAGTAGCATAATAGCGTGATGACCTGGGCCATGACACAAAGGCAACACAGCCAGAGAACTGATAGGAGTCCCTTTATTATCACCAACTGTGCCCCCAATGTTCCTTTCAACTCTCTGGCCTGGAGAGAGCTCTTCCATCAACCTGTAATAGTCTTTGGCTGGCAGTACTTTAGTCCCAAATGTTGTAAGCAGAAAACTTCTAACAAAAAATCCAAAGGCAAGACAAGGTAATTAATCCAGCAGGGCAAGCAAAATAAGGAATTCCACAAGTAAAGTAGCACAGCAGTAAATCAAACCAGTTGGGAGGATGCCAGGACTTCAGATAAACACCAGATGAACTCAGCGTTTGCTCCCAACAACCACCCCTCCCATTTGCCTCTCCTTTTAAACTCCATCAGCAGCTGTGCCTTGTAAAGAGGATCGGGTCCCTTTCCTCCCTCATAAGCCACGCAACCCACATTGCTCTCTTCTCCATTCCTAGGATGAAGAGGGGTTGGGCCTTGGTCTTCATCTAAACCCCTCTCCTTTGTTCTACCTCTCACCTGCTCTGCCCAGTCTGACTTTGCACTTCCCGAGTTTCTGCCACAGCCAACGGATCCACTCTCTCTCTCTCTCTCTCTCTCTCTCTCTCTCTCTCTTTGTCAACTGTTCCTCTTCCCCTTCAGATTCAGACTCCGACAGGGGCATGACAATAGTATTTTTACCATGCTTGATCCCAACACAGATTTCCTCTAACTCCCCCACCACCCCCGGTTAATTATGTTAAACAGACTAGCAGACCCATAAGGATTTTTATTTTTATTTTGCCAAGGGCTAATTAAGGCATCATTTTAGAGTATGTGCTCTTTCCCCCCTCCTCCCTTTTTAGGCATACTGTGATCCACATATGAAGCCGGTGGATCACAGTATGATGGTCCATAGGAAACAACAATTGAATGAAAAACTGCCAGTGACCTTCTACCGCTGCGCCATAGAGTGTATTTTAACTTACTGTGTATGGTTTGCCAATTGCACAGTGGCAAATAGGACAGAGCTCTAGAGGGTTAACATCATTGCCCAGAAGATCATTGGTTGCCCTCTCTCCTCTTTGGAAGAGCTTTATAACTCCCACTGCCTTAAGAAAGTTCAAAACTTTCTTAAAGATCCATCTCATCCTGGGCATGCGCTTTTTTTTGAACTATTACCATCTGGCAGACGCTACAGGATAATGAAAACAAGGACAAATAGGCTGAAAACAGCTTCTATCCCAGAGCAGTGCCTATATTGAATTCTATCGTATAGTGCAATATTAATGCAATATCAGAGGTTTTCAATTCAATTGCATAGAATGTGAAGGATGTCTGTTTTTGTTTTATATTTTATAGTTTTCTTATGTATAATGTACACTGAAGATGGCATTTACTTTCATTGTACAAGGTGCAATGACAATAAAGTACTAACAGATGGATGTGGAACTAGAAACAAATGATTATGCTTGGCAAAATTAGGGAAAGTAGGAAAAAAAGGGAGATGGGTGGAGGAATAGAATCAAAGACTGTTTTGGAAGCTCTTCAAGTTAGTGTTATATACTGCAAACAGGTTGATTGTTTGCCAATTCAATCACCAGATGTAGAAGCCAACTTAGTGACGTCTGCTTAATTATACTGTTTATCACCTTGTTTAAAAGAAGAAAAAAGAATATGTAACTTTCAGTAATTTTTTTGTATATATTCACAGAACCACCAGGAACTGATTACACCCCAGTTTTAGAATCAGGTTTCTAATATGATAGGGCTTGAACCAGTGGTGAAATTCAAAATTTTAAACTACCAATTCTATGGGCATTGCTTGGTGGGCATAGTGTGGCTTGGTGGGCGTTGCTTGGTGGGCATGGCAGGGGAAGGATACTGCAAAATCCCCATTTCCTCCCCACTCCTGGGGGAAGGATATTGCAAAATCTCCATTCCCACCTCACTCTTGGGCCATCCAGAGGTGGTATTTGCCAGTTCTCCAAACTACTCAAAATTTCCGCTACCAGTTCTCCAGAACCTGCTGGATTTCACCCCTGGCTTGAACCTGCTATGGGTACAGTTATGTCTAGGGAAGGTACCTGCTGATGTTGCTGGCTGAACTATTTCTCTTTTGGCTTTGGAAGGGAGGGTTCTGAGCACTTGCCCTTGGATGCTCAGAGAGTTGCTTCCAACTTTTAAACTGTCATTTTTAATCATTGTCTTTCTCAGCAATTTTCTAACTTTTGTTTCTCAACCTTAGCAACTTTGCAATGTCCGTATTTCAGCTCCCAGAATTCCCCAGTCAGTTGCTTGCTGGGGGAATTCTGGGAACTGAAATCTACAAATCTTAAGATTTTAAGATTGAGAAACACTGCTTTAGTTACTGCAGTGATGGCGTGTAGAAAAATGTAAACACAAATAACAGAGTGAATTCATCTCTTGATGGCTACATGAACCCTGCATACTGTTTGCTTGGCAACTGGCTTGCCATTGGTTTCATTTGGGATATTTGTGTCTCCCTAGTTCCCTAATTTGGGAATTTCCTGATCGGTTTCTGTCCAGTTATGACTAGATTTGGTCCTGTTTAGTTTTTTTTCAAAATCGGCCAAAGTTGGTTAAATGCAGCTCTCAGACCTGATTTGATCTTGATAGGCATCAGATATTATAAACTCTTCCTCTTCTCTGTATTCTCAGGATTTCCTTCCAGCTGTGAAATATTAGGTGCTTGTTCAGTGATGGGATGTTCCCAAGGCTATTGTTAATAAGAGGAGATGGTTGTGATGACATCTTTATGCTGATACATAATAGTAGGTTCCCAGCTGCTCTTGCTAAATAGAACTAAATCTGTGCCAGTGCCCCCAATAAGACATTAACAGGATAGGAATCTGGAACTTTTTAAAGTATCTCCGATTTGGTTGGCTGCTCTAATTAGTGTTAACACGGGCATTTATAGAAACTATTTCCCAGGAAGTGATAGAGCAAAGCGGCTGTATAAAATACAATTGCATTTTGTGTGTGTACCAAAATGCATTTCAAGTTGCCGGTATATTAATTAGTTTTGTTCCTTTATGTCATGTTCCATGACAATTATACAGTGTAACAAGAATGTATTGAATATTTTTGGCAATAAGTATAACAACTTTTCTTGATATAAAATAGGAACATGGGAAACTGCTTCGTGCCTAGACAAACAATGGTCCGTCTTTGTCTCTGCCGATTAGAATCAGTTAATCCGAAGTCACAGACCCAGCTCTATCTGGAAAGGACAGGCATTAACCTGAGACCTACTGTTTGCCAGGAAGTATCTTCGTCATTGAAGCAAAGTGCGTTCTGAGAATCTCAGGCAATGTTTCCTAAAGAAAAACTCTTTATCTTTTGTAACGGAGAGGAGGAGAAATACCATGTTTCCCCGCAAATATGACCTACCCTGAAAGTAAGTCCTAGCTTGATTTCTACATGTGTGCCCAATATAAGCCCCACCCACCAAAATAAACCCTAATTAAGACCCCGCCCATTCCAGGGTGCATGGGTGAAAATTAAGGTAGGGTGGGGATCGGAGGGTTGAGCTGTCCTACTACTTATCTTCGGACAGTTGCAGCCAGGCCTCACACACCCTGACATCAGCCTTGCCAGCTCATTTTTTCTGCAGCTAACAAGGCTTTCCTGAAGGCCTCTATAGCCGATAACAGAGCTCCGGGTCGAAAAAGCCTTGCCGGATGCAGAAGTAGTTCCTGAAGGCCTCTGACAGCAAATAGGGTGACGTGTGCAAGTGAGGTGAGTCAGTGGACGACATTCCCCTGAAAATAAGACCTGGTGCCTTTTTTGGTGCCAAAAAATATAAGACAGGGTCTTATTTTCGGGAAAACATGGTAGATGTTGCTCAAAAACCTGGATGCATTTGAAGAACAGTTATCCTTTGGGAAAGCTGGCTTGCCTGCTAAATTTTAACACTTTCATCTTCAGTATAGTCTCCCTGAAATCAGCATATAGGTTGAATAACTAAGGAGAGAGTATATAATATGGTTTCACTTCTATATTGAACTAGAATCAGTTTGTTTCTTCATATTCTGTCTTGACTATTCTTTTCGCCTGACACATGCATAATTTTGGTGTGTATTTTTTTGTATTTTCCAAAAAATATTTTCCAATATTTATGGAATCTGGATTGGAAAAAGATGCTTTTGGTTTTAAAATTGGAGGAAGAAATGTCAGTAACCTGCACTATACTGATGGTACTACTCTTGATAGCTGAAAATGCGGACAATCTGCAAACTCTAATGATGATAGGAGCACCATGGAAAAATGGAACTACAATTACACATGGTATAATGGAACTATGAGGGACGCGGTGGCTCAGGGGCTAGGTCATTGAACTTGTCGATCGAAAGGCTGGCAGCTTAGCGGTTCGAATCCCTAGTGCTGCCGTGTAACGGGGTGAGCTCCCGTTACTTGTCCCAGCTTCTGCCAATCTAGCAGTTTCAAAAGCACGTAAAAATGTAAGTAGAAAAAATGGGGACCACCTTTGGCGAGAAGGTAACAGTGTTCCGTACACCTTTGGCGTTGAGTCATGCCGGCCACATGACCATGGAGACGTCTTCGGACAGCGCTGGCTCTTCGGCTTTGAAATGGAGATGAGCACTGTCCCCTAGAGTCGGAAACGACTAGCATATATGTGCGAGGGGAACCTTTACCTTTTATAATGGAACTAAAATTAAATATAAAAATATCAAACAAATGACAACTAATACAACAACTAGCCTTGGAACTGGCAATGAAGATATGCCGAAGTGGTAGACGGCTTCTGCCTTTTAGGATCAACCACTGTAAAGGAACAAGAGTCAAGAAATACACTATAGGCTAACTCTTATTAAAACAGCTATGAAGACCTTGGAAAAGGTATTCAAATGCCGTTATTGTCTATAGAGATCATAACCTTGCAAGCAATGGTACACTTTGTGACACACTAGGGAAATAAAAATTCTAGATAAGAAGCATTGACACTTTTGAACTTTGCTGTTGGGGAAGACTCCTGAAAACACAGTAAACAGCCCCCCCACCCAAAAAAAGAACCAAATTATTTATTTATTTATTTATTTATTTATTTGATTTTTATACCGCCCTTCTCCCGAAGGACTCAGGGCGGGGTACAGGCAAGATAAAACCAGCAATACAATATACAGATTAAAATACCATTTTAAAAAACTTATTTAAATAGCCTGAAATTAAAATTCCCGTAAACTAAAAACCCCGTTTAAAAATTAATAAAATTTCACATTAAAAATCCAATTTAAGCCAGCCCCGCGCAGATAAAGAGATATGTCTTCAGTTCGCGACGGAATGTCCGAAGGTCAGGTATTTGACGTAAACCCGGGGGAAGCTCGTTCCAGAGTGTGGGCGCCCCCACAGAGAAGGCCCTTCCCTTGGGGGCCGCCAGCCGGCATTGTTTGGCGGACGGCACCCTGAGAAGTCCCTCTCTATGGAAGCGTACGGGTCGGTGGGAGGCGTGTGGTAGCAGCAGGCGGTCCCGTAAGTACCCAGGTCCTAAGCCATGGAGCGCTTTAAAGGTCATAACCAACACCTTAAAGTGCACTCGGAAGGCCACAGGCAGCCAGTGCAGTCTGCGCAGGAGCGGTGTTACATGGGAGCTACATGTAGCCCCCTCTATCACCCGCGCAGCTGCATTCTGGACTAACTGAAGCCTCCGAGCGCACTTCAGGGGGAGCCCCATGTAGAGAGCATTACAGTAAAATGGGTCATCAAAAAAATCAGCCCAGAATTCTTACTTGAAGTACAAAATATTGGTTTCAAATTATCCCACTTTGGACATATTATGTAAAGATCTAGTTCTTTGGAGAAGGTTGTAATGGTGGAAAAAGTAGGAAAGAGAGGTATGACCAGCAACAAGACGGATGGACTCAGAAAGGCGATGGGTATGCTGTTGGAAGACCCAAAGGATGAGTTAAGGACAGATCCTCCTGGAGGAAATCTGTCTATATCTGCCTTTTCCAGCAAGTTTGAGAACATGACATGGCCGAAGCAAGTAAGACAGATTTGTTTTTATTTTGCCTTCCAGTGATCTGCATGGTTTTATATGCTTCAGTATTTGTTTCTTTGTCACCTTTGCTGTCTAAGGAATGTGCAGGAGCCTTCTCCAACACCACAGCTTGCATAAATTTTCCTTCTGTCTAGTTTTTTTTCATAGTCCAGCTTTTACAATCATAGGTAACTATGGAAATACGACAATAGAGTCTAATCTGCTGATAGAATAGAATATTTGTAGATCGGGGTTGAATTGTGAAGTCATTGGCACTTTCTGGTGGTTTTCTTGCATTTGGCATTTCATTACCAAATGAGGTAGCATCACCAATGCTAGAAGAGAGTGGAGTGTGCTTTTATTTTCATATATTAGTGGTTACCCTGTCAGTGTCAAAAGGAGTGTTCTTGGTGGTTTCTTGATTAAGCTGTTGTTTAATGTTAGCTTGTTTCTCCATGTTGGGGGTTCCTTGATTGACTGTTGGTCTAGTGCAGGGGTGTCCAAAACTTGGCAACTTTAACTTGTGGACTTCAACTCCCAGAATTCCTTAGCCAGCTTTGCTGGGAGTTGGTCCACAAGTCTTAAAGGTGCCAAGTTTGGACATCCCTGGTCTAGTGTTAATCTTGGTGTTAATCTCTGCTCATATGAGTGTTGATTGCTGGTAAGGAGATATTTTGGTCTTTTGGTTTCCTTTTTGGGCTTTTTGATGTGGTATTAGATATTATTTTTCTCTATGTGTCTTCTGATGGACTAATCTGCATTTAGCTGCCAAGCTGATGTCCTTGCTTTTCAATATTTGATTTATATTCTTCATTGCTGTGACATCCAGTGTGATTCAGTGTTTTATTTCTGGACTGCAGTCATTGCTTTGATCAATCTGTGATCCTAGGAAGGTGAATTCTTGCACACATTCAGTCTCTTTCATCATCAGTTGTTACTTGGACATTTCCATTCCTCACACTGGTCATAAGTTTGGACTTTTTGATATTCAGGCCTACTTTGGTTTCTGAGAGGAGAGTTGTCAGCATATTGAAGATTGTTGATATTCCTTCCTCCAAGTTTCCTTATGATCACTTCAGCATACAAATTGAATAAGAAAGGTGAAAGAATGCAATCTTGCTGTACTCCTTTATCTTGAACCAGTTGTCTCTGTATAGTATTCACAGTGGTTTTCTGATACACTGCAGAGTAGTGTAACTGCACCAACTAGACCAGATGTGCTGGCACTTCCAGGTCTTCTGGGGCTCTCCACAGCTTGTCACAAGGTTTTCTTATAGTCAGTGAAGCAGATGTAGATGTTCTTTTGATAATCCTGAGATTTTTTCCATGACCCAATGTAGATTTCCAATATGGTCATGACCCTTCTGAAGCCATTTTGAACATCTGGTAATTTCCTTTTGATGGTCAGTGCCATGTTGTATGATCTTAAGGAGAATCTTACTAATAGGATGAGGACAATTATGTGGTAATCGGATAATTTTTTCAGCAATTTTTGGAGTCACCCTTTTTTTGATAATTGAATTAACTTGGATCATTTCCAATCCTATGGCCAAGTATTCGTTTCTTAAGTTTTCTGGAACAAGGCTGTGATAGTTGTGGGTGATACAGGTGTTGTGGTCCGCCAGCAGCCTGCGGAGCTGGCAGTGGAGTCAGACAGTGAGGAGGCTGGGGAGAACAATGGGTCAGTCCTGGAGTCAGGGGAAGGCCCAGATGAGGGCTCTGCGTCAGAGGCAGAGATGGAGCCAGAGCCATCTGGGAGCGATGTGCAGACTCCGGAGCCTCCAGAGGTGGACAGCAGAGAGGCAGAGGAACAGGATCAGCCTGTTCTACTGCACGCATGCGAAGAGCTGCCAGAAGGCAAGAGCAGCTAAAGCAAAAAGGACAACTCGGGAGTAAGGCCAGGAGATGATTGGCCCCTCCCATAAGATTTAAAAGAGCAACAACAGCTCTTGGGTTTTTTGTAGTAAAGCAACTGTTAGATTCGGGCAATAACGAGGCAGGAGACCAGGATAGTGACAACAGCTCTTTACTATATGGTGAACCCAGCAGCCAGTGCTGGGAAAAACCTCTCTTTATATACAGTTTAGCCGGAGGCTTCAACCAATCAGCAACGTGCTATTTTCCCGCCAAAACTTTTAAAGATACATTACAGCAACGTTGCTACAATTGTTTCTTGTTGGCATCTCCTCTTCCTGAGCTTCATGGGGTTCTTGCCAAGAAAAGCCTTTGGCAGGGTGCCAAAGAAGACAAAGGTTTTGATAAGGCTGAGGGACTTTTTCTGAAGGACTTGTTTTGGAATTAATTTGGACTAAGCTGAGAATGAAGTAATTCTCAGCTGTTCTAATAAATTATGTTTGTTTAGGACTCATTGTGTCTGGTAATAACTACTTGGGCCAAGGTCACAACAACAGGCCTCAACAGTACTGTGGGGCTTGTATGAACGTTTGGGGCCTTGTTCTTTGGCAGTTGGCTCATTGCCCACAAAACTTATTCCTAAAGGATGGCTGGTTCTATTTCTGTTTCCCTTTCTTCATCATCCTGAGGAGACTGGACCCGTTGCTGGCATATAGCTCTTTTGTATATTCTTGCCATCTTGTTGGTCAGATAATTCTTTCTGTTACTTGCTTGTGATGATGTTTTTATGAGCAGTAAATGGCGTTCGAAACTTTTTGATTTGTACAGATGTATTCTTCTTCTTTCCTTCCTGCTCTTTGGAAATCTGTATTTAGCCTCCTTGTTTCCTCCCATTTGCCTGCTGCTTTGGATGGTTTTCTTCACTCAGCTATTCTGATGATTGCATCTGAGAGCTATGTTCTCAGGCCTTTTGTATGGTTGGTATTTAAATGCTGTATCAGTGATGATCAATTGATTTTCTTGCCACAGTTTGTCAAACAACTTCTTAGCAGTGTCCAGTAACGTAAAGGTTCCCCTTGCACATATGTGCTAGTCGTTCCCAACTCTAGGGGGCAGTGCTCATCTCCGTTTCATAGCCAAAGAGCCAGCACTTTCCGAAGATGTCTCCATGGTAGTGTGGCCAGCATGACTAAATGCCAAAGGCGCACAGAATGCTGTTACCTTCCCACCAAAGATGGTCCCTATTTTTCTACTTGCATTTTTACGTGCTTTCGAACTGCTAGGTTGGCAGAAGCTGGGACAAGTAACAGGATCTCACCCCGTTACACGGCACTAGGTATTCAAACCACTGAACTGCCGACCTTTCGATTGACAAGCTCAGTGTCCTAGCCACTGAGCCACCATGTCCTTAGTGTCCAGTGTCCAGTAGTTTAAACCTATTTTTCATCTCAATTGCATAAATGGATGGGATTTTGATGATATCAGACTTCTTTGTTGGTGGTGTCTTTTTGTTGCTCCATAATTTGACTCTGTTCTGAGCCATGAACTATTCAGGATCTGCACTGCAATCAGCAGCTGGATATGTCTTTAACAGTGAGAGCTGAGTTGGTCCATCTATGGCTGCAGAGGACATAATCAATTGGATTATAGCGCAGCTTATTTGGTGAAACCATACTTGTGCTGTTTGAACCTGGTGTTCATGATCTGAAATCAATTTTCATGACAGAATTGACCAAACTACTGCCTGCATCATTCTTCTCCCCAAATTCAAAGCTGCCAGTGATGCCCTTTTTCTGCTTGGGTGCCAACTTTACATTGAAATCACCCAGTCAGTATGGAAATGATATCTATGGAAATGATATATTTTTTGGTCACTTGCTTCAGAGGTTTATTTTATGCTGGCGTAGAAATTCTCTATTTCAAGCTCCATTGCGTCAGTCGTTGGGGCATAGTCTTGGACAACTCTGATTCTGAGGGGCTTGGCACAGATTCAGATGGTTATAATGCGATCATTAATCGTGAAGTAGCTTTCCACTGCTTGGGTGAGTTTCTTGCTTGTGATAAATGCCAATCCATTTGTTTTCTTGATGTCATGTCCTAAGTAATAAATAGTGAATTCCTCAGACTGGAAATAGCCATTG
Source organism: Ahaetulla prasina (assembly GCF_028640845.1). Taxonomy (NCBI): domain Eukaryota; kingdom Metazoa; phylum Chordata; class Lepidosauria; order Squamata; family Colubridae; genus Ahaetulla; species Ahaetulla prasina. The sequence goes on from NC_080539.1 coordinate 29,126,073, forward strand.
TCTATCCAGTGTAGCTCACTGACGCCAAGGAATTCAATTTTCCACCTGGTCCTCTCCTGTTTGATGGTATCCAATTTACCTTGGTTCATTCCTCAAACATTCCACATTGCCACCCAATGTATTTTTATGCAGCTTTACCAATGTGTGTTAGATTTGCCCCAGGTGCATCAATGATGCCTTGACTACTCACTGCAGATGCTTGCTTCCCTAGTAGCTTGTTGGATAGGAGGTCCTATTTTTGACACCATGTCTGATATCATTTGAGAAGCTTTCTATTACATTTTTTGGGTGAGTTTTACAAGATAGGTTGCCAGGTCTTATCTCGGTCATCCCCATTTATCCAGGCTTGGGACTGGCAAAGAAATCCATGGTTCAGTATACATCTGTCTGTCTGTTTGTCTGTTTTTCTGTCTAGAGCTTACCAATTAGGTGGCAACACTAAGTTGAACGTCACAGGCTTTCAGGTTGGACCATATTTGTACTAGTTGGAAATCCCGTGGTTGTATATCGAACTAGAACCTGAAAAAATTGAGAAATGAAAGTAACAATAAATCTACTTCCATATAATTCCTGAAAACAATGTGAGAGGGAGGAGGAGGAGGAGGAAAGGAAGAAGAAGAAGAAGAAGAAAAAGAAGAAGAAGAAGCAGCAGCAGCAGCAGCAGCTTTCACCGGAAGCTGTCAAGAAGAGACTGGACTGTCATCTGTTAGAAATGGTGTAGGGTCTCCTGCTTGGGTGGGGAGCTAGACTAGATGACTTACAAGGTCCCTTCCAACTCTGTTAATCTGTAAATAAGAAGGAGGAAGAGGAAAAGAAGAGGAGGAGGGAGAAGAAGGAGATAGGTGTATGAATGTTTAATACTCAAACTTAACTCAGATATCTTGTAGTATTTTTATAATGCTAGGGCTTATACTGTTGTTTTCATCTGTTTCAAACCTCAAAAACTCTGGAAGACACTACCCCTTCAATATCTAGTAGTCATAGTCAAAATAGACTGTTAGATCTTTAAACAAGAAGCTTCTGAGCCTCTAGTACACCACAATACAGTCTAGCCCTCTAGCACTTGGCCCTCTGGCATGTTTTGGACATATTATGTGGAAATGCAACTCCCTTGAGAAGTCCATTATGTTTGAAAAAATTGGGAGAAAGAAGAGACATGCTACACTTACAGCAGCAGTGAATGCATCAGTGAGAGGCCAAATTGAAAAGAGATAATTCTGGGCAGAATTATTATTAATTATGTGGTGGTGTGTTTATCTTTATTTGATGAAGATAAATCTTTATCTTTAAAGATTTATCTTTATTTGAGTAAAATAGAGTAAGTGGGCATTAGGAGGGGCAAGCTCATGTATGATGAATGGGAGGTCATATTTGGGAGACTTGTGATCAGCAGCTGTGCCAAATGCCTGAAGAATTCTGTCTCAGTTGGCACGGATGCTTGAACTCACTGGCTGAAGGACTTTGAAATTGTTTAGGGTCATTACAAATGTAGGAACAAGTGACAAGTATTTATGTGAGGATTGGTGAGTGGCTGCTGACCTTAATTTAAAAAACTGCCAGTAACAAAGAAAGCTTCAGAATAATATTGGCACACTTTATAATGGTAAACCAAGTTCTCCAAAACATCAATTCCCTTTCTCCAAAATACTTTTCCAGATCAGGTTTACAGCGCATAGGTGTATGCTGCTAGGCTACCTCCAGCAAGGGCCTACTTTGTTAAGTAAAATAGGTCACCATGAATATTTCACAGCATCTGATAAATAATTCATGCCCAAATTCAGTAGGGGGGTTGATCCTATAGAGTAATTAGTTAACTTCCCTTGGAGTGGATGTAGGGCCAAGGGAGTCTGGCTTCACCAGCATCTCCGGCTCATACTTATCCCTTCCACCCAGGTTTAGAAACAGACGGAGAAGCTGCCATTGAAGTTGGCTTTGTTGTTTCTGCATGAAGCTCAAAGTAAGTCAGCTCTCGGCTATAGACCATGTAGTTTTAAATCTTTGAACATGTTATAGAGTATTTCTGGGCTTAAACCAAAGCTCTTCTGAGCAGCCAAAGCCCCCTCCCCTCTCTTTCTCCTGGGATTAGCATTCCAGGTTCCCAGAATGAATTAAATTCACTAAAATGACCTGCCAAGGAGATTGCTAGCATAGCAGGGACTTTTAAAGCCTTTCTATGACATCATTTTCTTTGACTTGAAAACAAAGGCAGTGATTAATTTCAGCTTTACAAATTCCCTGCGATGAGAAGTAGGATGGACCCAGTCCAAAGTAGAGGAAACTAATAACAGGGTTTGGTACTAAAGACTGTGTTCAAACAGCAGAAATGTTGCCGAAAACCAGGACATTCTGTAATGTTCATGCTCCCGCACTACCCAGGCAGACAGCATGCCATAAGAGCAAGGGTATGGGTACTGCAGTTACTTGTTGCCAACCTAGTAAAAAGATGAGGCATGTGACTAAATCTGGGTGGGAGAGGTTCCTCTCTACCCCCTAATATGGAAAGCCAGACAGACTTCAACGCATGCCTGGAATTTTACTGGCTGCAGCTCTGATGTATTGAGTTCCCAGCACTGATAACATTCCATTTTTAGTTGTTGACACTTGAATCTGATAAATGAAAGGAGTGAAGGAAGGCAGTTTTGGAAAGGAGTTATAGACTGGGAGGTATAGAACTAGAATTCCCCCAGAGGCCCTTTGTTGGGGTTTTATCTCGGCGAATTGCAGGTCTTAAGTGACAAGTTCTGTTGTACTTCCCATTGAGCAAGATGGAAGCAAGCCAAGTAGTTATAATCTTAAACTTTTAGATTCAAAATTCTACATCCATAGTTCGACATGGACTGCCCTGGTTTTCATGGAAGTGTTCCAAAGCAGCTTCGACCCTTCAAGAAGGGTTAGGAGCCTCAAATGGCCTTGTTTTGAGTGTGAAACACTTCCAGAATAGTGAGGACAGTATTGGAAAACTTCCAGTAAGAATGGAACAACCTGATGTAAAATCAAAACAGCCACAGACAACACGAAACTTTACAAATGTTTTTCACATTCCCAGGGATTTGCATTTGGCAACCATTGCGCCCCCACTTAGACTTTTTAATTCACTTTGAATACTCAGCTCTGGTTCCTTGATTAAAATAGGAAGCATTATCTCCAGGCGTTATTTGGACATGGGACAGTAAGCAGAAATGGATGCAGTGAGAAGATGATGGCTACTTTGGCGAGAATAATGGTATGTGTAAATCAGAGACGAGTGTCAGTATTGGACTAGAATCTGGGAGGCCCAGCTCCAAATCCACACTCAGCCACAGATGCTCTTGGGCAGATCGTTCTCTCAAACAAACAGGATTGTTGCAATGGTAAAACAAATGTAATGTCAGCGTTCCAGAAAAAAACCCAACTCCAAGTAAAAACTCTGAAGCAAGCATTTTTCAAAGTTCTATTTTACTAGAATAGGTAAACTAGCACATCTGGGAAAACCTGAATCTGAGAGCTCTGGGTTTTCCCTCAGTAAATCAAAATCCCCAAAACCATCCCCTTGCTCCTCAGTCGATCACATGCTCCAAACGCCAACCATCCCATCTCGAGACAGCACTCTGACCACTCCTTCTCCAGATGCAGGATCGGCCTGACCTTGACCGACAGGAAGAATGCTATTATATCTAAAGACAAATCCCCCCTCCTATTTTCCCACACATGAGAAAGTGGCAGCATGGAAGCTTCCGGCCTAATATGGCTTCCAAAGCTGACATGTACGATGCTTTGGCATTTGGAGGAAAGAGAAATAAATAGTAATAATTCGTCTGCTGCCTTTGGGTAAAAGCAAGTTCTGTTGGAGGAACTTAAGCTGAATCCTCTTTCAATACTGCTCTGCTGTTTTTTTCTTCTGTTATTGGCTTTAATAGGAGGTAGCTTTATGCCCATTTGCTTAATCTCAGCTTTGTTCTATTACAGGGGTGTCAAACTCGAGGCCCATGGGCCAGATCTGGCCTGCAGGGGGCTTAGATCTGACCCGGGAGGCCACCCTGGAAACAGTGAAGGTCCAGGCAGAGGGTTGCAGGAAGGTGTCCCAGCCTAAAAGAGACTGGGAGCCCATTTTCACTGACAGAGCACTTGGGACCCCACAGGCGCCCCTGACACGAGTGGTTTCAAACTGGCCCCACCCATTCTGCCCCCCCCATGAAGTCAAACACAACCCTGATGGGGCCCTCATTGAAATCGAGTTTGACACCCTTGTTCTATTGTCGTAACCATTGATAAAACAAATCCCATGTTAAAAAGTATTCTGTATCTTCTTTATCCTTTATCTTTAATGTTAACCTATCCTTTTCTGCACCATCTAGTATTTTTAAAATTATACTTTCTTCTGTAGGTGTTTCCTCATTTTTCCAGTGTTGTGCAAATACAATTCTTGCTGCTGTCAAGACGTGTAATCTTAAATATATTATCACATTTTTCTGGTAGAATACCAAGCAAAAGTATTTCTGGCTTTAAATCTATATGCTGCTTTAACATCTTCTCTAACCATGTGTGTATTTTCATCAAAAAAAAAATTGCTTTTGAACATGTCCACCACCTACTACATATTCCTGATAAACTATATATACCAGTCAAAAGACACAGTTGGGCCCTGCTAGCCATGTTCCTGCAAATATCTGATGTGGTTTTCTTTTCTTGCTTTCTTTTTGGTAGGGCATTGTTAGGAAAAGGTTAAAAATACGATCTGATGATATTGTTACTGACAGCGGGGACAGAGTTGATACAGACAATAGTTAATGGAAGAGGAAGCTGGGTCAGCATATGAGAGGCATAGCTCCTCTGGCTCTGCTCCAGTGCTGTGTTGTTTCTTGTTTGGCAATCGATAATGGGGGCTGCCAGATGAAGATGCCCGCCCAGGTATGCCACTGGCAAGAGCCTGTGGGTGTATGCAGCTTGGAAGGGGTGCGTAACCATCCATCCCAAAGCCTGCCTAAAATAAAAGGATTTTCCAATTGAACTTGCCACATTGTGGATTTGTACGTGTGCGGTGTGTGTTTTGTCTTTGATCTACTCTGTTTCCTTTGGCTGCTTTTTTTTTTCAAGGATTGTGAGAATATGTACTGCTATTTGCAGCGCAGCAAAGCAATAGAATCTTTCTATAAGTAAATGAGGCTGTTTGGTTAGCAGATTTGCTTTGCCCATCTTTCTGTTGTGCTTTTGCAAAGAGTCCCTCACTGCACGCAGAGGATGTTCTCTGGCATGCAGAATCCACTCTGTGCACGACCCATAATAACAGCAGTGGTTGGTAGCAGGGTGAAATCACAGCAACTTCTGTGTGAAAGATAGCAAGCCAAGCCAAGTAATTGCACTTCCTGAGTCATTGCCGAGGCTGTGGGCTAGAGTTCTTCTCCAGTGGAAACATGTTATGCATACTAACCTCGCTGCAGAGCTCCCTGAATCAATGACCGAACAGAGCTGAACATTTCTCTGTTGCAGGCTTCACATTGAAAGAACTAGATGGATGTGGATCATTCTAAGAATCTTGTGTCATCTTAAGGTAACAGTGGTGGAAGCGAGTGATTGTCTGATCTATAATGATGCTTGAAGGTTCACCATTGGCTGGCTGTATGTCACTGGGCTTGTTTGGGGCAATCTGAGGCTGCTGTTTAGCACACTAAGAATCCTAATTAACAGTGTTTACCCTTGGAAGAAACAGCAGTGATAGTGAGAGATGGATCAATCATGTTGGCTTAATTATCCCACCAGAGTTTTGAGTATCGGTACTTGCAGTAAAACTGGGGATTTGATATGTTAAAATTTTAATTGGTCTGTAGAAGAGTGAGATTCATCACAAGAGCCATGGTAGCTCAGGCTGGTAAGAAGCCTGTTATTAGAACACAGCAGCCTGCAATTACTGCAGGTTCAAGCCCGGCCCAAGGTTGACCGAGCCTTCCATCCTTTATAAGGTAGGTAAAATGAGGACCCAGATTGTTGGGGGGGCAATAAGTTGACTTTGTAAATATACAAATAGAATGAGACTATTGCCTTATACTCTGTAAGCCGCCCTGAGTCTTCGGAGAGGGGTGGGATATAAATGTAAATTAAAAAAAAAAAAAAGAGGAACAGAGGACTTGACAGCTTCAAACCCTTTTCCTCCCTATTCAGTCAGCTAGGAATTGGTTGCTTATCTAGAGAGGCCTGAGTCTTGCAGAAGCTATTCTGTGCTTAGTCTCCTTTTCCTCCAACCAGCTTCTCAAGAGGTCATGCACGTTGTCTACAGACACTCTCCTTCAGGCTAGTTCCTTGCCATGGCTTCATTGTCAATAATGATTCTTCCTCTTTTGTTTTTGCCGCAGGAGGGGGATTCACTAGGGACTATGGAGAAGCTCTGCAGGCAGCTGACATACCATCTCAGCCCCCACTCTCAATGGCGACGCCAGGGCATGGTGAAGAGGAAGCCGCAGGCTTGGTGAGTAAAAGTGGGGCTGCTGGAGACCACCCTTCTGGTCATAGCAGCAAGTTGGAACCTGTAAAAATACAATGTGGAGAGAGGAATTCAAGACATTTTAAAACAGACTTCAGTTGGTTTCAAATGCAGCAGCCTGAAGGTTGGCAAATAAGTCATATACCCAAATTATAATTGTGTTGTGGGCTCTGCATTGGTTACCTAGATGTTTCTAGCTGAAATCCAAAATCCTAGTTTCACTGTATCTATAAAGCCATATCTAAACTACTTATATCTCAAGGACTTCTTTTCCACATAGAAGTTGTCGTGTCCCACTCCTCTGACGGCCGGGTCGGGGAAGTCCGTATCAAGTGTGCCTCTGCAGCTCTGCCAAAGTCCTAAGAGTCCTCAGGGCAGGCAGGAATCCAAGGTGTGACTTCAGCAATCCAGATTAGACTTTGCCTGACTCAGAGAATGCCAGAAAGCAGATCCTTTATATAGGCCATGGGGTATGGCTCCATGACTTAGCACTTATCCAGGCCTGCCCCTCCCTTCCTTTTGCTGACGTCGCCTCTCCATTCTCTGGAAGTGTGGCTCTCTCCAGCCTCCAGCTGTTGGTAATTCCAGCTCGTGACTGGCTTCATATTCCTCAGGCTCACATGCTGTGGGGGAGGGGCCCAGCTGCTCCATTTGTCCGGGCATGGTGCCAGGACTGGGGGCTGGAGGCATGTCAGGCCATTCATCTTGCTCGGACTGTCCAGGCATGGTGCCAGGACTGGGGGCTGGAGGCATGCCAGGACATTCTTCTGTACTATCAGTGTCTGGCAGATGAGAGGGGCCCGGCTGCAGCGAGGGGGGCGAGCGAGGCACAACAGAAGTGACCCATGCAGTGCATGCTCCTTGGCCAAATCTGTTAATGGTACCAGGCGAAGGAGGTAAAGGAAATCGGAGTTCGCAATTAGCAATTTTTGGTGGCCACTATACATTGCAGTCACCTTCCCCTCAAGGCTAGGCTAGTGTTCATCTTGATGGTTTCCCACAAGCTAGCAGAAAATGGTTTGTACTTGAGGGCATTTGGGGAATGATGCCATCTGTCTGATGCCATCTGTGAGATTGGAGGCATATAAGTTTAATAAATAAATCTGTTTCTAGCTTGATGAATTTGTGATTTTAAAAAATGTTTGGTTTTAATTCTGTTTTCTATGAGTTTAATTTATTTATTGGGATTTATTGGGCTGGAAGAACCAGGTCTTTATAGCTTTATAGCTTTTTGAAAACTCAGGAGTGTGGGGTCAATCTAATTTCTGGGGAAATGCTTTTCTAGAGATGGGGGCAACAACTGAAAAGGCCCTACGGCTTATCCAATGGGTGTCTTTTGCTGTCTCAGTCATGTGATCATGTGACCAGAGGAAGCTGCAACCAGTTGTAAAAGTTAGGTGGTTACCAAGTGCTAGGAATGCAATCACATGCTCATGGGCATGGTGTAGCAATTGTAACTATGAGAATGGGTTGTAACTTTTTTCAACTTTGTTATAACAATTAATCAGTGGAACGACTTGCCTGCAGAAGTTGTGAATGCTCCAACACTGGAAATTTTTAAGAAAATGTTGGTTAACCATCTGACTGAGATGGTGTAGGGTTTCCTGCCTGGGCAGGGGGTTGGACTAGAAGGCCTCCAAGGTCCCTTCCAACTCTGATGTTATGTTATGTTATGTTATAACATTGAATGATTGTTAAGCAACCAGACTGTGAATCCCTCGGATGACACTTTATTGCTTTTAATAGGCTTTTTAGCTTAAGGTTGAACTGTGGGTTCCTTGGTGGTCTCTGAGCTTGTTGCTGATGATGTTACCTAATTTGGTAATGAAACGTCTACAAGAAAACAATCAAGTTGAGAGACTGCCAAGGACCGGACCCAACTTTATTGCTTACAACAATTTATTGTTAAAACCACTGCGAGTCTGCATAGTTTATGGGAGTGGTACATATGATCAAGTCTTAGTATTTGTGGAAGAAAACTTTTGAACATGAGACTCTGTTAACTAGATTTGCAATAGATAAAATGGGCTGGATACTTTGAGTTTCATTATGTTATAAGAACTATTAAGTTATAATAATAATAACAACAACAACAACAACAACAACAATATTTTAATTTGTATACCGCCCTTCTCCTGAAGGACTCAGGGCAGTTAACAGCCAAAATAAAATAACAATGAAAACACATACAATACTAAAAACAGACAATTAAAAAACTTATTAAATTTGGCCCAATTTTAAAATACAATCAAACCCTATAAAATTAATAAAAATTTAAAACCCATAAAATCAGCTAAAAACTAAAATTCAAGCCAGTCCTGCGTGACGGAATAGATATGTCTTAAGTTCGCGGCGAAAGGTCCGAAGGTCTGGTAGTTGTCGAAGTCCAGGGGGAAGTTCGTTCCACAGGGTAGGAGCCCCCACAGAGAAGGCCGTTCCCCTGGGGGCCGCCAGTCGACATTGCTTGACTGACAGCACTTAAGGAGTCCCTCTCTTGTGAGAGCACAGAGGTCGATGGGAGGTACTGGATGGCAGTAGACGGTCCCGTAAGTAACCCGATCCTAAGCCATGGAGCGCTTTAAAGGTGATAATCAATACCTTGAAGTGCACCCGGAAGACAACAGGTAGCCAGTGCAGTCTGCGCAGGATGGGTGTTATATGGGAGCTCCGATCCGCTCCATCTATCACCCGCGCAGCTGCATTCTGGACTAACTGGAGCCTTCAGGTGCTCTTCAAGGGGAGCCCCATGTAGAGAGCATTGCAATAGTCCAGGTGAGAGGTAACCAGAGCATGAGTGACCGTGCATAAGGCATCCCGGTCTAGAAAGGGGCGCAACTGGCGAATCAGGCGAACCTGATGAAAAGCTCTCCTGGAGGCGGCCGTCAGATGTTCTTCAAAGGACAACTGACCATCCAGGAGAACGCCTAAGTTGCGCACCCTCTCCATTGGGGCCAATCACTCGCCCCCAACAGTCAGCCGCAATTGCAACTGACTGTACCGGGACGCCGGCATCCACAGCCACTCCATCTTGGAGGGGTTGAGCTTGAGCCTGTTTCTCCCCATCCAGACCCGTAAGTTGTCATGTGTCTTGTTTATTTGAGGATAGCATAAGCATACATTTCTGCAGGTACTAAACCATATCAAGTTTCAGGTAGTAGTAAATAGCATGGCACATGAAAACAGGACCAGGATGACAAAGGGCATTTGGGAAGTAGCCAGGTTCTCTCCTTCTCTACATTTCTCAAGTTAAGAAAAGCTGTACAGTATTCTGGGCTAGACTTAATATTTTGCTGTTTGTTGTGACTTAGACCCAAGTAGTTATTACCAGACACAATCAGCCCTAAACAAACATATTTTATTAGAATTACTTCATTCTCAGCTTAGTCTAAATTAATTCCAAAACAAAATCCTTCAGAAAAAGTCCTTATCACAAACCTTTGTCTTCTTTAGCACCCTGCCAAAGGCTTTTCTTGGCAAGAACCCCAGAAAGTTCATAAACAGGAGACAAGAAACAATTGTAGCAACGTTGCTTTCCTACAAAGAATCCAAGAGCCATTGCTTTCCTACAAAGAACCCAAGAGCCGTTGCTGCTCTTTTAAGACTTATGGGAGGGGCCAATCATTCCCTGGCCTTACTCCCAAGTCGTCCTTTTTGCTTTAGCTGCTGTTGCCTTTTAGCAGCTCTTCGCATGCGTGTACTAGGAACAGGCTCTTCTTGTTCCTCTGCCTCTCTGCTGTCCGCCTCTGGAGGCTCCGGAGTCCACGCATCACTCCCAGGTGGCCCTAGCCCCATCTCTGCCTCTGACGCAGAGCCCTCATTCGGGCCTTTCCCTGACTCCAGGACTGACCTATTGTCCTCCTCAGCCTCCTCCCTGTCCGACTCCACTGCCAGCTCCGCAGGCTGCTGGTGGACCACAACACTATTACTGGGGAAGTACTATAAGGTCCTTCTAAGAAAGAAATTTACTCATGTGGAACCAGTTGTTTGGAAACAGCTCAGTATGTCTTGTTTTACTGTAGCATCTATAAGGACATCTGCAACACTTAATGTTGTACTTCTGAATGTTTTGTTTTGTTTCCTAGTGTTTTAATATTCCTGTCTTGGCCACAATAAAAGAGGAGGAGGAGAATAGCATATTATGTGAACCCAACAACCATAATTTCTTAACCCAAATTTGAGGTGTAACATGTTATGTGAATACAGGTACTATATTTAAACTATCCAGGAGAAATTTACGATAGCAAAATAGGCAGAAGAATGACTTAGGAATGGCTTCCTTGCCTTTTATTTCACTTCATGATTGACTATCACCTGTTAACATGGCTGAACATAACAGAGAGCAAAGCTGTGTCCACTGCCAAGAAAATTGATGGCAGATGCATGAGAAGGCAGGTGCTTGATTCCCCTGGCATGAGTTAGGCTGAGCACACCTCCTTGAGTCTACTTGAAACTGCTTATGTTCTCTGTTTTCCTGTTTTCAGGCCACAGTATCTCCTGGGATCGGGTGGAGGGGTGGGAGGAACAATTCCTAGTAGAGTGACAAGTCCTCATTAGAGGAAGCCTAAACATTGGCTAAGTTGGTAGTAGGATACAAATAATTTAATACAGACTAAATAGATCCCCAGGCAATGCAAAAGTACCAAATTCTCTTCACATTCCAATTTTAGAACAGAAGGGTTACCAAAGATTAAGGTGGAAATGTGTGAGAAATTGGAAAATAGCTGCCGTGGTGGTGCAGTGGTTAGAATGCAGTATTGCAGGCTGACTCTGCCCATTGCCAGAAGTTCGATCCTAATTGGCTTAAGGTTGACTTAGCCTTCTATCCTCCTCAGGTTGGTAAAATGAGGACCCAGATTATTGGAAGTAATATGCTGATGCGATAAACTATTTAGAGAGTGCTGTAAAACACTATGAAGTGGTATATAAGTCTAAGTGCTATTGCTATTGAGAAGCTTTTATTATTAGACGTACTGTTGGAGTGATAGTGAACAGGTTTGTCTCTGCTGGTGGTTTGTTCAGTCCCAAGTGAGAGATACAAAAAAAGGAATGGCAACACATATTTTCAACTCATGGACCATTATGAACCAATACACTGAGCGGAGACTTCTCATCACTTCCTGCTAAGCAGCAAGTGGGCATTATTGGTATTACCCTTTGACAAAGTGGAATTTTGTCAACAATATTAAGTATCTGGGAGTGCAGATAACTAACAATCTGAACTGGTCTCTCCACATGTCATCCTTAGTGAAGTGTGCAAACAAGCATCTGCGTTTCCTGTGTCGGATGAGGAGAGCATATCTTTCTCCTTCTGTCCTGGCCACTTTTTACAGAGTATGATTGAAAGCATTTCAACAAACTGCATCACTGTTTGGTTTGGTGGCAGCAGTGCCTCAGATAGAAAGTCCATACAGAGAGTGGAAAGGACAACTGAGAGCTCACTTCCTGTTATTCAGGACGCTACTTATAAGTGCTATGTGCTTAGAGCTCAAAGCACTGTCAGATACCCTACACACCCACTTTACGTTCTGTTTCTGTTGCTCCCCTCTGGGAGGAGGTTTTGAAGTATTTCTAGCAGGGTTACCAGATTCTGTAACAGCCTTGTTCCCTATGCCATCCATCTGGTAAACTCGCAAGATTCGTTTTTCTAAATAATAATAATAATAATAATAATAATAATAATAATAATAATAATAATAATAATAATAATAATAATAATAATAATAATAATAATAATAATATTTTAATTTGTATACCGCCCTTCTCCCGAAGGACTCAGGGCGGTTTAAAGCCAGAATAAAAATACAGCAATACATACAATATTAAAAACAAACATTAAAAAACTTATTAAATTTGGCCTAATATTAAAATACAAGTAACACTAAAAGTTAATATAAAATTAAAACCCCATAAAATCAGCTAAAAATTGAAATTAAAATTCAAGCCAGTATGTACACATACTGGCGGAGGGGGGGCCGTATCGAGTGTTGGGAGCACGTGCTCGATGTTTGACGGCGATCACGTGCTCCGGCCCCTCAGTCCCTACCCGTTCCTCAGGCGGCCATGATCCTCAGAGCCTGGATCTTCGGTTGATGTTATGTAATGCCCGGTCCGTGGCTAATAAAGCCCCCCTGATTTGTGATCTTATTCAGGGGGAGTCCGCGGACCTTATGGGCATTACGGAGACCTGGTTGGGTCCGGAGGGGGGGGTTCCCCTCGTTGAGCTGTGCCCTCCAGGTTTCCGAGCATTTCATCAGCCGAGGGCCCAAGGTAGGGGTGGGGGGGTGGCGGTTGTCATTAAGGAAGATCTAGAGCCGAGGGAGGCCACTGTTCCTCAGATTGCCGGTTGTGAATCCCTCTATGTGAGATGGGGCCATAGGAATCAGTTGGGCTTGTTGATCGCGTACCTGGCTCCTTGCTGCGTGACCACAGCCCTGCCCGAGCTGTTGGAGGTACTTGCCTCTGTGGCGGTTGAGACCCCCAGACTTATAGTCATGGGGGATTTCAACTTGCCATCGGCTGGCTTGTTATCGACTGCAGCTCGGGAGTTCCAGGCTTCCATGACGGCCTTGGACCTGATTCGGGTAAATGATGGCCCCACGCACATGGGGGGAGGCACACTGGACCTGATTTATATCTCTGGACAGTGGTTAAATGATCTGGAATTAGATGATTTAGTAACAGAACCGATGTCATGGTCCGATCATTTCCTCCTTCGACTAGACTTCCGAACCGCCATCCACCATCGCAGGGAGACGGAACCTATACGGTGGTTCCGTCCCAGGCGCCTGATGGACCCTGAGAGGTTCCTGACGGAGCTTGGGCCATTCCCTGAGGATCTGGCCCACGGCACGACTGAGGAACTAGTTGCGGCCTGGGAGCGGGCCGCGGCTGGGGCCTTGGACCGTGTCGTGCCTTTGTGACCTCTGACCCGGCGCAGATCTCGTTTGGCCCCTTGGTTCTCCGAGGGGCTGAGGGAGATGAAACGCCGGAGAAGACGTCTAGAGAGCACCTGGAGGTCCAGCCGTTCCGAAGCTGATCGGACACTAGTTAGGTCCTATTCTAGGACCTACCTAGTGGCAATGAGGGAGGCGAGGCGCTCATATGCCTCCACCCTCATTGCGTCGGCAGATAACCGCCCGGCCGCCCTGTTTCGGGTGACCCGCTCCCTCCTTCATCAGGAGGTGCGGGATGACCCGTTGCAGGGACGTGCTGAGGAGTTTAGTGGTTATCTATACGATAAAATCGCTCAGCTCCGGGATGGTCTGGACCGAAATTGGGATGATCCAAGCGAGGGAGAGGAGACACGTCTTGTTGAGTCCATTTGGGATGAGTTTGACCCTGTGGCTCCCGAGGACGTGGACAGGCTGTTGGGGAGGCTTCACGCCACTACATGTTTACTGGACCCGTGTCCTTCCTGGCTGGTACTGGCCACTCAGGAGGTGACACGAGGCTGGCTCCAGGAGATTATCAACGCTTCTTTGTTGGAAGGGGTTTTCCCTGCCGCCTTGAAAGAGGCGGTGGTGAGACCCCTCCTCAAGAAGCCCTCCCTGGACCCAGCTATTTTGGGTAATTATCGTCCAGTCTCCAACCTTCGCTTTGTTGCGAAGGTTGTAGAGAGTGCTGTGGCGCGACAGCTACCCCAATACCTGGATGAAGCCGTCTATCTAGACCCGTTCCAGTCCGGCTTCCGACCTGGGTACAGCACGGAGACAGCTTTGGTCGCATTGGTGGATGATCTCTGGAGGGCCAGGGACAGGGGTTATTCCTCTGCCCTGGTCCTATTAGACCTCTCAGCGGCTTTTGATACCATCGACCATGGTATCCTGCTGTGCCGGTTGGAGGGATTGGGAGTAGGAGGCACCGTGTATCGGTGGTTCTCCTCCTATCTTTCTGACCGGTCGCAGACGGTGTTGACAGGGGGGCAGAGGTCGACCGCGAGGGACCTCACTTGTGGGGTGCCGCAGGGGTCGATTCTCTCGCCCCTTCTGTTCAACATCTATATGAAGCCGTTGGGTGAGATCATCAGTGGCTTTGGGGTGAGATACCAGCTGTACGCTGATGACACCCAGCTGTACTTCTCCACCCCAGGCCACCCCAATGAAGCTGTTGAAGTGCTGTCCCGGTGCATGGAAGCCATACGGGTCTGGATGGGGAGAAACAGGCTCAAGCTTAATCCCTCCAAGACGGAGTGGCTGTGGATGCCGGCACCCCGATTCAGTCAGCTGCAGCCGCGGCTGACTGTTGGAGGCGAGTTATTGGCCCCAAAGGATAGGGTGCGCAACTTAGGTGTCCTCCTGGATGAACGGCTGTCGTTTGAAGATCATTTGACGGCCGTCTCCAGGGGGGCCTTCCACCAGGTTCGCCTGGTTCGGCAGTTGCGCCCCTTCCTTGATCGGGATGCCTTGTGCACGGTCACTCATCGCTCGTTACCTCTCGCTTGGATTATTGTAATGCTCTCTACATGGGGCTCCCTTGAAGTGCACTCGAGGCTTCAGTTAGTCCAGAATGCAGCTGCGCGGGTGATAGAGGAGCTCGCGTAGCTCCCATATAACACCGCCTCCTGCGCAGACTGCACTGGCTGCCTGTGGCCTTCGAGTGCACTTTAAGGTGCTGGTTACGACCTTTAAAGCGCCCATGGCTTAGGGCCTGGGTACTTACGGGACCGCCTGCTGTTACCACATGCCTCCCACCGACCCGCACGCCTCACAGAGAGGGACTTCTCAGGGTGCCATCCGCCAAGCAATGTCGGCTGGCGGCCCCCCGGGGAAGGTCCTTCCCTGTGGGGGCTCCCACACTCTCGGACGAACTTCCCCCGGGCTTACGCCAAATACTGACCTTCTGGCATTCCGTCGCGAACTGAAGACACATCTTTTATTCGCTGGGCTGTCTTAAATTGAATTTTATCAAATTTTTAAAATTCTTATTAATTAATTTTAAATGGGGTTTTTAGCTCACTGTATATTTTAATTTTCAGGCCAATTTTAAAATAAGTTTTTTAATTGCATTTTAAATTATATATTGCACTGTTTGTTTTATTTTTGCCTGTACACCGCCCTGAGTCCTTCGGGAGAAGGGCGGTGTAGAAATCAAATAAATAAATAAATAAATAAATAAATAAACACATATAAATCCAAACTATCATGTACACATATAAATCCAAACTAGACTGTGTTGTTTCTCTGTGTCATATAATATATCAGGGTATATGCATATTTATTGTTTGTTTGTTTATTTATTCATTTATTCTTTCATGGTGTATATTGGAGGTGGTGACCATTTGAAAGCTGTATGCAACAAAATTTCATTTTAATGTATGTTGATTAGTGTACATTCAAAGTGACAATAAAGTTATTCTATTCTATTGCCAACCAGGCTGAATTTCCCAGCTCCAAATTCTTTATAATATATAGCTTTCCAAAAGCCTCTTTGATACCTGTCTAGGTGGCATTAAAGACAACCAGTAGACTAGGCAAACTGGGGCCTGGGAAAATCTGATCTAGATCTGAACATCTTGAACTTGTTTGGCAATTTTGGACCACTCACACTCTTTCAAACCTTACAAGATGGTGATTTGTCAGGATAAAATTAGGGGAAGAACCTCATACGTGATGCCTTGAGCTTTTAGAGGAACAAAGTACAGAGTGACCATAATAACTTAATAAAAGACTAAAAGCAGCCAGATATCTCCCCCTGCAGGCTGTCCACTGCTGATTAAATACAGACTTTTCTTTCCTCAACTTCTTTTTCCCAGAGCTTATTTTTTTGTCCATTGCTATGATCTGCACTGCTTTTGCCAGTCCAGGAAAGTTTGCAGGTGGCTGCTGTATCCTGGCTGATGCAGGTGGCTGCCGTATCCTGGCCGTATCCTGGCCCTTCTACCTGGCATTCACCTCCCTGTCCCCTTGGCCATTTGAATGACTTGAGACAACGCCATCTTCAAAAGTTTCTGCTGAAACAGTTTTCGGTTAATTTGACATCTAGCAAAAGAAGGGAAGTGCCTAACAAAGACTAGTCCATTATGGAGATCTGGCTGCGCTTTAAACTTGAGGAAGCATAAATGAAAGAGTTGTGCTGTGTGTTTTTAATTACCAGTCTCACTCTCAGTTCGCTGTTTTGTCAAATTGTAATGGATTTTATTATTTCCATTTGGAGATGCAATAATAATAATAATAATAATAATAATTTAATTTTTATACCGCCCTTCTCCCGAAGGACTCAGGGCGGTGAACAGGCAAATAAAATAATACAATATATTACAATAAAACACATTTTAAAAAACTTATTCAAATAGCCTAAATTTAAAATACAATACAAAATATAAAAACAACCCCAATAAAATCCATATTTAAAAAACCCTACTTAAGCCAGTCCTGCTCGAAAGAATAGATATGTCTTCAGCATGCGGCGAAAGGTCCGGAGGTCAGGAAGTTGTCGAAGTCCTGGGGGAAGCTCGTTCCAGAGGGTAGGTGCGCCCACAGAGAAGGCTCTCCCCCTGGGGGTCGCCAGCCTACACTATTTGGCTGACGGCACCCTGAGAAGACCCTCTCTATGGGAGCGTACCGGCCGGTGGGAGGCATGTGGTAACAGAAGGCGGTCCCGAAGATATCCCGGTCCTATGCCATGGAGCGCTTTAAAGGTGGTAACCAACACCTTGAAGTGCACTCGGAAAACCACAGGTAGCCAGTGCAGCCTGCGCAGGATCGGTGTTATATGGGAGCCACGGGTGGCTCCCTCTATCACCCGCGCGGCCGCATTCTGAACCAACTGTAGTCTC
Organism: Ahaetulla prasina; assembly: GCF_028640845.1. Classification (NCBI taxonomy): domain Eukaryota; kingdom Metazoa; phylum Chordata; class Lepidosauria; order Squamata; family Colubridae; genus Ahaetulla; species Ahaetulla prasina. Next base: position 29,143,301 of record NC_080539.1, read on the forward strand.
CGAGTGCACCTCAAGGGGAGCCCCATGTAGAGAGCATTGCAGTAGTCCAGGCAAGAAGTGACGAGGGCGTGAGTGACCGTGCATAAGGCATCCCGGTCTAGAAAGGGGCGCAACTGGCGGACCAGGCGAACCTGGTAAAAAGCTCTCCTGGAGACGGTCGCCAAGTGTTCTTCAAAAGACAACCGTCTATCCAGGCGAACACCCAGATTGCGCACCCTCTCCATCGGGGCCAATGACTCGCCCCCGACAGTCAGCCGCGGTTGCAGCTGACTGTACCGGGATGCCGGCATCCACAGCCACTCAGTCTTGGAGGGGTTGAGCTTGAGCCTGTTTCTCCCCATCCAGACCCGTACGGCCTCCAAACACCGAGACAGCACTTCAACAGCTTCATTGGGGTGGTCAGGGGTGGAAATGTACAGCTGGGTGTCATCTGCGTACAGTTGATAACTCACCCCAAAACCACTGATGACCTCACCCAGCGGCTTCATATAGATGTTGAACAGGAGAGGCGAGAGAACCGACCCCTGTGGCACCCCACAAAGGAGGAGCCTCGAGGTCGATCTCTGCCCCCCTGCCAACACCGTCTGCGATCGGTCGGAGAGATAGGATGAGAACCACCGAAACACGGTGCCTCCCACTCCCAGTCCCTCCAACCGTCGCAGCAGGATACCATGGTCGATGGTATCAAAAGCCGCCGAGAGATCTAGGAGAACCAGGGCAGAGGAATAACCCCTATCCCGGGCCCTCCAGACATCATCCACCAACGCGACCAAAGCTGTCTCCGTGCTGTACCCAGGTCGGAAGCCGGACTGGAATGGGTCTAGATAGACAGATTCATCCAGGTACTGGGGTAACTGATGTGCCACCACACTCTCAACAACCTTCGCCACGAAGCGAAGGTTGGAGACTGGACGGTAGTTGCCCAAAACAGCTGGGTCCAGGGAAGGCTTCTTGAGGAGAGACCTCACCACCGCCTCTTTCAAGGCGGTGGGAACAACACCCTCCCTCAAAGAAGTGTTGACAATCCCCTGGAGCCAGCCTCGTGTAACCTCCCGGGTGGCCAGCACCAGCCAGGAGGGACACGGGTCCAACAAACATGTGGTGGCATTCAGCCGCCCCAGCAACCTGTCCATGTCCTCGGGAGCCACAGGATCAAACTCCTCCCAGATGGTCTCAACAAGACTAGCCTCTGTCTCCTCACCCGGAACTACCCAATTTTGGTCCAAACCGTCCCGAAGCTGAGCGATTTTGTCAAACAGATACCTGCTGAAATCCTCAGCACAACCCTGTAAGGGATCATCACCACCCTCCTGATGAAGGAGGGAGCAAGTCACCCTAAACAGGGAGGCTGGGCAGTTTTCTGCTGACGCAATGAGGGTAGAGACAAAGGCCCGCTTGGCCTCCCTCAATGCCACCAGATAGGTCTGAGTAAAAGACCTAACTAGTGTTCGGTCAGCTTCGAAACGGCTGGACCTCCACGCGCTCTCTAGGTGTCTTCTCCAGCGCTTCATCTCCCTCAGCTCCTCGGAGAACCAAGGAGCTGGTTGAGACCTACGCCGGGTCAGAAGCCGCAAAGGCACGACTCGATCCAAAGCAGCCACCGCGGCCTGTTCCCAGGCCGCAACAAGCTCCTCGGCCAAGTCGTGGGCCAGGTCACCAGGGAACGGCCCAAGCTCCATCAGGAACCTCTCCGGGTCCATCAGTCGCCTGGGATGGAACCAACGTATTGGTCCCGTCTCCCTGCGGTGTTGAGCGGCGGTCCGAAAGTCCAGACGAAGGAGAGAGTGATCTGACCATGACAAAGGTTCAATGACTAATTCTCGTACTTGCAGATCACTCAACCACTGTCCAGAGACAAAAATCAGATCCAGTGTGCTTCCCCCCACGTGGGTGGGGCCGTCAATTAGTTGGGTCAGGTCCATGGCCGTCATGGAGGCCATGAACTCCCGAGCCGCTGTCGACGACACACCGGCTGATGGCAAGTTGAAATCCCCCATGACCATAAGCCTGGGGGTATCAACTGCCATCCCGGCTATCAACTCCAGCAACTCGGGCAGGGCTGTTGCCACGCAGCAAGGAGCCAGGTACGTGATCAACAAGCCCACCTGCATCCTACGCCCCCACTTCACGTAAAGGGATTCACAACCGGCTATCTGAGGAACAGTGGTCTCCATCGGCTCCAGACTCTCTCTAATAACGACCGCCACCCCTCCACCCCTACCTTGGGCCCTCGGCTGATGAAATGCCCGGAAACCCGGTGGGCACATCTCCACCAGGGGAACCCCCCCTTCCGTGCCCAACCAAGTCTCCGAAATGCCCATAAGGTCCGCAGCCCCCCCCCTGTATAAGATCATAAATCGGGGGGCTTTATTCACTACGGACCTAGCATTGCATAACATCAGCCGAAGGTCCAAGCCCTGGGGATACTGGCCACTCGGGGAACGGGAGAAGTCTGAGGGGCCGGAGCGCGCAATCGCTCTCAAACAGCGAGTGCGCACCCCCTGAACATGATACGGCCCCCCGCTCCCGCCATATCTGCCCCTCCCACTTACCGTGCTGATGGAACGACCCTCTGGGACTGGAAAATAAGGCTTCCCCTTCGCCTCCGAACCTGATGAAGTATCGCCGCGAGCAAACGCAAGAACTGGCTCCCTCCCCGACGGGTTTCCCCCGATACCCGTCTTTACCCTCCCTCCCCTTAAAAATTGTTTATCTAAAAAACCCCAAAGTTTCTTCCTTGACGCAAGTAAATCCCCTGAAGGGCTTGTCCCTGGAAGTTGCTAAAGCCAGTTAAAAATTAAGCCTAGGCAACCCCATGCCTCCAGGGAAGTGCTTGGGCCGCAGAGGTGTTATTGCCTCATCAAGACCCTTTGCTTCTCTCCATATCCAGTAGTCACAGGAGGCTTTTGTGTCTATGTTGACAAGAGGAACTGCCAAAGGGAATTGCAAAAATAGTGTGAAGAGGAGGCTGTTGGCACCTTTGCTCCTGGATGTGGGATGGAGAGCTAGGGCACAAAGCAGCTTTGAAGAGATCCTTTGCATGAACCTTCAAAGGGAAATATCTCTTTGAAGCTTTCCCACAGCTCTATGAGAGGCTTAATGGCTGCATTCACACAGCATGCTGAATTAGCTTTAACCTTGGCGATTGGATTGTTGTTTAGGATATTGTGCGCTCCCAGAATCTTTGGTTAGTATATAATTTCTTGCATTGTTTAAACACAAAAAATGGGTTAATTTACTTGCCAGGTTATGCAAGCTGTGTGAACCCAGCCCATAAGTGCTGCCTGTATTATCCCCCACCTCACCCCTTACAGGATTGTAAAATAAATTCATTCCCAGCATTTTCAGTTGCTCTTCTTTTTAAAATTATAAGTAGCGGTGTCCACATGGCTTGTTTAAAAAAGTCAAGATGCTGCTGCAGCTGCCATCTTGACTTTTTTTTTTAACCATATCTTGTGGCACTTCTGCTTGTAAGTCTTCTTCACTAGAAATGAGCTGTTAAAGGAACTTGATATGTTTAAGTTACAGAACAGAAGGCTAAGGGGGGAATAGGATAACAGCCTTCCAGTACTGTATATCAGGGGTCTCCAACCTTGGTCACTTGTGGACTTCAATTGACAGAGTTCCTCAGCCAGCTTTGCTCTGGCAGTTGAAGTTCACAAGACTTAAAATGACCAAGGTTGGAGACCCCTGATGTACATGATGGGATGTCACAGAGAAGAAGGAGTAGATTTATTCTCTCTAGCACCCAAGGATAACACAAGAACCAGGAGAGGAAGTTTACTGCGAGGGATCCGAATTTGTATTTAGGATGAATTTCCTGACTGAGAGAGCTATTAAGTAATGGAACAGTTTGCCTCCTAAAGTTGAATTGGTTTATCATTGGGATTTTCATGAAAAGACTGGGCAGAGGGTAGATCTAGAAGAATCTAAGGTTTGTTCCAATGTTATGAATCCAGGGTTGTTAGGGATTTTCTGAAAGGTCAGCCGAATCAGCACCACCCTAACCATAGTTAGTATATCCGAAAAGCCAAACGCTGCAACAGAAAAGGCACTTATTTTGTAGTCCCTGAGCTAGGAAGCACTAGAAAGCATAGAAGAAAAATGGCAATTAAGAAACAGACTCTGCCAGTGTCAACGGCAATATGAAAGCAGTTTTTCCCGTTTCTGCCAGAATTTACTTAATTGATTTTGGGGTTGTTGTTGTTGTTGTTGTTGTTGTTGTTTTCTGGAAGAATGTTCAAATGCCATCTAGTCCATCCCTCTTGCCAGTTAGTACTAGAACATTCCTTGAAAGTTGGCAGTTGAGCCTTTCCTTAAAAAACCTACAATGAAGCCAGAACCATTAGATTCAAAGCAACCTGCTCTATTGCCAAACATCTCATATTGTGTGGGAGCTGTTCCTAATGTCTCATCCAGTGGTGGGTTTCAAATTTTTTTACTACCGGTTCTGTGGGTGTGGCTTGGTGGGCGTGGCGTGGCTTAGTGGGTGTGGCAGAAGGATACTTTAAAATCTCCATTCCCACCCCACTCTAGGGGAAGGTTACTGCAAGATCCCCATTTCCTCCCAATTTTTTTTTTAATTTGAATTTATATACCGCCCTTCTCCAAAGACTCAGGGTGGCTTACATTGTGTTAAGCAATAGTCTCATCCATTTGTATATTATATACAAAGTCAACTTTTTATTGCCCCCAACAATCTGGGTCCTCATTTTACCTACCTTATAAAGGATGGAAGGCTGAGTCAACCTTGGGCCTGGTGGGACTTGAACTTGCAGTAATTGCAAGCAGCTGTGTTAATAACAGACTGCATTAGCCTGTTGAGCCACCAGAGGCCCGCTAGGTTTTAGATACCAAGCCTAATCTTTTGGAATAACAGAAAGTAGGTTTGTATCATAATCTGCATGTAATTTGAAGATGTTTATGCCTGTTAATCATGTCTCTTAAGTTGAATTCACCTGACTTCTTTAACCTTTCCTTGTAGGACATTTCCACTCTTGCCAGCTACACTGACCATCTCTGAACAATCCACCTTGAGAATACCCTTCATAAATGGTAGTGCCTAGAATATATAATACAGGTAGTCCTCAACTTATGACCACAAATTGATCCCAAAAATTCTGTTGCTAAGCGAGAGTTGTTAAGAGGGTTTTGCCCCATTTGACGTTTCTTGCCACGGTTATTAAGTGAATCACTGCAGTTGTTAAGTTAGTGACTCTTAAATGAATCTGGCTTCCCCATTGACTTCGCTTTTCAGAAGGATGTGAAAGGACATGGTGGTGGGCGGGGTGGGGGGGAAGATTGTAGGAAACAAAGAGCAGCTGTTAACAGATCCTGTTGACTGACAGAATTCATTAAATGTTTTCATAAAGTAATAAAATAAAAAGCTCACTTGAAGGTCATTCAGCCCAACCTTCGGTTTTACCTATGCGGGAGGTTCTTTGTCATCCAAAAGGGAGGGTGGGCTTTTCAACAATGAAGTGTTTTTGAAGAAAGTGGAAAGACTAAGCTCCTTCCCTCACAACTCCCTTTTGAACTAAAGAGTCCTATATCTGCTTTTCTTTGAAAAAAGAAAAAAGATGGATTGGATTGGATTTACTCTGACTACAGCTGCAATTTCAAATCCACAAATTCGTTGAGCTGCACTCAATGGGATCTGCAAAGGCTAATTATTTTTCCCCCACCTGCTCAAGAATGTACCAACAATAATAACAGTTGTACAAATCAACACAGACGCCTAGAGGCTTCATTTTTTGAGGATGCTTAATAACACCTCTTTGTCATGTTTAACATAGTTGAATATTAATTATGAGTTAAAAAACTAGGAATATTATTCATTAAATGCAATTAATAAAGGTACTAATCGTGTAGATCAAGGGAATGCCAAGGGAAAAATATATTTTAGTTTCATGAAGACTGTCACCAAATTTCCCCTTAATATTGTTGGCAATCTTGTAAAATGCTGATTAGACGTGGTAATGTTGAATAGATTGATAGCTGATGACAGATTTATTTATTCATTTATTCCATCAGTTTATGTAGCCACCCATCTCAATAACAACTCAGAGCCATGAGCAATAAAAATTACTGTATTTTTTAAATGTTCAGAAACAGGTCCACAGGAAACCAAAATTCCAGTACTGGATTTGTGTATAAAAATTAAATATTATATGGATAAAAGAATGGAAGGTATGCTCATCAAAGTTACATATAATACCAAGCTGGAAGAGTTTAAAATACTGTAGGACTGAAAATTCTTAGTGTTCTTCATGAACCACAGAACCGGACAAAATCTAACAGGTTCTGCGTCCAGACAGTTGCACTAATTCAAGGAGAGTGATGCCTGTTCTGAAAGCAGTACATGTAGAAAGGTTGTAGTAGTTTTTACTGAACTTCAGTCAAACCTGACTCAGAAAGATTCTTGGTGAAGCAACAGAATAACACTGCCCATACTATTTATTTATTTATTTATTTATTTATTTATTTTATTCGATTTTTATACCGCCCTTCTCCCGAAGGACTCAGGGCGGTGTACAGCCAAATAAAAATCAACAATATACACTTTAAAACAAAACTAAAACAAAACATATTACAAAATGGCCAGAATTTAAAACGGTTTAAAATACTAAAATATAAATAGCCCCAGTTAAAATTAGTAAAACTTCTAAGCCAGTCCCACTTGAATAAATAGGTGCGTTTTCAGCTCACGACGAAAAGTCCGAAGATCAGGCACTTGACGTAAACCAGGGGGAAGTTCATTCCAAAGCGTAGGAGCTCCAACAGAGAAGGCCCTACCCCTGGGGGCCACCAGCCGACATTGTCTGGCGGACGGCACCCTGAGAAGGCCATCTCTGTGTGAGCATACGGGTCGGTGGGAGGCATAGGGTAACAGCAGGCGGTCCCGTAAGTACCCGGGCCCTAAGCCATGGAGCGCTTTAAAGATGGTAACCAGAATCTTAAAGCGCACCCGAAAGACCACAGGAAGCCAGTGCAAACTGCGCAGGATTGGTGTTACATGGGAGCAACGAGTTGCTCCCACTATTACCCGCGCAGCTGCATTCTGGACTAGCTGCAGCCTCCGGGTGCACTTCAAGGGCAGCCCCATGTAGAGAGCATTGCAATAATCCAAACGGGAAGTGACCAAAGCATGAGTGACCGTGCATAAGGCATCCCGGTCAAGGAAGGGGCGCAACTGGCGAACCAAGCGGACTTGATAAAAAGCCCTCTTGGAGACGGCCGCCAAATGATCGTCAAACGACAGCCGCCCATCCAAGAGGACACCCAAGTTGCGCACCCTTTCCATTGGGGCCAATAACTCGCCCCCCACAGTCAGCCGCGGCTGCAGCTGACTGTACCGGGGTGCCGGCATCCACAGCCACTCCGTCTTGGAGGGATTGAGCTTGAGTCTGTTTCTCCCCATCCAGACCCGTACAGCTTCCAGACACCGGGATAGCACTTCGACAGCTTCATTGGGGTGGTCCGGGGTGGAGAAGTACAGCTGCGTATCGTCAGCGTACAGATGGTAACTCACCCCGAAACCACTAATGACCTCACCCAGCGGCTGCATGTAGATGTTGAACAGGAGGGGTGAGAGAATCGACCCCTGAGGCACCCCACAAGTAAGGCGCCTCGTGGTCGACCTCTATCCCTGGCCCTCCAGAGGTCATCTACCTATGACACTTGATTCTGCTTTGGTCAGACTTCAGTGCAATACAGTTAGTCTTTGACTTACAGCAGTTTGTTTAGTGACAGTTTTAAGCTACGACACTGAAAAAGTGACATGACCATTTTTCACACTTCTGTTGCAGCATCCCCATGGTCACATGATCAAAATTCAGGCTCTTGGCAACTGACTCATGTTTATCCTGGGTGCACTGTCCCGGGGTCATGCGATCACCTTTTGCATCCTTCTGAAAAGCGAAGTTAATGGGGAATCCAGATTCATTTAAGTGTCACTAACTTAACAACTGCAGTGATTCCCTTAACAACCATGGCAAGAAACGGGTTAAAATGGAGCAAAACCCTCTTAACAACTCTCACTTAGCAACAGAAATTTTGGGATCAATTTGTGGTCATATATTCTAGGCACTACCATTTATGAAGAGTATTCTCAAGGTGGATTGTTCAGAGATGGTCAGTGTAGCTGGCGGGAGTGGAAATGAAGTCCTACAAGGAAAGGTTAAAGAAGTCAGGTGAATTCAACTCAGAGAAGACATGATTAACAGGCATAAACATCTTCAAATATCTGAGAAGCTTTCATGCAGATTATGACACAAACCTACTTTCTATTATTCCACCACATACTAATCAATTCTTGCAGTTGAAAAGATTCTTTGTGCCTATTCAGCATTCAGCAATAGTAGAGTATCTCCATAAATAGGGTAGAATGGATGTAAACTAGTAGTTTGCTTTTTCTTGCCTGGATGAAAGCAGTGCTGTACAGATTGAGCATTATTTTTCTTCAAAATTGTTGCCTCTTTCTGTTTTGTAAACCAGCCAAAGCCTGTTCTATTTCTATAGAAAGTGCAGAGTGAATCTTTGAAGACAAGGATCATAAACCAGTTTGGTGGTCTGTGGCTTTTTCCATGTTTGACAATATTTATGTGTTATGTCATAACTATCTTATTTGTGTGTACACACTGTTTTAGCCTTGGATATAATGGATTCACCTCTCTCATAAACCTGAAGGTTTTTTTTCCCAAACAGCTACTGCTCTGTGCAAAGGAAGATTAAAAAGGAGAAATGAAATGTGCCGGCTTAGAGCTATAAAAATCAAATTTATAGAACGTAATATGTACACACAGTAGATCTCTCTCTTTTTCATTGTTATTTTTAAGAGATGTTGCTTATTTATTGAGTAAAATGTAAGAGGCCAATGGCTCCTATGAGAATGATTATTTTATTTATGATTATTTTTTACACCTACTTCCCCTATATTATTTTAATCTTAGTATCTAAATTTCGATTTGTTTTTAGAAATCACTCTTTTGCTCTTGTATTTGAAAACATTTTGCAATTCCTCCTGGGACAATACATTTCTAAATCTTGGCAGATGATGGTCTTGCAGATGTTTCACAATTTTGGTATTCAGTTTTTAGTTGTCAACAAGGCGATATTGTACTTTGTTTTAAAAATAACACTAGCAAACAGTTCTGTTTCTGTAAATTTATAATCTGAGCCATAAGTACAGCAGGAGCTTTACCCAAAGTTTTCAACACATTTCTAATTAAATACAAAGAAGTTTTAATATAAACCATACACATTAACTAAACATGTTTATTGTATATAAGAAATCAAATCTAGAAAATATTACTTTATAATGTTTCCTTTTAAGATGAAGTCCAGGACTTCTCCAAATGTTACTAAACTACAATTCATAAAACCCTAGCCAACAATGAAAAATGTTAGAAATTGAAGTTCAGTTAATAATTTAGAGGGTTATTGGTTCCCTATTTCTGCTTTAATCAGTATTTCCATGTGAATAGTACTACTCATTAAACATTCAATACTGTACGGTAAACACTTCATAAAAAATAAAAAACCCTATAAGAACAAAAATCATATAATGAAATTTGAGAATTACATTAATATTATATGTCGACAAAACACCAAACACAATACTATGTTTAAAACCCTGCTAGTACAAAAAAAAATTGCTGCATAGAGAAGGTTTTACAGTCATGTTATCAAAGATCCTTTTTCAAGCACCTGCCAAGCTAATCTATTAAATTGATAGAATTTACGACAATTTATGATGACGGTCATAAATAATAGGCAGGTCGATATAGAACAAAGTGATCCTTTTAGATATCTTAGCCTCACTGGATGTCTGCCAAAGAACAGACTGGTGAAGTTGATCTACAAAATGCATCTGAGGTTAAGTATTATTCCAACAAAGGAATAAATAAGAATCTAATGTATCAATGAAACGACCTTCTTTTTTACCTTACATATCCATAAATAATACATAATTTATAGTAATTTACTTATAATATGTGCTTAAGATTTTTATACTTGGTACAGTAATGTAAAAATTTTTAATGTATCACATTTCCTGAATTTTAGCATATTTTTGTAGATAAACATAGATAAATATATTGCCTTCTTAGAGTTTTACTATAGTACGTAAGTATATTTTTAAAATTTTAAAACTAAATTTTAATTATCAGCCTTTATTGTAATTTGCTAGGTTTTAAATGTTTTAATTTGTATATATTCCTGTGTTTTATCTTGGCTGTACACCGCCCTGAGTCCTTTGGGAGAAGGGCGGTATAAAAATTTAATAAAATAAAATAAGTAAATAAATAATAAATATATTGTACACCTTGTCTTTGTTTGTAAGCTAAGCAGTGTTGGGCCTGATTAGCATTTGTGTGGGAGACTAGAAGATAGCAGTAGCAAAACACTGAAAAAAAAAGCACATGTATGTCTCCAAAAATCCACTAGGAGTCAGGTTTGACTTCAAGGAAATTTTACTATTGATCTGTACAGATATCTGCACTACCTTTTCAGTGATTTGGGCTATTTCCTCCCCCTCCCCCCCCAATTTAAATTGAACCGAATATACTTCAGACTATTTTTTTTCACTTCATCAGATTGTACCAAAATTTTGAAATTGTAAAAAAACCTATAGAAATAACCAGAAGCTATTTCTATGAAGAAATGTTTGCATTCATTTTCGACCAGAAAATATAAACAGGAAAGTATCCCTTCTGCTTTGATATCATTCCTTACAAATAAAGAATTCTATTCTATTTCTTATTGGTGTCATAACGTTAATGAGATAACTATCTTAACCCTATCATTTCTGATCCTTTTCCAGGTTTCAACTGTATGTGTGTGTGTGTTTATGCGTGTGCACCTTTGACTCGAGTCTAGTTCTTGCAATTTCAAATTTGCCAAATTAAAAATAGATACGAAGCTGTATTTATGTTTTAATATTTGTTTTTTAGATTGGCACAGCCTTAAATTAGCATGAACCTACTTTTGGCCTATTTACTACTAGGCCAAAGGGGTGGATAATGTGTGTTGAACTCCATGTTCCTGAGTTAATTTCCAGCATCTTTTACCAATGATTATGCTGGCTATGGCTATTCAGTAACATCTGGAAGGCTGTAATTTTTATACGCTAGGAAGAAATAAAGTCCAGTGAGTATTCTAATGCTGATATGAATTTAAGATTTTTGAATGATTTTTGCATCTGTTTGTGGACACACATTACTGAGAGTAGATTCTGAGGCCCTGAAATCATGAGGCAACTGCAAATTGGGTGGGCAATTCTTCCACTAAACATTGATGAACCAAGCCTGTTCACATTGGTATTTTTCTATATTAAGCATTAGAATAGAACAGAACAGAACAGAACAGAACAGAATAGAATTCTTTATTGGCCAAGTGTGATTGGACACAGAAAGAATTTGTCTTTGGTGCATATGCTCTCAGTGTACATAAAAAGACAAGATACACTTGTCAAGAATCACAAGGCACAACACCCAGTGACAGTCATACGGTACAATAAGCAATCAAATCATACTAGGAAACAATCAATATCAACATAAATCACAAGGATACAAAGAACAAAGTTTTGTTTTTTCTGCAGTTCTTCTCTGAAGCCTGTGTCAGTCTTGTTGAGTTGCAGAACCAAACCAGACAGTTATAGAGGTGCAGATGACAGACTCAATAATTCCTCTGTAGAACTGGATCAGCAGCTTCCTGAGTTGGCGCAGAAAGAACATTCTTTGTTGTTCTTTTCTGATGACGTTTTTGATGTTAGGTGTCCATTTTAGGTCTTGAGATGATAGAAACTAGAAATGTGAAAGTCTCTACTGTTGATACTGTATTGTCTAGTATTGTAAGAGGTGGTAGTATGGGAGTTTCTCCTAAAGTCTACCACCATTTCTACGGTTTTCAGTTCCATTATATGGAACTGAACACACATATTTACTTCTCTGTAGAGAAGTAAAAGTTGGTTTACAAAATTTATGTATTCTCCAATCAATTCTTTCTAGATAACCATAAAAGGTGGACCAGCTAGTTTAGAATCCTTTATGATTACATGTGCTTTTCATGCAACCTGAGCATCTCAGCAAAGAGCATGTTACACAATATATGTCCGTGATGGTGAAACTATGGCACGTATGCCACAGGTGGCACGCAGAGCCCTCTGTGTGTGCGAGCCATCGCCTACCTCAGCTCCACCCTACATGCACGCGTACCTGCTGCCACCCAGTTCATTTTCGGGTATCTGCCATGCATGCGCGGGGGCAGGGCACATACAGGAGATGCACATGCATAGCCGGGGGAGGGAAGAGCAGGGGAAGATGCGCCCCCCCACAGCCGCTTTGGGCCTAGCAGGCCTCCCTGCAGCCCCCTGGGACCAAAAATGGGCTGCAGGGGGGTGCAGCAACACCCCCATTTTTGGTCTCAGGAGGCTGCAGGGAGGCCTACAAGGCCCAAAACGGGGCAGGGGGGGGTCACACGCGCATGTGCAGAGGAGTGCAGGGGGTGTCACACGCGCATTGCATTATGGGTACCGGCACGTGAAGACAAAAAGATTACCCATCACTGATATATGTTGTTTAGAAAATAAGATAGGTTACTTACTTTTTCTTCCTCTTATTGAACTAGTTTAAACTGCTAAAAACTTATGTCTTCACACCTAAAGCATAATATTTAGTGAAGTCTTCTCTAACAATCCCTTTAGATGCTTTTGATTATAAATGTATCAGCCAACTAAGAAATGATTGGAATTTGAAACAGTAAAAGTAACAGAAATTAGAGGTAGTGTAGTGGTTTGTAGGTTTCTTCCTCTAGGTAATAGCAGAAAGACCAAGTTAAGGGTGGCACTATGTATTCTCACAACATGCTAATCCATAATAATTTAACATGGTTTAGCTCGCACTATATGGCAGGATAAAATTCTAGTGTGGTTCAGAGTACTGTGCAAACTTAGTTTCTTCCAAAAGGAATACAATATAAATGGCATCTCAGCCACAACCATTTTCCTTATTTTTAAATGTATTTTAGGCAGACCATTTGCACAATACTTTAACTGATACCGTTTCCCCCAAAATAAGACATCCCCTGATAATAAGCCCAATAAGGCCAAGCGCTTATTTCAGGGTTCAAAAAAATATAAGACGGTCTTATTTTCGAGGAAACACGGTACTTTTATTTTTTTTTAATTCTATGATTATTATTCCATTACGATCATTTTTACTGTAAGACAATCTAGTTCTTTATTTAAAACAAGGAGATAAGATGCAACTGTTGGAAAACTCAAGCAGTGAAGAAACAAGTAAAATGAGGGTTTGCTCCTATTAACTAGGTCTCTGAGTATATTTACTAAAGCATCTAAATGGAACCCTCCAAGAAGTGCTAGTAAAACTGTAGAAATTTGTTATGAACAGAACACTGAAGTCTAATTGATCTTCTTCCTGATGCTGATATATTTTTTGCACTTGAAAGTCTCTGCTAGTATCAGTTAAAAGATTCTAGAAAGGTTTTCATAACTTTTTTTTTCTTAATGTCCTCTATTTGCATTTCTGAACTGCTGCTTTTGCAAGCAGAATGCTTTATGATCCTCACCTTGTTGCAATGCAGTGGTTTCACTCCTTTCGGTGTGAGTCACTAAGGGTTTTTTTCTCCCCACCAAAGGAAGGAAGCTCTGTGCCTGCCCATGTGTCCCTGTACAATATATAGGGGGGGAAAGGAGCCAATGTCAGATTTCAGGTGGTAATTTCAGATTTCATGACTTTATCTTAGACTCCATAAGTCTAAGATAAAATAACATAGAGAACTAATCTCAGCAAAGATGATAGAATTATAAGATTATAGACTCCTAGAAGTGGACCTGTGTCCCCCTCCCCCAACCATCCCCCAAAATCCAAAATGAAACATTTTCAACAAATATTCATCCTGATGGTGCTTGGATATTCAGCGATGGGCGCTCATTTTTTTGTTTGGTGACTGGTTCTGTTGTTCAAACTGCTGCCCTGAAATTCTTAAAATTTAGTGGAAAGCTACTATAAGTACCGGTAGCTTATCGTGTAATTCAGCAGTTATATTATTGTGAATCCTAGAGTCTAGGATAGGGAAGATATTTTGAATTTAAAATATCACCCTTTCAAGTATTTGACACCAGTATATCTTACCTGTCTTCTCAAGACAATAAAAGCCATCCCTTTTATTGGATGTTTCTTATGCTCAAGTAATCTTGTGCCCTTGTTAAGCTTTATATTGTCAGATGCCCTTTAAAAGCATTAGAGACATAATCTGCATTCCTTGTAAGGTTTCCTATTTTAAAGAGAGACTACTACTTAATAGGCTTGGTGCTTTGTCCTGTTGGTATAAATTTTATTGGAAAAAGTGATTTCCTAGAATATGGTTATGTCGGACGCTTCTCATAATCAGCCTCTTTCCACCCTCCATGTTTATCATGTCTGAACAGCTTTGGATATGTGGGTTGCCTGTTATATAAATATTGTTTATAGAACAAATGTTCCCCCAAAGACCAAATGACTATGAATTTACATAATATAAGCCTAGGTAATTTTAATGTTGCTTTGTGCGAATGACTTGCCATAATATAAATCCAGCCTATTCGCTTAATAGCTCTGTATACTGTACAAACCCCTCAAAATGGGCTGGTAATCAAGTAAATGCTACTGATGTAGTCATTAAGTATTGTATATTAACAAATTTGACTGGTGTTATCTCCTAGAAAAACTACTGTCTTGGATGGATTCATTCTATTTACTCCCAGCTGAATTATTAAGCTATTGTCAAAATAATTTTCCTAGTCAGAATTGACAACTTTTACAGCTGTTACGATAAACTGGAAATGAATCAATAATTTTCATTTTTTATTGTTTTGCAGTTTGAAAACGATCTTGGTGGGGAATCCTCTGGATAACACAGTGGACTTGTCTGGCATCCCTTTGACCATGAAGGAATTAGACCGGGTTATCTCGTACCTCCAGCACAGCTCTGAATATATTGAAAATGTAGAGCTTTGCTTCACTGAGATGACAGATGAGATGTTTCTCCAGCTTTTGCCAGTTCTCAGTGCCCTACCTCGTCTCACAACTCTTTCCCTTAATGGCAACAGGCTTACAAAAGCCGTCCTCCGGGACCTGACTGAAACTTTGAAGGACACCAGAAACTTCCCTAGCATGACTTGGATTGATCTGGGCAATAATGTGGACATATTCTCTCTGCCACAGCCCTTTCTGGTTAGCCTTAAGAAACGAAGCCCTACCCAAAGCAATCTCCCGACTATTCTTGAATTTGGTGAAAGTCAGGAAAGTCAGGTGAGTGACCTTGAGAGCCAAGAAGGTCTTTCCTCACAGGATGAAGACCAAAATGATGGTGGCCTGGAAGACACGAAGACCAGGCAGGTATGGACAGGTGAAGCTATTGAGGTTAAGCTGATGCCAAATGAATCTACAAATCAAGAACAGATTTCTACCGGTTTATTTCAGACATGAAATAGAGTTCTCTCTCATTTGCCTAGGATGTGCCAAATGGATTCTTTATAACCACAAAGGATCTTGGCTAGTTTATGCTAATGAAGCTCTCTTCTAATAAAAACTTTCAATTCTTTAACTTGCAGGACCAAAAAAGGGGAGGCCAAATTACAAAATTGGCTGCAATTCACATATTAATGATCTGCTACAATTTTGAACCATTATATAGAATTATACTGGAACGGATTATTTATGTCAATCCCAACTACTTATTCAGTGCAGTATCCAAATCAAAGCACCCCTTTAATTCCTGAAACTTTGTAGCTATCACAGGGGTGATTGCTAGTTGACTGTTCAGTAGAAGGTATAAGAAACACATAAAAATGCAATGCCACTATTGAGCCTTTTTTGCCCCAGGTTAAACACTTCAGTCAAATACACTAAATTTTCATATTAGGTACAAATAATTCTGTACTCATTATGGAGGTTTTACTTTCCAAATGAATTACTTTGAATAGAAGTTTTAGGTGGAAAAATTCCATGCTTGGATAGAAACAAAATTAATCCCATGGATTAAACAGAAACATGTTAATCGACTCACCAAAACAATTTTGAATGTCTCACTGAATAATCACTGCCAAGAAGGTAATCATCACTACTTCTGCATTTCATCCTCTCCCAATTTATTGTCTCCTGTCCCAAATAAGCCATGGATGTGTACCTATCTCAGGTTATGCCATGAATCTGATGAAGTTGGCTGAAATCCATGAGTTATATTTGTAAAGTCTTAAGGTGCTACAAGATTGCTGGTCTTCAAATGTAATTTTTATAAATCAAAAGCAGTGCGAGTCAGCAGTGCTGAAAAACTTGCACCTTCTGAAGCCTGTTTCTAGAATGAAATAAAATTTAAATACAAGAGAAGACAGACACTATGCGTTGATAAGATGACACACAAGATTACATTGGTTCATAAAGCAAACTCGGTATAAATGAAAAACTCCCCATTCTCTTGCTTTAAGGAGTGTGAATTTGTGGTACTTAAAAACATGTGCCTTTCTGGTGTGTATGGGGTGCCTTTTAGGGTTAGCAAGGCCTTGCTTTAGGCACCAGCGGATGAAATGTGGGCGATAGCAACCCCAGGCATTTGTTGCAAGTTGCTATAATTATACTTTGTGGAAAAAGTGCAGCTGCTTTGAGTTACTCTGGATTTCATCACTGTGGCACAGAAGAGACAATAGAATCAATCCAGCTTGATAAAGTGTTAATTTTTCCTGATGTTTAGTACCTGGATTACACACTTATGGGAGCTTTAGTCACCAACCCTTTGCAGCACTTGACTGTCATGAAGTAAATGCTGGCTTTGTTGCTTTTGAGCTACCCATGAAGAAACTTGCCCAAATTAACTACCACGCCAATCTCTTGTGAGCTTTCAACACTATTGTTTATCAAAAGCACTTCATCCTGCCAAGTTTGAAGAGCATCCAACAACTGATACCTTTCAGACTGGGCTTATTTCAATTGCTAGGACTAATCTATTTTAGGGAGGTGCGGCTCATCAATTTTCAGGATCAGTGTTTTCCCCTAAAATCCCACTACTGTTGTGCCCATTTTGAGTACTTGTATGTTTTCAGTAGTGTCAGTCTGGTACTTCATAGAAATCAGCAGCTCCATATTGTCCTAGTTTGCATGTAGCCAGTCTTTTATATGCTTTGTCAAGAAATAAAATTTGTTTGAAAGATGGCTGTTTCTCCTAGTGAAAATGTATTTGCAGGAATGGGAAATGAAATCTTGTGTAACTGCCGAGCAGGGCTGAGCAGTCATTACACTGAATTACATAAGGAAGGTGGGTAGTGAGCATAATCATTCCTGGAATGTGAAGTTCTGCTGTCACTTCAACTCCATTAATCCAAAACACAATATGAGGCTTGGTTAAAGGTTTCTTTTTTATATCAAATGAACAGCCTGAATATAAACATAGGGAGACTTTCTTAAAGTAAATAATCAGTTTTAAATAATTAAAAATTATTTACTTTTTATCCCTCAATATCCCTCAACTGCAATGATCAGGAAACTAGGAACTCACATAAAATGTAAACAACTCAATCTGCAACTGGAACCAATTCCTCCTTCCATGGAGTTGGTCTAATAATGCAAGATTTTTGCCCCCATCTACGGTAGCCCAGCTCACAATTCCAGGAAAAAATAAACAAACATTATTCAGTGCATCTGTTTATTAAACAATGATTAATTACACTCTCAAGGCAGGCAACTGCTTAAGTGCAATTACTTAACATTTTGTGTATGTCTTAATAAGAGCCTACTTGTGGCAGGTGGCAATATCAAAGCCTCATAAAAAGGAACATTCAGGTAACAAAAATACATGTTCCAGGGAACTTCCCTTCAAGACATAACACTGATAAGCATAATGACAGAATAGAATAGAATAGAATTTTTTTTTATTGGCCAAGTGTGATTGGACACACAAGGAATTTGTCTTGGTGCATATGCTCTCAGTGTACATAAAAGAAAAGATACCTTCATCAAGGTACAACATTTACAACACAATTGATGATCAATATATCAATATAAATCATAAGGATTGCCAGCAACAAGTAATCTGCATGAATTTCCATTAGGTACAAAATTTTCAGAAGCAAAACAGAATACTGGTGTCATGAAACTGAAAATTTGCAATTTCTTTAGCTCATTTTTTGAAGCTCAGCTGCAAAAATAAGTCTTATTTTACAATTTAAATGCTATGAGGGGGGATTCAATCCGCAGAGCCTTAATTGCTTGAATTAATAGTTCACTTGGTGTTATTTTTTCATGTAACTTCAAAAGGCATTTTAAAGGACTTATCTACAGGCTTAAGTTAAAAAAAATCTTAAGGGCTGCAGAAAAGTAACCGAAACCTAAGAAATCAGTTTCACTTTTAGGTGCATCTGTATATTGAACAGCTTTTCTTATCTCCTCCTGGCTGAACTACCGGTACCACTCACTTTCCATATAGCCAACCAAGTACCTTTGGTTAAGCCAGTACTTTATTTATTTATTCATTCAATTTTTATACCGCCCTTCTCCCAAAGGACTCAGGACGGTTTACAGCAAAAATAAAAACCACAGATATAAACAAAATTAAAAACATATTAAAAAACTGATTCTAAAAAGTTGGCCAAATAAAATAAACTAATGTAAACCATCATAAAAACCCCATTAAAATTTCGTTAGGCTAGCCCCGCACAGTGGAATAAAAAGGGTCTTCAGCTTGCGCTTAAAAGTCCAGAGGTCAGGGAGTTGACGCAACCCCGGAGACAGCTCATTCCAAAGGGCAGGAGCCCCCCAGAGAAGGCCCTCCTCCTGGGGGCCGCCAGTCGGATTGTTTGACTGACGGCACCCTGAGGAGGCCCTCCCTATGGGAGGGCACAGGCCAATGGGAGGCTATTGGTGGCAGTAGGCAGTCTCTTAAGTAACCCGGTCCTGTGCCATGGAGCCCTTTAAAGGTGATAACCAACACCTTGAATTGCACCCGGAAGACTACCGACAGCCAGTGCAGGCTGCGCAGGTGTTTATTTATTTATTTATTATTCGTATTTATATACCGCCCTATCTCCCGAAGGACTCAGGGCGGTTCACAGGCAAATAAAAACACATAAATACAGAGTTAAAATAACAATTAAAAAACTTATTCTAAAAGGCCGAATGTTTAAAAATATAAAAAATAAAACCCATTTAAAACCAATAAATTTAAAATCTAATCCAGTCCTGCGCAAATGAATAAGTGTGTTTTAAGCTCGCGACGGAAGCTTCGAAGGTCCGGAAGTTGACGAAGTCCTGGGGGTAGTTTGTTCCAGAGGGTGGGAGCCCCCACAGAGAAGGCCCTTCCCCTGGGCGTCGCCAGACGACACTGCCTCGCTGACGGCACCCTGAGGAGTCCCTCTCTGTGAGAGCGCACAGGTCGGTGAGAGGTATTCGGTAGCAGGAGGCGGTCCCGTAAATAGCCCGGCCCTATGCCATGGAGCGCTTTAAAGGTGGTTACCAAGACCTTGAAGCGCACCCGGAAGGCCACAGGTAGCCAGTGCAGTCTGCGCAGGATAGGTGTCATATGGGAGCTCCGATCCGCTCCATCTATCACCCGCGCAGCCGCATTCTGGACTAACTGCATGTTAGTGGGAACATGGGAACATCGTGATGCTCCCTATATTACCCACACAGTCCCGTTCTGGACCAGCTGGAGCTTCCTGGTGCTCTTCAAAGGGAGCCCCATTGCAGTAGTCCAGGTGGGAAGTGACAAGGGCATGAGTGACGTAGGGAATGAGTGCGTGGGGAATCCTGGTCAAGGGATGCAATTGGCGAATCAGGCGCACCTGATAAAAAGCTTCTAAAGACAGCTGATCGTCCAGGAGGACGCCTAAATTGCGAACCCTCCCCCAATGATTCACCCCCAACAGTCAGCGATGGAATAAGCTGGTTGTACCGGGATGCCGGCATCCACAGCCACTCTGTCTTGGATGGGTTGAATTAAAGTCTGTTCTTCCCCATCCAGACCCGCACGGCGTCCAGACACCGGGACATCACTTCAATGGTTTCGTTGGGATGGTTAGCGGTGGAGATGTACAGCTGAGTGTCATCAGCGTACAGATGGTATTCCATCCTGAAACCACGGATAATCTCACCCAGCGGCTTCATATAGATGTTGAACAGGAGAGAGAGATCCCGTCCCCTGCGGCACCCCACAAGATGCTTTGAGGTCAATTTCTGCCCCCCTGCCAACACCGTCGGCGATCGGTCAGAAATAGAACCACCGAAGAATGGTGACCCCCACTCCTAAGCCCCCCAGCCGCCACAGCAGGATACCATGGTTGATGGTATCAAAAGCCGCTGAGAGATCTAATAGGACCAGGACAGAGGAACAGCCCGTCCCAAGACCTCCAGAGATCATCGACCAACACGACCAAAATCGTCTCCGTGCTGTACCCAGGCCTGAAGCCGGACTGGAATGGGTCTAAATAGACAGTTTCATCCAGGTACCTGGGAAGCTGACATGCCATCACACTCTCAACAACCTTAGCCACAAAGCGAAGGTTAGAGACAGGACTGATAGTTTGCCAAAATAGCCGGGTCCAAGGAGGGCTTCTTAAGGAGGGGCCTCATTACTGCCTCTTTCAAGGCAGTAGGAAAGACACCCTCCGTTAAAGAAGCGTTGGTAATTACCAGTGGCCAGTACCAACCAGGAGGGACACAGGTCCAATAAACATGTGGTTGCATTCAGCCTCCTCAGTATCCTGTCCATGTCCTCGGGAGTCACAGTATCAAACTCTCCCCATGTAACATTCTCAAGAACTACCTCTGTCATCCCACCCAAATCTACCCAATCAGCGTCCAGACCATCCCGGATCTGAGCGATTTTATCCAAAATCCTCAGATATTATCCAAAATCCTCAGCACGGCCCTGCAGGGGGGCCTCCTGAGCTCCCTGCGCAAGAAGGGAGAGGGTCACCCTAAACAGGGCGGCTGGGCGGTTATCTGCTGATGCAATAAGAGCGGAAAAATACTCATGTTTTGCCGCTCTTATCGCCACTAGGTAGGTCTGAATATGAGACCTTACTAGTGTTCGATCGGATTCAGATCGGCTGGACTCCAAACACTCTCTAGGCGTCTTTTCCAAACCTCCAAACACTCTCTAGGCATCTCTCTAGGCGTCCAAACACTCTCTAGGCGTTCTTCATAGGCTTGTAGTGTATTTATTAGTTTACAACTCCCTAATAATGTTTTAGATGGTGCACTGGACACCAGTTGGCTTATGGATGCAATTCAAAGTAATGTTACCTCCAAAGTCCTAAATGGCCCAGGGCCTGGATACCTTTGAGATTGCTGTCTTTAAGAGGTGCAATATGAATTTTTAAGGATCCCTTCTCTGCCATCTGCAGGGCTCTGAAACTTGAAACCATTCAGTAATTGTGTACAACAAAGGGAAGAGAAGTTAGCTTTTAAGCTTACTGCCACAATAATGCAGGAAAGAATCTCTTTGCGTAATATGTAGGATGTAGGTCTTCATCGCGCCAAGGGAAAAATGAACACTTTCAGTAGTCTTTTGGGTACAATGAATTGTAGTAATATTTGTCCAAGCCTGAAACAAGATTTTACAAATTGGTTAGCAACATTGAAGCACTTTTTACTTGTATTGATAATGGCTTCTTATATGAAGTTTGTGAACATTTATAACAAACTTGAGGGAGAAGGGCAATATCCCTTAATTAGTATTCCTGGGTAAACAGAGCCCTTTGAAAATAAAATGCAGAAATCAATCCCAGCAAAATACATTTAACATTCCAACATTAAAATGCACAGATCTTTTATAGTATGACCGTTTATCTGAAAACTGCTTTCAAATTGTCCAGATTACCAGATAGGATCTCAGTTACACAAAGGATGAACTAGATACATACCTACTACCTCTATGAATCTCAGAAGTGTATTAGTCTAAAATCATCTTTCAGTTTTCAACTTTAATGCAAATCTGGTCTCGGATTTTAACCATGTTCACAGCAATACAAATAGTGTGTATCTCACAAGCCTCTTCAAGGAAATCTGGAGGGACTTCCATCTTTGAAGACTGGGTAGATGAGAAACCTAAAGAAAGAAAGAAAAAGACTTGGTAATTCCTGCTGCCAAGTTAGTTTGGTGTAGTAAGTTAAGATGGTGCCTTAGAAACCATGACAACTGAATTCTAGTCCCAATTTAGATGTCTGGATGTTGAGCCAGTCGCTCTCTTGGCCCAACCAATCTCACAGGGATATTATTCTGGGGAAAATGGGAAGGAACATCAGGTGTATTTGTCGCATTCAACTATTTATAAATTGTTTAAAAAATTAAGTCATGTTTTCTCTCAAATAGGAGTCAAGAAAAAAATCTTGCTTTATCCAGATTATCAGTTCTAATTTTATTAGTCCCAAGGCCAGATACAAGCAATACTGAATAGTTTTACATCTGTGTGTGTGCACATGTAAGAGAAAAACATTAAATATAAGAGAGTCTAAAATAAAAAACATGGTTAATAAAATGAACCCAAATAAAACAAGCTCCAATCCTAAGTAATGGTACAGCTTATTGTAGGAATGATAGGACAGAAATTGAGATGCTATTTTCATATTGCACTTCCTACCTGAAAATTTTTTCAAGGCAGGATATGTAAGGGTCTGTCTAGATACTTTATATTTTTTTTTTGTTTACATTTATATCCCGCCCTTCTCCGAAGACTCAGGGCGGCTTACAGTGTGTAAGGCAATAGTCTCATTCTATTTGTATATTTACAAAGTCAACTTATTGCCCCCCCAACAATCTGGGTCCTCATTTTACCTACCTTATAAAGGATGGAAGGCTGAGTCAACCTTGGACCTGGTGGGGCTTGAACCTGCAGTAATTGCAGGCAGCTGGTTTTAATAACAGGCTTCTTATAGCCTTGAGCCACCACAGCCCAGGGAACAGTATAGTATATGGGCTAGAATTTCTACTGAACCATCACCACATGGACACAACCAACCTCAGGAAGGACTGCTGAGAGCATAGTATCCAACCTAGCAAAAAGTGAAGGATTTACAAAAAAATATGATGGATTTTAAATATGTAGGTGGAAGGGACCTTTTTGGGAGCAAATGATAATAGACGTGACACCTTCCTTAGGCTTGTTTGAAAAAAAGTGTATCCCAGATCTGTTGCTTAAGGACAGTTCTAGCATTATCAAAACCTAACACACAAGCTTTCCACAGAAGCCCAGCAACTAAATGGTTGGTCTTGTCCCGATTCTAAACTACCTGAAATCTAGAACCAAACTTGGATATAACAGTCTGTTCTGGATTTGAAATATTTTTGCACCTTGCACACACCCTTACAAGCCAGGAACTATCCATTTGACTTACATCTTTCCAGTTAAGAGTCGGCATTTCAATCACAATTGCTCATCTTGGAGGACAGCTTCTAGCTCCCTGAAGAAAGAAAGCAGGCTTGTAATTTTGTAGTGTTTGGGAGAACAATGGCTTTCCCTCCATAGAGGCTCCTCAGAAAGAACCGTCTCAACAGCAGGAGTCTGCCGGTAATTCCAGCGTATATAAATAAGGTTTTATATCATCACGGTGAGCCTTCCTTCCATACTATCCAACTTGCAGAGGCTTTTAAATTTACCTTTGGATGTTTCTCCCGCAACTCCACACGCTGATCCTCTCTATGGCTTTTTGAAGTCAGCTCCCACATGGCAACGGCAGAAAACCTGCAACACAATCCAAGATTAGATGAGAAAGAACCTAAAAATTTGAGGTTTCTGTAATGTCGGTGGGAGGTTGGACCTGTCTCCTCTTCCTCCTCCTCCCCGCCCCCCTTTTTTTTTTGGTCAGAACTGAACCTAGGCCTGTCTCGGGAGGAAGAAATAGTGGCAGGGGAAGAGAGGACAATTTGCGGTCAGCCACAAGGAGTCTCTCGTCAGTTCTCGCATCTGACGGCACTTCCTGGCTCATCATCCCGCGAAGGGAAAAAATTAAAGGCCCACGCGAGGCGCCATAGGCCCCCGGGTAAGACACACAGCGGGGAGAACGTTGGCTCACAAAAGGCCCAATCAAAGACCGACCCGTCACCCCTGCAATTCACATCCTTTTTTTTCTGGGGCGCCATGAAATCTCTCACCTCCCTCTGACAAGACCTTTAATATCGGCGGCTGCGAAGCACGGAAAAGAGCGAGCTGCCGCCACGCGGTCTCTTTTAAGGCGGGGGGACAAACCATTCGGATGGCGGATGGGGGGAACCGGGAAAAAAGTGGTTGCTGATTGGTTCGAATATACCATTTCGCGGCTGAAAAATGGGGGGGAAAACGGAAATGGATTGAAAGCGGGAATATCTTTGGAGATTTCCGGGTCAATAATACGGGCAGGGGAAAGAGGGAGCGAGAAGTACCTGCGAAGGCGAAGAGCAGCGGTTAAAAAAAAAGTGGGGTGGGGGGGTTTGATCTTCTGGAACAGGGGTCTCCGACCTTGGCAACTTTAAGACTCGTGGACTTTAACTCCCAGAATCACTCAGCCAGCAAACCAAAGCTGGCTGAGGAATTCTGGGAGTTGAAGTCCACGAGTTTTAAAGTTGCCAAGGTTGGAGACCCCTGTTCTGGGATGTGCTTTTCACCGCCGAACGTTGCCGAACGCGAGAGCAGCGCAGTCGCGAATAGTTGCAGTATAATGGTTGGGGGTAGGTGGGGTTAGTACTGTCAAATTCAGAATCGGGATTCCACATATTAGAGGGGAAAAAACCAAGCCTAAATAAGAAAAGCAAGCGACCTCAGGTGTCTGCATCTGCACATAAGATGCTGTTATAATCACGGATCAAACATTTCTGGGTGCAGCCAAATAAAATAGGCCGGTTCACTGCGAAGTGTCTTTCAAGATGGACCTGGTTGTTGGTGATCACATCATCTTACTGTAGGAAGTTAAAACCACCCCTCTCCTAGAAAAAGGAAATATTTTAGGAAATATTAAAAGGGCAGAATGTTTTGCCCTAAAAGGGAGGCAGAAACTCAACCCACCCCACCTTTGTTAATGGGCCATTAAGGCCTGGGCCACTCCATTGTACATAAGAGATCTACCTCCTTCAGGCAAAGCCATTCAATGGCCCTTCATTGCATCACCCAACAAGATTTAACTAAATTAGCATACAGACAACCTACAAAGCTAGCCATGACCTCTGACAGCAACCAATCAGGATACTCTTCCTGTGCCCCAGGAAGTTCAAAGCCAGAGAGGGTATAAAACCCAGGGACTCTCAGCATCTCTTCCCTTTTTTTGCCCAAGATTTCCAAGGCATGTGATCCTGTTCATCAATAAACCTTTTCAAGCAACTTCCATGAATCCAGTGTCTTTTTCCCCACAACTGACCTCAGAAGGATATTTCTTCCAACATTACTTACTAAAAGGCAGATCCTATACTTTTTGCTACCCCTCCGTTTCATGAACTGACTTCAATGACGGGGGTCTAAATTAAGTTACATTACTCACAGTTCAATCAGACAGAAAGTGATATAGTTGTAAATCAGCATATGCTACATAACAATCAGACGGTCAGTATTCATTTTAGAGCATAAACATTTCCTAGGTAAATATAAAGACTCTTACTAAGCCCTTGCAAAGTTGGGACTATCAAATCCATCTTTACTGGTGTTGTGAGTCCTGTCCAGAGTGCCATTCTCAAGCACCCAAAGACAGAGCCAATCAGAAAAGAAGTACCCTGGGGGTGAGGGACAAAATGTTAAGAAAGCCTTGACGTAACATAGGCTGCCTCTGAAAATTCAAAATTGTCTTCCTATAATGTTTCATGAGGTTGATGCTTCTGACCATGTCACCATCCATGTCTAACAGGAGAGCCCTTGGTGATATCCTCTGCCCAAGGGGGCAATAATAGTCTTGGTAGCTGACTGTTGCTTACCTGAATAGGCCAGTGTGATGCAGTCCTTAACCCATCTGTGGAAGGAGAAGGCTATTACTCCTAAAACATTTGCCCAAGAGGAAATGAACAGACTCTCTGCCTTCCTGTCCCCTTGGATGTGCTTGATGTAAATTCTGAAGGTCCTATGCACATCTAGCTTATGCCAGGTTTTGAACACTTGAAAGGATTTGGCAGAAATTTGGAACCAGAATTAATCTTGGGATTCACCATAAACATAGAACAAGGTTTATACGGAACCCTGTGCCTTATAAAAATTGGAGTCCACCTCAGGTCTGAGGGATGATTCTAAACTTAACATCACCTTAACTTGGTAAAAGAGATAAATCTTTCCTTACAGAGCTATTAATTTCCTAACTCTCTTGGCTGAACTTAGAGTAACTAGGAAACCCATTTTCTTACCAAGAATGTTCCTTGAAAACTGTTTAATGGACACAAGGGAACATGGTCAGTTCCTTGAAAACTGATGATATGCCAGCATAGAACATATGTCTCTATCTATCCTCCAGATATAGCTCATAACTACTCTGGATCTGGCCCTTAGGCTTAGCAGATGTTTTGTGTTCACACATGCCTCAAAGGCCCTTGTCTCGCCTCCACTAAGATTGATGACCTCCACCATGACCTCCTGGGTCAGATTACTTTAACTCTTGGGCATCTTTATCTTGCATGCTGCCCTGTGCAGATTTGGTGCTGGCAGGAAGATGTAGAGAAGGCCACCTTCCATAATGTAGACAACACATTATTTCCCTCTACCCTGTAGTCATGGAACTGGGGAGTGGGGGAAACAGCTCATCTGTTTCGCAAACAGATTGACAAAGATCTCTCCCCTTTTCTGGAGTTCATTGGATGTAGTAGTCATTTGCAGAGATTAAACAAAAAAGACCTTGAATGAAAGAGGCCAGATCCATTACAAAGTGATAAAAGGAAATGTTCTTGTTTTCAAAGAAAATGTTCCTCAAATTTATGCCATCATAATTCATGTATTCATTTTATTCTTCATAACTACCCATCTCATTGTTACGATGACTCTGGGTCAGAGGTGGGTTTCAGCAGGTTCTGACCAGTTCTGGAGAACCGGTAGTGGAAATTTTGAGTAGTTCAGAGAACCGGTAGTAAAAATTCTGACTGGCCCTGCCCCCATCTATTCTCTGCCTCCCGAGTCCCAGCTGCTCGGGAGGAAATGGAGATTTTGCAGTAACCTTCCCTTGGAGTGGGGTGGGAATGGAGATTTTACAGTATTCTTCCCCTGCCACGCCCACCAAGCCATGCCCACCAAGCCACACCCACAGAACTGGTAGTAAAAATTCTGACTGGCCCTGCCACGCCCACTAAGCCACACCCATCAAGGCACACCCACAGAACCGGTAGTAAAAAAATTTGAAACTCACCAGTGCTCTGGGTGGCTTATAAAAGATAAATATTGGAACAATAAAAATTTAAAAATTATTCTACAACTAAGAAGAATGAAGAGCAAATTCACCGTAGAGTTCATGGAACCAGTACCAGCACAGACATTCTCCAATCCCACTAGTGTTCTCAAATGAGCCCTACCTTCACTCTTCCTGAATGTTGAATACCATAGTAGGGAATACAGTACTGTGCTGTGAGCTGATCAGAGCTCCCTCTAGTGGTACTATAATAGATTTGCAAAACTCATCAGCTAATACCGGTTTCTGAGCTACAGCAGATTCTATAATATGTAAAAATCCCTAAATTATCTACTATCCATGTTTTTATCTGCCAAACACAAATTACATTAAAGGGCATCGCACCATCCAATTTTACTGAAAAACAGAAGGTGGAAAGAATAATAGCAAAACAAAGCACTGTGACTTTTATCCGAAAGTGAAAGAAACATAAAGGAAGCAGAAACGTGCCTGATGCACATCAATTTATGTATACATATATTTATTTATTTGTATCCCTTTATTACAAGGGTGTGCAAACTTGGCAACTTTAAGACTTGTGGACTTCAATTCCCAGAATTCCTCAGCTAGCTTTCAATTCTGGGAGTTGAAGTCCACAAATCTTAAAATGGCCAAGTTTGCACACCCCTGCTTTATTACTTTCGCAAGGTGGTGAACATAACATACCTTCCTCCTATTTTCCCAATGACAACCCTGGGAGGTGAATGGAGCTGAGAGAGAATGACTGGTCCAGCAAGGTCACCCAGCTGGCTTTCATGACTAAGGTGAGACTCGAACTCACGGGTCTCTTGGTTTCTAGCCTGGTGTGTAAAGCAAGGCTAGTTTAAAGCAAGGTTAGATCTCTTTTCCAAGCAACGAATGTTTCAGGGGAAAGAGAATAACTTTTTACGGGGGCTAACCCATGTCTTGGTAGGAGCTGAGGGGGCAGCCAAAGGATTCTCTCGGGGATCCCTTCAGCCAGTTCACAGTCTGGCAGCCGTTCTGTCTCCCTGGGCCAAGGCAGGGGCTGGCTTTGGAAGGGCGGAGGTTGGTCCTCGGAAGAGGGGCAGCGCTGCCCTTTGCCTTGCCCTATAATTGGCCGCTTTTCCTTTCCCGCCCTCCCTTGGTAGAGCGTGGAGAGAGACCCAAAGCAGCCGCCAGGAAGACCCTGCAGTTGTTGCTGCTACCCCGCCTCCTCCCTTCTGGGCCGGAGGAGCGAAGGCTCTGTCCGCGTTGAGCTGTGTCCCTCCGCCAACCAGGGACTGAGGGAGACTCGAGCTGCTGTGACCGGGCTACAGGCGGTGAGTGTTTCCGCTTTTGGGGGCGGCGGCGACGACAGCTGAAGAATCGCGCGGGCTTGCACACAAAACAGAAGGGCAAACCTGCCCACCTTGGTTTGCGCTGCAGGCATCGAAAAGTTCCCAGCCCTGGAGGAAGCCCCCTAATGCAGGGGTCTCCGACCTTGGCAACTTTAAGCCTGGCGGACTTCAACTCCCAGAATTCCCCAGCCAGCTTTGCTGGCTGGGGGAGTCTGGGAGTTGAAGTCCGCCAGGCTTAAAGTTGCCAAGGTCGGAGACCCCTGCCCTAATGAATCACTGGAGGAGTTGGGTGGGCCAGATGCTACCACACACCTGTCAGAGTGTCATTCTGGACCTTGAGACTCTCGCTCGGGCAGCTAAACGTGGGACTTTGCAAAACGTTTGGCTGCTGGCCCACTCATTTATTTATTTATTTATTATTTTTATTTTATTTATTTATTAGGATTTGTCAAGCCAAAACGAGAACAAGAAGAAAAAAATACAATGTCAGGGAGGATAGGCACATTAGTGCACTTATGCACACCCCTTCTAGAATAGAATTAGAATAGAATAGAATTTTTTTTTTAATTGGCCAAGTGGGATTGGACACACAAGGAATTTGTCTTGGTGCAAATGCTCTCAGTGTACATAAAAGAAAAGATACGTTCATCAATAATTCTAAGGTACAACATTTAATGATAGTCATAGGGTACAAATAAGCAATCGGGAAACAATATCAATATAAATAGTAAGGATACAAGCAACAAAGTTACAGTCATAAGTGGAAGGAGATGGGTGATGGGAACGATGAGAAGATTAATAGTGTAGATTTAGTAATAGTTTGACAATGTTGTGGGAATTACTTGTTTAGCAGAGTGATGGCATTCGGGAAGAAACTGTTCTTGTGTCTAGTTGTTCTGGTGTCAGTGCTCTATAGCATCGTTTTGAGGGTAGGAGTTGAAACAGTTTGTGTCCAGGATATGAGGGGTTTGTAAATTTTTTCACAGCTCTATTTTTGACTCGTGCAGTATACAGGTCCTCAATGGAAGGCAGGTTGGTAGCAATTGTTTTTTCTGCAGTTCTAATTATCTTCTGAAGTCTGTGTCTGTCTTGTTGGGTTGCAGAACCAAACCAGACAGTTAGACAGAACAGAACAGACTCTACTGACCACTTAAGTATGAAGTAATGTCCATGGAAGTTAATTTGTGACTGAAACTGAGACAACTGGATCAGGTGGAGCATTCCAGACTTTGACAACTTTATTACAGAAATCATATTTTTTACAATCAAGTTTAGAACGATTTACATGGAGTTTAAAGCAGTTGTTCGTGCACGTATTATTGTGATTAAAACAAAAAAAAAATCATTTACAGGCAAAGCATTACTACGTATAATTTTGTATGCAGTACCTAGGTCTGACTGCAAGTGACACAGTTCTAATTTATCCAAACCAAGAATTTTGAGCCCAGTAGCATAGGGAATTCTACTGTGTACAGAAGAGTGCAAAATTTTTCTCATGAAATACTCCTGATTCATTACTGGGGTTTCCTCCACGCTGTCCCTCTGTTGGGGCGGCCGTCCTTGTTTTGATAACAAGTTGGAAAGGACTGGCACCAGAGAACTGTTGGGAGTTTAGTTTCAACTGGAATGAACAATTCTACCAAATTGTCAGTGATCCTGATCGATGTCCCTCGTGTCTAATTTGAAGGCTGCCTTGACAAGCATTCTAATCCTGGGTTAATAAATGCAATTGCTGTATCTGCAGTGCAGGGGTGAAATCCAGCAGGTTCTGACAGGTTCTGGAGAACCGGTAGCGGAAATTTTGAGTAGTTCGGAGAACTGGCAAATACCAACTCTGGCTGGCCCCAGAGCGGGGTGGGAATGGAGATTTTGCAGTTTCTCACCACTGCCGCAGCACATGGTCTGTCCAAAGCAGTGAGCTACATGATGTGATACATGACACCTGAATCACATAATGCGCTGATCCTAACTGTTTTAACCAAGTTGCAGGAACTCACTGAAGATTTTCCAGCAGGACAGAGTTTCACAGAATCAGTCTGGTGAGAGACTGGGGATATGGGATTGTTCAAAGGAGGTGATTCATACAGCTCATAGACAGTTGAATTTAGTCTGAAGGGCAGCCTCCCAAGCTATATCATCCAGAATGCGTTGTAGTTGCTGGCTGTCCAGCTCTCAAAATCTGTAACTCTCAGAACCAGTTACAGGGGAACACACTGGTCTCACCTTCTCTCCTCTCTGCATCTGTTCTTAAAGAGAAGCACTTTTGCTTTGAGGCTATTGTTGCTGGACTTCAGCTGCCAAAGGCCAAGCATATACAGCCAGTCCTTGACTTACAACAGTTCATTTAATGATCGTTCAAACTTACAACAGTGCTGAAAAAAGGGACCTAGAACCATTTTTCACACTTACATTGCAGCATCGTGGAACAACTTGCGTCCAGAAGATGTAAATATTCCAACAATGGAAGTTTTTAAGAAGAGATTGGATAACCATTTGTCTGAAGTGGTCTAGGGTTTCCTGCCTAAGCAGGGAGTTTGATTAGAAGACCTCCAAGGTCCCTAATTTAGTTGTTACTAAATTAACAACTGCAGTGATTCACTTAACAATTGTGGCAAGAAAGGTTGTCAAATGGAGCAAAACTCACATAACAAATGAGTTTTTCAGTTCACTTAGCAACCAAAATTTTGGGCTCTATTGTGAACGTAAGTCGAGGACTACCTGTACTTCTTAGCCCAGCCAATCGATATATCCCTTTGATTAAAAAGAAATTAGTTCTGAGCTTGCAAAGAGCTGTTCCAGGCAAAAAAATGATAAGCTAATATTAAGGTAAAGGTAAAGGTTCCCCTCGCACATATGTGCTAGTCGTTCCCGACTCTAGGGGGCGGTGCTCATCTCCATTTCAAAGCCAAAGAGCCAGCGCTGTCCAAAGACGTCTCCGTGGTCATGTGGCTGGCATGACTAAATGCCGAAGATGCATGGAACGCTGTTACCTTCCCACCAAAGGTGGTCCCTATTTTTCTACTTGCATTTTTTATGTGCTTTCGAACTGCTAGGTTGACAGAAACTGGGATAAGTAATGGGAGCTCACCCTGTTACGCAGCACTAGGGATTCAAACTGCTGAACTGCCGACCTTTCAATCGACAAGCTCAGTGTCAGTGCCACTGAGCCACCGCATCCCATTCTAATATTATGGAAACTCTAATTGTCAGTCATTGCCAAAGATCAAATTATCAAAGTTGGTCATGTGTCATCACAGATGGGCTTATACATTATGCTTAAATTAGCTACTGAAGTAATTCATTTTCTGAGCTGACATGTTGAAACATAAATTAACTAGATAGACAGAGTTTGCACAATAGACTGAGTCACCCTAAAGCTAATCAAAATTAACAGTAATTAACCTTACCTTACTGTGTAATTGCCACTGTAAGGTCTTTCACTGAGCCAGTCATGAATGTTGTGCAAACTCAGCCAGAGATTATTGCGCTGTTCATTTCAATGATATTTGGGGAAATAAGCAAAAGGATGAGTCCTTGTAAAGCTTACAAGGAGAAGGAGCTCAATATGGACAATATTAGTGCTGGCATGGAACCCGAACTCTTCAGGAGGGAGAGACAGGCGAGGTTAAGCAAAGCAGGAGAATGCCATCCCACCTTAGTGGGATGAAGAACTCGAGGCTTGGCCTAAGCCAGTGTTTCTCAGCCTTGGCAGCTTGAAGATGCGTAGATTTCAACTCCCAGAATTCCCCAGCCAGCAAACCTGGAAACACTCAAAAGCAGCTGTAAGGGCTTATTTGATTTCTCACTGCCTACACAGTGTTCCAAAGATCAATGCTTTGAATGGAGGAATTCATATATTGCAACTATAAACTGCTTCCAGAGGTTAATTTTTTTATTATTATTATTATTATTATTATTATTATTATTATTATTATTATTATTATTATTATTATTATTATTATTATTATTATTTATTCGATTTTTATACCGCCCTTCTCCCAAAGGACTCAGGGCGGTGTACAGCCAAGGTAAAACAAACAGTGCAATATACAATTAAAATATGAATTAAAAAACTTATTACATAATTGGCCTAAAACTTTGGGACATATAAAACTAAAACCCATTAAAAATTAATAATAAAAATTTAAAGCCAATAAAATTTAAGCCAGCCCTGCGTGAATAAATAAGTGTGTTTTCAATTCGCAGCGGAAGGTCCGAAGATCAGGTATTTGGTGTAAACCTGGGGGAAGTTCGTTCCAGAAGGTAGGAACCCCCACAGAGAAGGATCTTCCCCTGGGGGCCGCCAGCCGACATTGCTTGGCGGACGGCACCCTGAGAAGTCCCTCTCTGTGTGAGCGTACGGGTCGGTGGGAGGCATGAGGTAACAGCAGGCGGTCCCGTAAGTACCCAGGCCCTAAGCCATGGAGCGCTTTAAAGGTAGTAACCAAAACCTTAAAGTGCACCCGAAAGACCACAGGTAGCCAATGCAGTCTGCGCAGGAGTGGTGTTATATGGGAGCTACGCGGAGCTCCCTCTATCACCCGCGCAGCTGCATTCTGGACTAACTGAAGCCTCCGGGTGCACCTCAAGGGGAGCCCCATGTAGAGAGCATTACAATAATCCAAGCGGGAGGTAACGAGCGTAAGATTTATCTTTTTCCCCAATGTCTTGCTCTATGATCTTTTCCCAGTTTTTCCCTTGCAGTTTTATTGGTGAAAAGAACAAAGTCAAAGGGGAGAGGAAAAGAATAATGTCAAAGAGGAAAGCAAGTAAAACATGACAAGGCACATCCAGTTAATCCACAAGATAACTAATTAATCATCACCATGTTGGCTTGTCCCTTTCAGAAACAAGGTACAAAGGCCAATGGTAATGCTAGGTGGAGGGGATTGGAGGCAACTCTTATTCCTACAACTCTAAAAGAACAGTTAGAATAGAATAGAATAGAATAGAATAGAATAGAATAGAATAGAATAGAATAGAATAGAATAGAATAGAATTTTATTGGCCAAGTGTGATTGGACACACAAGGAATTTGTCTTGGTGCATATGCTCTCAGTGTACATAAAAGAAAAGATACGTTCATCAAGGTACAACATTTACAACACAATTGATGGTCAATATATCAATATAAATCATAAGGATTGCCAGCAACAAGTTATAGTCATACAGTCATAAGTGGAAAGAGTTACCTGTTGGAGGAGACACAGTTTATACATATAAATGTATATTCAGAGGTGAAGTTCTGAAGCATTTTATTTTTGAATTTTTTTAAAAAAAATATTTCTCATAAACATGTCTTAAATGTACAGTCTCTTATCCATTGTTAATCATACATATTCTCTTTTAACTTTCATATTAGTTCATTCTTCATCCTAAAAAAATTGAGTATACTTGGGGTTGCTCTTCTAACATTCCATCTCCCTTATTTTACAATAATCCTTCTTCTCCTTTTCCTCTCTTTCCCTTCCCTCCCTTCTTCTATCCTCTTCTACTTTCTTCTTTCCTCCTCGCCTTCCCCTTCTCTCCTCCCTTTCCTTTCCCCCACTCCTCCCTTCTTCCTCCCTTTCTAACCTTCTCTCCTACCCTTATTTCCCCTCCCTTTCTTCCTCTCCTTTTCCCTTCCTTCTGTTCCTCTCTCAAGTTCTGAAGCATTTTGGATGTGCTTTTCATCAGCTGAGCATCAGCCACAGCAATGGAGCTATTAGAACGATGCTTTTTTTGTGTATCTTTCTAAGATTAAGTGCCGATACTCATTCCTAGAAACACTACAGTATTTCTAGCCCAGACTAATTCTATTTGTTTTATAGAAAATCTCAAGGCCTGTTATGAAACAGACTCTTCTTTTTCCTTAGTTTTTATTACATACACCTGACAGAGAATTCTGAGTTTATTACATTTTAGTTAAATACAACCAAGCAAATCTCTGGTCCCCGCATATTGTATTTTCCAATAATTCGAAATGATTGTTGTCTCAGGAATAGCAATAGAGTTGGGTGTAGGGTTCCATGCAGTGGTGAAATCCCAATTTTTTTACTACCAGTTCTCTGGGTGTGGCTTGGTGGGTGTGGCAAGGCTTGGTGGGCATGGTAGGGGAAGGATACTGCAAAATCCCCATTCCCACCCCACTCTGGAGCCAGCCACAGGTGGTATTTGCTGGTTCACCGAACTCAAAATTTTTGCTACCGGTTCTCCAGAACCTGCTGGATTTCACCCCTGGCTCCATGGTTTGAGATCTTGTCTCTTTCTGGGAATATCACCTCTTTCTATCCTATGCTCAAATATCTCATCTATTTCTCCCTTCCGGTTAATACTTAACAAATTACTCTCTAAAGCCCCAAGTTTTGCCAAAACCAGTTATTCCAATGGTGATCTTTTGGACTTTGAGTGTGGTGGGTAACTGTTCTGTCATCCCCTGGAGTCAAAGGGAAGCCTGCCCATCCAGGCTTCTTCAATCAACAGCACTGGAGGGCTCATTTGCAATGCTTATGGTAGGTATCTTCTACTTTACCCCTGCAGACCCTTTTGCAAAATGGTGCCAACAAAACTGCGTGTGGCAGTAATTGGGGCAGGAGCGGCAGGACTGTGTGCCGCCCGGCACATCCTTGCCTCTTCTGAGACTTTTGCTCCACCCGCGGTATTTGAGTCCTCGGATCGCTTGGGAGGCACCTGGATTTACACAGAAGAGGAAGAAGATGCCATGGGAAGAGCAATCCATTCCAGCATGTACCGTGACCTCAGGTAATCACTCAAGGGCGCGGCAGCTTCCCTGGGCTTCGGGATGGGCTCTTTATGCCAATGTCTACCCAGTGTATTAGAAAGCATAGGAGGAGGCCTCAGACAGCTATTCTTTAAATACAAAAAAAAAGAAAGGAGTCTGAGCAGGGGAGAGGAGTGGAACACAGTGCAGAAAAGGTGCTTTATCCTGCTTCTGCTCTTAGGACCAACCTGCCCAAGGAATCCATGGCCTTTCCAGATTTCCCCTTTGACCCATCACTGCCTTCATTCCTGCACCACTCGGATGTTCTGGCCTACCTGGAAAGCTATGCAGAGCACTCTGGAGTCTGTGATCATATCAGGGTGAGAGATGATGGGGCTTTTTGCAGCAGGGAGTGGCAGGGAGAGCAAAAATAGGCACATGCTCCCTGCGGGGGGGCGGGAGAAACGGGAGCACAGTAAGTTGCCAAGGTTTGCTTCTTGATCGTTCAATGCAATACAGAGTAAATGCTGCATCTGTTTATATAATTATTATGGTTGAACCAGTAGTGGGTTTCAATTTTTTTTACTACCGGTTCTGTGGGTGTGGCTTGGTGGGCGTGGCAGGGGAAGGAGACTGTAAAATCTCTATTCCCACCCCATACCAGGGGAAGGATAGTCTAAAGTTCCCATTTCCTCCCGATCAGCTGGGACTTGGAAGGCAGAGAATAGATGGGGGCAGAGCCAGTCAGAATTTTTACTACCGGTTCTCTGAACTACTGAATATTTCCGCTACCGGTTCTCCAGAACTGGTCAGAACCTGCTGAAACCCACCTCTGGATTGATCACACCATCAGCCAGATGTTTAGAAGGGATTTGGCATTTTTATATACTTATCAAACCCTTCCCAAGGAGCTGAAATTATTATTGTTATCCTGAGATAGATAAATATGGATGGAAGAGAGGAGAGAGAGAGAGAGAGAGTCAACTTATGATAGCAAACATATTTAATACTCCTGCCTTCCATTTTTCCCAACAATAACAACCCTCTGAAATGGACTGGGGTGAAAGAGAGTAAATGGACCAAAGTCACCCAGCTGGCTTTGATGTCAAAGGGAGGCATATAAGTCACAGTGTCATGGTTTCTGGCCTAACACTTTCACCACTACACCATTGTTTTGCTGCAGAATAATCACCGCTTACAGACCAGAGCTAGCTGGTTTCTGGAACTCATCTGTTCTCTTCCATTTTGCTCCACCAGTTCCAATGGCAAGTGGAGGAGGTCAGGCCTGTCCAGAGGGATGGAGGCAACCCAGGTGGCTGGGAAATCATGGCAACAGTGCAGCACCCAGAATTGACTCGGCAAGTCACAGAGCACTTTGATGCCATCATGGTCTGCACTGGGTGAGTCCTAGTTGAGCTGGGATGGTGCTCTTGATAAGAAGAGAAGGTGCAATAAAGTAGTTGTTTCTAAGTTTAACTTCCATGTGTGAAGTTACTGCTGTTATTGTTGTTGCTTTCTGGGGAGGTGAAAATTCAAAGAGAGAGTGCAGAGTGTAGATGACTAATCTCATGATTAGGTTAGCAAAATCATGTTAGAATGAATGAAAGACCAGGCAAATTCATCTGATGCTTTTGTAAATCAAGTAAAAAAAGGGGAATACGCTCTAATGCTTGACATGTCTCTGTTCTTCAACCTCCGTGCTAATAGTTTTATTTCTGCAGCCATTACGCTGTCCCATTTATACCTCCCATTCCTGGGTTGGACACTTTCCAAGGTAAGCTTTAAACCTTCCTTACCCTTTAGAGACAAGGGTGAACCTGTGGCTGGATCAGGCTAAAACTATCAGGTCCAGCATTTTATTTCCCCATCATCCAATCAATTGAAATACTCTAGAGCAGGAGTCTCCAACCTTGGCAACTTTAAGACTTGTGGACTTCAACTCCCAGAGTTCCTCAGCCAGCTTTGCTTTGCTGGCTGAGGAACTCTGGGAGTTGAAGTCCACAAGACTTAAAGTTGCCAAGGTTGGAGACCCCTGTTCTAGACTCTAGAGACTTATTTGAAAGACAATTTACTTATTACATTGTCCAATCAGGGGCTCCTGGAAAATACTCAACCAGAACAAAAAGGCAGTGGCCTTTTTTTCTAATGTTGTTCCCTTACCACTGTTGTTTAGACCAGGGGTCCCCAACCTTGGCAACTTTAAGCCTGGTGGACTTCAACTCCCAAAATTCCTCAGCCAGCTTTGCTAGCTGGGGAATTCTGGGAGTTGAAGTCCTCCAGGCTTAAAGTTGCCAAGGTTGGGGACCCCTGGTTTAGACTTAAGCTGCCTCTAAATGTTGATGTTTCATGTAGCACAGCCCAGTGCCTAATAGCCAATAATACATGTATCTGTCATGAATGTGCTTGATAAGCCAGTGGCCTCCCTTATGTCTTAAGCAGCCAATTCCATGAACTTAGTTCTACTTTGCATATTCATGCTTTGATCATGGATTTTTGTGTGTGTGTGATCAGTTTGTTTGGGTTTTTTTTTGTTGCAGTGCCAAGTTACACCAGACAACCCTTTTAAAAATGCCATCCTTATCTTAAAATTGTTTTAAATTTATTATGACTACATAATACTTTTTTATACATTGTTACCATAAGCTGCCCTGCCTGAATGAATGCAGAGAATGTAAAGTTTCTACTTCAGAATTGTTACTTAGTTGAATAGCTCATTTATAAAAGAATAAGTAAAGAAACAAAAACTGCTCCCTTTCCCTTTAATGGAAAGCATTAAATTCTATGTTTGCAACAAAACAGCAAGCAGTAACCCCTCATTCTTGTTGTATCTCAATGCCTCCTGGCAGTGCCACAGGCATTTGACCAGACTTGGATTTCAAAAGCAAGAACCAAGAGAAGGAAATTTCATTCAATGAAAGCTGTTTAGGTTCCAAAAATTGAATACAATGCTCCAGAGGCAGTGCACAGAGCTTACTTAAGTTCTGGGAATAGGCCAGGAGGAACACTTCAAGGGAAGAAAGTTCCTATATACCCGAGGTCTTCAAACTTGGAAGCTTTAAGACTTGTGGACTTCAACTCCCAGAATTCTCCAGCAAGTTACTCTAGCTGGAGAATTCTGGGAGTTGAAGTCCACAAGTCTTAAAGCTGCCAAGTTTGGGAACCCCTGCTGATAGTATCCAAGTATCCAAAGGGCATAATAAGAAGAAGTTAGAATTAATATAGGCTGCATTAATTTAACAAGATCAGACAAAGATATCTTTGCACAACCCATAACCTGTATCTTATAGCCAACAGAGTCAAACCCAGATATTTAATTACTGCTAACCTGAGTTTTTTGTGGTTTGGCATCGAGTGCAAATTCAATTTATTTGGTGACTCTATAACAATAGCGCTTAGACTTATATATTGCTTCATAGTGCTTTACAGCCAGGGGTGAAATACTACTGGATTGGACTGGATCGCACGAACCGGTAGCAATTGTGGCCGGTAGTTCGGTGAACTGGTAGCGATGGTGGAGCAAAGCTCCGCCCACCCATCCCAAGTGTCATTACTTCCTGGTTTTAACCAGGAAGTAATGTGTTTTTTTACCTTCTGCACATGTGCAGGTTTTTGCGCATGCACGGAAGGTCTGCACACACAGGGCGTGTGCACTTTCGAGCCGGTAGGGAAGGTAAGTAGATTTCACCCCTGTTTCCAGCCCTCTCTAAGCAGTTTATAGAGTCAGCATATTGTCCCCAACAATCTGGGTCCTCATTTATAGTTGGCAGACCCAGAGAAAGGGTTAATTCAGTAGTCAAGTTAAGCAGGTCTTGTGAAGGAAGTCAGAACCTCCCTATTTTGCAGGGGAGGTGGGGTTGCAGAGTTATTTGTTTCTGGTTTCTGCCCTTCTGTTCTAAAGAGACCAAGTGAGCAAAGTTATTTTCACCATGCACCACCTCATCAAAGGCACCAGCAGGTAAGGCAAATGAGCAAAAAAGTCCAGGCAAGAGGAAAGTAGAATACTGACTGCCAGCCTTTTGAGATAGCCCAGACAAGAAGTGCTTTATTGTAAGCTTAGAGTAACAGTTTTGCAAGTCTGAAACCACTGCTCCCTTCTTTTAACTGCTACTTTCCAGAAAACTAGGGAGGGTCCCTTCTGAGATGCTTCCCTTGCCCCTTTTCCTTCTGTGGGCTGAGATACCTTTTGTGTGGCAATTGGCTAGTCTTTGGGCTGTTCCTCTTGTCTCCCAGGGTCATTCCCCCCACATACCACTACATGGAGAAAGAGCAATAGGCACATATGTTGGATATGTGTTGTAATCTCTGCAAGAATGCCTGTGATGAGGTGGAAGCTATTGCTTGCCTTGCCATCATTATCTCTCTCTCTCTCTCTCTCTCTCTCTCTCTCCCCACCCCCCAGGCCGTCTTCTACACAGCCACTCTTATCGCTATCCAGAGCCCTTTGCCAACCAATCTGTAGTGCTGGTAGGCGCTGGTCCATCAGGAGTTGACCTGGCCTTGCAACTCTCCAATGTAGCTGCTCAAGTAATGCTCAGCCATAAAAGGCAACATGTGTGCGGGCTGCCCAAGAATGTGATACAGGTGCCCGCACTTCTGAAGGTGAGGCAAAAGACAGTGGTATTCACAGATGGTTCCAAGATGCCAGCTGATGTCTTGATTCTCTGTACAGGCTACAAGTACAGCTTCCCCTTCTTGGACTTGGCCCAGTTGGGCTTACAAGAGACAGATATTTAATTACTGCTAACCTGAGTTTTTTGTGGTTTGGCATCGAGTGCAAATTCAATTTATTTGGTGACTCTATAACAATAGCGCTTAGACTTATATATTGCTTCATAGTGCTTTACAGCCAGGGGTGAAATGCTACCGGATTAGACTGGATCGCACGATCCGGTAGCAATTGTGGCCGGTATTTATTTATTTATTTATTTATTTATTTAATCAAATTTTTATACCGCCCTATCTCCCGAAGGACTCAGGGCAGTTTACAGCCTGATAAAATACAAATATCATACAAGGTAAAAACATTAATTAAAAAACTTATTTAAATAGGCCTAAATTTAAAATTACAATTAAAATGTTAAAACCCCATTACCTAAAAAATTAATAACAAACCCCAATTAAAATTCGGTAAAACTTTTAATCCAGTCCCGCTTGGATAAATAAATGTGTTTTTAGCTCACGGCAAAAAGTCCGAAGATCAGGCACTTGGCGTAAACCAGGGGGAAGTTCGTTCCAAAGCGTAGGAGCTCCAACAGAGAAGGCCCTGCCCCTGGGGACCGCCAGCCAACATTGTTTGGCGGACGGCACCCTGAGAAGACCCTCTCTGTGTGAGCGTACGGGTCGGTGGGAGGCATGAGGTAACAGTAGGCGGTCCCGTAAGTACCCGGGCCCTAAGCCATGGAGCGCTTTAAAGGTGATAACCAAAATCTTAAAGCGCACCCGAAAGACCACAGGAAGCCAGTGCAGACTGCGTAGTAGTGGTGTTACATGAGAGCAACGAGTGGCTCCTCATTACCACAAGGCTGCATTCTGGACTAGCTGCAGCCTCAGGGTGCACCTCAAGGGCAGCCCCATGTAGAGAGCATTGCAATAGTCCAAACGAGATGTAACCAGAGCGTGAGTGACCATGCATAAGGCATCCCGGTTAAGGAAGGGGTGCAACTGGCGGACCAAGCGTACTTGGTAAAAGGCCCTCCTGGAGACGTCCGCCAGATGATCATCAAATGACAGCCGCCCATCCAGGAGGACACCCAAGTTGCGCACCCTTTTCATTGGGGCCAATAACTCGCCCCCAACAGTCAGCCGCGGTTGCAGCTGACTGTACGGTGCCGCATCCACAGCCACCTGCCTTGGAGGGATTGAGCTTGAGTCTGTTTCTCCCCATCCAGACCCGCACGGCTTCCAAGCACCAGGACAGCACTGACAGCTGTGGGTGGTCCGGGGTGGAAAAGTACAGCTGAGTATCATCAGCGACAGATGGTAACTCACCCGAAACCACTGATGACCTCACCCAGCGGCTTCATATAGATGTTGAACAGGAGGCGAGAGAATCGACCCTGAGGCACCCCACAAGTAAGGCGCCTGCGACGATCTCTGCCCCTGTCAACTACCGTCTCATGCAGGTGGAGATAGGAGGAGAACCACCGATAAACGGTGCCTCCCACTCCCAAACTCCCCAACCGCTGCAGCAAGATACCATGGTCGATGGTATCAAAAGCCGCTGAGAGATCTAATAGGACCAGGGCAGAGGAACAACCCCTATCCCTGGCCCTCCAGAGGTCATCCACCAACGCGACCAAAGCTGTCTCCGTACTGTAACCGGGCCGGAAGCCGGACTGGAACGGGTCTAGATAGGTAGCTTCATCCAGGTACTGGGGAAGCTGCCATGCAACCACACTCTCTACAACCTTCGCAACAAAGCGAAGGTTGGAGACTGGACGGTAATTCCCCAAAATAGCTGGATCCAGGGAAGGCTTCTTGAGGAGGGGTCTCACCACTGCCTCTTTCAAGGCAGCGGGGAAAACCCCTTCCAACAATGAAGCATTTATAATTCCCCGGAGCCAGCCTCATGTCACTTCCTGAGTAGCCAGCACTAACCAGGAGGGACACGGGTCCAGTAAACATGTAGTTGCATGTAACCTCCCCAGCAACCTGTCCACATCCTCGAGAGCCACAAAGTCATCCCAAACCACCTCAACAAGACGGTAGTTCGGCGAACTGGTAGCGATGGTGGAGCAAAGCTCCGCCCACCCATTCCAGGTGTCATTACTTCCTGGTTTTAATGTGTTTTTTTACCTTCTGCACATGTGCAGGTTTTTGCGCATGCACGGAAGGTCTGCGCACACACTTTCGAGCCGGTAGGGAAGTTAAGTAGATTTCACCCCTGTTTACAGCCCTCTCTAAGCAGTTTATAGAGTCAGCATATTGCCCCCAACAATCTGGGTCCTCATTTATAGTTGGCAGACCCAGAGAAAGGGTTAATTCAGTAGTCAAGTTAAGCAGGTCTTGTGAAGGAAGTCAGAACCTCCCTATTTTGCAGGGGGTGGGGTGGGGGTTGCAGAGTTATTTGTTTCTGGTTTCTGCCCTTCTGTTCTAAAGAGACCAAGTGAGCAAAGTTACTTTCACCATGCACCACCTCACCAAAGGCACCAGCAGGTAAGGCAAATGAGCAAAAAAAGTCCAGGCAAGAGGAAAGTAGAATACTGACTGCCAGCCTTTTGAGATAGCCCAGACAAGAAGTGCTTTATTGTAAGCTTAGAGTAACAGTCTTGCAAGTCTGAAACCTCTGCTCCCTTCTTTTAACTGCTACTTTCCAGAAAACTAGGGAGGGTCCCTTCTGAGATGCTTCCCTTGCCCCTTTTCCTTCTGTGGGCTGAGATACCTTTTGTGTGGCAATTGGCTAGTCTTTGGGCTGTTCCTCTTGTCTCCCAGGGTCATTCCCCCCACATACCACTACATGGAGAAAGAGCAATAGGCACATATGTTGGATATGTGTTGTAATCTCTGCAAGAATGCCTGTGATGAGGTGGAAGCTATTGCTTGCCTTGCCATCATTATCTATCTCTCTCTCTCTCTCTCTCTCCCCCCAGGTCGTCTTCTACACAGCCACTCTTATCGCTATCCAGAGCCCTTTGCCAACCAATCTGTAGTGCTGGTAGGCGCTGGTCCATCAGGAGTTGACCTGGCCTTGCAACTCTCCAATGTAGCTGCTCAAGTAATGCTCAGCCATAAAAGGCAACATGTGTGCGGGCTGCCCAAGAATGTGATACAGGTGCCCCCACTTCTGAAGGTGAGGCAAAAGACAGTGGTATTCACAGATGGTTCCAAGATGCCAGCTGATGTCTTGATTCTCTGTACAGGCTACAAGTACAGCTTCCCCTTCTTGGACTTGGCCCAATTGGGCTTACAAGAGACAGATTATGGAGTGGGGCCCCTGTACCAGCATTTACTGCCCCCCCAGCATCCGTCACTTTTCTTGATCGGCCTTTGTCAGCTGATCTGTCCTTTCCCACACTTCTACTGCCAGGTGCTCTTTGCACTGGCTGTGCTAAGTGGGCGCTGTTCTCTCCCTTCTGTGGCTGACATGGAGGCTGAAGTCCAAAGACAGCTGAGACTACATTTGAAGAATGGAGGCTTGGCTCGGTACTTCCTGAAGATGAGGGAACAGCAGTGGAGGTATATGGAGGACCTAGCTCACCTTGCTGGATTCCCACCTGTGCCACCTGTTGTCCAACAAATTTATGAAGATACCCACATTAGCCGTCTTTGCAATGTGAGCACCTATCGTAGCAGAAACTATCGGCTATTGGGCCCAAGTGCTTGGGAGTTGGTGGAGGATTGGGGTGAGAATTGCATAAAGACTGGCAATGCAAAATAAGGTCCATTCGTCCCCACATGGCCTCCTTCTCTCTTCATCTGTGTGGCTCTCCTTCTAAGGCCCAACTGCAGTCAGCAGGAGTTAGGACAAGAATTGCTGGGTGAGATAGAGAAAGAACCAAGTCCTCCCACGGCATCATTGAAATACAGGCAAGAAACTTGAAGCAGATCATAAAAAGAAGA
Organism: Ahaetulla prasina; assembly: GCF_028640845.1. Lineage (NCBI taxonomy): Eukaryota > Metazoa > Chordata > Lepidosauria > Squamata > Colubridae > Ahaetulla > Ahaetulla prasina. The sequence continues at coordinate 29,187,228 of NC_080539.1, forward strand.
AAATAATGTTTGTTCCATCTGTAAAAGAAAGGGGGGGGCTAGATTCACACAACACGCTAAATCCTAAACCAGATTTTATAAAAAAACAACAGCAGTTGGTCTGTCTATGTGGTTCTCTGTGACCAAACTAACAAACTGACAAAGCTAAGTGACAACCTAGTTTAGGAGCATCCACCCAGCGGCATGTTAAAAAAAAAAGGAGGAAAACTGCAACTGTGCACAGCTAACCAATCCCAGTTTTGATTAGTACCGTATTTTAACCTCTAACTACAGTGTCCAGGCCAAGCTTTCTGGTGTGTTTTTGTGACTGGGCAAAGCTAGAAAGCCAGGTTTCCTTAATTAACAACTCTTTTGGACTGTGCATCACACTTTATAATCTACACTGCTTATCACAGTCCAGAAAATATTGCCCTTTGTGCATCGTGTAAATAATTAAAAATGAGAACCTGATTCCAATGAGGGGGAAAAAATCCAGTAAGCCATAATCTTTTGGTTCAACATAGAGAGAGGAAGCTTAGGAGGGAAGAGGCAGATCATAGTGTTTTATACCAATCTGTTTTCTTATATTTGCACTATATGTACGGTGTCTTTGAAAGAAATGAATGGAAATTCACAGCAGTGTTTTAATTTGGGAGCTAGAAACTTCTTCTGGTGATGTCCAATCGAGGAGACAAAAAATAAACCAAAATTGTAAATCTATCTGAAATGAATGGATTTCATATTTTAACCAATTCCTGCTTCAAAAGACCTTAGAGCAGGAATAGTCAACTTTTTTATACCTACCGCCCACTTTTGTATCTCTGTTAGTAGTAAAATTTTCCAACTGCCCACCGGTTTCACAGTAATGCGCTGTGTATCGTCGTCTGTGCATGCCTCTTGCGCATGGTGGATTGGGGTTGGGGGGGGGGCGCCGGTTACCAGCTCTACTTGTCTGTTACAGCTGGGTGGTTGGGGGGAGATACACAAGCTATTCTGAGATGAGGCTCTTTTGTTTGCAGTCGCACTATAGCGCCATTTAGTTTCACTTACGTAACGTGAACTAAATTTAGGTGATACAAATAGTATATTTTCAGAAATTTAAATTGTCATGGGGAATTTTATGAAAACCTAATGAAAATGTTTTTAAATAATGCTATGAATTTTTTTTAAAAAGTCAATTAAATTAAAAAAAAGGAAAGTGCTTCAGTATCGGACAAAACCCCTACCGCCCACCATGAAAGCTGGAATGCCCACTAGTGGGCAGTAGGGACCAGGTTGACTACCACTGCCTTAGAGCCATTACAGAATACTTTTAATTAAAAAAAAGAGAAAAATATATCTGGGCTAGGTTCACACAAGTTCTTGGTTACTGAACTGATTCGTTTCTGGATTTGCACCAAACAGTACCAAACTGTAAACTAACCACATGTGCAGGCTTTCTATACCATGGTAAGCCATGTAAAATTAATGGTTTCACAACAGCCAAGCTTAGCAATGTTATGCAGTTTAAGCTCCAAGATCTTTTAACAGACTTCATTAAGCCAGTGTACAAATACAAACATTATCTGAGCGTTTGTGAAACTTGTCTTTTGCTTTCATGCGTGCACAAGGTTGTTTATCCTGTACGAAGAAAAGAGAAAGAACATCAGTGGCAATATTAAAAAAAGTCAAGTGTCTTTTGTATTATGCTTGAGCCCTGGTCCCTAATTAGCTTTTGACTCAAAATGTGGAGTTGCTTTTCTATTGTCATCTGCTAGGACGTTTGTCCCATTTCCAGTTCATAATGTATAGTCCTAGAATTCCCTGGTGATCGTCTACCCATGTATTAACAAGACCTGGCCCTGTTTCATTTCCCACTTTGGATGAGACCAGCCAGGTGCTGCCATTTTTTGAATACTTAACACAGTGTTTCTCAACCTTAGCAATTGTAAGATGTATTAACTTCAACTCCCAAAACTCTTTTCTGGCTGGAGAATTTTGGGAATTGAAGTCCTCACATCTTAAAGCTGTCAAAGAGGAGAAACACTGACGTAAATATATAGGCAGCACTATTGTGGCCATAATGAGAGTCACTATTTCATTCCATGTCTGCATTTGTTTGTGTGCATGCATGCACACAAATGCAAAATGACAACTAAAAAGTAAATTATCCTTCATGCCTAATGACTTTATAATAATAGTAATAATAATAACAGAGTTGAAAGGGACCTTGGAGGTCTTCTAGTCTAACCCCCTGCCCAGGCAGGAAACCCTACACCATTTCAAACAAATGGTTATCCAACATTTTCTTAAAAATTTCCAGTGTTGGAGCATTCACAACTTTTGCAGGCAAGTTGTTCCGCTTATTAATTGTTCTGTCAGGAAATTTCTCCTTAGTTCTAAGTTGCTTCTCTCCTTGATTAGATTCCACCCATTGCTTCTTGTTCTGCCCTCAGGTGCTTTGGAGAATAGTTTGACTCCCTCTTCTTTGTGGCAGAAGTGGGATATTGGAAGACTGCTATCATGTCTCCTCTAGTCCTTCTTTTCATCAGACTAGACGTACCCAGTTTCAGGAACCATTTTCTTTTAATATGTTTAAGCTTCCAGTCCCCTAATCATCTTTGTTGCTCTTCTCTGCACTCTTTCTAGAGTCTCCACATCTTTTTTACATTGTGGCAACCAAAACTGAATGCAATATTCCAAGTGTGGCCTTACCAAGGCATTATAAAGTGGTATTAACACTTCACGTGATCTTGATTCTATCCCTCTGTTTATGCAGCATAGAACTGTGTTGGCTTTTTTGGCAGCTGCTGTTGACTTACCTGAAAACATCCATACATTTCTTTGGCACAACACTGGGTTCCACAGTAATGCCAGAAAGCAGTCTATAGATCTCCCCTGGCTTTTGGTGAAGAGGAGTTTACAAACTGTGCCCATTACAAGCAGCTATTTTTGCAAATGGAGAAACCTCAAAGCAACTGCTGTGTGTATCCATTATATGTTCTCAACTTTTCCCTCAACCCAACAATTGTGTATCCTTGATTTAAAAGCTCCAGCCCTTCTCTAGTTCCCTATTAGACCTCTCAGCGGCTTTCGATACCATCGACCATGGTATCCTGCTGCGCCGGTTGGAGGGATTGGGAGTGGGAGGCACCGTTTATCGGTGGTTCTCCTCCTATCTCTCCGACCGGTCGCAGTCTGTGTTGACAGGGGGGCAGAGGTCGGCTGGCGCCTCACTTGTGGGTGCCGATCGATCCTCTCGCCTTCTGTTTAACATCTACATGAAGCCGCTGGGTGAGATCATCAGTGGTTTCGGTGTGAAGTACCAGCTGTATGCGGATGACACCCAGCTGTCTACACCGGACCACCCCAGCAAGCTATCGAAGTGCTGTCCCGGTGTCTGGAGGCCGTGCGGGTCTGGATGGGGAGAAACAGGCTCAAGCTCAATCCCGCCAAGACAGAGTGGCTGTGGATGCCGGCATCCCGGTGAGTCAGCTTAATCGCGGCTGACCATCGGTGGCGAGTCATTGGCCCCGATGGAGAGGGTCCGCAACTTAGCGTCCTCCTGGACGGCTGTCTCTAGAAGACCATTTGACGGCCGTCTCCAGGAGAGCGTTCTACCAGGTTCGCCTGGTACGCCAGTTGCGCCTTTCTGGACCGGGATGCCCTATGCACGGTCACTCACGCACTCGTGACGCCTCGCCTGGATTACTGCAATGCTCTCTACATGGGGCTCCCTTGAAGGGCATCCGAGGCTGCAGTTAGTCAGAATGCGGCTGCGCGGGTGATAGATGGAGCCTCGTGGCTCCCGTGATAACACCCATCCTGCGCAGACTGCACTGGCTACCTGTGGCCTTCGGGTGCGCTTCAAGGTCTTGGTGACCACCTTTAAAGCGCTCCATGGCATTGGGCGGGTTATTCTGGGACCGCCTACTGCTACCGAATACCTCTCACCGACCCGTGCGCTCTCACAGAGGGTCTCCTCAGGGTGCCGTCAGCGAGGCAATGTCGTCTGGCGCGCCCAGGGAAGGGCCTTCTCTGTGGGGGCTCCACCCTTTGGAGCAGAACTACCCCGGACTCCGTCAGCTTCCGGACCTTCGGACCTTCCGCCGCGGGCTTAAAACATACTTATTTGATTGTGCAGGACTGAGCTAGATTTTAAATTTATGGGTTTTAATTGGGTTTTATTTGTATATTTTAATTAACGGGCTTTAAAATAAGTTTTTTAATTGTTTTATTCTGTATTTATGTGTTTTTAAGCGCCTGTGAACCGCCCTGAGTCCTTCGGGAGATAGGGCGGTATATAAATATGATTAAATAAATAAATAAATAAAATAAATATTATATTTTTTTTTAATTTTGAAGCCATTGTGTGCCTTCGACCATACTTTTAAATTTGACATCCAGGTTCATATCTCAAGTGGAAGATAAAAAAGAAGAATTTTAAGGTTTTTATTATTCCAATGACTTCAGTCAAGACATGTACTGGTAGGGGTGGGTTGTACTTACCATTACTACTGGTTCGCAATGGGGCCATGTGTGTGTGTGAACAAAGTGAGAGTGTGCACACGTGCTTCTGCACATGCACACGGCTTCTGCACATGCACAGAAACTTCTGTGCATGCACAGAATCTTCCTGATGACGTTGGGGTCGGTGGGCAGAGCCTCCCACTGGTTAGAATAGAATTCTTTTTTATTGGCCAAGTGTGATTGGACACAGAAGGAATTTGTCTTGGTGCATATGCTCTCAGTGTACATAAAAGAAAAGATACGTTCATCAAGGTACAACATTTACAACACAATTGATGGTCAATATATCAATATAAATCATAAGGATTGCCAGCAACAAGTTATAGTCATACAGTCATAAGTGGAAAGAGATTGGTGATGGGAACTATGAAGATTAATAGTAGTGCAGATTCAGTAAATAGTCTGACAGTGTTGAGGAATTATTTGTTTAGCAGAGTGATGGCCTTGGGAAAAACTATTCTTGTGTATAGTTGTTCTGGTGTGCAATGCTCTATAGGGTCGTTTTGAGGGTAGGAGTTGAAACAGTTTATGTCAGGATGCGAGGGATCTGCAAATATTTTCACGGCCCTCTTCTTGATTCGTGCAGTATACAGGTCCTCAATGGAAGGCAGGTTGGTAGCAATTATTTTTTCTGCAGTTCTAATTATCCTCTAATGTCTGTGTCTTTCTTGTTGGGTTGCAGAACCGAACCAGACAGTTATAGAGGTGCAAATGACAGACTCAATAATTCCTCTGTAGAACTGAATCAGCAGCTTCTTGGGCAGTTTGAGCTTCCTGAGTTGGCACAGAAAGAACATTCTTTGTTGTCCTTTTTTGATGATGTTTTTGATATTAGCTGTCCATTTTAGATCTTGCGATATGATGGAACCTAGAAATTTGAAGGTTTCTACTGTTGATACTGTGTTGTCTAGTATTGTGAGAGGTGGAAGTATGGAAGGGTTTCTCCTAAAGTCTACCACCATTTCTACGGTTTTGAGTGTGTTCAGTTCCAGATTGTTTTGGTTGCACCACAAGGCTAGTCATTTGACCTCTCGTCTATATGCGGATTCGTCATTGTCTCGAATGAGACCAATCACTGTTGTGTCATCTGTGAACTTCAGTAGCTTAACAGATGGATCATTGGAGATGCAGTCATTGGTATACAGAGAGAAGAGAAGTGGGGAGAGCACACAGCCTTGGGGGGGGGCTGTGCTAATTGTACAGGTATTTGATGTGATCTTGCTTAGCTTCACCTGCTGCTTCCTGTTTGTTAGGAAGCTTGTGATCCACTTACAAGTCTGTTCCGGTACCTGTAGCTGGTTTAGCTTAGTTAGAAGAATGTCTGGAATGATGGTATTGAATGCTGAACTAAAGTCTACAAAATGGACCCTTGCATAGGTCTTTGGAGACTCAAGATGTTGTAGGATGTAGTGCAGAGCCATATTAACAGCATCATCTGTTGATCTATTTGCTCGGTATGCAAATTGCAAGGGGTCTAACAGCGGATCCGTGATGGTTTTCAAGTAGGAAAGCACTAGCCTTTCAAAGGTTTTCATGACTACAGATGTTAAAGCAACTGGTCTGTAGTCATTCAGTTCCTTGATGGTGGGCTTCTTCGGCACTGGGATGATGGTAGAGCGTTTGAAGCAAGAAGGAACATAGCACATCTCTAGTGATTTATTGAAAATATGGGTGAAGATGGAGGCCAATTGGTCAGCACAGACTTTTAAGCAAGAAGGAGTTATCTTGTCTGGGCCTGGAGCTTTTCCTGGCTTTTGTCTGTGAAATAGGTCCTGCACTTCCTTTTCTGTGATCACTAGGGGTTGTGAACCCAATGAAATGGGGTCAGTTGTAGGAGGCTTGGCTGTTGTTGGTGTGTCTGAGATGGGGTTGTGGAGATAGGTGGCTGTAGTTTCCTTTCAAACCTGCAGTAAAACTCATTCAGGTCATCTGCCAGTTGTTGATTACCTTCAGCCTGGGAAGGAGGTTTGCCATAGCCGGTGATATTTTTAAGAGTTTTCCACATGTTTGCTGGTTCATTTGCTGAAAACTGATTCTTTAGCTTTTCAGAGTAACTTCTTTTGCTGCTCTGATCTCCTTGTTAGTGCATTTCTGGCCTGATTGTACAGCATTTTATCACCTTTTCTGTAGGCTTCCTTTTGGAATGGCGTAGCTGCTTAAGTTTCATCTGATCGCGATGGCCCCACTTCACAAAGAGGGATTCACAACCGCAATCTGAGGTACAGTGGCCTCCCTCGGCTCTAGACTTTCTAATGACAACCGCTACCCCCCACCCCTACCTTGGGCTCTCAGATGATGAAATGCTCGGAAACCTGGTGGGCATAACTCCACAAGGGGAACCCCCCCCCTCCGGACCCAACCAGGTCTCCGTAATGCCCATAAGGTCCGCGGCTTCCCCCTGAATAAGATCACCAATCAGGGGCCTTATTGACCACGGACCGGCATTACATAACATCAATGTGAACCAAGGTTTGTTGTTACTGTATATTCGCAAGTTAGGGTTAGGATTAGGGTTAGGTGAAGTGTGCACATGTGCTTCTGCACATGCACAGAAGCTTCTGCGCATGCACAGAAGCTTCCTGATGACGTCGGGGGCGGGGGGCAGAGCCTCCCACTGGTTTTACTACCAATTGTTGTGAACCGGTCCGAACCGGGGCAATCCATAACTGGTACTGGTGCTGAATTCCATTTACAATGCTTTAAACTGAAATGAGTCAGTCTTTCTAGTAATTTCATCTTCCATATATATGAGGGTTGTCAATCTTCCATGCATTAGAAGTACACAGTGATTTGCTGTGTAGACAGTTTACTTTATATAATAATAACAACAACAACAACAACTATTATTATTATTATTATTGTTGTTGTTGTTGTTGTTGTTGTTATTATTGTTATTGTTATTGTTATTGTTATTATTATTATTATTATTTTATTTATATACCGCCCTTCTCCCGAAGGACTCAGACTGGTTTACAGCCAAGTAAAAATAACAATCAATAACACAATACAAATAAAACAATAACTAAAAAACTTATTCAAATTTGGCCCCAATTTAAAATACATTTAAAAACCATAAAACCCAATTAAAAATTAAAACCCAATAATAAAATCTAAAAATTCTATGCCAGTCCTGCGTGGAAAAATAGGTACGTCTTCAGCTCGCGGCGGAAGGTCCGAAGGTCAGGGAGTTGTCGGAATCCAGGAGGAAGTTCGTTCCATAGGGTAGGAGCCCCCACAGAGAAGGCCCTTCCCCTGGGGGCCGCCAACCAACATTTATCTATGTCGGTTACATCAACCGCCAACATCAACCGCCAACATCTATTTATTTATTTTTATTTACTTATTTTATTTGTCACAACAGTATATATAAGCATAAGCATGAAAATAACTATATAATATATAAACATATATATAAGCATAAGTATGCAATAACTATATTAATTCGATATAATGAAAGGAAACAATAGGACAGGAACAATAGGCACATTTGTGCTCTTATGCACACCCCTTACAGTCCTCTTAGGAATGGGGTGAGGTCAATAATAGATAGTCTTTGGTTAAAACTTTGGGGATTTTGAGAAGAGACCACAGAGTCAGGTAGTGTGTTCCAAGTATTTATCCTCTACAAACATTCGGTTTTTGGGGAAATGTTATTAGAGCCAGAAAACACTTTGGCAATTTCCGCGAGAGATGCTGAGTGCAGGATAGTGGAAGCAAATCAGGTATCTAAACCAAGAACATCTGTGGGCATCTCAGATACTGGCCAGAAAATTGGGCTGTATCTTTGTATCTTTGAAAATTGGGCTGTACCTCTCATAAATATGTTCTATGGAATTGCATTAGGAGCTAGAGCTTCATTGAACAGGAATGTTCATCATGTCAACGATCATCTGTCATCTAGCACAGGGGTCCCCTGGTCCGTGAACCAACACTGGTACACAGCATGCCAGCAAATGGGCCCTACAAGCAAGGGAAGCCCCATCTGTGCTTTGTAGGCAGCACACGAAACCATGGCCCCTCCAGTCCATGGGAAAACCTCCCTCCATGTTCCCTGGTACTCCAAAGATTGGGGGCTTCTAATCTAGCACCAAGCTTGAGAAAAGCATAGCAAGGTTTCCAATTAAGCCATGAAAAAGTAGTGCTGGATTTAAACTGTATTAGAACCCAAGAGAGAACTGCACTGTCATATTTCGACCTGGCATGGGCACTCACTTTGTGTTTGTTGGCTGCTCCTTAAAGAAGTCACGCCTTTTCCAAAACTTGAATGGAAGAAAATGCTAATTTACCACCCCCAACCCCACTGGGCTGCAGCCCAGTACCAGGCCATGGCCCATTCAGAACTGCCCGTGAAAGCAAGTGCCAGGTTTGTTTATTCATAAATTTACATTTATTGACTGCCCAACTCCAATGAACTCCCCAGTTTGAACCGGGGACTTTATAATTTTCCAAGGAAAGAGCAAACTTCACCAGTCTGTTGTTGAATCAGAATGTTGTCCTGGAATTCTTCTCTGAGCAATGTAATTATACCAGACTACCTGTAAAAGAGCAAATGCTTAGGTGGAAAAGCTGTTCTACTCCAGTGGTCTCTTCCTCCTTCAAGATGCTGGGAGAGATTGTGCTTCCAAGGACTGGCCAGGCAGCATTATTCCTTCCACATAGTCACTATGGGAAGCCCTGGTCCTAAGAAAGGGCTCTAGGGGTACTTGACGTTGGAAGGTCTCAGTGGTAAAATAATAGACCAGAGGATCTAGGGCAGCATTCACACAGGACAAGAGCAGGACATATCTGTACACAAGATCTAATGAATGCTTTCCATTCAACCATGGTACAAGATAGCAAAGTACTGTCAAATGGTAGGGCAAGAAGCAACCCAGAAAGATGGCCACATTTGTTACTACCATTAATCTGATCTTGGATATATTGATCAGCTCCATTTCCACACTTACACTCCGGTGGAAAACACGGAGCAAACTATAAGAGGAAGTTACCATGACAGCCACTGTAATGGCATAGCATAGCACCATAGTACTGGAAATACCAACATTTGTGATATATTGAGGATGTTCATCAAAACAGCAAGTGCTGTTTTTTGGAGTATTCTTGCCAGCAAAGTATGTGGGAATGGTTCCCCCAATACTTAAGGTCCATATACCTACACAGATGTATTTGGCTTGTCGGCGTATGGCCTCTGACCATGAGCTGAGTGGAAAGCGCACAGCCATCCAACGGTCTGAACTGATGCAAGTCAGAAAGAAAATGCTGCCATACATGTTAACCAAGAGCAGCAGGCCTGCCATTTCACATATGGGTTGAGATAGCTGGGGTTGCCAGCCGTAGTAGTATATCCTCAGAGGCATTGACACCAACAGCAAAAGATCGCAGACTGCTAGATTCTTCATGTAGACGGTGGTGATGGAGCGGACAACATCTCTGAAGATAAAAATGTACAGAGCTGTAGAGTTCAGCAGGAGGCCTATCATAAAGATTAGTGAGTAGCTGCTGGCGAAGACCAGACCATGTACCCTGGTACAGTTGTGGTAGTTGCTGGAAGTCATCTTTAAATGTCTAGCAGCAGATCCACACTTTGCAGTCTTTTAAAATTTCATATATCCTGGCTAGCAGGATCCAGGTGATGCCTTCCTCCTGTTTTTTTTAAAAAAATAGATATTTGCAATTTATATTTGTGAGACAGTTATCAGGGTCAGATACTTATTTTTCATATACTGTCTGTGTGAGACACTTTACAAAGTTCCACAAAATATATCATTGCCCTAGGATTTCAGTCTAAAGTTCCAGACAAGCAACTCTTTCCTGACTTATAAATATTAGTTTTCTTTCTCATTCTGCCTGATTAAATCCAATCTATTTAAAGCTAAGCTCTCTGTAGCCTTACTCATGTAACAATATTGGGGCTAAGGACAATAAATTTTGTGCAATTTATGAGAAATTCAGCTGAGGTTTCAAGGTGGAACTCCTGTTCCAAAACAATGGGTTTTCTTAGTCATCCCCCACTGCACTCTTTTAGGCTTTACTTCTGAAATCTGAACAGTTTTCGGACTCCTTAAAACAAATCTTTTTAACTTCACCGATCAGACAGGAAGCTGCGGCATTGTAAGTGGAAATTTAGCTAACTGCCATTAGATTTTAAGGGCAAAGTTCAGCCACGGTAATTCATAGACCAAAGCTTTTTGCTGCTGAATAGTGCAGAGGAAGAAGTTAGCCAGAGGTGGCATTTAACATAGCAAGGAAGGAAGGAGAGGAAAAAGAAAGTGAAGAGTTAAAGAAATTTAACTATTAGGAAGCAGCCCAACAGTAATCAACAAATATTCATATAGTCTGACAAAGAATCAGAGGCCAATTTAAGTTTATGGTCCCTGATCTATAAAGCAGGGAGAAGGCAAGGAAATGTCTGGTTTCAGTTTTATCACATGAAAGCAGTAAAGCTTACATCTAGGGCTGTGATTTTTTATTTATTTATTTATTTTGTCACAACAGTATATTTAAGCATAAGCATGAAATAACTATACAATATATAAGCATATATATAAGCATAAGTATGTAATAACTATATTAATTGGATATAATGAAAGGAAACAATAGGACAGGAACGGTAGGCATGCTTGTGCTCTTATGCACGCCCCTTACAGACCTCTTAGGAATGGGGTGAGGTCTATAGTAGACAGTTTTTGGTTGAAGCTTTGGGGATTTTGGGAAGAGACCACAGAGTCAGGTAGTGTATTCCAAGTATTAACAAATCTGTTACTGAAGTCATATTTTCTGCAATCAAGATTGGAGCGGTTCACATTAAGCTTAAATCTATTGTATGCTCGTGTATTGTTGCAATTGAATCTTGCAAAGGGAGCTGGACACCCACACATTGCAGCCAGAATTTCTCAGTGTGTAGCTAGATCAGAAACACCTGAATTCTTTAGCTGGTCTAGAATATGCCAAGAAGTTTCTTGCAGAGACGCAACAGAAGAAGATAATGGAATTTAACTGCCATAGCCCCATAAATTTGGCTATCCAATTGGTCCATAATATTTGGTGAATAAATTGAATAGGTTTCACCTATCTTGAATTTTCTCCCCAACCTTCAATTATCTACAATAAAAAATAGGAACACTATTCCCATCCTTCAGATAATCTGGAAGACTTTTAAAATCCAAAACTTCAAGCAGCTTTTCAAAACAGTCATATGTTTTGGGTGCCATTGCACGACTTTTATTATAAGCTTGTTTCCTGATTGCTTATTTGTAGCCTATGATTATCATTAAGTGTAAGTGTTGTACCTTGATGAATGCATCTTTTCTTTTATGTACACTGAGAGCATATGCACCAAGACAAATTCCTTGTGTGTCCAATCACACTTGGCCAATAAAATTCTATTCTATTCTATTCTATTCTATTCTATTCTATTCTGTTCTATTCTATTCTATTCTATAAAAACTTCTCAGTTTTCACTTGATATGTTCAAGTAGAAACTGGTTGGAAAATTAGTTCGATTTATAAGCCCTAAATTACCATTCCAGGTGTTGTATATTATTGTAAGTTATAGCATTCAGTTTATAGTGAACAAGTTTGATGGCCATTTCAAGTTTAAACATTTCAGGTTTTTAAGAAGAGATCAGACAGCCATTTGTCTGGAATGGTATAGGGTAGTGATGGCTAATCTTTTCCGGACCAAGTACCCAAAGCGTGTGCATGTGTGTGCCCAAACCCCCAAAATGCAATGTGTGCACGCCCCTGTGCATGCCCCACCCCCCCTCAAATGCTTGCATGGCGCCCTGCACACCCATACCCCTGTGCATAAATGTGTGGGGGCCAGCACACACTCCGCCCCTGTGCATGTGTGCACGGTGCCCATGTGCACCCCCGCACATGCGTGCATGGCCCCTTCCACGTGCCCCACCCCCATGCATGCGCGTGCCTCCTGCATGCGGCCCACCCCCCAAGCATGCACAACAGAGACTTGAAGACCATTTGGCCAGCAGGAGGCACGCACGAATGCGTGGCAGAGCTGAACTGGGGCAACGGCTTGCGTGCCCACAGACAGGTCACTGTGTACCACCTCTGGCACATGTGCCATAGGTTCGCCAACACGGGTATAGGGTCTCCTGCTTGAGCAAAGAGTTGGACTAGATAGAAGGCCTCCAAGGTCCCTTCCAACTCTGTATTCTGTTAACATGTGTGGAAATGTAGGAGATGGAAGAAGGATAAATATTTACCCATATGTAACTGCTTTGCAGATATAAGGAAGTTCTCAAATCAACGCAGTTCCCTGTACTTGCTTTTAGAAAGGGTAGCAAAAATCCCTGCCCCCACCCACCCACCGCCCATGCCCACCCAATCGCCCGGTCGCTCGCTTGCCCCCTTGCCGCTTTAAAAAAAAGCTTTTAAAAGGTAAAAATAAGGCTCTGATTATCACAGCTGAGCCGTGCGATCGTCAGAGCCTTTTTTTTTTACTTTTTTTACTTTTTCAGCCACATAGATTGTAAAAAAAATGTTTTTAAAAGGTAAAAAAAGGCTCTGATGATCAGGCAGCTCATCTGTAATCATCAGAGCCTTTTTTAAAAACCTTTCAAAGCAATTTTTTACAACCTATTCAGCTGAATAGGTTGTAAAAAATGTTTTTAAACGGTAAAAAAAAAAAGCTCTGACGAATACAGATCATCAGTTAGAGCAGAGCTCCTAACTTTGTAGAGTGTGAACATGTTTGGAGTAAAACAAGGGTGGCAATGCTGACATAGGTAGTAATGACATAATGCAACTTATATAGTTCCGTTCAGTGTTATGATATAGTACAGATAGTCCTCGACTTACCACCACAATTGAGCCTAAAATGTCTGTTGCTAAGCGAGAAAGTTGTTAATTCAATTTTGCCCCATTTTACAATCTTTCTGGCCATAGTTGTTAAATGAAACACTGCAGTTGTTAAGATAGTAACATGGTTGTTCAGCGAATCTGGCTTCCCTATTGACTTTGCTTGTCAGAAAGTTGAAAAAAGTGATTGCATGACCCTGGGACACTACAGCATCATAAATGTGAGTCAGTTGCCAAGCATCTGAATTTTGGTCATGTGATCATGGGGATGTTGCAACTGTCATAAGTGTGAAAAACGGCCATAAGCAATTGTCTTCAATGCCATTGTAAGTTCAAACAGTCACTAACTGAACTGTTGCAAGTTGAGGACTACCTGTATATCATTACATTATTTGGGTTATGATGTTAAGAAACATGTCATCGTTCTGTTTTGCTGTTGCAAGCAATTGTGGCTTGTAACAGATGCTTCTCCCAATGGTGCTTTTTCAAGAGGCAATGTAATTTTCTGGTTTTTCTTTGAAGAGGTTTTGCTTCTCATTCAAGAAGCTTCTTCAGCTCTGAGAAGCGAAATGTTTTCAAAGAAAAACCAGAAAGCCCAGTTGCCTCTTGAAAAAGCACCTTTGGGACAACCATGACCTGGATATCTGAGAATCTCCATAGAAACAGATGCCTATGTTCTATGTTATGGTTGCACCAAAATATGCCAAAATTAATAGCCATTCTTGCTATGACTGAAATACTGCAGGTGCTACCAATATAACGGAGAAAAAGGAAGCTTAGATCAGATCTCGTGAAGTTGATGAAAACACGCAGAAAAATTAAAGAGATAAGATAGTGTGAAACGGCATCATATCTAGTTTACAGGAAGTTCTCCACTTATAGTACATCTACAATTGGGACCAGAAATTTAGTTGAAAAACAAGATCAGGATCCAGGGACCACCCTGGAAACAGCGAACGACCAGCCTGTGGTGCCTCTGCCAGCAAAAATGGAGCTCAGGAGGGCTGCACGCAGCCCTTCCAAGCTCCGTTTTTGCTGGTAGAGGATTGCAAGACATCGTTGCAGCCAAAAATGGAGCTTGGGAGCCCATTTTTGCTGGCAGAGCGCTCAGGCCACCACAGGTATCCCCCAACATGAGTGACTTCAAGCTGGCCATCCCCACTCCAGCCACACGCACCCCAACCCCCCCCCCCCAAGGTCGAACAGAACCCTGATGTGATCCTCAGTCGGGATGAAATCCAGCAGGTTCTGACAGGTTCCGGAGAATTGGTAGTGGAAATTTTGAGTAGTTCAGAGAACCAGCAAATACCACCTCTGGCTGGCCTCAGAGTGGGGTGGGAATGGAGATTTTGCAATATCCTTCCCCTGCCACCCCCACCAAGCTACACCAACCCCACCAAGCTACACCACCCCCACCAAGCCACGCCCACAGCACCGGTAGTAAAAAGAAATTGGATTTCACCACTGCCCTCAATGAAATCAAGTTTGACACCCCTGAGCAAGATGGTTCTTAAGTGACTCACACCCAATTTTATGACTTTTTTGCCATGGCTGTTAAGCTATTCACTACAGTTGTTAAATGAATCACACAATCATTAAGCAAGTCCAACTTCTGCCATTGAGTTTGCTTGTTAGAAGTTTGCTGGGAAGGTCACAAATGGTAATTACATGACCCCAGGACATTCCAACCATCATAAATGCTAATTAACAGTGCCCAAATTTTGATCACATGGGGATGCTGTAACACGCAGGGCATGTCAAATTTCCAAACGTTAGGGATGCTAAAAGGTTGTGACCTGCCTGTGATATTTTGGTTACTTTAATATAATTTTGATGAGCTTGGTAAGTAACTACATAAATATCATAGCTTTTAAACACTTTGTTTGTTTCTTTTGACAGTGCAAGTAAATGATCGAACTGATCTGGGCAAGCCATAAGGAGAGAAACAATGAATTCTTTCTAAATCCAGTCAGCCTGTAGTTCACAGCTTGCATTTATCAACATGCTGTGGCTATGTCTTATAGCAGGGGTGTCAAACTCGATTTAATTGAGAACCGCATCAGGGTTGTGTTTGACCTCGGGGTAGGTGGGTGCATTGGGCGTGGCCAGCTCGAAATCACTTGTGTCGGGGCACCTGTGGTGGCCCGAGCGCTCTGCCAGTGAAAAAGGGGTCCCGAGCTCTATTTTCAGCTGCAACAGTCTCCTGCAACCCGCTGCCATCAAAAGTGGAGCTCGTTTTCTCTGGCAGAGACACCAAGGGGCAGTCCTTTGCTGTTTCCAAGGCAGCCCCAAGGGCCGTATCTAAGCACCCTGCGGGCCAGATCCAGGCCCCAAGCCTTGAGTTTGACACCCCTATCTTATAGCAACGCAATTATTAAGACTTGTTGCACAGTCAGCCAGATGTTTAAACTGAATTTGGCATTTTTATCCACCTATTATTATTATTGGTAATTCATGATTAAATTCACAATCTGTTGGAAGCATAACAATTCAAATCCTAACCAATGTCCTAACCTATTCAGGTAACATCTGAGAATACAGGCAGTTCCTAACAGAGTATCTTTTTTGTAGAATTATGGTATTCAGGTCCAATATGTTCAAAATTTCAAAATATTGAAGGAGTCCTTTAGTTATTTTTCTGAAGGCTCCAATCATGATTGGTAAAACAGCGCATTTCTTTTTTATAAGCTTTCAGCTTCAATCTACAAACCTCAGTATTTTGTAATTTTTTTCCCCCAAGTATATTTTCCCCCCTCAATCCTAGCATCATTTGTTATAAGTGACATCAATGAACCAGACTTTGTTTTCAATAACTTGTATCAGGCATGTTATGAACAAGCAGCCTGTCTTTTTGGATCTTAAAATCCATAAGAGCTCATCCATTTTTCAAAAACTTCTCAACCTGATGGTCCCAGTGGTTCTTGCTGTATTCAAATCCAAATTGGGAGAACTTGGGTCATGATGCTTCTTGTAATCAGTTTATGTAGGTAATTTTGGTGCAGCCACTGTTCAGATGGTTAGTTGTTTCACCCTTTTTATCGCAAAGGCGACATTTGCTGTTGTTTCTTATATGCTCAATGTTCACTTTCATGGAATTAGTCAATACAGCTTGTTCTTGAGCTGCGAAAACAACCCCTTCAGTTTCTTTCTTTTACACTGATATTAACCAACCTCATATACGCTTTTTATTGACTTTTCAGTGTATTGATCATTCATTAGCTTGTTCTTCCACTTAATAAATTGGTTATCAATTGTTTCATTTCTATATTCAACCTTGATTGAACTGATTCTGTATTCAGCAATGACTGAAGTGATTGAAGCAAGCCATATAGAAAGAAATAGAATAAATTTTGCCTAAATCCAGAGTTCTACTCCTTTAAGCAGCCTGTGTAGTAGTTCCAAGCCTGCATCCCTTCCCTATGACTCTTATTTTTTTCTTGCATTATACACAATTAGAGCTATCATTGTCCTAGAAAAGGAGAAAAGCATGACTACATTTTTCATCTGTCGTGCATAATCTTATCTCGTATCCTAACCTTCCCTTATCTTAAAATTAGAAGGGTTAATCTTTCTTGGAATTAAAAATATAAAAAAATTGTAGTTACTGTACACTTTTCTGTATCTTTCCTAGCTGTGCTGGATATTTTTTCATAATTAGTCATTGCTTTATTTCTGGGTTGTTTAACCAAAGGCTGACATGTCAGTTAACCACCATTAGTTACTCTAAAGTAGCTTGTTCCTCAGATACTTTAGCTTTTTATGAAAAATCACTGGAAAATCCTTCTCCAACTTTCAAGAGTTTCATGGATCGAGTCACCGATATTTTCCCTATTCAGCTATATACTGGATTCAACTAATATTATAATTCTAGGATAGAGCAAGATATTTTGAGCTAACTTTCTTTGACTCCAATAGTGCCTATGAGTCAGAAATCTCTAGCTGGCTCACACATCACAGTAAACTGTAGAATACAATTTCTGCAATGTAATTACAGAATAGCATGTAATATTAGCTATAGCTAATGCAATTACAATACAATGACATAACAACATATAATCTTAACAACAGCATGGCTTAATATGAGTTGATATGCATAACGTGCTAAGACAGTAGTTGGATTTGAACATCAATGCTATAACACAAATTTCTCAATTCCATTTTAGCTTAGATTTAGAGCATTGGAAAAAGACAGCCAGTCATTTCTGAAGCAGACAGTCAAAAAGGCCCAGTCTTAATCTTTTATTCTGAGCAATTCTGCAACCCTATTTTGGGAGCCATATTAGGTGGCTTAACCACTGATTTATTTCTGGGGGGAAAGCTAATTTCTGAAATCTTTATTCTTTATAGCCCCTACTTTCTTTGCATAGAACCCCTCAGGAAGGAACTGTCTATGGAGATTCTCCGTCATCCATGGTGATTGTCCCAGTTGAACTGAAGAAACTTCTTGAATGAGAAGCAAAACTTTTTCAAGGAAAAAAAGAAAGACCAGTTGACTTTTGAAAAGCACCTTTGGGGCGACTCAAGGTAATCTGTCTGAAATTTGTTATAGATAATCTGCACCATTTGGACTGCTACTACTAAACATTTTGTCTCACTCTGTTTCAACTTGAAAAAGTTACGGTATTACATCTTTGATTATGAAAGAACAGGGAGGGAGAAAAAAACATTTAAGAAAACCATTACAATCCAAGATATCTCTTTCTTTCTATTAACACAGAGTGACTGTATACATCAGGTGGGAAATTAATCTATGGATCTTCAACCCAGCAACTTCTCCTCCAGGTATTCCCTTATTCAGAAGGTCTATTTCCTCCTCTCTTTCCAAAGAACTTACTCACAGAGATTCACATCCTGGAATGACTGGTCGTGGGAGCAAGGAGCTGCTTGAAGAGATCACCTGCCTGTATGTCTTCAACACAATCATCTTCCTTCCTGCTGTTTAAAATTTAAAGCTGAAGAAAACCACACGCCACCTCCTATGATACCAACCACATTCTCAGAAGTCATCTCAGTTATTTGCACAGCTTCACGCTGCCAACTGAGTTATATTTTTAAAAACATGTTCTGTAAACTATTCACTGGGGGGGACAGATGGTAAAAGTTCTCCAGGTTGAAACTTCTGCAAGGCATCCAGTTAGAACCATTCTGTTAATAGGAAAGGATTCTTTCCTTAAGAGGAACCTTAAGAGTCACACAAGCTGCGACTTAGCAGATTTACAAACCCTCATCCTAGACAGGAATCTATCTTCAAATATTCAATGGCTGAATTTGCACAACCTGGTTTCTAAACCCAGCGTTATGCTACATCCACTAAGTCTGATGTGGGCATAGGGAGATGCCACAATGTGCATAATACAACTCTGCCTCTTTTTATGTCT
Organism: Ahaetulla prasina; assembly: GCF_028640845.1. Lineage (NCBI taxonomy): Eukaryota > Metazoa > Chordata > Lepidosauria > Squamata > Colubridae > Ahaetulla > Ahaetulla prasina. The sequence goes on from NC_080539.1 coordinate 29,205,914, forward strand.
TATGTCATTATCAAGTGCAAAGGAGCCGGACTATACATTAAGTTGCAATTCAGAAAGATTTACTGCTTAAGCTTATACACAAAAATCTAATCAACTCTAATTCACATCTGAATAGGTGCCAGATAAAGGTCAGTGGAATTTAAGAAAGGATGGACTTGAATCATTTGTGGCAATGTAAAGGTTCTAAGTTGATGATACATTTAACTCTGACATGTAGCTCTGCCTGCTCTTCTCCTATAGTCATTATCTGTAAGTAAACAAGGGGCAGAATTTGCACTATGACTTCATGATGCATTTGAGTCATTTTGATGAAATTTCAAATCACCTATGAATCATGTATTAACCAAGGTGAAAATTAACTATACTTAACACATTAGACAAACACAGCATGACACATGTAAATGTACTGTTTTTAAATAACTTTATTAGATTTTAAAATCAAGCGATAAAAACTAACGAGAGCAAATTATAAAGGTGGGATATAAAATAAATAAATAAAGACAGAAGATAGAAACAAAAAAAAAGAAAAAGATAGAAACAAAAAAGAATGAAAACAAGCAAAAGTGCAGAACTAAAAAATACAAAGAAGTTATGTTTTTATTTTACAACAGATATAACGAGAAATGTTCGTTAAACATTCTAAGTTTACAAGTTTATTCATTTTTCTATTATCTATTATTATTTCTAATTGTCAAAACCATATATCATAATATTATTTTCTGTTTCACAGAGGGAGCTTACATAATGAAATGTATTGCGAGAATGCAGCCATTAAGCCTTTGCTTAAAAGAGGATGTTCTTTATTCACTTTCCACAATATAACGTACTTTTGCCAGCAATCAGTTCCAAAGGAATCAGTTTGAGACATCAATCTAGTTCATGGGTGGATAAAATGCAATGCTTGTAAGTTTGTAAGATAGGGGCCTAAACAGCCAGAAGTTATCTCAAGAACCTCAGAAAGATACTGATTTACAGCATCTAATACATCACACCATCTCCCCAAACAATAGTTGCAACCACCATATGAATTTCTTAAATATTCTTATTAAGCTGTGAAATTTTCACCAACCTGTAAAAAAAATTATTTTCTTAAAATTTTAAAAAGTATGTTTTTTCTCTTGTTATTGTTATTTAAACAACAGACACTTTCTTCTGCCTATAGGGATTGAATGCAAGCCGAGTGGCTTTTCAGAATCAACATTAAAGCTATTTACTATTAAAGAGCAAACTAAAAGATTCAGCCGTGATTGTAATAGTCAGAAAAAGCAAATTAAAAATACACAGAATATTCAAAAAGCAAAACAATTTCCTGTCAAACTCAAGGTATAGGATTTATTTTTTATCTTATTCAAAGGGCATCCAAGATGCTGCCAAATGACAATAGAGACCTTGAAGTCATATTTCTCATAATCAAAAGCTAGCAGACTTGATGGATATATATTAGATTGGCAAAATGTGAAATTAGATAAATTAAAAGACATGAATTTGGTGAAACTGCACAAAACATTTGTAATCAACCAACCGACACACTGTTTTTATTTGTATTGAATTTTTATGTATGTTTGTTTAAAAAATAAAAAAAAATTCACACACACACAAAAAAGCTAGCAGACTTGGGCTGCGAAAATCCATAGCTTGCTAAATGGTAACAGAAGTATAGTGGCCCTACTATAGCCTGGTTTCAGTATTCAGTATTGGGTAGCTCCCGATTCGCCCCAATTTGGGCGAACCAGTAGCAGCAGCAGCGGGAGGCAGAAGACACGAGGATCTTTAGCCAGTTTGAAAGCAGTTTTATGCCACTCTGTGCTGCAAAGCTGAGTTGGTATAGTATATTCACAGCTCTAGCTGTGGTGTAGCTGAAACTATTTCAGAGCTATGGTTTCCTTATCCGCAATCATTCTGCATCACCTTTCCTCCCCAGTCCAGAACTTTTGTTTATCTAAGGCAGGGGTCTCCAACCTTGCCAACTTTTAAGATTTGTGGACTTCAACTCTCAGAACTCTGGGAGTTGAAGTCCACAAGTCTTAAAGTTGCCAAGGTTGGAGACCCCTGAGCTAAGGATTGATTCTGTAAGCTTGATTCTCACTTTGAAATCTACATATGAAGTGTCAGGCTGCTTGGTTTCCTTTGCCTTCTCTTTTTTTATATATACAGGAGGCACAAGGAAGTTTTTATTCTAGAGAACCTGCAATTTGGAGCAGGGGTGAAATGGTCCCAGTTCGGACCGGATCACCTGATCCGGTAGCGATGGCAACAAGTGGTTTGGAGAACCAGTAGCAAAAATCCCTGCCCCATCCCCATGCCCAGCTGAGCCACGCAATCATCAGAGGTTGTTTTTTTTTTACTTTTAAAAGCGTTTTTTCTCCGGCTGAAAAAATGCTTTTAAAAGTTAAAAAAAAAAGCCTCTGATGATCACGTGGCTCAGCTGGGATCGTCAGAGCCTTTTTGTAGACTTTAGTTCAGCATTCAATACCATCATTCCAGACATTCTTCTAACTAAGCTAAACCAGCTACAGGTACCGGAACAGACTTGTAAGTGGATCACAAGCTTCCTAACAAACAGGAAGCAGCAGGTGAAGCTAAGCAAGATCACATCAAATACCTGTACAATTAGCACAGGGGCCCCCCAAGGCTGTGTGCTCTCCCCACTTCTCTTCTCTCTGTATACCAATGACTGCATCTCCAACGATCCATCTGTTAAGCTACTGAAGTTCGCAGATGACACAACAGTGATTGGTCTCATTCAAGACAATGACGAATCCGCATATAGACGAGAGGTCAAACGACTAGCCTTGTGGTGCAACCAAAACAATCTGGAACTGAACACACTCAAAACTGTAGAAATGGTGGTAGACTTTAGGAGAAACCCTTCCATACTTCCACCTCTCACAATACTAGACAACACAGTATCAACAGTAGAAACCTTCAAATTTCTAGGTTCTATCATATCTCAAGATCTAAAATGGACAGCTAACATCAAAAACATCATTAAAAAAGGACAGCAAAGAATGTTCTTTCTGCGCCAACTCAGTAAGCTCAAACTGCCCAAGGAACTGCAGATTCAGTTCTACAGAGGAATTATTGAGTCTGTCATTTGCACCTCTATAACTGTCTGGTTCGGTTCTGCAACCCAACAAGAAAAACACAGACTTCAGAGGATAATTAGAACTGCAGAAAAAATAATTGCTACCAACCTGCCTTCCATTGAGGACCTGTATACTGCACGAATCAAGAAGAGGGCCGTGAAAATATTTACAGACCCCTCGCATCCTGGACATAAACTGTTTCAACTCCTACCCTCAAAACGACGCTATAGAGCACTGCACACCAGAACAACTAGACACAAGAACAGTTTTTCCCCGAAGGCCATCACTCTGCTAAACAAATAATTCCCTCAACACTGTCAGACTATTTACTGAATCTGCACTACTATTAATCTTCTCATAGTTCCCATCACCAATCTCTTTCCATTTATGACTGTATGACTATAACTTGTTGCTGGCAATCCTTATGATTTATATTGATATATTGACCATCAATTGTGTTGTAAATGTTGTACCTTGATGAACGTATCTTTTCTTTTATGTACACTGAGACCATATGCACCAAGACAAATTCCTTGTGTGTCCAATCACACTTGGCCAATAAAAATTCTATTCTATTCTATTCTAAAATCATTTTTTTACAACCTCTTCAGCCAAAGAGGTTGTAGAAAAAATGCTTTTAAAAGACTCTGACAATCCAGCTGAGTTGCCTTTTCGTCAGAAGCTTTTTTTTTTTAAGGCAAAAAAAATGCTTTTAAAAGAAAACAAAAGCCTCTGGTGATCAGGCAACTCAGCTAGGATAGTCAGAGCCTTTTAAAAGCATTTTTTACAACCTCTTTGGCCAAAGCGGTTGTAGAAAAAATGCTTTTAAAAGTTAAAAAAAAAGTTGGCCATGCCCACCCAGTCACATTACTGCCACCAAGTCATGCCCACAGAACAGGTAGTAACAAATTTTACATTTCACCACTGGTTTGGAGTGGGTCTGTAGTTGTCAACCCTTTGAGGCAGACCAGATCAAGAAGCAGACACTGCAGGAAGTAATAATGCTACTTTATTGTTATAGGATATATGAACAGGGAGAGCCAGTCTGGTGTAGTGGTTAAGGTTAAGAAACCAGGAGACCAAGAATTGTAGTTTTGCCAGCTATGTGACTTGGGGCTACCATGTTTCCCCGAAAATAAAACCCTGTCTTATATTTTTTTGAACCCTGAAATAAGCGCTTGGCCTTATTGCCATGCACTCAAAACCCCAATTGGGCTTATTATCAGGGGATGTGTTATTTTGGGGAAAACAGGGTAATTACACTCTCTCAGCTCTAGGACAGGGGTCTCCAATCTTGGAGCAAAGCTGGCTGAGGAACTCTGGGAGTTGAAGTCTACAAATCTTAAAGGGACTAAGGTTGGAGACCCCTGCTCAAGGAAACAAGGAATGGTAAACTGCATCTGAAAAATCCTGCCAAAGAAAATGCAAGACTTCTTCAGAGCAAGACCCAATTGAACAGGAAAAAAAATATTAAAATAATTTTAAAAGCCTGCCCTTTTTAAGGACCAATAGGTCAAGGCAGGGCTGTTCTCTGTCTCACAACTTCTATTTTCTCAGGGCTAATAATGGTTCCTTCTCTGGTAACCCTTTCTCAAGGACACAATTAAATTTCTCTAAAGTGATTTTCACCTCTTCTCCTCAGCTCAGTTTCACAGGAAGTGAAGACACTACTGTCTTCACTCATCTTCAAATCGCATTTAGGAAATGAAGATGGAGCCAAGGGCAGAAGGTCCTTTGATTTCATCAAGCCTGGAAATTACCATGAACAACATTACCAGAACTCACACAAGACGGATAGTATTAAGGGTACATGAAGTGTTAGCTCTGCTTTATACTGCATTGGTAAGATCACATTTGGAAGACCGTGTCCATTTTGGGCACCATAATATAAAAACAGTATTACAACTCTGAAAAGAGTGCAGATAAGAGCAATAAAGATGGTTGTTCTAAAACAGGAGTCTCCAACCTTGATCACTTTAAGACTTGTGGACTTCAACTCCCAGACTTCCTCAGCCAGCTTTGCTGGCTGAGGGAGTCTGGGAGTTGAAGTCCACAAGTCTTAAAGTGACCAAGGTTGGAGACCCCTGCTCTAAAACATCCAATGAATGGGTTGCAGGAAGAAGGTATGTTTAGTCTAATGAAGAGAAGGACTGGAGTGACATGGTAGTAGTCTTCCAATATTTGAGAGGCAGTCACAGAGAAGAGGGGAACAATCTACTTTCCAAATCACCTGAGCGCAGGACAGGAAGTTAATGGAGGGAAGTTTATCAAAGGGAGATCCAAACGGGAACTACGGAGAAATGTCCGGACAATGAAAACAATTAATCAGTGCAACAGCTAGCCTCCATAAGTTATGGGTGCTCCATCACTGGAGATTTTTAACAAGAGATTGGACAGTCATTTTTCTGGAAAAATATAGAGTCTCCTGCTTGAGCAGGAAGTTGGACTAGAAGACCTCCAAGGTCCCTTCCAACTCTGGTATTCTGTATTCATATCTGGAAATTCCTTTTAGACATCTCTTACAGAGGCCAACATAGAATGCAAGCAACATTATTAATGTCTTTCGCATGTATAATTTAAAAATGATTTTTACCTTTAAATCACCCGAATCACTTAGACAGTGAGAAGGGCAGTGCTTAAATTTGATAAATGAATAAAATAAAAAATAGTAGGCTACCCTGAGACAAAGGAAAAATTCTTCCTCCCCTCCATTAAGGGTAAAGGTTCCCCTCGCAGATAAGTGCTAGTCGTTCCCGACTCTAGGGGGCGGTGCTCATCTCCATTTCAAAGCCGAAGAGCCAGCACTGTCCGAAGACATCTTCGTGGTCATGTGGCCAGCATGACGAAATGCCAAAAGCGCACGGAATGCTGTTACCTTCCCACCAAAGGTGGTCGCTATTTTTCTTCTTGCATTTTTTACATGCTTTCGAACTGCTAGGTTGGCAGAAGCTGGGACAAGTCACGGGAGCTCACCCAGTTACGTGGCACTAGGGATTCGAACCACTGAATTGCCAACCTTTTGATCGACAAGCTCAGCGTCTTTGCCACTGAGCCACTGCGTTCCCTCCATTTTAATTCATGTTTAATCAGATTTGTGGGTTTTCCTCCACCTATAATCCATGCACTTTCCTATTTCCCTCATCTTAGCTCCAACATTGAGGTTGATAATTAGCTTTTTCGTGATGCATTTTGTGTTGATTGATTAATTTTTTACTCTGTTGCCAGCTGCCTTATCTGTTTCTTTCCCCAGAGAGGTGGTACATATCTTTTAAAAATATAAAAACATAAATAACTCCTGTGTTTGTAATAACCTGTATCAGTTTGGCAAGATCTTGCCAAACTGGTACAGGTTATTGGCTGCTAATTTGGTTTTTGCAAGAGTATGCTAAGTTTCTGTTTGAAGATTTTGCATAGTGATCTTTTGCAGACCAGTCCTACCTAACACTTGTTTAAAATGAGTTTTACCTTCAAGTAAGGCTAAACTGCTAAACTGCTATTTGGGAGCATTAAATACATATAATTGGATCCTGCTGCATTTTTCTTCGGAAAGAAAGAAGGGCAAATGAGCTGTTTCTGGCCTCTGGAGGGCCTCTGGGGGATGGGGAAGGCCCTCGGGAGGCTCCTAGAAAGCCTCTGGAGCCTGGGGAGAGCAAAAAATGGGCCTACTGAGCCCATCATGCCATCGCGAGCAAAAAGCGGGGGTCACATGGGGGGGCACGTGCACATGTGCAGGGGTCGTGTGTGCCTGTGCAGGAGGTGGAGCACATAGAATTATGGGTGTGGGCACTCGCATGCGCGATCCCCCCATGCTCCCCCCACTTTTGCCATGCGATGGCAAAAAGATTAGCCATCACTGGCCTAGAGTACTTTTTACTAGGTGGGTGATGTAGAAAATTAGCACCCATTCCTCTCTTATAGGAATGAAGTATTTTAGAAAATATTAAAAAGGCAGAATATTATATTTCCCTTAAAAGAGAAACAGAAATCTTAAGGGAGACAGAAATTCAGAGCTTCAGCTCCCTACCCCCAGAAGATATTTGGTGCCCACTGAGAAGGACTGCGCCAGCCTATCTACAGAACAAAACACCTTCAGATCTAGAATGATGGGATTAAGATATGACCCTCCACGACATAATAGGATTATCTAGCACAGGGGTGAAATGCTACCGGTTCACACAGGTTCGGGTGAACTGGTAGCAGCAGCAGCGGGGTGGTTCGGTGAACCTGTTGCAGTGGCAGCACAAAGCTCTGCCCACCCACATAGACGTCATTACTTCCTGGTTTTAACCAGGAAGTAATCTGTTTTTTACCCTCTGCGCATGGGCAGAGGCTTTGCGCATGCACAGAGGATACAAAATCTCACGTGACGCACGTGCGCACTTCTGAACTGGTAGGGAAGGTAAGTAGATTTCACCCCTGATCTAGCAGCAGGGCTCACTGCATTGCAAAATCACCTGGGGACATTGCATGGCTCTCCAGGCTTCAACCAAACTTGATTTGGTTGAAATCCAAGACAAACTGACCCCACATGGCCCCATGGAAATCTGACAGCAACCAATAGAATACATGTCCTTGCCACAGGAACAGGAAGCTCAAGGGCAAGGCCCAAGAGAAGATAAAAAAAAACCCTCACTCTCTACTCCATGTGGTCAGCTGCCCAGGAGTTCAAACCCAGGTGGTTCTGTTCGTAAACCATCTTTCCAATCATCCTCCATGTTTCCAGTGTCTTTCTCCTCACTTGGAACTGAACCAAATGGATATTTGGTTGGACAGTGGCATATACGTTTAATAAATATATAAAATAACAAGGCAAAGCAAAGGAATGTTAATAACAAGGAAAAGGGGTAGATGGAGATGAAGAAAGCTATAGGAAATAGGGAGGAACCAGGAAGATAACAAGAACAGCTATATCAGACAGAATAACACAAACTCTGATATTCTTAATATAAACTTTGTGTTTGTAGTCCCACCTTCATTATTCACTACCTCTGACATTTAATTTGCATAAACCTACAGAAGATGCAGTCCAACTCTCTTAGGATTGCTGATGCAGCCTCCAGAATTATAATAAACATGACTTGTATTCTATTCCAGGGGTCTCTAACGTTGGCAACTTTAAGACTTGTGGACTACAACTCCTAGAATACCTCAGCTGAATTCTGGGAGTTGAAGTCCACAAGTCTTAAAGTTGTCAAGGTTGGAGACCCCTGTTCTATTCAACTTCTATGAAATGGATGCTCGGGTCTCAATGATTAAACAAGCCCACAAAAGGGATTTTTCTTCTAAAATCTATACTGTGATAACTATCTACAATACATCATGTCTTACAAGCAAAAGCAAAATGGTTTCTTACTTCTATGGAGTTTTTGAACTATATTTACAAACAAGTAAACTCTTCTAGAAAAGATGTCTAGAGTGCCTTAAAAATTGAGCTTTAAAAATCCCAGTGAACTCTAGATGGCAGTAGAGATACCAAAATTATCTTTGCTGCCATCAAATGGTTATGCAGGTTTATTTATACTGTAAAATTTATACTGTAAAAGCTATTTGGTCTTTCTGGACTGTCTCTGCTACTTTGCCAGTCATTTCACTACACCAATGTTTCTCAAGCTTAGCGGCTTTAAGATATGTGGACTTCAATTCTCAGAATTCCTCAGCCAGCATGGGAATTCTGGGAGTTTAAGTCCACATATCGTAAAGTTGCAGAAGTTGGGAAATACAGCCCTGCCCCTTTGATGTCATCAGAGGTGGGTTTCAGCAGGTTCTGACCAGTTCTGGATAACAGGTAGCGGATATTTTGAGTAGTTCAGAGAACTGGTAGTAAAAATTCTGATTGGCCGCGCCCCCATCTATTCTCTGCTTCCTGAGTCCCAGCTGATTGGCAGGAAATGGGGATTTTACAGTATCCTTCCCCTGCCACGCCCACCAAGTCATGCCACGCCCACTAAGCCACGCCCACAGAACTGGCAGTAAAAAAATTGAAACCCACCACTGGATGTCACCACAGGAAGCTTTTTTTTAGAAAAGAAATGGTAACAAAGCCAGATTGGCTGACATATGGTAAAATTTTATCTTTTAATTCTGGTGGCCCAATACTAAAGCTGAGGGAAGAACTTGAATCAGAAGGTTAAGCTTGCCATTAGTTTACTTATCAGCAACGGAAAGAAAGGTTCAAATTGGATAAAAAGTGTGGAGGATTTGACTTTTTAAAAAATGAATTGGAACTTTCATTATGTGGCAATGATGAATATATTATTGATAAGATTTTCAAAATGTTATTGAAATTGAATTTGGAAAATGAACATGTAAAAACATTGTTATGATTCAGTGGGCAAGGAATTTTGGATATAATGTGATGCTTAGATAATGGGAAAATATGTGGATGAAGGGTTTAAAATTTACATTAAATTATAATCTAAAGGAGAATTTCTATAAGATGATGTATTGTTGGTATTTAACACAGATAAGTTATCTAAGGTGTATAAAGGCAGGTCAAATGAATTTTGGAAGCGTAAAAATAAAGAAGGGACTTTTTATCATTTATGATGGACATATGATAAAGCAAAAAAAAATTTTGGAGTATGATTCATATTTTAATACGGAAAACGGAGATAAAAATGAAACCAGAACTTTTCCTTTTGGGCCTAATGGAAAGAGAACTGGATATGTTGACAGCAGCAAGACAATAGTATGTGCAAAAATGGAAGGACACTTTGATTCCTACCATGGAAAAATGGTTGCAGAAGTTGATGGAGTTCATGAAATGGCAAAACTGACTACTTTGATTAAAGAAAAGAACATAAATACTTTGTATCCCACATAGAAACTGCTTCTGAACTTTGTGTTTGATGTGGAAAAGAACGAAACTCTGCCTTTGGGTTTTACAGATTAGACTGATAGATCTTTATAGAAATGACTTGCTCATACTATTATGGAAAAGCAAAAAGCTGTGATTTGATGCCTTATTTTACTGTAACAAGAGTTGGAAGTCAATTCTTCTTTTTCTTCGCCCCTCCACATCTTTCCTCACTTCCCTTCCCCCTTCCCCCTCCCTCTTCACTGCTCTTCTATTTACTTTTGTATTTAATAATACTCTACAACTTAGTAAAAGTTGTTTTTTTTAAAAGAGAGAAATACTGCACTACCGTACATCAATAGCTCAAGCAATCCATGTGGAGATGCATGCTGCTTTCAGATGGTATCTACCATGCCTTCTGTTGCGATATAAAATGGATTGTCTCACCTTACTTTAGACCCTGTTCAGATTTTTTTGCCTTGTGAGGGCAATTCAGGACTTGGAAGCCTGGCAGTGTCACACAGCCCCTTTGTGCCAAGTCAGCCTGTGTGCCACGGTTCATGCGCCGCACCAAGTTCTTCTCAAAGAGCAATGGATGGTAAGCACCCAGTGTGCAGGCATCATCAGAGAAATCCTGGTAATAGTGGCACAGATGGGATTGCCGTTGAGATGGTAGGAATTCATACACATGGACAAGTTCGCATAAGGACATCATTAGCACTGTTCCTAAAGATTGAGCAGAGAATGAGAGAGATAAGGAAATAAAGTCACTAGTACACAAGGAACTCCAGGGTTGGGAAGTTCATTGCCAAGATAAGATCACTTATGGCAGCCTCTTTATCTGGATTGAGATATTGACGAGAGTTCCTATGAGCATATGCAGAATGACTTTTTCATTGGCTAAAGAGGCAGCTGTAGAATCCAGTGCTTATTAAAAAGATGAATGCAAGGTTATACCATGCAAACTCCAGTCCTTTTGTTGATATGTACAATATCATGACCAATATACAAAAGGGATGCTGCGGGGTGTGGCACCAACATGATGCTCAGGGGCGGGTTTCAAAACCTGTCGTTACCAGTTTGCTCATGGGTGTGCGCATTTGCGCGATGCTTGTGCACATTCGCAGTGGGTGGGCGGAGCCTCCTGTTGCTGCAGCTACCAGTTCACCCGATCCAGGGCGAACCGGTAGCAACCTACCACTGATGATGATACTTTCACCATTAGAATCCTATCCCTTGCTGATTAGTTTAGTCCACACAGTATGCTGGATTACATCAAAAGTGGGTTACATGTGGAATGTAGCAATAGAGGTGAATTACTATATAAAGTTAATTTGTTTGGATATAATTAAGGCCAGCAGATCTTAGCTTTAAAAATCCTTGCAACCTCTAGATGGCAGCAAAAATATAAAAGCTGTCTCTGTTTGCTGCCTCTAATGGTCATCTGGATTTTTGCAATTTGAATCTGGTGATCTTAGACTGGCATATGAACGTATCTTTTCTTTTATGTACACTGAGAGCATATGCACCAAGACAAATTCCTTGTGTGTCCAATCACACTTGGCCAATAAAATTCTATTCTATTCTATTCTATATTATGTAAATATAGCAACTATGTTTTGTTAACCCAGATTTAGAGTGTGGAATAACAGAGTTGGAAATGGTCTTCTAATCCAACCCCCTGTTCAAGCAGCAGACCCTATACCTCCAGTGATGGAGCAAGTCATTCCACTGGTTAATTGTTCTCACTGTTAGGAAATTTCTCCTTAGTTCTAGGTTGCTTCTCTCCTTGATTAATTTCCATCCATTATTTTTTGTCTTGCCTTCTGGTGCTTTGGAGAATAGGTTGACCCCCTCTTCTTTGTGGCAGCCCCTTAAATATTGGAACACAGTGAAAAACACAGTGAAAAAAGCAAGGTTCTACATTTAGGCCAAAAAAACAAAATGCACCAGTACCGTATATGTGGTACCTTGCTCAATAGTAGTACCTGTGAGAGGGATCTTGGAGTCCTAGTGGATAACCATTTAGATATGAGCCAGCAGTGTGCAGCAGCTGTTAAAAAAGCCAACACAGTTCTGGGCTGCATAAACAGAGGGATAGAATCAAGATCACGTGAAGTGTTAGTACCATTTTATAATGCCTTGGTAAGGCCACACTTGGAATATTGCATTCAGTTTTGGTCGCCACGATGTAAAAAAGATGTTGAGACTCTAGAAAGAGTGCAGAGAAGAGCAACAAAGATGATTAGGGGACTGGAGGCTAAAACATATGAAGAACGGTTGCAGGAACTGGGTATGTCTAGTTCAGGGGTGTCCAAACTACGGCCCGCGGGCCAACTGCGGCCCGCGGGTCAGTTTTTATTGGCCCGCAGCAAATTCTGAAAATATAATTGAATATGGCCCGCCGCCTTCACCATTCTGCGCTGTTGCAAAGAGGGTTGGGGCAGTTCAGCCGCCGAGCAGCAGGGGGAGCTCGCGCAGCAACGGAAAGGTGGCGCCTGCGTAGCTGCACCGCCAAAATGGGCGACTCTGAGGATGAATTTCGGTGGCGGGATCCGCTGGGGCGGCGGCGGGGGGGAGCGGCGCGCGGGATAGGCACAGGCGCGGCTCCCGCCCCCGCCCCGTCCCCAGGCGGACTGAAGCGGCGGTGCCTCGGCTGCCCGGGAGGAAGAGGCAGCGGGAGGCAGACGGAGAGCCGCTGGTGGTTCCGGCCAAGTTCCGCTCGGAGGCCGGGCCAGGCGGGAGGCGGCCCAGGGCTGGTGAGTCAGGCGGGAGGCGGGGAGTGGGGGGGAAGGGGCTGAGGGGATCGCCGCCTGGGAGCCACTGACTGCCACCTGCTCTCCGCCTAGAGACGAAGGGCAGTTTCTATGCCCATAGCCACATCCACTCAGTCACATGAGCAGTTAGCCACGCCCACCAGTCACATGACCACCAAGCCACACCCCAAAATAAGCCACGCCCATTCCCCCCCCCCCGTGGCCCGGGCCTTTGCTTATTTTTCTGTATTTGGCCCTCACTCAAAAAAGTTTGGACACCCCTGGTCTAGTTTAACAAAAAGAAGGACTAGGGGAGACATGATAGCTGTGTTCCAATATCTCAGGGGCTGCCACAAAGAAGAGGGAGTCGGGCTGTTCTCCAAAGCACCTGAGGGTAGAACAAGAAGCAATGGGTGGAAACTGATCAAAGAAAGAAGCAACTTAGAACTAAGGAGAAATTTCCTGACAGTTAGAACAATTAATAAGTGGAACGACTTGCCTTCAGAAGTTGTGAATGCTCCAACACTGGAAATTTTTAAGAAAATGTTGGATAACCATCTGACTGAGATGGTGTAGGGTTTCCTGCCTGGGCAGGGGGTTGGACTAGAAGGCCTCCAAGGTCCCTTCCAACTCTGATGTTATGTTATGTTATGATATTATGTCATCTCTGGTCCTTCTTTTCATTACATTAGACATACCCAATTCAACTACTGTCACTAAAGAATTTCAGGCTTACCCCCAATTTCCCCCAAATTGTAATTAGCAGAGAGTTTCTTGGGACTAAGGAAGGAATGCCTTCCATATACTTTTGAGCCACAGAATCTCACTTTAGGAAATCAACAGGACAAGCCTCTTGGCGGTTACAGAATCTGGTTTTTGGTTCAGTAAGTTTGATCAAAATGAAGCATGGGACAAGGAATGCAAAATAGTAACTTTATGGCCACACGTATAAAGAGAGTGATTATTTTGAAGCAGCAAGTGTAGAAAGCAGTTGCAAGTGAATACAAAGGATGTAGCAGCTGGGGCTACAGAGAATAGGATAGGTTGAAGAATTTCCTTTCTTATTTACCCAGCAGGCCTGAAGATGGGGGGTTGCGCTGCACCTGCTCATCTGCCCCTTCCTGCACCAGCTCCCAGAGCTCCCACTGTAGCCGTGGATGCAATAGATGGAACAGCTGCCAAGGTCTTTTGGCCCTCAAGGTACGGAAGGGTTCAAAGAGGGGATAATCAGGAGACTTGTACCACTGGGAATGAAAAAGACAAATCTCTCAGGATAGAACATCACTGCCCAACCAACCCCACAGACCAAAGTTATATTTAATCTCCAGGTTCCCCCAAATTCAGTAGAGATTCAGCAGCTTGGAACATTGTAATGGTTGCAATTGCACCACACTCTTAACCTAGTTGCTGAATTAAGTGAATTTCTTGGTGGGTTTATGTACAGGTGGTCCTCAATTTATTACCACAGTTGAGCTCAACATTTCCATTGTTAACCAAGATGTTTTTTTTAAACAGTTTATTTATACATTTTCTCTTTATATACGTAAGTGTTTTGTGAACAGTATATTGTCTGGATCAATTTGCTGACATAATAGTACCTTTCCAGTTCTTAATTTCTACCTCTGTTATCCAACCATTGATAAAATAAGTCCCGTGTTTGAAAATATTCTGCATCTTCTTTTTCTTTTATGTTTAATGTCAATCTATCCATTTTCGCACAGTATTTTTTTAATTACATCTTCTTCTATAGGTGTTTCTTCAGTTTTTCAGTGCTGTGGAAATACAGTTCTTGCTGCTGTCAAAACATGCACTATTAAATATATATTCCCTTGAGTACTTTACTATAGTACTATAGTACTTTTCTAGTACTATATGTTAAGTTCGGGAAGTAACGAGGCTGGAGACCAGGGTAGTGACAACAGCTCTTTAATATATGGTGAACCCAGCAACCAGGCTGGGGAAAAACCTCTCCTTATATACAGTTCAACCGGCGGCTTTAACCAATCAGCAACGTGCTTGTTTCCCGCCAAAACATTTAAAGATACATTACACTCCTTCCCTCCCAGAAAACACTTTACCCATATTTACATGATATTTACATATTATTTTTCAACGTAATCACGCAAATAGACTGGGCGTCTCCTGACTCTTTCGGACCTGCGCAGTACATTCCCTGGGAGTGGGTCGAGCTGACCGGAGGGGCTGTTTGCTCCTCTCAGCTCCTTCTCTAGGCCATCCGGCCCTGGATTATTAGCAGAGTCGTCCCTGCTGTTTTCTACTGGAACCTGTGGGCGTCGCTGGACCTCCGGAAACTCAGATAAGTCCTGCGATTTTTCCGGGTTTGAGTCAGCTGTGGAATCAAACATTGTATAGTCAGGGCCTGTTTCGACTAATTCGGATTGTTCGGCTATGCGTTTCCGTATTTGGTCTATGTGGCGCCTCCATACTCGGCCGTCCTTTAACTCCACCAAGTATGATTTTGGACCTGTTCTGTTTAGGATTTGTCCTGCTATCCAGGTTGGGCCTTCACCATAGTTGTGTGCCCACACTCGGTCTCCTATGTCCATTTCTCTTGTTTTTCCGATTTCCCCCTTGTAACCCTCCGGCGTATAGTTTGGATTTAAACGGTCTAGGGGGCACCTGAGCTTTCGGCCCATTAATAATTCGGCTGGGCTTCTGCCGGTTGTGACACAGGGAGTTCTGTGTTGGACGGCCAGGAAAACATCGATTTTTGTTTGCCAGTCGCCTGGCTTAAGTCTGGACAATGCCTCTTTTGCGCTCCGGACGGAACGCTCTGCAAGGCCATTTGTCGCAGGGTGGAAAGGCGCCGAGAGGGCATGTCGGATGCCCTCTTCTGCCAAGTACTCCTCAAATTGGGTTGCCGTGAATTGCGGGCCGTTATCAGAAACTAACGTGTCGGGCAACCCATGAGTTACAAATAGGTGCCGTAGGACTGAGATCACGGCCTCGGCTGTCATGGATCTCATGAGAATGATTTCCAGCCATTTGGAGTAGGCATCTACTACTACCAGGAATGTTTGGCCGTGGAAGGGGCCGGCAAAATCAATGTGTATTCTAGACCAGGGCCCCTGGGGTCTCTCCCATTCCCGAACCGGGGCCGTTGGGGGTAGCGGTCTGGACTCTTGGCAGGCCTGACATTTCCCTACCCTTTCAGCAATTTCTGAGTCCATTAAGGGCCACCACACATAGCTTCTCGCTAGACCCTTCATCCTTACGATCCCCGGGTGCCCCTCGTGGAGGAGATCCAACACCCTTTTCCTCAATTTCTCTGGGATCACCACTCGATCCCCCCATAGCAGGCACCCCCCTTGAGCCGACAGTTCCCCACGTTTCTTTACAAACTCTTTAAAACGCTCGCCCGGCGCAGCGGGCCACCCTCTTTGTACCCAACCAAGTACAGTTCTCAAAATAATGTCTCGGTATGACGCCCGAGCCACCTCCTTAGACGTGACTGGGCCAGAGTCCAGAGAGTCAATCAACAGTATGGGCGTCCCCGGAGTGGGGTCCTCGATCGCCCCTGGTAGTGGGCATCTGCTTAATGCGTCCGCATGCCCCAACTCTTTTCCCGGTCGATGCCACAGTTTGTAGGAGTAGGCGGCTAAAAAGATAGTCCATCGGGTCAATCGGGGCGAAAGTGCCACGGGCGTTGGGCGGTCCCCCGCCAGTAACCCTAACAGTGGTCTATGGTCTGTAACAATTTCAAAGTCTCTACCCAAACGATTCGTGAAACTTTTTACCCTGACACTATAGCTAGAGCTTCCTTATCCAACTGACTATAGTTCCTCTCTGTCGAGGACATCGTTCTGGAGTAGAAGGCTATTGGGGCTTCTGTGCCATTTGGAAGCCTGTGGCTGAGCACAGCCCCACCCGTAAGGGGAAGCATCGCAAACTAATACCAATGGCATTGTGCTATGATACTGTATGAGTAAACTATCGCCGATAGTAGATGTTTTACTGCTTGAAAGCCCTAGCTTCCGCCTTTCCCCAAGACCAAGCAGTATTCTTTCCCAGTAACTTATGTAGCGGCTCGGCAACGGTTGCCTTATTTTTCAAAAGACCGCGTAAAGTTCACTAGACCCAGGAATGCCTGTAGCTCTGTTTTGTTTTTGGGCGCTGGAGCCTTTCTTATTGCCTTGACCTTGCTTTCAGTGGGTGAATTCCTTCCTTGTCTATTCTGTAGCCCAAGAACTCTACAGATTCTACCCCTATTTGGCATTTGTTCACTTTAACCTTTAGACCGCTGACCGGAAAATGCCCAGAACTTTTCTCAAACGCCCCCAATTCTTCTAAATTTTCGCTGATACCAATACATCATCGAAATAGGGACTACCCCGGGAGCCCTTGCAGAAGTCGCCCATTAAATTTTGAATAGACCAGGTGCCACACTCACCCCAAACTGTAACCGGGTACACTTGAAAGCACCTCTGTGAGTCACAATTGTCTGGGCTTCGCTGTGTTGGCGCTCACGGGCAGTTGTTGATAGGCTTGGGCCAAATCTAACTTGGCAAAACGTGCCCTTGCCCCAGCGAGTGCAGCAAGTGTTGCACCACGGGACCGGTAAGCGCTTTTGCAAGGCTTTGTTTAACGCCGCCTTGTAGTCAGCGCAGATTCTAACTGACCCATCTGGTTTCACTGGGGTGACGATTGGCGTCTCCCACTTTGCGTGATCGACTGGCACCAGAATCCCCTGACTGATGAGCTTGTCTATCTCCTTGTCAATCTTGGGTTTAAGGGCAAAGGACCTCCTTGCCTTTAACCGAATGGGGGCTACCTGGGGGTCTAAATTGAAGGAAATAGGGGTCCCCTTGTACTTGCCCAGGCAGTCCTTGAAGACATCTTCGAACTCGCTCATGAGTGTATCTTTTAGGTTAAAGTCACTTCTGTAGATGCCAGTCACTCCCATGCCCAATGCACGGAACCAGTCTAGTCCCAACAAACTTGGCAGGGTCCCTTCGACTATCGTGATGGGCAGGGTCTTCTTGTGTGGTCCGTACTCGACGCGGACGGAGGTGGTCCCTCGAACAGGGATGCGATTCCCTTGGTAGTCGTGAACTCGTAGCCGCTGTGTTTGCAGTTTGCGTTTGGCGATTCTCGGCAAAGCTTTCGCAAAAGTGTCCCAGGACATGATTGTGATCGCTGACCCTGTGTCCACTTCTAGTCGGCACGGCACTCCTTCGATTTTCGGTTTTGTGAAGATTTTCTTCTCGACGCGGGTTGCTGCACGGCCTATTATCACGGTCGTTCGATTTGAATTCGCGCCCTTTTTGTTTTGACCAATCGCGGGTCGCCTTGCCGATCCTGCGCTCTGATTGGTTGGTTTGAATTTTCGGCGGGAAGGTTGGGGTGCTCGACAGACTTGAGCCAGGTGCCCCTTCTTCTCGCACCGCCGACATGTAGCGTCCTTGAACTTGCATCGTTGACGCTGGTGTTGCCCTCCGCAACTTCCGCATTCATCCCGGTCTTCTTTGCCCCTTCTCTCGGTGAGGCAAACTCCTTCCTCATCCTCGCCGTCTGATTCGGTCTGGATCTCTTCGTTGTGGACCGGGGTTGATTTAGCACTCGCCGTTGGCGTGAGTGGCTTTTGTAGGGTTTCCGCCGCTTGGGTGGACATCTCATGAGCTCTGGCTTCGTCCAGAGCGTTTGCCAGCGTTAGATTGCTTTTTGATAGCAGCCGCCTCCGCAAACGAATGTCTCTGACCCCACGGATGAGTTGCTCTAACAGCTCCTCATCCAAGTCTCGGTACCCACAATCCTTGGAGGCTTTTCTCAGGGCGGCCATGTAATCGCTGATGGATTCGCCTCTTGCTGTCTGCGCCTCCAAATTCAAAACGCGACGTATTTGGACGGTGTTGGCGCGAAATGGTTCTTCAATAGATTTTGCAGAGTTTGCCACGATGTAAAAAGATGTTGAGACTCTAGAAAGAGTGCAGAGAAGAGCAACAAAGATGATTAGGGACTGGAGGATAAAACATATGAAGAACGGTTGCAGGAACTGGGTATGTCTAGTTTAACAAAAGAAGGACTAGGGGAGACATGATAGCTGTGTTCCAATATCTCAGGGGCTGCCACAAAGAAGAGGGAGTCGGGCTGTTCTCCAAAGCACCTGAGGGTAGAACAAGAAGCAATGGGTGGAAACTGATCAAAGAAAGAAGCAACTTAGAACTAAGGAGAAATTTCCTGACAGTTAGAACAATTAATAAGTGGAACGACTTGCCTTCAGAAGTTGTGAATGCTCCAACACTGGAAATTTTTAAGAAAATGTTGGATAACCATCTGACTGAGATGGTGTAGGGTTTCCTGCCTGGGCAGGGGGTTGGACTAGAAGGCCTCCAAGGTCCCTTCCAACTCTGATGTTATGTTATGTTATGTTATGATATTATGTCATCTCTGGTCCTTCTTTTCATTACATTAGACATACCCAATTCAACTACTGTCACTAAAGAATTTCAGGCTTACCCCCAATTTCCCCCAAATTGTAATTAGCAGAGAGTTTCTTGGGACTAAGGAAGGAATGCCTTCCATATACTTTTGAGCCACAGAATCTCACTTTAGGAAATCAACAGGACAAGCCTCTTGGCGGTTACAGAATCTGGTTTTTGGTTCAGTAAGTTTGATCAAAATGAAGCATGGGACAAGGAATGCAAAATAGTAACTTTATGGCCACACGTATAAAGAGAGTGATTATTTTGAAGCAGCAAGTGTAGAAAGCAGTTGCAAGTGAATACAAAGGATGTAGCAGCTGGGGCTACAGAGAATAGGATAGGTTGAAGAATTTCCTTTCTTATTTACCCAGCAGGCCTGAAGATGGGGGGTTGCGCTGCACCTGCTCATCTGCCCCTTCCTGCACCAGCTCCCAGAGCTCCCACTGTAGCCGTGGATGCAATAGATGGAACAGCTGCCAAGGTCTTTTGGCCCTCAAGGTACGGAAGGGTTCAAAGAGGGGATAATCAGGAGACTTGTACCACTGGGAATGAAAAGACAAATCTCTCAGGATAGAACATCACTGCCCAACCAACCCCACAGACCAAAGTTATATTTAATCTCCAGGTTCCCCAAATTGTAATTTGCAGAGAGTTTCTTGGGACTAAGGAAGGAATGCCTTCCATATACTTTTGAGCCACAGAATCTCACTTTAGGAAATCAACAGGACAAGCCTCTTGGCGGTTACAGAATCTGGTTTTTGGTTCAGTAAGTTTGATCAAAATGAAGCATGGGACAAGGAATGCAAAATAGTAACTTTATGGCCACACGTATAAAGAGAGTGATTATTTTGAAGCAGCAAGTGTAGAAAGCAGTTGCAAGTGAATACAAAGGATGTAGCAGCTGGGGCTACAGAGAATAGGATAGGTTGAAGAATTTCCTTTCTTATTTACCCAGCAGGCCTGAAGATGGGGGGTTGCGCTGCACCTGCTCATCTGCCCCTTCCTGCACCAGCTCCCAGAGCTCCCACTGTAGCCGTGGATGCAATAGATGGAACAGCTGCCAAGGTCTTTTGGCCCTCAAGGTACGGAAGGGTTCAAAGAGGGATAATCAGGAGACTTGTACCACTGGGAATGAAAAGACAAATCTCTCAGGATAGAACATCACTGCCCAACCAACCCCACAGACCAAAGTTATATTTAATCTCCAGGTTCCCCCAAATTCAGTAGAGATTCAGCAGCTTGGAACATTGTAATGGTTGCAATTGCACCACACTCTTAACCTAGTTGCTGAATTAAGTGAATCACTGCAGTTGTTAACTTAGTAACAGGGTTGTTAAGTGAATCTGGATTCCCCATTGACTTTGCTTGTCAGAAGGTTGTAAAAGCTGATTGGATGCTCCCAGGATACGGCAACCGACAAAAATACATGTCAGTTTCCAAGCATCCAAATTTTGATCACGTGACCATGGGGATGCTGCAGTGGTTATAAGTGTGAAAAACCTTCATAAATTATTTTTTCAGTGTAAATTCGAACAGTCACTTTAATGAATGGTTATAAGTGTGAAAAACCTTCATAAATTATTTTTTCAGTGTAAATTCGAACAGTCACTTTAATGAATGGTTATAAGTGTGAAAAACCTTCATAAATTATTTTTTCAGTGTAAATTCGAACAGTCACTTTAATGAATGGTTATAAGTGTGAAAAACCTTCATAAATTATTTTTTCAGTGTAAATTCGAACAGTCACTTTAATGAATGGTTATAAGTGTGAAAAACCTTCATAAATTATTTTTTCAGTGTAAATTCGAACAGTCACTTTAATGAATGGTTATAAGTGTGAAAAACCTTCATAAATTATTTTTTCAGTGTAAATTCGAACAGTCACTTTAATGAATGGTTATAAGTGTGAAAAACCTTCATAAATTATTTTTTCAGTGTAAATTCGAACAGTCACTTTAATGAATGGTTATAAGTGTGAAAAACCTTCATAAATTATTTTTTCAGTGCTGTGGAAATACAGTTCTTGCTGCTGTCAAAATATGCACTATTAAATATATATTCCCTTGAGTACTTTACTGTAGTACTATAGTACTTTTCTGGTACTATACCTAACAGAAATATTTCTGGTTTATAATCTATATGCTGCTTTAATACTTTTTCTAAGCATGTATGTATTTTTGTCCAATTTTTTTTGCTTTTTTATATGTCTACTACATGTGATAATACATGCCCGGTAAGCAAGACAATTGTTAAAGTGAATTTTGACCCCTTTTATGACTGTTGCTAAGTGAATCACTGCAGTTGTTAACTTAGTAACAGGGTTGTTAAGTGAATCTGGATTCCCCATTGACTTTGCTTGTCAGAAGGTTGTAAAAGCTGATTGGATGCTCCCAGGATACGGCAACCGTCAAAAATACATGTCAGTTTCCAAGCATCCAAATTTTGATCACGTGACCATGGGGATGCTGCAGTGGTTATAAGTGTGAAAAACCTTCATAAATTATTTTTTTCAGTGTAAATTCGAACAGTCACTTTAATGAATGGTTATAAGTCAAGGACTACCTGGGCTGAAATATAGACAAACCAAATGGCCAAATTCAAAACGCGACGTATTTGGACGGTGTTGGCGCGAAATGGTTCTTCAATAGATTTTGCAGAGTTTGCCACGATACCAATTGTACCGGCGTTGGCTCTGCCAGGGCTTCCGCGATGTCGATGACCTCGGGACCGCAGTGGCTCAGGAAATACGCCCTTTTGCGGTTGTCTGGAACTCCTTGCAGTTCGTTTGCCTCGAGGAAACTCTCGAAACGGGTCATGTACGTTCCCCATTTCTCCCTGGATGGGTCAAACGGCGCGGGCGGAGTGTAGCTGGCCATCTCCGCGTTTCTGCCCTGAGTTTGCTGGGTTCGGTTCTTCCGTGCGTTCAGCTCGTGCCTGGTGCTCTTTAGCCTCGAAATCCCACCTTCGTCGCCAGTGTTAAGTTCGGGAAGTAACGAGGCTGGAGACCAGGGTAGTGACAACAGCTCTTTAATATATGGTGAACCCAGCAACCAGGCTGGGGAAAAACCTCTCCTTATATACAGTTCAACCGGCGGCTTTAACCAATCAGCAACGTGCTTGTTTCCCGCCAAAACATTTAAAGATACATTACACTATACCTAACAGAAATATTTCTGGTTTATAATCTATATTTATTTATTTTATTTATTAAATTTGTATACCGCCCTTCTCCCGAAGGACTCAGGGCGGTTCACAGCCAAGTAAAATAGACAATATATAAATACAATTTAAAATACACTTAAAAAACTTATTAAAATTGGCCATAATTAAAATTTAAAACTAAAACCCATTTAAAAACCCATAAATTTAAAAAACTAACCCAGGCCAGCGCAAATAAATAGGTAAGTTTTAAGTCATGCGAAAGGTGCGGAGGCCCGGAAGTTGACGAAGTCCTGGGGGGAGGTCATTCCAGAGGGCGGGAGCCCCCACAGAGAAGGCCCTTCCCCTGGGCGTCGCCAGACGACACTGTCGCGCCGACGGCACCCTGAGGAGTCCCTCTCTGTGAGAGCGCACGGGTCGGTGAGAGGTATATATATGCTGCTTTAACACTTTTTCTAAGCATGTATGTATTTTCGTCCAATTTTTTTTGCTTTTTTACATGTCTACCACATGTGATAATACATGCCCGGTTAGCAAGACAATTGTTAAAGTGAATTTTGACCCCTTTTATGACTGTTGCTAAGTGAATCACTGCAGTTGTTAACTTAGTAACAGGGTTGTTAAGTGAATCTGGATTCCCCATTGACTTTGCTTGTCAGAAGGTTGTAAAAGCTGATTGGATGCTCCCAGGATACGGCAACCGTCAAAAATACATGTCAGTTTCCAAGCATCCAAATTTTGATCACGTGACCATGGGGATGCTGCAGTGGTTATAAGTGTGAAAAACCTTCATAAATTATTTTTTTCAGTGTAAATTCGAACAGTCACTTTAATGAATGGTTATAAGTCAAGGACTACCTGGGCTGAAATATAGACAAACCAAATGGCCAGAGTTCACAAAGCATCATAGTTTCCACAAAACAACCTTCCTACAAAATTTAGCATGTTTTTCAGCAATGAAAGTTTCCTAGTTCTTTCCTGAACGTGGAGAGAGTGAATTTGCAGAGGACTTTTGAGGACCTCTCAAAAGCACAAGGGAATGGGAAAGGCTTTCTCTGCAGGAACACCCCATTTCATTGTGATTGAACCCCATTTGGTTTACTTTTAGAAAGAGTTGACACCAGTGGTGAAATCTGAGCCGGTTTACTATGCATGAGCTCTGCGCGCCAAACGTACACTGTGTGTGCACATGCGCAGTGCGCACCACGCATCAAATGCGAGGTGCGTGTGCACACAGTGCACACCAAAAGGAGGCATGGGAAGGAAGGTAAGTAGAACAGCACGCATGCAGGGGGGGTGATCAGCTGTGGCGCACAATCGTCAGAGCCTTCTTATTACTTTTCTTAAAGCATTTTTTACTACCTATTCGGGCGAATAGATAGTAAAAATGCTTTTAAAAGTAAAAAAAGGCTCTGACGATCGTGTGGCTCAGCTGTGATCGTCAGAGCCTTTTTTTTTAGCTTTTAAAAACATTTTTTTACAACCTAATCCTACCATTTGGGAAAAGTGAGCAAGCCTGAAAGAAGCAGCAAGCGGGTAACTGGGCTACCGGGCAACCAGGCAATTGGGTGGGCATGGGCGGGGGGCCCCCAAGAATTTTTGCTACCAGTTCTCCAAACCACCCACTGCCATTGCTACCAGATCACCCGATCCAGTCCGAACTGGGAGCATTTCACTCCCTGGTTTACACATCTCTTTAATTTAGCTTTTTCAATATCATTCTGATAGTTTCAACTTAGAGATTTTTGAGACCTTCAGTTGAATTATGTCTGTATGACACACTGAGTTAAAAAAATAAAAATAAATGATACACACCACTATTATATCCTCCATCTTGTATGATTCCTCAATCAACCTTTATTGCTCTCTGGGTCATTTGACTCACTTACCGCAATAATTTGAGTTTCCAGAAACTGGGATTTATATTCCAGGTTTGTTAATGGTTATAAATGTGGTTTCCAGAAAATCAAAAAAGGCAGTTTTGATCTGTAGGGGTCAAAAGGCAGTACATGTGTTTGTTAACGGAATTTTTTTTTATCCTACTATGTCATTGAAATACAGTTTTGTGTCTCTGAAATAGGAAATTATCATTGGCACATCCTGCAACTATGAGTGAGTTTGCTCTGGGGAAGAAATTCTAGACTTTAGATATGTTTATTAATGTGTGTGTGTGGGCGCCTGTAGAGAGAGAGAGGGAGAGGGAAGGAGGAAGGGAGGAAGGGAGGGAGAGACGCTGCAGCTGAATTAGAACATAGTGCTTCTAAAAGTGGCCAAGCACATTCATTCATTAGATTTATATCACATTTTTGATTTAGAATCTCAAGGCAGTATTCATAGCACTCTTTTCTCCAATTTTTTTTCCTACAGTGACAATCTATAATATAAGGCTGATGGGGCCATTTATTCAACTCAGATCAAAGTCAGCTAATGAACTTTTATGCCTGAGTGTGGGCTGGAATTTGGATGTCCAACTCCAATAAAAAGGGTCCATTTATCCATTATGGTTTACTGTACATTATCTCTTTTTAATTTGTTCTCACTGTTAGGAAATTTCTCCTTCGTTCTAGGTTGCTTAGCTTCTTGATTAGTTTCCATCTATTGCTTCTTGTCTTGCCTTCAGGTCAGTAGTGGGTTCCTCTCACCTTCGCTACTGGTTCAGAACCAGGAGCACACGCATGCATAGAGCGTCTGGGATGACATCCGGGCGGGGCGGGGGGTGGAGCTTCCTGCTGCCACCACTACTGGTTCGCCGGAAACGGTAGAAACCCACCACTGCTTCAGGTGCTTTGGAGAATAGGACCCCCTCTTTTTGGTGGCAGCTCCTCAAATATTGGGGCACTGCTATCCATACCCAATTTCTACAACTGTTTTCCATATGTTTTGGTCTCCAGATCTTTAATCATCTTTGTTGTACTGTCATTTAGTGCAGAAGGATTCAGACAAAGCAGAACATAAACAGTGCCTTTTGAAGAATTTTTTGGTGGCTTTTTGCAGAAACATCTGTCAGAGAGCACCAAGGACCCCACAGTTCATCCTTTCCATCAGTTTCAAGAAAATATCCCAAGTCAGCATCTGTAACTCCATTTTCTAACTGTGAGTGCACCAATTATGCTTCTTTGGGGAAAAGAAGCATTCACATTCATGAAACATGCACCTGTTAAATTAGAGAAAGCATATGTTAAATTAATATACTTGAATTAGATCCTGTTTATTTGTTTGTTTTGTTTATTCAATCAATTTCTATAGCTGCCCAACTTAACCAAGTGACTTTGGTTTTGTCTTTTTGTGAAACCGGAGCAAAAGGTTGGTTGCTGAATGCTGGATGTAATAAAATATGATGTCTGAGAATAAAACATAATGCTTTGCAAATGTTAAACACTGAGCAAAATCACAAGAATGCATGTTTCTTTGGTTGTTTAATATTTTATGGATCAACACAGGGGTAGTCAACCTTTTTATACCTACCTCCCACTTTTGTATCTCTGTTACTAGTAACATTTTCTAACCGTCCACCGGTTCCACAGTAATGCGCCGTGTATCGTCGTCTGTGCATGCCTCTCGCACAGCGTGGATTGGGTTTGGCAGGGCGCCGGCAACCAGCGCTGCTTGTCTATTACAGCTGGATGGTGTGGGGGGAGATGCGCGAGCTATTCTGGGACAAGGTTCTTTTGTTTGCGGTTGCATTATAGCGCCATTTAGTTTCACTTACGTAACGTGAACTAAACTTATGCGCAGGCGATACAAATAGTATATTTTCAGAAATTTAAATTGTCACGGTAAATTTTATGAAAACCTAATGAAAGTGTTTTTAAATAATGCTATGAATTTTTTTTTTAAAGTCAATTAAATTTAAAAAAAAGGAAAGTGCTTCAGTATCGGACAAAACGCCTACCGCCCACCATGAAAGCTGGAATGCCCACTAGTGGGCGGTAGGGACCAGGTTGACTAATTAACTAATTAACAGGATTAACAGGTTGACTAATTAACAGACTAATTAACCAGGTTGACTAATTAACAGGATTAACAGATACAGTGCTACCTTGGTACTCATCATTAATTGGTTCTGGGAGGCCCGATGACTGCCAAAAATGATGAGTACCAAATTCATTTTCCCCATAAGGAATAATGTAGTGAGTCAGAAGGCAGCCGACACCAATAAGTTTTAACTTGTGCGTTGAGTGCCAATCAAACGTTGAGTACCGGGATAAAAAAAAATGTGCATCAAATGTTGAATATTAAATTTGATGAATTTCAAAGCAGTAAAGTTACAAGATCTCATGTAAATAAAGTTTGTTCTAAGGTTAGGGATGTATTTAATAATTCAGGATTTTTTGTAAGGAGACATAGTTTTGGTTAAAAGCACAAATGATTTTGCAGCATACTTAGATACATTATATCAGCGGTCTCCAATCTTTCCAGGTTGGCAGACTAGCAGAGGTGGCAGGAGAGGGGGTGGTTTTGTGTGTGCAGGTGCCACTTTCATGAATGCAGCTTTGTGCTCACGTCCCCACCCATCACTTCCACAGCCCAGTTTCAAATGGGCCACGGGCCGGTACCAGGCCATGGACCAGGGGTTGTGGACCCTGCACTATATGATGCAACCAGAAACATGAATCTGGAAATTAAAGTATCAAAGACCAAAACAGTTATATTTTATACAATTATTATATATCTCTCATATACATGTACAATTAGCACAGGGGCCCCCCAAGGCTGTGTGCTCTCCCCACTTCTCTTCTCTCTGTATACCAATGACTGCATCTCCAATGATCCATCTGTTAAGCTACTGAAGTTCGCAGATGACACAACAGTGATTGGTCTCATTCGAGACAATGACGAATCCGCATATAGACAAGAGGTCGAACGACTAGCCTTGTGGTGCAACCAAAACAATCTGGAACTGAACACACTCAAAACCGTAGAAATGGTGGTAGACTTTAGGAAAAACCCTTCCATACTTCCACCTCTCACAATACTTGACAACACAGTATCAACAGTAGAAACCTTCAAATTTCTGGGTTCTATCATATCGCAAGATCTCAAATGGACAGCTAACATCAAAAACATCATTAAAAAGGACAACAAAGAATGTTCTTTCTGCGCCAACTCAGTAAGCTCAAACTGCCCAAGGAGCTGCTGATCCAATTCTACAGAGGAATTATTGAGTCTGTCATTTGCACCTCTATAACTGTCTGGTTCGGTTCTGCAACCCAACAAGAAAAACACAGACTTCAGAGGATAATTAGAACTGCAGAAAAAATAATTGCTACCAACCTGCCTTCCATTGAGGACCTGTATACTGCACGAATCAAGAAGAGGGCCGTGAAAATATTTGCAGATCCCTCGCATCCTGGACATAAACTGTTTCAACTCCTACCCTCAAAACGACGCTATAGAGCACTGCACACCAGAACAACTAGACACAAGAACAGTTTTTTCCCGAAGGCCATCACTCTGCTAAACAAATAATTCCCTCAACACTGTCAGACTATTTACTGAATCTGCACTACTATTAATCGTTTCATAGTTCCCATCACCAATCTCTTTCCACTTATGACTGTATGACTATAACTTGTTGCTGGCAATCCTTATGATTTATATTGATATATTGACCATCAATTGTGTTGTAAATGTTGTACCTTGATGAACGTATCTTTTCTTTTCTTTTATGTACACTGAGAGCATATGCACCAAGACAAATTCCTTGTGTGTCCAATCACACTTGGCCAATAAAATTCTATTCTATTCTATATTCACCCAAACACATTTACACAGTAAATACAAGTCTTGCCCTAAATGTATGTCAATTAAAACTCTGGCCAAGTTGGGTTTCATGCCAATCCAACAGAAAGATAGGCCGGGATAGCTCAGGCCATTAAGAAGCCTGTTATTAGAACACAGAGCCTGCAATTACTGCAGGTTCAAGCCCGGCCCAAGGTTGACTCAGCCTTCCATCCTTTATAAGGTAGGTAAAATGAGGACCCAGATTGTTGGGGGGGCAATAAGTTGACTTTGTAAAAATATACAAATAGAATGAGACTATTGCCTTATACACTGTAAGCCGCCCTGAGTCTTCGGAGAAGGGCGGGATATAAATGTAAACAAAACAAAAAAGATAATAGTACTTATATCTAGGTCCATTTTCAATCATCATACAGTTTGTTCATTCTATTTATAGGTTGTTTAACTAAGTGATTCTGGATAGCTTACAACTGAAAAGTAAAAAGCTGCAAAAGACTGTTTTTAGTCATGTTTCCCCAAACACAAGGCCGAGGCTTATATTAATTTTTGCTCCAAAAGATACATTAGGGCTTATTTTTCAATTAGGTCTAATCTTCAGGGAAAGTGGTACTAAATGTGTCAGTCTGGCTGATGATATTAACTGGAGTTTATTTTGGGAGTAGGGCTTATATTATGAGCATCCTAAAAAATCATCCTAGGGCTTATTTTCCGGTTAGGTCTTATTTTCAGGGAAACACAGTATATACCTCTAATGGGAAAAAAATTCTTAGAGGATCAAAGAACACCATACTTCATTCATTTTCCTTCTATAACTTGCTGAATCTCTCTAATCCCTTAAAGAATAGGAACATTTTAGAGCACAAAGTTTTGAAATTCTTGTTAGACTTTGGGCCTGATTTTTTTCATCCTTGGGTTTATTGTTTTTAGGATAGCAATCTGTTTTAAGTATTATGTTTTGAAGAAAAAAAGTAAAAATTCATTGCAGTAGCTGCTGAATATCAGTCTCTCTTGAGTGCTCTGGGAGCTAAACATATGTGGCTCATGAGCCATATGTTAGTGTTATGTATGTATGTGTGCACAGATCCTCTTCTGTCCCAGGGTACTGATATTAAAGAGACTATGTTCATACAACACAGGCAATTGTTGCCTTGTTGCCCCAGCAAATTGCAGGTAGCCCTCAACTTACAACAGTTCATTTAGTGACACTTCAAAATTACAAAGGCATTGAAAAAAGTGACTTATGACAGTTTTTCACACTTAAAACCATTGCAGCATCCCCATAGTCACGTGATCAAAATTTGGATGCTTGGCAACTGACATGTATTTATGACGGTTGCAGTGCCCTGGGGTCATGTGATCACCTTTTGCGGCATTCTGACAAGCAAAGTCAATAGGGAAGCCAATGTTATGACCTATGCTTCCTGAGACCGTAAAAAGCACACAATTAGTTCCCCAAACCCTCTTTTTATTTCAACGGCTGTGAATTATGTTCATTCACAGCCTGTAATGAGTCACAAATAGTTTTTAAAGAGTCCAACAGCAGACTTCGGGGTAAGGCTGATAAGCACCTACCTTTACCTCCCTTGACAGGCTGCCAAAGACCTAATTAGCAATTAGCTTTGCAAGGCCACACAGAGCACAGAGTCAAAACAGAGCTTCAGAATTTAAACTGACCAGAACGAACAAAGTTGTTTCCTGCAAAGGCTCACGTGCTTCTGCTCCTCCTTTATGTCTTATGGGAGGAGCCAATCATCTCCAAGCCCTATTCCCGACTTGTCCCTTTTGTCTTAACTATTCTTGCCTTCTGGCAGCTCTGTGCACCCGCGCATTGGGAACAGGCTCTCCCTGTTCCTCTGCCTCCGTGATGTCTGACTCTGGAGGCTCCAGAGGCTACACATAACTCCCAGATGGCCCTGGCCTCCTCTCTGCCTTTGACACAGAGCCCTTGTCCGAGCCTTCCCCAGACTCCAGGACTGGCCCATGTTCCTCCCCGACCTCCTCACTGTCAGACTCTGCTGCCAGCTCCACAGGCCACCGGAGGACCACAACAGCCATATTCACTTAACAACCATGTTACTAACAGCTGCAGTGATTCATTTAACAACAGTCTCAAGAAAGGTCGTGAAAGGGGGCAAAATTCACATAGCAACTCTTACTTAGCAACAGAAATTTTGGCCTCAATTTTGGTTGTAAGTCAAAGACTACCTGTATATTATAGCTTGAGACAGGGATTGCTAACCTTTTTGCTCGGGTGCCAAAAGCGTGCATGCGCACGCTATCACACACACACATGTGCCCACACCCATAATGCAATGCCACTTCCACATGCCCTGCCCCCCCTGCATATGCGTCCAACCCTCGCATGCACATGCAACCCCCCATGTGCGCACAACCCCTCCTCCCCGCACATGTGACTCCCCCCTTTTGACCTCACATCCCAAAGCAGCACTGGGGGGGAAGCCTTTGCCTCCCAAAATGGGTGGGGGGAGAAGCCTCCAAAATGGCTGGGGGGCGGGAAGCCTCACCTCCCAGAACAGCGCTGGGAGGGGAATCTCCAGAGATCTGGGAAGGCACAGGCAGCAGAAAGTGAGGAGAAAGATAGGTGTCCCCCCCATGTGTCTCCTGCTTGCAGGGCAGACCTGAAAATCATCTGGCTGGCAGGAAGTGTGTGTGTATGCATGCAAGCGCAGTGGAGCTGAGGTGGGCGATGGCTTGCGTGCCCTCAGAGAAGGCTCGTGTGCCATCACGGGCTTAAGAAGTCGGCCTGGCTCACACAAGATGCTATGATAACATATGCGAACCACAGGTTACCTCAGCCTCGTTTCAGCCTAGACTAGCATATAATGTGATCTTAACTAGAGAATCTCACCTCTTCTAGGTCCCCAGGGTAAGGGGCTGGATCCCACGCGACCAGAGTTCCCTGGGCATAGAGTTGTCCATCTAGAAAATGCTGCTCTGGAGAAGCCATCAGCTGTGAAGAAAAATGTGGATGAGAACATTTTTTTTAACCCACAAATTCAAGCCAACCATGCAGCTGCAAGGGAAACAACCTAGTGATGTTCATGGCGAGCCTGGCCAATTCACCAGAATAAGAGTATTTCCCCTTCATTTAGAAATAACTCAGAAACTATCAGAGGAATATCTTACGTTTTACAAGAATTGCCCAGAAGCACTTATATATTTGCATAGAGGGAGAGCCCCAAATGTCAGATTCTACTCCTTTTGTGGTATGCATTTTTTTCCCTACCCTTTTATATTTGTGCTGCTGCATTTAAGCAATTTGCCCTAATGCCTTTGGTTGAGAATGCTAAATGCGGACATCTTCAAGCTGCCCTTTGCAGATTTGCTGGCAGTGATCTGGCTAGGTCCCAATTACACAGAGTGCCATTCAACTTCTCTGGAATTCCTTAAAGGCAGCTTAATAATTAATACATACTCCTGAAGGTTGTTACTCTGATCATTTTCTGGCTTTGATGTTTGACTTTGAACTGAGGGTTAGGTTCCAGGCATATTCAGCAAAATGCCAGGCAGGAAGAGAGAAAAACTATCTCCCAACAATCCAGCTTATCTTACAAAACCACCACTACAATTTCAGAGAGGATTTTTTTTTCAGAGTAATAATGATCAGAGATCTTTCTCTGACTGGCAGCTAGTGAAGAATGTCATAATACAGTATAGGTAGTCCTCAACTGATGACCACAACTGAATCCACTGTTGTTAAGTGAGACATTTGTTAAGTGAGTTTTGCCCCATTGTATGACCTTTCTTGCCATAGTTGTTAAGTGAATCACTGCAGCTGATAAGTTATTAACATGGTTTTTAAGTGAATCTGGCGTCCCCATTGACTTTGTTTATCAGAAGGTCACAAAAAGTGATCATATGACTTTGGGACACAGCAATGGTCATAAATATGAACCGGTTGCCAAGCATCTGAGTTTTGATCACATGATCATGGAATAAAAGGTCATAACTGTGAAAAGCGGTCAGAAGTCACTATTTTTAGTGCCATTGTGACTTTGAACGGTCATTAAATGAACTGTTGTAAGTCGACAACTACTTATACTAGCATCAGCAGCAAACATTACCAATAAAATGTAAACTATCTCCATTATGATAGAAGTTAAAGGTATTCATATGAACCCTGCAAGTTAACTTTGCCATTATGTAATAAATCAATTATGGAGTTGAGTTTCATTTTTTCCAGAAAATTTGTATTAGGAATTATCAATGGAAAGAATAAAAGTCAATACAAAATATGCAAAATTAAAAAAAAGTATGTGAAAGACAAAAGAAAAAAACAAGAACAAGAAAGAAGAAAAAGTAACTTCTTCCTTCTTCCCAGCAAGAAACAATTTTAGTAACTTATCGCCAACTCTAAATGCAAAGTGAACGTTGAGTTTCAGACGTCCACTCTTGATATGTGAGACATAAATATCACCAATGACCGTTCACAAATATCTTAAATTATAAGAGGTTTGGACACAATGGTGGCAATGGTTGCATGATCAAACCCCTGACCCTTTTTAACACATGTATGTGTGCAATGCATGTAAAAATGGGCAGGGTTTTGATCATGTAATTATAGCCACCATCCTGACCTTTCTGACCGCATGGATATCCGTGGATATGGAAATTTTAGCATCTGTTACTTAATTAAAGATTATTTATTGGGATTATATTCTAATTCTTTTCCAATAGCCAGATCAAGGTTTATGTTAAGAATGCATAAGGGAAAAATAGCAGAGATGGGTTTGAAGTATCAGTTCATGTAGGTTAACTCCAGGTAATGCAATCTTTACAGTGATGGAGAATCTCTCCCAGGTTTCGGGAGGTTTTATAACCCCCACAGTAATCCCAGTAACCTAGCAACCAGATCCCAAAACACAAGCCTCGCAGGGCTCTCCTTGTATCAGCTAAAAAACAAATGCAGGTAAGTGAATGATAGATCTCAATCCCAAAGGTGCTTTTTTCAGGAGGCAACTGGACTCTCTTGTTTTTTCTTTTGAAGACGTTTCGCTTCTCATCCAAAAAACTTCTTCAGCTCTGACAGGATAGTGGGGAGTGGAAGGATTTATATTCCTTACAGACAGCTGGTCATTGATGATGGTGATTGGTCTCATTCGAGACAATGACAAATCCGCATATAGACGAGAGGTCGAACGACTAGGCTTGTGGTGCAACCAAAACAATCTGGAACTGAACACACTCAAAACCGTAGAAATGATGGTAGACTTTAGGAAAAACCCTTCCATACTTCCACCTCTCACAATACTTGACAACACAGTATCAACAGTAGAAACCTTCAAATTTCTGGGTTCTATCATATCGCAAGATCTCAAATGGACAGCTAACATCAAAAACATCATCAAAAAAGGACAACAAAGAATGTTCTTTCTGCGCCAACTCAGTAAGCTCAAACTGCCCAAGGAGCTGCTGATCCAATTCTACAGAGGAATTATTGAGTCTGTCATTTGCACCTCTATAACTGTCTGGTTCGGTTCTGCAACCCAACAAGAAAAACACAGACTTCAGAGGATAATTAGAACTGCAGAAAAAATAATTGCTACCAACCTGCCTTCCATTGAGGACCTGTATACTGCACGAATCAAGAAGAGGGCCGTGAAAATATTTACAGATCCCTCGCATCCTGGACATAAACTGTTTCAACTCCTACCCTCAAAACGACGCTATAGAGCACTGCACACCAGAACAACTAGACACAAGAACAGTTTTTTCCCGAAGGCCATCACTCTGCTAAACAAATAATTCCCTCAACACTGTCAGACTATTTACTGTCAGACTATTTACACTACTATTAATCTTCTCATAGTTCCCATCACCAATCTCTTTCCACTTATGACTGTATGACTATAACTTGTTGCTGGCAATCCTTATGATTTATATTGATATATTGATCATCAATTGTGTTGTAAATGTTGTACCTTGATGAACGTATCTTTTCTTTTATGTACACTGAGAGCATATGCACCAAGACAAATTCCTTGTGTGTCCAATCACACTTGGCCAATAAAAAAAAATAAAAATCTATTTGCATCCTTTTAGAGGGTCGTTGGAGGTTTATCTGTGTCCTCAGGGTCACTGAGTAGTGCTCCTGGTTCCTGTAGTTTGTAATTTCTACAGACTTTTAGCTATACAATTTGAGATGAACACCCTTTGAATGGTGTGGGAGTAGGAATGGATTTCCAGCGGAAAAATTGCAGACTACGGGAACCAGGAGCACCATTCAGGTGACCCTGAGGACACAGATAAACCTCCAAGTGCTTCAATGATCTTCTAAAAGGATGCAGATGACCAGTTGTCTGCAAGGAATATAAATCCTTCCATTCCCCACCATCCTGTCAGAACTGAAGAAGCTTCTTGGATGAGAAGCGAAACATCTTCAAAAGAAAAAAAACAAGAAAGTACAGTTGCCTCCTGAAAAAAGCACCTTTGGGACAACCATGACCTGGATGACTGAGAAACTCTACAGACTGATAGGTCTCAATGCCAGAAGGAAAAATCCAGCACAGGCAACTGAATCTGGGCCTGTATTAGAGAAAGGCTGGACAAAGCCCCAAACTTGTCCTTGAAATCAGGGCATCTGTTAAATGAGCCATCTCAGTTGGCCTTTGGGTGAAGGGATTTCTGCTTCAGTAATGATGTCTCACTGAAGGATTCGGATGATGATGGATTGGTACAAGTCATTTATTCTTCCATAACTCTCTGAGAAAGCTTTAGGATAGAAGCTTCACTGTGGGAAATCCAAATTTAAGACAAAGAGGAATTTCCTGACCGTGATCACAAATAGGCTGCCTCCTGTAGCTGTACATGTACCATCACAGGAGGTTTTCAAGCAAAGGTTGAATAGGTTATTTGTCTGGGATAGCATAAGGATTCCTGCCCTGGGCAGCAAGATAGATTAGAACAGTGTTACTCAAACTTAGCATCTTTTAAGAAACATAGACTTCACATAGACTTCAATTTCCAGAATTCTCCAGTCCACATGCTGAAGTAGGAGACCTCTGAGTCTTCTGGAGTAGAAGATGTTCTGAGATCTTCTAACCTTAGGAGCCTAGGCACCTCACTTTTTCTCTTAAGACAAAGCTATGCACGTTTTACCTTGTAATTAAAGGTGTACGGTGCAATTTGTCTACTTCTGTCATAACAGCTGGGTCTGTAATTGTCTGTAATTGACTATAATAGGTCTGCAATTATCTGAATCTAATTTTATATCATTCCTATATATTGATAGATTTGAAGACAATTAGCCAAATATATTGAACTAACAATATAAGATATAAAATATGGTGCATATAAAAATGGCTAGACCTTCAATCACATTGGTACCTGACCCCATCTTCATTTTTTTGACTACCTAAGAATACCTCTGATGAAACAATTGAGGCTACTGTCTGTTTTATGGCAAACAAATGAAATTAAACCATTGGCTTTTCCCTACCTTTTCCCCATTTAGCTTTTAACTACCCATAGGCTTTCTTTCTTATGTCCACAGCTCAATCTGGCCCTCCAAAGTTTATTACCCACCTGGGAATTCACAAGGCGGAGTGTTGTTTTTGTGCCCACATCATGCTCATACCCAGTAGTTGGGGCTCCATTGAAACGAAGGACAGCATTATGGGAATCTGAGAAAATGAGACAATAAGGGTAAGAGAAAGTAAAAGCAGGTAGTTCCTGTCCCTAAGTCATCACTTCCTGGTTTATTTTACAATAGCATTCTGTTCCTTAGAGCAAGATGAGGTTGCGAAAACAGCCACACAGCTGGTGTTGGCTGACTTCTCCTTTATTTAATGTCCCTGCTAACCAGGGCTACATTAAAACCTTTGCAGACCCTGGGACTTGCCATTGCCTTCTTCCTAGGGCTGAAAGAGAGTACTTGGTCATGGTCACCCAGATGGTTTTTGTACAAAGGTCAGGATTAAAACATGGATTTTCTCAATCTTAATCGATCAAGTTAACCACTAGACTAAATTGGCTCTCCTGTGTGTATGCATTGGTATTATGCATGCGGGGGTGCATTAGAATTCGTTTTAATAACTCTTTGTAAATTCACTATGCTCATTATTCCATTTATAATTCAGATTTGACTAACAATCTGGTTGTTAGTCTATCAAGCCAAGATATACAGAAAAACAGGAGGTGGGCACAATTGTCACTATGTTGTTACTAGAGTTGAACTATGTTAATATATATTGTGATTTATATCTATATGGTTAATATATATAATGCTGCATGAGTACCTATATGGAAGATGGAGTATCTGAGAATCACTCAAAGCAAGCCATAGGGGCAGAATGAATTATCCAGTGATAGTTTCTTGAGAATAGAATGGAACAAATATTTCCAAGATTTTAATGTTTGTGTCATGTAAAAAAAATACAAGCATTACGACTTCTAAATCTACAAGAGGTGGTTCTTAAACACGAAGTGGTTCCCATAATGAGAGAATTGATATTTTCAAGTGAATGGGGATGAAAGAATAGTACTCAAGTGGAAATGTAAAAGGAGACATGAGAAAAATGGTACAGTGAGACTGGCCAGTTATACAAGGAAGTTTACTGGAAGTTATACAAATGGATGGGAACTGTAATACTTTCACAACCATCAAATAAGTTGAAACATTTTGCATGGTGGAACTGGAACTCAAACCTAGTTTAGCTAGCTAGAAATTGCATTGGATAGTTTGCTTAGGGAAGGATGTCAAACTCAGGATCTGGCTCATGGGGGGCTTAGATCTGGCCCACAGGCCAGGGCCACCCTGGAAACAGCAAAGGACCCGCACACGGTGCCTCTGCCAGCAAATACAGGCTCCTGAGCTCCATTTTTGGCTGCAATTGCCTCCTGCAACCCTCTGCCAGTGAAAACAGAGCTTGGGAGGGCCACATGCAGGCGCCCCGACACAAGTGACATTGACCCGCTCCCCCCCGCCCCCCCCCCCCAAGGTCAAACACAACCCTGATGAAATCGAGTTTGACATCCCTGGCTTAGGGTTTCTGTGTGTTAGGCAGTAAAGCTTTTTGAATAGGAAAGGAACAAGGAAAGTAATAAACCTGCATTTGTGTCTTGTGTTGTGAGTCTCTGGATAGGTAAAGACGACAATTGGCCCTGTTATGCAGAATTTCTCAAAACTGCTAATGTGCCATCTAACCTACAGTTTTTAAGCGTCTCACCAGACTGAATGACCATTTGCTGTAGCTGCTGTCTTCCCTCCTTCACACACCACAGAATTTGGGATTCTTCCCAATCCATGGGCTGAGGATGCTTTTAAGATTTTAACTCTCCAAATAAAGACACTCCCATCCATCGCTCTCATTTGTTTATTCTGCCCAGAGTCAATGATTAATATTCAGAACAGCTTCAGGAGCTCCACGGTATTAACAATGTGCCAGTTTGTATAAACTTGATGTTGTTTGTATGTTGAGGATTGTTAATAGAATCTTTTATTTGCTTATATTATTCCGTATCAGGAAAAAAAATCTTTTCTAAAACTTTCTTCAACATTTTTCTGAGGAAAAACCAGGGTCTGCCATCTCTTAACTGGATAGAGCTCCTCTAAAGTAACTCTATAACTCTCATGGTATTCACAAGACACTTCTTTGTTTAAACCTTTTCCCCCCTTTCACTGTTTTTTTCTCAGTGGCAGAAAAAGCACATTTTTTTTCACTTTATCCCCTTGAGATTAGATGGAGCTTCTTGCAAGATTAGTTAATTGCAAATAGACAGCAGGCTAATCTTACAAATCTTTCATCACCCACAGCCCATTCATAGAAAATTGCCTGTGCTGTGAATTCACACCACCCACCCAATGCCCTTGATGGCTTTCAAGCCCCCAGAAAGCTCTAATTCCTCCTGATCAGTTTGCAAACATGGTTTTTCCTTCACAGCAAGTTTACACACCCCACAATATAACAGACAAGAAAATGGTAAAACAACACTTGTCCACCCTAGGTGAGTTCCAATCACTAGGACCAGATGGATTACATCACAGAATTCTGAAAATGCTGGCAGATGTGATCTCGGAGCCATCAAACCATATTTTTCAAAGATCCTGGAGCACCCGGGGGAACTATCAGAAGACTGGAAAAGAGCTGTGGTGGTTCCCATCTTCAAAAAAAGAGGGGGAGGGAAATAGTTCCAGGAAACTACAAAGCAATCAGCCTGACATCAATACTGGGGAAGATTCTGCAAAAGATAATCAAGCAACAGATCTGCAAACACCTAGAAGCAAGCAAAGCTATTACAAGAAGCCAACATGGGTTTATCAAAAACAGATCATACCAAAGAAATCTTATTGCATTTTTTTGATAAAGTGACTAAATTAGTGAACTAGTGAAATGCTATGGAAAGGCATCTGACAAGGTAGTCCACATCCTACTTTATTGGTAAGATAGGAAAATGTGGAATAGACAGCATCACTAATAGGTGGGTTCATAACTGGCTGACAAACTGCATTCAATGTGTAGTCCTCAAAGGAACTACATCTATAGCAGTGGTGAAATTCAATTTTTTTTTATTACCAGTTCTGTGGGCATGGCTTGGTGGGCATGGTGTGGCTTTGTGGCCATGGCTTGGTGGGTGTGGCAGGGGAAGGATACTGCAAAATCTCCATTCCCTCCCCACTCTTGGGGAAGGTTACTACAAAAATCCCCATTCCCTCCCCACTCCTGGGGGAAGGATATTGCAAAATCTCCATTTCCACCCCACTCTGGGGCCAGCCAGAGGTGGCATTTGCAGTATTCCAAGGTTTTGTCTTAGGCCCACTACTCTTCAAGATCTTCGTAAATGATTTAGGTGACAGGATAGAAGGAGAATTCTTCAAATTTGCAGACGACACCAAGCTAGGGAGATAGTCAACACTTTTGAAGATAGGCTCAAGATCCAGAAGGATCTTGACAAACTTGAACACTGGGCCCTATCTAACAAATTCAGTGGTGAGAAATGTAAGATTTTAGATTTAGGCAAGAAAAAACAAATGCATAAGTATAGAATACATGGTACTTGGCTCAACAGCAGTAATTGTGAGAGGGATCTCCTAGTAGACAACCCCAAGTTAAGTATGAGCCAACAATGTGCTGCAGCTGTCAAAAAATCCAATGCAGTCCTTGGCTGCATCAACAAAGGCATATCAAGATCATGTGTCTTGGTACTACTATATAATGCCTTGGTATACCATACTTGGAATATTGCAACCAGTTCTGGTTACCATGATACAAAAAAAGATATTGAGACTAGTCTAGAAGAATGAAGAGAAGAAAAGCCAAGATGATTAAGGGTCTAGTCTAGAGGCTAAAATATTTGATGAACAGTTGCAGGAACTGGGCATGTCTAGTCTAACAAAGAGAAGGACTAAGGGTGACATGATAGCAATCTTCCAATATTTGAGAGGCTCTCACAAAGAAGTGGGGGACAACCTACTTTCCAAGTATAGGAGGACAAGACAAGAAGTAACAAATGGAAACTTATCAAAGAGTGATCCAAACTAAAATGTTCAACTCTAGTATTCTGTATATTTCTCAAACGTTTCTTCCACTTCTTTTAGGCTGGCAGTGCATATGCTGTTTCTATTTTCCCAGTTGGAGTAGCATGATGTCCCTTTCAAAAGGCATTGATCCTGGTTTGGGCACCCTTTGCTAGTTCTGGACCTAGCCATATATTTTGAAATATTTTCTATCTCAGAGTTTTGCCCAGATTCCTACTGATGGTGGTGGCAATATCATAATGTGGGCCTGTTTTGTGCCTCTGAACCAAAATGGCATATCAGTCACTGAAAGTAAAGATTCAGATACTTTTGTCACATGCAAATATGGAGTTTTGGATGATTTTCCTCAATAGATAAATAAACAAGAATGTTTTTATGCATTTGTTTGATTGGGTTCCCTTTATCTGCTAGTTTTAGGACTTACGTTATGCATAAATATATTCACAGTCATTATTAAGCACTAGGTTCCCTTAATGA
The DNA here is from genome assembly GCF_028640845.1 of Ahaetulla prasina. NCBI lineage: Eukaryota > Metazoa > Chordata > Lepidosauria > Squamata > Colubridae > Ahaetulla > Ahaetulla prasina. The sequence goes on from NC_080539.1 coordinate 29,245,870, forward strand.
AAGAAAAAATCAATAATCTTAACCAAGTTAGCATATTGTGCAAAAGCTATATAAATCTTTACCTATTCTACAATAGCTCATGAGAAGACAATCACAGATTCACCTTAACCGGTTAAGTTAAAAGATCTCAATACATTGATGAAGAGTTTTAATTACAATGAACCAACAGGTGCTGTATTGAAAAATATATAATAGTTTTGATATTGAATCGAGGAGAGGGATCTAACTGGAGCTGGGAGCACCCAGATCAGAAAAAATAATCCCAAAGAGATGAGAATGACTTTGATCATCCAAATAACAATGACCTAGAAACAGGTTCTCTATTCCAGGGGTCTCCAACCTTGGCAACTTTAAGCCTGATGGACTTCAACTCCCAGAATGCCCCAGCCAGCAAAGCCAGCAAAATGAATTATAGGATGTGTTTAATAATAATATATTTAACAACACTATAGGACAGATTAAGTAGACAACCACCCCATGGGAATATCTGATTTTAACACTCACCAATCTCATTGCCCAATCCTGATCCCAACATGGAGCCAGCTGAGCTCACAACTGCACATGTCTTCAGATGACCAAGTTCTTCTGCCAAACTCCTCTGAGGCAGCATACCCCTCCATACTGGTTCTGCAAAGGGTCCTTCATCACCCAACACAGTGGACACATTCACACGGCTTTTGAGCTGGCACAAGAGGTCCATCCCAGTTAGGTATGGATTGCTTAGGCGCTGCCCAGCACCTGAGGGCACATGATACTTGTTCATTGATTGATAGTTCTGGAAGACTTGTCGAAGACGAGGGCTCAGTACTTGGGATGAAAGCTTTTTCTGCCATACGGGCCATGGCAAGGGCTGTGCTGGGAAGATGGAATGAGAAACCTTCATGAGTTTTTGAAATCCAGCAAGCACCTTCTCAAGACGTTGCCAGAACTTTTTGATTCTGGAGAAGAAGGAATCTTCTGTCGGGGTCTGTGCTGTAATTTCTAAGTTTCGGTTGACAGATATAGCAGCTGAGGGGAGCTTCAGAGTTTTGTTTCTCTCTGAGGAAATTTGGATGTCCTGGAAGAGTGTTCTTATAAAGTTGGAAGGCACTCCCGGGTCACGGGAGCCCAAATGCAGCATTAGCCCTGTCTGTAGACAAACTAAGCTCAGCATAGTCAGACATAGCACAGCAAAACTCAGCCAAATGCAGTTTGTCCCCCACTTCCAAGGTGGTCGTACACACCATAAGGTATGCCCTGACCTGTGGAGAGATGAGCAACACAAGATCAGCCAATTTTGATTAGCATCTGGTTGGTTCTACTACCACCACATGTAGCCCTGGCTGTTTCTATAATGTGGTTTCAATTACAAAATAAACTATGATAAAAATGACCTGCTAAAGCAGATCAAAAGAAGTTCAACTCATCTGACATCTAATATTCCAGTGACCAATCAGATGGATTGTGGAAGAGAAAGAGAAAGTGCCAAAATTGCAGCCCGGGAACCATATGTGACATAACATCATCAACCTGGTGGCCTTCAGAATGGACGTAGCCAGAGAAAACTCTTGTTTCTCCACTTTTTTGCATGTTGAAGAATTTAGAGAAACAAGATACAAAATGAATGTCATCAACTTCATAGATATTTAAGGTACATATTTCACTTCCACCAAAAAAACAGCACTAGGAAGGATCTGCTCACTTTTGGTTTACAAACCTCTACATTCAGTGAAAAACCTACAGTGGTCTTTGAGCCAAGAGATATGTGGCTCACCTCTAGCATGAACCCAACTACCTTTCCTTGACTGATTTTTCTGGAGGAATGCTTCCTGTATGAGCAGGTTGATTCCAGTTAACTAAAATGATTAGATTTGGATATTTAGTGTGGTTTGGATGGAACACATTGCCATATATCTGAGAGGAAAGAAAATGGCTCCAAATGGTATGGTTTGAAATGAAGGCTTTTCATGAAGAATTGGTCCCATTTCATATTCCTAGTGTTGCAGCATGCTGGAAACAGGAATACAACAGGGGCCATACTAGAAATGATTCCCCTCTCCCCCATTCCATTGTTTGTGTGAAATGCGTGCTAGGCAAAGTTTGGTCTGGCTAACAGGACTAGTCAGAAAGAAGAGGGAGAATAAGTCTCCCATTCTGAGTGCCAAAAATATTTTGCCTATGAGAAACCTTGCTAGATTTAGACACTGGTTTGCAGACTAATTCGAGAGATTGGGGTTTTCAACATCAAACATCCCAATTTGAATTTTATCAAAAAAAAATATCCTTCTGATCCTTCTTGCAGAGGATTATCCAATTCCCCTTGAACAATTTTTTTCACCACTAGTGGGGAGGGTTTGTGCATCCTTGGGAGTTGTGTCAAAAGTTTCAAAGGGAAGAAGGAACTGGTAGAAGAGTCCCTGTCATGACTGAAGCTTCATTTTTAAAGAAAACCATTGTTTCGAACAGGAAATGAGCCAAATGGTACAATCTATGTCTCAGCCTTCTATTTATGGATTGGAAAACCCCATGTTTTTTGGTGGCATTTTGATAATTGTAGATAGTTATGCGGTTGATATTTTTTTCACTCCCGAAGGTGTCAGAATTGAATACATATTTTAGTTGCTTTTTTTTAATATAATGAAAGGCCCCAATATTTCCAGCCTTTGCTTTAGCAGTTTGAGCATACAGACATTTGTTCTTATTCCTTGGTCCTGTCTGATATGGTGTACATGTGGAGGGGGCGGGTTCTATCGATATACCCAAATATCCCTTTATTTCTTTGTATATATGTGTGTGTGTGTGTGTGTGTATATATATATATATATATATATATATATGTAGGTCTTTGGTTATATATATATTTGTTTTCTGAGGTTTTCGCGGGTGTTTGTATGTAGGTCTTTGGTTATTCGGGTTTTCTCCCGCGTAAAATTGGAAGTGTCTTGGCGACGTTTCGACGAAGTCTCATTCGTCATCTTCAGGCTTCAGCTTCGTGCTTCTGGGAGCAATGTGTGATTGCAGCTGCAATCACACATTGCTCCCAGAAGCACGGTTGAAGCCTGAAGATGACGAATGAGACTTTGTCAACGTCGCCAAGATACTTCAAATTTTACGCGGGAGAAAACCCGAATAATCAAAGACCTACATATATATATATATATTGTAGGTCTTTGGTTATTCGGGTTTTCTCCCGCGTAAAATTGGAAGTGTCTTGGCGACATTTGGCGACGAATAACCAAAGACCTACATACAAACACCCACGAAAACCTCAGACTATATATATATGTATGTATGTATGTATGTGTATGTGTATGTGTGTGTATGTATGTATGTATGTATGTATGTATGTATGTATGTATGTGTATGTATATATATATATATATATATATATATAGTTTTGCTTCGCGTTTGTGGTCGTGCGAAGCAAAACAACAGCAATGCAGCTCACCAGCTCAAATCCCCCTGCAACTCAGACTAACCTGAGCACAACCAAGCCCCCCCCACAACAGAACACCCCCCCATCCAATCAGAGCACAGCCAACCCCACCATCCAACCCCACCATCCAATCAGAGCACAGCCAAACCCCCAACCAATCAGAACACACCTCCACCCAATCAGAACACAGCCAAACTCCCAACCAATCAGTTCAAACCTCAACTAGCAGTTAAAAGGAACAGCTGCGGTCACACATTGCTTCTAGAAGCACGAAGCTGTAAACACCAGCCTGAAAATGATGAATGAGACTTTGTCAAAACGTCACCAAGACACTTCCAATTTTACGCAGGAGAAAACCTGAATAATGAAAGACCTACATATATACATACATACATACATACATACATACATATATATATTTTCTGAGGTTTTCGCAGGTGTTTGTATGTAGGTCTTTGGTTATTCAGGTTTTCTCCTGTGTAAAATTGGAGGTGTCTTGGCGACGTTTCGACGAAGTCTCATTCGTCATCTTCAGGCTTCAGCTTCGTGCTTCTGGGAGCAAAATATGTATGTATATATATAATGTATGTATGTATGTATATATATAAAGGCTGCAGACGGAAATACCATGCTTTGTGAACACAACCATATTGATAAAACAGGACTTGGGGCTTGCAGTGTTGTGTGAATCCAGTCATGGTTCAGAAATATTCACTATGAATCTTTTCTCGTTAATCTTTGGAGGTGGTGTGATTTGTTTGCTTTTGTATGTGTGTGTGTGTATATGTAGAATGTTAACTGAATAGAATAGAATAGAATAGAATTTTTATTGGCCAAGTGTGATTGGACACACAAGGAATTTGTCTTGGTGCATATGCTCTCAGTGTACATAAAGTGTACACTGTACGTTCATAAGTGTACATAAAGGTACGTTCATCAAGGTACAACATATAACTGAATAGAATAGGATAGGATAGGATAGGATAGGATAGGATAGGATAGGATAGGATAGGATAGGATAGGATAGGATAGGATAGGATAGGATAGGATAGGATAGGATAGGATAGGATAGGATAGAATGCTGGAAGGGACCTTGGAGGTCTCCTGCCCTCTGGTGCTTTGGAGAATAATATGTCCCCCTCTTGCTTGTAGCAGCCCCTCAAATATTGGAATACTGCTATCATGTCACCCCTAATTCTTCTTTTCTCTAGCCAAACCCAGATCCTGCAGCTGTTCTTCATTTTAGTCACCAGGCCTTAGTTGCTCTTCTCTGAACTTTTTCCAAAATCTCAACATCTTTTTTGTAGCACGGGGAGCAAACTTGGTTGCAGTATTCCAGGTGTGGTGTTACAACTAGGGCTTTATCAAGCGGTACTAATACTTCGCGTGATCTTGTCCAAAACACTTTGGAGGTCCCCGCTCCACCCCTCCCCTCTTCTCCCGGAAAGGATTTTGAGCAATAAAGTCCCGGAATAAGAGGAGGGACAGCGGGCTAAAGGGGTCGCGAAGCTGAAACTAGGATCAAGTGGATTGTGAGAGGGAAACAGCCGGTATCCTTTGGGGAGGGATGCGAAGGCTCGAAGGGATCGCCTGCGCTGCAACACTGGGGGCTGTGGTAGGGATCCCCTCTCCCCTTCCCTTCTCCTCCCCCGCACCTTATTCTTCTTGCTCTTGGCAAGCCCCGACCGAGAAGGATTGGGGGGGGGGCGAGGAGCTGCTGCACCGGGCTTGTTCTTGTCCCCTCCGGAGTTTGGGGTGGGTGGGAATAGAGACGCAGCCTGGCCTTGTTGGGATGCAGCAGAGGTGGGGTTCGTTCGTTGCAGAAGCTCCCAGCTCGTCTCCTTCGGGAACCATCTCTGGTCTCCAGCTCAGGAAAGCCCTAACCCGGTGACCAGCAGCCCGATAACCGCGCCCAACGCTTCTATTTCGGAGACGGAGGAAGAGAGGCCATCAGCGCACAGGAGACGGCAAGGAGAAGCACCCCAGACAAACGCTCCCATCAGGTCTTACAGGCGCCCCGTGTTGCTCAGGCGGCTATAGGGACCCTCTGGAAGGTCTCTAGGCTGCAGGGACAAGGAATGAGCTCCTCTGGGCTGCTGGCCTCCTGGGCCTCTGGGTTTTGCTCCACTCCCTCCTAGGGTCTCCAGGAGTTCCCCTTGTTGAAATGGTGGGGAGGCGGTCAACAGTAGATAGCTCTAAGGCTTACCTTCTCTGTATCAGCATCTCTCCTTAGTGACTTTGAACCGCAATGTGTTCAGAGGGAACGTTTCTGGGTCACAAGGAGGTATACTACCAGGAGACAAGTGGCGCTACTGCTGCTCCGCTCTCTCCCTGCAAAGTCATCCAGGATGTCAGCTGGATCCCCACTTCTACCAGGAATAAGCAGAATCTACAGATGAGGTTTGAGGTTCATTCTCCGAGCTTGTGGATTGGTTTCTGAATGTTTCATTACCAGGCTAGGTAATATCTTAGGAGTTTAGGTGATGTCAGTGCTCTTCAGTTTATAAGGTTTTCATGTGGTCAGTGGGTCTTGGGATGGGCCAGGTGTGGGTGTGTCAAGTGAGGGTCTTGTAATAGATCTTGGGGTGGGTCAGGTGTGAGTTATCAGTGACAGTTTTATGATGGGTGTTGTGATGGGGACTACATCAGGTAAAGTGCTGGTGGAGGGGAGAGGGTTGCCTGGATTTGGTTGAGTGCTGGTGCTGTCTCTGGTTAGCTGTGTGGTTGATTTGGATTCTGGGGGGTTCGTAGGCTGGTTATAGGTCAACGTGTCTGTTGATGGAATTGATTGTGGCGTGCCAGGCTTTGATGAACTCACGAGCGTGGCAGGTGGCAGCATAGCCCATAATTTTTTTGTTGCTCCAATTGAACTGATGCTGTTCGGATAGAGATTAAGGATTTGGAATCTTGGCATTTGACTTCCAGCCGGTTTGTTCATGGATCCTGTTTTTTTAATTGATGTGATGTTTGTCCCACATAGAATTGGTTGCAATGGTTACAGTTGATTTTGTAGAAGACATTGCTTCTTTTATCCTATCTTGTCTTTGGTTCTGGATAACTCCTGCGGAGTGTGGGTGTGGATTTGTGGGCTATTGCTAGAAGTTGGAGAATTCTGGCTGTCATTTACTACATCCCTTTTATGTATGGTAGGGTTAGTTTTTTGTGTGGTGGTTGGCTGTGTGGTGTAGTTTGGGTGTTGTGTCAGAATATAGAATAAGAGAATTGGAAGGGACCTTGGAGGTCTTTTAGTCCAACCTCCTACTTAGGCAGGATAAACAAATGGTTATCCAACATCTTAAAAACTTCCAGTGTTGGAACATTCACAGCTTCTGGTGGCAAGTTGTTCCACTGATTAATTGTTCCAACTGTCAGGAAATTTCTCCTTAGTTCTAAGTTGCTTCTCTCCTTAATTAGTTTCCACCCATTGCTCCTTGTTCTACTTTCAGGTGCTTTGGAGAATAGCTTGACTCCCTCGTTTGTGGCAGCCCCTGAGATATTGGAACACTGCTATCATGTCTCCCTTAGTCCTTCTTTTCATTAAACTAGACATACCCGGTTCCTGCAACTGTTCATGTTTTAGCCTCCAGTCCCAATACGTAATTTTTGAGATAGCCATTATCGAGAAAGACATCAAGCAGCCATTTCTCTTGTTTTTCTTAGTGCTGTGGTGCTGCAGTATGTCCTGGCCCTTCTGAACAGGGCCTGGACAATTTCTTTTGTGTGTGGTGGTGTGGTTGCTTGCAAAGCTAAAGCGACTAAAGAGCCTGGAGAGTGGTTGGCATCCAAAGAAGGCGATCCTTCTCAGGAAAGGCTGCAGCAACAAACCTGAAATTCCACCCACCCCCTCAAAAAAAATTGTGCTGAGGGCAGGTGAGCAGCTTTTGTCCCCTCTGTTTCTACTAGTTTAATTTTCAGTGTGTATTTCACTAAGTTACAAAGCTTTGCCTCTATTCTTCTGAAAGCACCACTGCAACGGGAACTCCCTCCATTTGCAAAGGGAGGGAGCAAGAGAAAAAGAATCACTTTACTCATCTAAGCAGCAGAGACCCTTTAGCGGACAACGTAGATATGAAAAGACAACAATAAGAAAAGGAACACTCTTGCAAAAAAAAAACAAGAAGCTAAATAAACGTAAAATGTATTTCATTAAATCTAATCTATATGAAGCGCTATCATTCTCTGTACCTTTCTTTGCAAATATTACCATCATATTCATGCCCTGCTTGCTGTATAAATTGCCTTTTCTACTTCAAACTTTTTGCCTGCTTCTGAAGATGTTATAAAACATCACCACTTTCTCAATCTTCTCCTTCGCTATTTTCCTCTTCCTTTCATATTTCTCATTCTGCCTAATTTCACTGAATCCACATTCATTCAGCACCGTTTAGTTCTGAGCCCACCTCTCTTGGCATTCTCCATGGATTGAAATAGTCCATTCCCACTGCAATCCACTTTCCTATGTATCAAACTCTCACTTCCATATCACAAAGGGCTAGAAGCATACTGATGTATACAGTACACATTTTTTTCCAGTAAATGTTCTCATAACTCAGACCTCATACTTGCAGCATTTCATTTTGTGATCTTCCAAAGTTACATCACTGAAAAATGTGACTTATGACCGTTTTTCACACTTACGACTATTGCAGCAGCCCCAGGGTCACATGATCAAAATTCAGATGCTTGGCAACGGGCTCATAATTATGACAGTTGCAGCATCCCAGGGTCATGCGATCACCTTTTGAGACTTTACTTCTGAGAAGCAAAGTCAATGGGGAAGCCAATAACAACTGTGTTACTGATTTAACAACTGCAGTGATTCGCTTAACAGCTGTGGCAAGAAAGGTCATAAAATGGGACAAAATTCACTTAGCTGTCTTGCTTAGCAACAGAAATTTTGGACTCCGTTGTGGTCATAAGTCAAGGACTACCTGTAGACTCTCTGGTCTTTTCTGCGAAGAAATAAACCCCCTGCCCCCATCCTCCTTTTAACAGACTCCAGAAGTATTTTATGTTTGTATTTAGGGTTTTTTGAAGAACTCTGCATCTCCATGTGCCTGGGGGAGAATGTACAGGCACCCACAGGCCCAGAAGTTATTTCCCAGCCATTTTTGTGGTGTTGTTTTTCAGTCAAATTGCTTAGCAAAATGACCCCCTCATCTCATCTCATGTTCTTTATGTCTCTAAACTCCCATGCCAGTTGTGTCTTCTCTTATTCCAGCATATACAGGTGGAAAAAAAGGTGAAGTGCCAACAATTAAGCTAGAAGAAAAAATCAGCCACCAACATGTAGCAGAATAGGTATTTGCTAATAATTTACAAAACAGAAACATACATAATAGGTAAAATTCACAACAGAGACAAGAAGATCCCTCCAAGTCATTTTTTTTTTTTTTGCCAACAAGTGATTATGTCTCATCTGTGAAAATGACCACTTGGTTCTGGCAAACTGCTTTAGTCTCCCACTGAAAAAAAGTTGCCAGAGAAAGAACTTGGTAGCCTTGAGTCAAGGGGACCAGGACAGTTGCCATAGATGGCAAAGAGTTGGGGCTGTTTCATAGCTCTGGGTTCTTCAGTTTCTGCGTCCAAACACGCAACTGTCCTTGTTCTCTTCTACTGGTTGCTTCTGGTTGAATAGTGCAGCTTAGCTTCTTGCAAGAAGTTTTGGAAGGCGGGTTCTTCATGGCTTTCCTCCGTCACTATAGCAGAAAAGAGAAGAGACGTGTTATCAAAGTGGGTCTCACTAATGCCTTAGGACCCAAAATGTCCTCATAGAAACCAGCATCACCATAATCCTTTGCTGGATTGTACAATGGATATAAAACAAGAGTTTTTATTTATTTATCGAATTTCTGTGCTACCCATCTTTGTAATACAGTAACTCTGGGCAGCTTACAATATAACAAAAGTTAAAAAGTGCAAAAAAGAATTAAAAAGTTACAAATTAAAAACCAAGATGATGGGCAGCATGGGGCAGAGTATCTTCTCTATCCCATCAGCCACTCCCAATGTGGTGGGTCCCTATCGGGGCCCCAGGCCAAGCAACAGAGCCAGGTTTTTAGGCCAGGAGTTTGGAGGTGGATCTCACCTCCAATAGGAGAATATTCCAGAGGGCAGGGACCATAACAGAAAAGGCTCTTCACCTGGACTCCACCAGTCAAAATTTTGGGGCCAATGGGATACAAAATAGGCCCTTTCCACTGGAACAAGTGGGGTAGGTTAATGCCAACCCCAGATACCTTGGACCCATGCCGTAAGTGGGCTTTAAAGGTAATGACTTACTGTTAGGAACTCCATGTAAAGCAACTGATGGAAAAATGCTGCCACCCTCCTTCTTGGCTTGCCCTTTGCAATTTTTCATTCCTCCTATTCCTTCAGAGCTTTAATTACCTTTATGATCAATGTCATCAGTATCGCTGTCTTGGGCCTCTTCCTCCTCTTCTTGTGGGTCCAAAGTTCCTCGTGTCAAAATCAGTTCAGATGGGCCTAATGAAGATTCTGCCACGGAACCTTTGAACCAAAATCAAACCAAAAAACAATTTTTCAGTTTCTTCCTGTGTGGTAGGATGAACACCTTGTCCAGAAGTTCCATGCCAGGAGTTCCCCAAACTCTACAAGGTCAGAAGAGGGTGTGTACACGTGATGCCTAAATGAGGACTCTGGGCAGCTTTAGAAAGTTAGCAAGGCAGCAACAACAGTTGCTTAGTCCTATAGCTATAGCATAATACCTTGCCTGATGAAATGCCATACCCCCTAGGTAAGTGCCATAAGAAAGCCAAGGTATCCAAATTCTACCAGCAGCCCTTTTCTTCTTCTGCGCTTCTCTGTGAAACCCAACTATTTCCCATATCAGCTATATCCTCACATATTTAGTGGAGCAGATAAAATGATGCCAGCTATGAACCCGAACATACTTCTAAATACTGCTCGCTTACTGGCTTATTTATTAATCAAAGTTATATAGGTGTCCATCTCACCAAAAGCGATTCTGGACAGCACACGACAAAATAAAAGAACGTAAAAAATTACAAATATAAGAATCCATGCTAATAAATACCATAAAAAAAAACAAGGTGATGAGGGGGATAAAAATGCCCACCACAGTATTTGAGCCATGTCAGCAAATTTCCTGTATCTTGGGAACCACAGGCCTGATAACATAATGAGGTCTTGAGGCCTATCAAAAGGGATGGAGCTAATCTAATTTTGGGGGGAAGGATGTTCCATAAGGCATCCATCATAGCACAGATGGCACATCTCTCCTTGGGCCAATCAAATGTAGTGAGACCCTAGCTGATGGGACCCACAACATGCCAGATCTGCTGGGGGGGAGGGGCTAATATAGCGAGGGAGAGGCAGTCCTTCAGAAAGCCATGCCATGCCATTCCATGAAGGACTTTAAAGGTTAAAAGCACCTTGAACTGGACTTGGAAGCAAACTGGCCACCAACGCAGCTTGCATAGTAGAGGTGTAACATGGTGTTCTAGGACTGCACATAACTGCCCAAATCACCGTATTCTGTACCAGCTGAAGCTTACAAATACTTTTCAGGGACAGCCTCTGTCTCTGTAGAGGTTCTCATGTACCTGAAACTGCTGGGCTGTTCTCCATAGCAACAGGCCCCATATCTCTCCGTAAACTTTTCAGTTGTTCTTCCTGCTGCTGCTTCTGAGCTCTTTCCTGTAAATGAAGAGACAGCATTCCAGTAAGAGTTTTCCCCCCCTATGCACTAGTGTATCAATTTGCTCTCACATTGGAACTTAATAGAACATATAGTTTTCACATAACTTCCAAGCTTCTTAATTTCAGTAAAATTCTCTTGGCCCTTTAGAGGATGCTTTAAATTGTAATTACATCCCATCCCCTTTCAAGAGAGGCAAAAAAGGAACAGAAATTCAACCCTGCCTTAAGGACTAAGAGTAAGAAGGAAGATGTATGGAATGCTTAGAGAGCTGTCAGTGAGAAATGGCGAGAAACACAGACTTGCCTCACGTACTGCATTAAGCATGTTACTTTGATTTTTGGTTTACAGTATTGGTCAAACTTAGCTAATTAGGTTTATGTAATAAATCTACATGAAATGAAGAACTGTGGTTTGGTATGTTTGGACTCGGCCATCATGGTTTATTTAGTATGTCATGAATAAGTAAATAACTGCTTACCACTATCTTTTTATTATTCGTAGAAAAGAGATCTAGGTTCTTCCACAATTGTACATTAACCCTCATCACTGCTTTGAATTCATTTAACAATGGAAAAAGAAAGGCTCCTGGGACTATAACCCTCAGGGATTTTGATCTCTTCACCATAGCCCTAGGATTACCTGTTTAGTTTCCTTTTCCCACACTTCTTTTATCACCCGACAGGTGAATTAGTATTTACATCTGAAGAAATGCCTTTTGGAACTCTCTATGGAGAGTCTCAATCATCTAGGTCATGGTTGTCCCAAAGGTGCTTTTTCAAGAGGCAACTGGACTTTCTGGGTTTTCTTTGAAGACATGTTGCCAATTAGAGGAGCTAATAAGATGGTTAAATATTTTGCAACGCTGTAGGTGACAGAGTTGATGCTGCTGACAATTGGAGCTGAAGAAGCTTCTTGGACGAGAAGCGAAATGTCTTCAAAGAAAAACCAGAAAGTCCAGTTGCCTCTTGAAGAAAGCACCTTTGGGACCTTTTAGAATTCCAATATCAGATGGGAACAACCAGACCCATGTAGAGTTCAAACTAGCTACTCAATGGTTCTCTGCCTATCATATAGAATCTCCACAGAGTGGCAGCTTTTGTCTGGGAAAGCTGAAAAGTATTTGGGTGGGGGGGTGTAGTTCAGACTTCTTATGTTTATATGGCAAATCCAAGCTAATTCCCTGCTTGAGCTCTCCTTCCAGCTGGGGCAATTGCTCTCCAACATCCAGCAACAATACAGCAGCAAATATGCAGATATAATTGGGGGTAGGAGGGCTTATATCAATACAGCCCAGAACATCAAAGTATATGCATGCACTTACCAATTGCTTTCTTAGGCGCTCATATTCTGGTCGATATTCTCTGGAAGGAAAAAAGGGGGCTTCATGTATTTATTCCTGAGCACTATTCTATATATTGTTGTAGAATGTATATATATACATCTACATACATATATACATACATATACATACACATACATATACATACATACATATTCTAACAGACAATAATGTATTTACTTGTTAAATGTATATGCTGCCCATCTCATTTGGTGGCAACTCTAAGACAACTTACAAACCATTAAAAACCATTTTGTATAATAAAGTTCTTCTCATCTGGTCAGCAGTACTGAACGGACATCACTGTTGCAAGTAATCAGTGTGTGTACTGACAGTTTTATTTAATGTTATAGAAAGAGGAATTTTTCCCCTATAAGCCTAATATCTGCATCAAGAATGAATTATTTGGTGGTGCCCCATGAAAACCCATTGGCTCTGCCTACTCTATAGTACATCAAAAGATGTGATATGGAACTGCTCAAAGTTTGAGGTCTCTAATACAAACAGCAAATAATTGATTTCTGAAGATTGTTGTGAAATCTAGCATATCCACAGGGTACAAATAAACTTAACTGGAAGCATTATTTGCCTAAACTCTTTCTTCCTTTCTTTTTGTGCCTTTGAGTCAGTATGATTCTTGATGACTGCCTGGACTAGTCCCTGCAGTTTTCTTGGCAAGATTCTTTGGAAATGGTTTGCCATCACTTCCTTCTTAGGGCTGACACAATTTGACCGGCCCAAGGTCATCCAGGTGCCTCTGTGTCTAAGATAGAACTAAAACTCCACAATCTCCCAGTTTCTAGCCTGATGCCTTAATTACTACAACAAACTGGCTCTCTCTAGAGTTTCTAGGCAACCTCATTTGCACTCTGATTCAGGTGACCTAAGGGCATAGATAAAACCCAAGAGGCCTCAATGGCTCTCAGAGAGTGCTAATGACCAGACGATTGCAAAGAAATATGATCCTTCCATTTCCCTCCCCCCCTCTTCATCCTTTCAGAGCTAATCCTTCCATCCTCACCATCCTGCCAGAACCAATGAAGCTTCTTAGATGAGAAGTGAAATGTCTTCAAGGAAAAATAAAGAAAACCAGGTTGCCTTTTGAAAAACTATCTTAGAAACTCAAATTCGGTATGTCCCCAAACTCAGATATTCCTAAAGATAATGCATAGCATGCCAGGTTGCTCTTGCTATTTTCCTTCCTTTCCTGAAAAAGACTCACTTTTCATATTCATCAACAGCTTTGGATAAATGTTCAAAAAATTCATCCATCCCTGTTCCTTGTACAGCAGAAACACCCACAACCTGCAAGAAAAAGTTGTTGATAAATTGGGTGGCTTTAGAAATGTGTATTTAAACGAATTAAAAGCTCTGTCTTGCTTGACTTGCTTAACTTCAACCTATCTCTTCCCATTCAGCACCGAAAACTGCCATTATTCCATAACACTTTTAACAAACCCACCTGCAGACAGGACCTACTATACCTTTTGCAGTACAAAAGAGAGCACCCACCTGAAGTGAGTTGTAGAACTCATCTAGAACAAGACTCATAGACCGAGTTAAATTACTGGCATAGCTGGTTTCCTGACTGAGGGCATCTTGAAAAGCTTCAAAGTCCTGCATCCATTCAAGTGCAAAGCTGTGGTCAATGATGTCTGTCTGAGTTGAAAAAGAAAAACAGATGGGGGTGTCTAAAGTATACATGTAAGCAAAACATAGAATATAGAAACAGCTTCAGTCAACAAAGTCTTGCCAGAACCTTATCCATTATACCATGTTACCTACTGGCCCAGGAACAAGGACCAATGGCCTCATCGTAACTGCTGGTTCTCTAGAAGTGATAGGGAAAGCAAACTGATGGCTCTTCATTTCATTTGCACAGAAAAACCGTGATAAGAAATGAAAGACAGCAGTATTATCAAAAACCCAATAGGCCATCTATGAACTATTGTGATCCATTCAAAACTTCATCTTTTAAGAAGGAAACAAACATGTTCCGAGGAGCATAAAGGAGATACTGGGAAGCCTGAAAGTTCACTTTTGTAAATAGTGATTAAAAAAAGATAAGGTTATTCAGCACAATCAGGAGAAGCAAAATTAAACCACTGGAAGGGTTGATATTGGAAAACTTTGTCTCTGTGTCCCAAAGGATAGTGCTTAAGATTAATGGTTGGGAAACTCAGCAGATTTTAGTGGAATATTAAGACAGTGACTCAGCAAGCTTTCAGGGCTCTGATTATATCTGAATCTGGGTTCTTCAGATACTTGAACATTTTACTACCATTCTCAACATTTTTTCAGATCTTCAATATTTCTTATCAAATGGATGGATGAATACAGTATTTCAAATTTTATTTATTTATTAAATACACTGGCTGCCCATCTTACCACAGGGTAACTCTGGGCAGTTTACAATATTAAAAGGATAAAATATATAAAATCTATTCACCATACGAACAAAATACTATAAATACACAACCCTAACTAAAGATGGGAAGGGAAGAAGTGGGATGAACTGGCGGGGGGAGGTGGTCTTTGTATGTAATCTGTCAACCACTCCCCAATGTGAAGCCCCCGTCCCAAGCCAACTGGCAGAGCTCTTTTGAAAGGTCAGAAGCACTGGAGCTCACTCCAGGTGGGTAAGATGTTCCAAGGGGCAGGAGCAATGGCAGGGATAGCTCTTCTCCTGGAATACCCTGGCCGATAGGGCCCGCAGCATGCCTTCTCTGCCGGCACGGGTGTGGTGGACCAATCTCACTGGGATGCAATGGTCCCTCAAATGTGTTGCCTAACAACATTGTGTTACTGATAGTTTAATTTTTTGTCCCTGCTCAAATGTTCCTACTCCAACTCATTTTGCATTTACTGAACTGTTTGCCATTTAATGACCATTTTAACTGTGTAATTTCTCTTCAAAACCATTTTCTTTTTCTTGGGAGATAACCGAAAACATGAGAGTAACAACAACAACAAATCATACCCTAAATATAAGTTGGATATCACAATTTATCCTTACATTCTTCGTTGCTTCTTTAAAGAAAAAGGTCACAGCAAGTGGAAAAAAGTCACAGCAAGTGGCAGCACCTTAGATGAATTTAGTTGATCTCAAAAAAGATAAACAGGACTTAATCTGGTCAATATTTCAATGGGAGACAACCTGGAAATCCCATAGCTGCAATTAAAATGGGAAGTGAAGATTCCCCCCCCCCCGCCCCCTTAATTCTGGAACAAGGCTATAGTACATCTATTATGCTGCCAAAACTATACAAACATCCCCACTTCCTCATCAGGAATCGAGTTTGAATACCTTCACTTTTTTAAAAAAAAGAGCAACAAGAAGATAGGGCAGAAAGACAGTGTTGGTTTAATATTAAGAAAAGATCTCATTGATATCTAGCATATAATGTGGACTATGGAACACCCCACTCACCTTGTTCATGACCACTATGAATGGGAGCTTCGTTTTGTATAAGATGCTGAAAAAAAGAGTGGATGATCAGAGATAAAAAGGTGGCCCAGGCATGAAACAGTTTGTTGCTTTAATACTTTTACTAAAAGAGAATTTTACACACCATTCAAAACTACAGAAACAGAAGCAAAAAAGGAAAAATGATATGAAATAAAAGGTTATAGACAGCAAAAGACAAAGGAAAGATAGCTAAGGAAGTAACTGCAATACAGACATAATAATTACCATCTCCATTCTCCAAATTATATATTACAATATCCTTCCTCCCATAAACAATCCTTTTTAATCAGTTCATCCCAAAATCAACAATCTTTGTCCCTTTACAGCAAAAAGTTTATAAAGGGTTTCCAGTCTTTTACAAAATTGTTGTTCCCTCCTTAATCAAAGGCATGCAACTGTTAATATTCCACAATTCTGCCTTTTAATACTTGAGGCTAGAAAATGGGGGCAAATTAATGGTAACTAGTTATGTACCCTGAAGGCAGTTGATATAGCAACTTTGATGAACTTCACAAGTTCTGATCTTGGTAAACCCTAGCCAAAAGACTACGCGTGATAGCCGTGAATACTGCTTTTGGTTTCATGTTTATGGCACAAATGAAAAAATGGCAGATAAACTAACAAAAAAAGTTGCTAATCAGAACATAGGAATTTGCTCAATAGACAACGGCTTTCACTGACGCACCACTTGTGAGAATTAATAAACATGTTAAAGATAACAAATTGTGCTATAATACTTCCCCGCATTCTGTTAACTACAATTTAACTTGTTAACTTGGCTCTGCTTTGTGAAGGGCTCTACAATTATTTTGAAGTTTACTCCTTCCCACATAACCCAATTTACACCTTTCTCTGCCAGATTCTTCTGCAAGACCAAAAGTAGGAGCTTTTGGGGACAGCACACACTCTGAGCAAACCCCCCCCCCCCATTTGAAGTCAACTTTCCTGGTGTGGATGCTTGGATTTTCCCTGGCTTTTAAATTTATCATATACTTTTCTAAATCATCTGTGGTAAGGTGATTTACACTTTTGTTTAGGAAACCAGATATAAACCAATTAAATACAGTGAAAGTTTGTGCTGGGAAAGCAGTTGGTGCATGTAAATAAAAAATCTGGGAGAACAAGAACTACATTAGAATTTTAAAAACACCCAGATCTTTATCTCACAAAGAAAAAGAGGAATTGTAGGGAAAGTGCCTCCTACCTGCAAGCATACAGCATGTTAGACATGAAGGTGACAGGATTAGTGCTGCGAGATGTGTCCATCACATAAACCACCACCGATGGGAAAGAGGAAGCCTAAATAGACATATCAGGATTATTGTTAACAAAGCAAAGCGTGTTTTCCACATCCTTAATTAACTCCCAATATCAGAATGAGTAGAAGTCACTAACCAGGGCTTCTGTGATGATAGTGCCAGAGGCAGACCAAGTAAACACTTCAATCTGCCCCGGTGTATCTATTAGGACATATCTGCAAGAGAAAAGATTTGCTCTCTCATACACTCAGAATATACAGAAGGCATTTTATTCGGATTGCGCACACAGGAGCTAGACAACAGTGTGTACTTGTCCATTGCTGTCTCTGAAATTCAAGCCAGAGCTGCTATCCACAGACAAGAACGGAGTCCAGATTTAATTATTTCTTTTCAAAACAAAGGATGAACTTGTGAACCATTTTCCTTATCAAATCAATGTAAATGACCATTTCAGTCCAAGACCACTGTTTTAGGAGAGATGAGGCATAATTAGTTGCTCAAAGGAATATTTCTAAAATATTTCATATGCCACTCCAGCCCTGTTTAAATCTTTTTTTTATTCATTTAGGAATTGCAAGGACTGAGCACTCGTTTCAAAATATTCCAAATCACCAAAAAATAAAAAAATGCACTAAATGTTTAAATCTGGGTGAGGAAAACGGGGGGGGGGGGGAGAGACTGCTCTCAGTATTTTGTGACTGAACATACAATAATTTTCATAATTTCAAATGTATACATAGCTTTCCAAAAAGGTTGGAGAACTCCACCACTTCTTAAGTCATCACAATTGATGACTAGACCAGGAGGTCTCCAACCTTGGCAACTTTAAGCCTGGAGGACTTCAACTCCCAGAATTCCCCAGCCAGCAAAGCTTTTTGGGAATTCTGGGAGTTGAAGTCCTCTAGGTTTAAAGTTGCCAAGGTTGGAGACCCCTGGACTAGACTGCTTCTTTTCCAAAGAGGACTTGCCACATGCTTTGCCAGTATTTGGATCTCATTTTAAAATAATGAAAATGAACACCATTTTTTAAAATCACCATGCCCTAGTTTTAGAACCCTGGGTCCCTTTGATATACCCATCCAGTAGGCTTTTGACACAATAGGTATGTGAGTATGTATTTTAAATTCTAATTTTAGATCTAGGATTCTGAGCAATATCACCCAATTATTTCTTCTAATTTATTATTTTGTCATTTTGGGCTGCACAAGTTAAAAACTGAGATAATATTAACAAGATCTATAAAGAAAAATAGGTCACTTTTCCTATATAAGAAGTTCTGTTTAAAATAAGGAATGCATGTATATCCCTTCTTAAAAAGGGGTCTCCCCATGGCCACCCCCTCCCTCCCTCCCGACATCAGATTTATCATTGACTCACTGGGATGCAGTCTGTCTTCTTTCAATGAACTTCATCACCTGATAAAAATTAAAGAGAAAATAGTTTGCCTACAGAAATAAAACTGGAGTTTGCAGAAGAGCTACTAAAACAAGGGGCTGTTAGTATCACAAAATTACTGTAGTGACATTCTTCAATTCTGCAGCTATAGCAATCAGACTTACATACAGCTTCACAATGCTTTATAGCCTTCTCTAGGTGGTTTACAAAGTCAGTAGATTACTCCCAACCATTTGGGTCCTCATTTTACTGACCTCAAATGGATGGAATATAATACATTGGCAGTTAACTTCTCCAAACTTCAGCAATGACTAGACAACCCACGATCCATTGGGTCATCACTTCAGAGATATTTCCTTACCAGATTCCTTAACAGATTCAGTGCCTTGGGATAAATTTAGAGATTTATCTGCCTTGACAATAGCCCATGTTGAACGGTGTAGCACAGTCAAATATCAGCACAGGAAATGTTTTATGACATTTTGTAATATACAACGTTTTATAAAATTTGCCAAATTTCAAATCCACAGAAATCAATGGTTATTAGATTTTGGACACATTTTGTAAGTTAGCACATTTGAAGATACCTTGGTTCAAAAATTGTTGTCCTATGAAGCAGTTTGTTGGGGACAATAAGCTGACTCTGTAAACCAGGGGTGTCAAATTTGTGTTGTCATGATGTCATGATGTGACATATCATGACTTTTTTATTCTTTGCTAAACCAGGCATGGGTGTGGCCAGGCTGTGACACATCTGGCCCACAGGCCGCGAGTGTGACACCCCTGCTGTAAATTGTGCTATAAAGCTCAATGGGAAAGTTTTGCTATTGCTAAATGTAGTCCAGAATACTTAAATTTTCAGAAAAGAATATTCATCAGCTTATTGATATGGTATACTGTATGCCAGCAAAATCAGTTAAGTAAACACGTACCTGGTCAAATCTTGTAGCAAAAAGATTGAGGGATGTCACAATGCCACCATTTGGGCCTAGTGCATATCTGGAGCTAGGTTAGGAAAAGTTGAAGAACTCCAATTCATTGGGTCAGCATATTCCCCAGCGCAATCCCACAGGAGATCAACAGACAGCTATACTACAGAGTCAGCTACGAATGGAACAGCATGTACATCCAGCAATATACACACAAATAAATAAAAAGTAGTAATATTACATTTTGAAGAAATAGCAAATAAGGCAAGGATACTGCTTCATGACTTCTTTGTAATTCACTGTGTCCCGGATATCTTAAAAGGTGGGGGGGAAGGAAAACATAGAAGATGGAAATTATACAAAGCTTGATTTTAAAACAAATTTAAAAGGAACATATCTTATTGTTGGTTTACTGTCCTATTTGAATAAACAGAACATAATTTACCTTCCTCCCCATTTTTTCCTACTTTTTCAACACCTGTTCATCATCTTAAGTGCATCTCTAATATTTCCTTAAGACTCTCTAGGTAATTTCATTTCACGTAAATATGGAAATCTTAATCTAAATACACAGATTTCCAATCGATCCTAAGCAATTTTCAGCAAATATTTAAAATTAATATTACAGACTAATGTAATGCAAGTCTACTCAAGTTCAGTCATCCATTTGTATTAATATGATCTAGTTCAATGTAATCAATTCCTTAAAACAGAATAAAATTTGCCATTTATTCCCTTATATATAGAATAAGCCTGCAAATACTGAGCTGCTCCAATTATGCTCTGCAATCATAAGGAGAGCTATGACCTTCTCACATCTTACAACAACTCCATTCAGTTGGCAATGGTAAAGGAATAGTAGCATCCCTGGGTGGGATACTGGATCTATGACAACCACAATTGGGGGAAGGCAAAGGAGCAACCATGCCCATATAGGTGCCCATATGGGCTAAACCTGTGCCAGCTTACACAGTATGCAGTTGCTTGGATATCTGCAGTCCCCAAATTTTACCCTGAACCAAAGATTTGCATGTTTGTGCTTTATGGCAAAACTAATAAATACTCTCATATTTTTCTGAAGAAAATAACTCTAGCAAAGCACGTAGACAATCACCGTATGGACTCACCGATATTGGCCTGGAAAGGCAGCTCGTAAACTGCGGGGTCCAGATTGATGACATACGGAGGAGAATTCTTATTATGCAGGTAGGCAATCAGTCTCTATGGAAAACAAATCGTAGGTCAGCTCAAAGGAAGCCAGCAAGGGGACCAAGGGCCTCCTTCCCCCGGGCCGATCCCCGCTCCCTTCCCGCTCGGCCCGCACCTGCACCAGCGCCGTCTTGCCAGAGCCAGCCATTCCCAGCACCAGGACGCATATGGGGGCTCCGGATGCAGAACTCGCCGCCCCACCGGCAGCTGCCATTTTGCCGCCGTCTCATCTGTTTTCTTTGACTTCCGGGCCTTTCTCTTGCTCAAAAAAAAAAGGGGGGAAAGGAAGCCGACCTTTTGACCATAGAGAAGAAGAAAAAAAAGAGTCGTTGGAAAAGAAGAACGACTCCACAGACATCGCCTCCATTGGTGGGGCATGGGAACTATTCGAATAGTTTTCCTTCCACTGAACGGGCTTCTCCTCTCGGAAAATTCGGCTGCCCGAACAAACAATACCGCCGTATTCTTCTTCTACCCTTGTACCGTCCCTTATAGAACATTTTCAAAGATGCCACCCTGACATCGACACCCGCCTATCTTGCTATTCCCCGAGAGGAGATAACGGCCGTTCCGCCTTTTCTCTGTCCACAGCACAAGGGGTGGGGGAAAACGGCGGTCCTATTATTGACTTGTGGAACTTCAACTCCCAGAATTCCTGAGCCAGCATGGCGCTGGCTCAGGAATTCTGGGAGTTGAAGTTCCACAAGTCAATAATAGGGCCATCGTTTCCCCACACCTCCGCACAGTATTCCTGATGAACCCACCAATCCTTTTCGGCATAGAGCTGCGATACTTAGAGTGGGTGATTATAACGTACCATCGGGAGGGGTTCTAATCGTAAGACACCCCCCCATTCTAAGAAATGGCTGCGGCGGAAGAGAAATTATGTTCTTAGAGAATGGGAGGGGGATCGTGGGGTGGGGGGGGGGCAAAGCGGCGCTTGCGTCATGGAATTCCGCGTCACCTAGGCAACCAGGAAGGGGAAACAATCGCCTCTCCTCTTTCCGCTTCCTCTAAGGCTCGAAGTGGGAGGACTTGGTCGTCGGGCTGGGTGCTGTTTTTAAAGGACCTCCTCCTTTTGCGTGGCTCTCTAGCTTAAGGGATCCCATTTCCTTGATCCCCGGGATCCCATTTCCTTGATCCTCGGGATCCCGCGCCGCGATCGCCGCGCAGAAAAAGCAACCTGTCGCAAAGGTGAGTCATACGGACGGACGGGCGGGCGGAGGTGGGGTGGGCGGGCGGCTGCTGGGAAGGAGGTCGGAGCTCCGCCGTTCCCTTAAGCGAGGGGTCCGTTAGAGAGCGAGGCTCGTGGCCCTTGCGGAGCGAAGATTGCGTAGTTTAGCCGGCCGCCCACCCACTGGTTTCTGCCCTGCTGGAACCGTCGGTTTTCGCGGTGTTTTTCCCTCTTGAGTTTAGGGACGGACGGCTCGCTGAGCGCCTTTGTACGTTTCCGCCTATTTACCTATTTAACTGAATGGTTAGCCTACCGTCGGATTTCGGCAGCTTCAGGGTCTGTAACGTATTATTTACACTGCGTTATTTTGTGTCTTCGGGTCGGTTTATTGATTCCTTGGAGCCCTTTTGTGGCAAGGTTTTTCCGGGAGTGGTTTGCGATTACAGGCCGCCCTTCAACGGTTCGTTTAGCGACCGCTCAAAGTGTCCAACAGCACTGTGGGACACGTGACTTAGATGACCGTTTGTCACATTTCCGATTTTTGCAGGTGGATGGTGGGGATCCAAATTCAGATGCTTGGCACCTGGCTCGTATTTATGACAGTTGCAGTGTCCTGGGATCGCCTTTTGTGACCACCTGACAGGCAAAGGGGGTGGGGGAAGCCAGGTTCACTTAACAACCGGGTGACTAACTTATAAACCAGTGATTCCCAAAGTGTGAGCCGCGGCCCCCCAGGGAGCCGCGCTATCGTCATGGGGGCGCCGCGGAATATCTGCGCCCGCTGGGTCTGGCGCTGATGCGCCATTTCTGGGGCGTCTGGTGCGCATGCGCAGTTGCAGGTCGGATTTCCGGGGGAGCCGCAGGCGAAAAAGATTGGGAACCTCTGTTATAAACTATAGTGATTCACTTAACACGCGTGGCAAGAAAGGTCGAAAAATGGGACAAAACTCACTGAACCAATGTCTCACTTAGCAACATAACTTTGGGGCTCAATTATGTTTGTAAGTCGAGGACTACTTGTGCTTCTTTCCTAGGGCTCAGAGAGTGATTGACCCAAGGTTACCCAGATGGCTTTGTGCCTGAAGTGGAATTAAAATTCATGGTCTTTTCCATCCGGATGCATGTTAACCAATGCATCAAAGTGGTTCTTCTATCGCATATAGCTCTTGAAATTTTAGGTAATGTGTATAGAACAGTGTTTCTCAACCTCGGCAGCTTGAAGATGGGTGGACTTCAACTCCCAGAATTCTCCTACCAGCTAGCCTGGCAGGGGGATTCTGGGAGTTGAAGTCCACTCATGTTGAAGCTGCCGAGGTTGAGAAACACTGGCATGTAAATGGAGCAATCATTGGATGTGTTCAGGCAGAGACTGGATAGCTATCTGTTACGAATGCTTTCATTTTATATTAGCAATATAGCAATAGCACTTAGACTTACATACTGCTTCATAGTGCTTTGCAGTCCCCTCTAAGTGGTTTACAATGTCAACATATTGCCTCCCCCAACAATCTGGGTTCTCATTTTACTGACCTCAGAAGGATAGAAGGCTAAGTCAACCTTCCTCTGTTCATAATGATAATTTTCATAGCTTGCCTTTTAGCAAGATACACAACATATAGCCAGTTGAAAAATAATTAAAACTTAAGGTAACTAATAATTATAGACCTTTGTACAGTAAAAATTTAGAAAAAACATAGTTAATGAAACCAACCAGTTTATGGCTACCAAAGCTCAGGTTCCATGCCCTTCCAAAATTGCCAATAAAATGCATTGTTTAAAAAAAATCTGTAAAATAGTAACAGTTAAAATCTATATGTGACCAGATGATTTATGTCTGTTGAATAGGGGATGGGACTCTGTGGTTAAAAGGCCTCTCTCAGTTCAAGGATTACATCAGAAATTGGTTCTGAAGGAACAGCATTTATTTAACTTCAGCTTCAATTCAAAGTGCTACTTAGTTAGAAATCGGTGTGTGTGTGTGTGTGTGTGTGTGTGTGCACTATGGAAAGGTTTTTTGAAGTCACCAAGGAACTCAGTAAAGGATTGGAGAACTCAACTCCTTATAATTTCTGCTTACATGCTCTTTCCAATAATAAACACACTGATTATCATCTGAAGTTGTTTTGACACTTTGCAGTGTTTTACTAGTCATTAAATTAAACCATTTTCTGAGCTTGCATGATAAATTGAACCACAAGTTGACCACATAGGCTTAGTTTGCTTACTAGGTAGAACACACACAAAAAGCAGACCCAATATTAAAAGTAGTGAAGCTTAGCATGGCTTGGTGAGGGACTGTATGAACAGTGATGCTTTCTCCTCTTCTCAGAGCCAGCAATTAAAAGGACAGGCCTTGGACATAATGAAGCCATTCATGGGCCAGGTACTGATTTGAGATGAAAGGGATGAAGCCTTCTGCCAAGGCTGTTATGGAAGAGGAGAAAAAAGGTATGGATGAGTTTTGAAGACAAACAAAATAATGTGGGCATAATGGAGCTTATGGATTTTATTTGTTTATGTATAATGTATTATGTATAATGTGTACTAGTTCTATGTTTTTATTGGATATTTTGTAAACCATTGGGAATGTTTGGGGAATCTGATGGTAAATTATAACCGTAAGTGAATGATAATAATATTATAACAAATATATTCGGTCTCTCTCTCCTTAGAATTAGAAAGATATTTCTCCATTTGGAATATATCATGTTTTCCTGCTCTCTCTTGATTAGAGAGTTGTAAGTTTCTAACGATTTGTTAAAATCATATTCATATGTAATAGTCCCACGTAGAAATAGATACTGTACAGCATCCTTTGTCTGTGAGTGCAAATGACCTATTCTGTCACTGCTTCTTTTTAATTCAGTAATTTGAAACCATTATTATATATCTGATTATTATGTAGTCTGATTACAAAAGGAGAAAGGAAGCAAAAGAAAATTGTCTGCCTAAAATTTTTATTTACAATGCAACTGTAGCGACGGATACTTTAGCTGGTTAACTAATTCACCCAAACTTGAAGTCATGAGCTCAGATAATAAGATTGTTTCTTCTTGGCATTTTGCATAGCCACTTTGTAGTTAGTTTTATTTTGTGTTAAATTCAATCTTTTTAAGAGACTGGGCAAACAACTACAAAATGTAGATATTATTTGATTGATGTTTTTATTAGGAGAGTTGGTTTAGTATAATGGTTGAAGTTAGGGTTAGTTCTGTAAATTCTATGCCCATCTTGGACATGATGCAACCTAGGTGATTTTGAGCTAGTCACTTTCTCTCAGCTGTAGGAAAGGAGGAAGTGACAAGTCACTTCTAAAAATATTACCAAGGAAGCTATAGGGACCACTAGTCCAAGAAGTCACTAAAAGTCAACATTGACTTGAAGGCACATGCATACACAAAATCATTTTAGACTATAGCTGCATATATCTTAAACCTATATTTCCTTTTTAAAATCTGTAAATATAAAAAATCTATCTTGGTATCTCTCCCAAGCTGGAGATTCTCACTCCAAGGCAAAGCATAAGATGGAACAAGATGATGAAGACGAGTACAAACAACTTCCCAAAAAGAAGCAAAAAGTTTCTGGTGAGTAGAGTAGTTTTCCCAGTTTTCTGTTTGGCATAGATTAGGAGACCATAAATATTTGTTTCCTTTGATGGATGAAGTTGATCCAGTCTGTGTATGCTACTTTTTCTTTTTCTTTTATCTTTCCGTAATGCCAATTTGAGGATCTTCAGTATTTAGATGAGTTTTGCTCAGGTGTAAATGAAAAATCTCACAAGTGCTTGCCTTTCTCCCAGGAAAAAGACAGCCAGTGGGAAAACAACCTAGTCCAAAGTCCAAAAAGTGCTCTAGAAAGTCAGAACCATCAACATATGCAGCAGGTAAGATGCAGAATCCCATAAAAAATTCTTGTAAGAAAGAATATATGAACATTGTAGAAATAACAGTTAAAAGCTATCACAATTTAGGACTTAACAGTATTGGAAAAAGCTGATACATCTTTCCATTTTCCAGAAGAATTGGAAAAGGAGACTTGGCGTTTTACATGTGCAGCTAAAAAAGGATTACTATACTGCCAAAGGCTTAGTAATAGTATCAATATAAATGCAATACTAAAGATACCTACATAAAGCTATAAGAAGAGAAATCCTACCTAGTGCTTTTCAGGCAAAGGTCTGTGGAGATTCTCAGTCATCCAAGTCATGGTTGTTCCAAAGGAGCCTTTTTTCAAACAGCAATTGGACTTCATTGTTTTTTCTTGAAGACATTTCATTTCTCCTCCAAGGTGCTTCTTCAGTTCTAGCTAACTGGTGGAAAAGGAAGGATTTATGATGCTCCTTCAATGGAATGAAATGACAAAGTTGCTTCTCTTCTCTCTCTGTAATGAAAGTGCTCCTACTGGATTTTTTTGTGGATTTGACAAAGGCTCAGTTGGGATAGCCACAAGCTTTGAGTGCTTCGTTGATGTGTTTTTGTTCTTTCTCTTTCTCCTTTCGCTATGAGAAACGAGGTTGTCCACTCCAAAGACAAAACACCCAGCACAGTGTTGAATATGTAGTATAATGCAGTGAGGCATTGCAGACTTGTACATTGGGGAAACAAAATCTCTTGTTTACAATGCAGTCCTTTCAGCAGTCCCAAGATGGTTCCATACTCCTTTGCACTCTGATTCAGGTACTCTGGAAACACGGATTAACCCCCAAGTGATTTCAGTGACTCTCATGGTGTTAACAACTGGCTGATTGAAACGAGTATAAATCCTTCCTTTCCCACTTAGAACTGAAGAAGCTTCTTGCAGAAGTGAAACATCTTCAAGAAAATGCAAGGAAGTCCAGTTGCCATTCCAAAAAAAAAAAAAAGCACCTTTGGGACATTTTCAGGCAAAGCTATTTTTGCAGATAATGGCAAAGCAATTTAATTTTGGAAAGAAAGATGCCTTAGAGCAGGGGTGTCAAACCTGATTTCATTGAGGGATGCATCAGGATTGTGTTTGACCTGCGGGGGGGCAGGGCCTGGGCGGGCATCTTGATGTCACTCATGTTGGGGGCATCTGTGGTAGCCCGATTGCTCTGCAAGCAGAAGTCCAACCCTCCTGAGCTCCATTTCGTTGCAGAGGCTGTCGCAGCCAAAAACAGAGCTCGGGGGTGGGGTGGGGGCTGCACGCAGCCCTCCCGAGCGCAGTTTTCACTGGCAGAGGCACCACAGGCTGGTCCTTCGCTGTTTCCAAGGTGGCCCCCTGGGCCAGATCCAAGCATCCCATGGACTGGATACGGCCCTCGGGCCTTGAGTTTGACACTCCTGCTCTAGAGACAAATGACGCCAATACAACTCTT
Source organism: Ahaetulla prasina (assembly GCF_028640845.1). Classification (NCBI taxonomy): domain Eukaryota; kingdom Metazoa; phylum Chordata; class Lepidosauria; order Squamata; family Colubridae; genus Ahaetulla; species Ahaetulla prasina. The sequence goes on from NC_080539.1 coordinate 29,273,081, forward strand.
CTCTGACGTTCATTAGAACGTCTTTCTCTGCATAGCAAATTGCAGCCAAAATCTTTCTGAGAGAATAGCCTCACTTCTTAATACTTTGTAGTTGACTTAGACAAAAGACATATCGAGTCGAAATAATGCTTTACCCAATTCTTGTTTGATAGAGGAACACATTGGGAGATACTGGGTTGTCTTGCTGGAAATTATTTGACAAAAATTGGCTGGCTGTCTATTAATAAAACTCTAAGTTGGATCCTGTATTCATCAAGGTTTGATCTAGCTCATTTCCAAGATCATCTAAAATTCATTGGCTCTGCTTCCATAAGCAGGACATGAACTTTGTTCCTCTGCAGTGGCTGGAATGTAGGAGTACTCTGCCTCTAATCCAGGAAGTAGCCCATATAAGCATAATGAATATATGCTTCCTTTGCCTGTCCTCGTTCTCGCCATCTACTGCACCATGCCTGATTTTGTATTCCTATCTTTCTCTTTACTCACCACTTCTCTAAACTAAATTGCCCCCACCACCATTTTTATTGTGCTGGAGGTGCTTTAACCCTGCCATTTTGGTGGTTCTGTTCTGACCTTGTCGCTCTTCAAAAGGAAGGCCCAGTTGGGTTACCTACAGAGAAGATTAAAATGTTGAATCATCACCATCCTGTGCTCTGGCAGGAAGCTTAGAAGAGCAGTGGTACTTGGAGATTCTGGACAAGGGCCGTGTCACTTGCCCAATCTGCCGATGTGTAGTGAGGAAGACGGTGGAAGGATTGAAAAAGCATATGGCAAATTGCCACCAGGTGAGGAGATGGGAAATACAGTCCCTGTGATTTCTGTTAGGACATCCAAAGAAGGTCCAGCTATTCCAACATTTCATCTTTAGTCTGGGTGATCAGATAGTTATTTCCCTAACATATCCCAAACCATGTTTCCTTTGGCTTTTGAAGTTCTGATTAGGACACACCAGCTTATATACAGTGAAATGGTCAGAATGAGATAATATATTAGAAATTTAATTTTATATGTATTTCTGTTGTGCCCCTTCCTCTTTATTGATCCTTTATCAAACTAAAAAATGCCAAATATATTTTTCCTCATGTGGAAGAGATCCAAAAGTCGATCATTTTGATTGCTTAGTTATTTCCAGTTTTATACTATTCTTTTTATCATAAAACTGCACAATGTAAAAAGTGCAATAGCACGATAAACACGTCTAAAGATATTAGATTTCAGCTTTATTTTAAATAATTCTTCCTTAAATATTTAAAATTTCTCCAAAGGGAAATTCTATTTTATTGTTACTGCATATTGAATGAATATTCCCTGGTAAGATATCATTAGTTCAGATTCAACAATGCAAATGTAAGACCAGGATTTTTCCCCTTTAGGTACTGTTTCCTTTTTGAGTTGTATTTGCCTTTTAGTTTAGTTCGAAATCCGTATTTTGAAACGTATACATTTGTGCAAGAAAGGTGTTTTAGGTGAAATTCCCCTAATTGTATAGAACGGGGGTCTCCAACCTTGGGAATTTTATCAGAATTCTGGGAGTTGAAGTCCACCAAGCATAAAAGTTCCCAAGGTTGGAGACCCCTGGTATAGAATGAGGATATTCTATAACGCTAAGATCGAACATCGTTCAGTACCATTGAGTGGAGGGAGAGCTGGGCTAGCACATAACCATTTCAGCTTAAACTCTTGGCTGTCTTAACACTTTCTATTCCTAGGAGATGTTCACATGTCAGCACTGTGGGAAACAGCTGCGATCTCTTGCAGGAATGAAGTATCACATCATGGCAGATCACAACAGCCTGGTATGGTGCAAAAGTATATATCTATAAAAAGTCTTGTCTAGGAAAGACCTTGGTGCTCCCAGGATAGTCCACTTGAACATTTAAGCTACCTAGCACTTGGAAATTGGGGGTGACCCCCTCTGCAGCAATTTATTGCAGTGCTAAAACAATAGCTCAGTGCTTTGTTCCGAAACCCCTGTCGGGCCCCATGCCTCAGCAGCACTGAAAAAACAAGAAGTTCCTCATGGAGCCCAGTTGGGAGAATGGACTGAGACCCAAGGTCCTCCTGTGACTGACTTGCAGGGTTTTAAATGTCCCGTGCCTATCTTGCTTGTTCTTTGTAAGGTAAACTTCCTTTGATTTGCTGTAAATAGTAGCCCTGGGTTAGTCTTTCTCTTCTCTGCTTTTATGCAGCCAATTAGGAAGGAAGCCAGCCAGTTGGATAAGCAGAGCGAGCGAGAGTGTTTGCGGAGAGTCCTGAAGCGCATGGGGAAGCTCAAGTGCACAAGAGAGGTGAGCTTCAGCTACTAAGGTTGTGGGACATCTTTACAACTCAGATGGACTTTCCCAAGTCCCAAGAAGAGAACCTTTGCCTGTTCTTGGGGAGTAGTGGGCCAGGGGATTAGACTTGTCTTCTGGATTTCTGACCATAGGTAGGGAAAAAATAATGCATCTATTTTTTTCCCCCTCTCTCTCTCGGGACTCAGGAACTGACCACTGTTTTTCTCTGCCTGCTTCTACAGGGATGTACAGGCAGCTTCACCAGCATAATGGGGTATCTCTACCACACACAGAAATGTGGCAAAGCAGCTGCCGAACTGGAGAAGATGGCCTTAAAATGCCATCACTGCAATAAAGCGTATCGGTCCAAGGCAGGCCTTGTTTACCACTTGAAATCTGAGCACGGACCTGTGAGTTCTTTGGGGACTGAACCTAGGGAGAATGGCTGGGGGAACGGATAAGCTTCTGAGCATCCTTTTAGTTTGTCTCTTGACTTCTTCGCCTTCACGAGTCATCACGAGGATTTCAAGTCTTTTTTTTTTTTCTAAAAAGGACATACTAGGGCAGGGGTCTCCAACCTCTCCACAAGTCTTAAAGTTGCCAAGGTTGGAGACCCCTGTACTAGGGCACAGGATAATTGTGGCATGGGGAGGAAAAACCCGAGGCCCATGACAATATTCAGAAATGCTGTTGTGTCATAGTATTTCTGATTCTATAACAGGTGTCAAACTCACCACATCACGTTGCCATCACATGACTTATCACGACTTTTTTTTTCTCTTCGTGGAGCTGGGGTAGGTGTGGCCTACGCGTGACACATTCAGCCTGCTGGCCACCAGCTTAACACCCCTGCTCTATAATAAGAATCAATTCTTATTGTTCGATTCTCTTCCCAGGTCTTTGAGTAGTGACTGAAACAAATGTTACCTTGGCTTTTCCTGTCAGGTGTCATTTCTCCATGAAGACAGCAGGACAACTCCTCTGAAGGACCCAAGCATGGAATCAAGCAGCATAGGCAGAATCCAGAGGAAGTCTGCTAAGGTGGCTGCCTACTACCTGCATGAATTGGCTAATGAAGAACTTATAAAAGAGTGGCCAAAGAGGAAGGTCTTGCAGGATCTTGTTCCTGATGATCGGAAGGTACCAGATTTGCATGTTCTATAAAGAGGGAAATGTCCAACGTCTGTGTAGCTAAGAAATGAAATACCACAAGTAAAAATTGTGTTTGAGAGGAGCAAATCGGTGCTTGGGGCACATATTGCTCTTTAGTTACTCCAGATCAGTGGAGCATCCATGGCAAGAGTTCTATTGGTAGCTATGACTGTATATAAAGTTCTGGGAAGAGCTACTTTTCCTTATTCCTTCAGACAATGATCGAGCCTTTCCAGGATGAGAGGGGCATTTCCAGTTCTTGTGGTATAATTTGCCCTGTTTTTGAGATTGCGAAATAAATCCCAAATCTTTGTTCATGACTGGGAATCCAAGCTGATTTATTTACATCCTTCTTGGAATGTTGCATACATAGAGAGAAGCAAAGAAGCCCTTTGCTATATAATCCTCGGAAACTAGACCTGAACTAAATAGAAGTAGCTGGAAGATTGTTAAATTATTAAATCAACCCAGAGTTAGTGCAAACCATGCTTTGCTTAAATTATATGTACAAAAGCAGCTCTTTATGAACTTGATGTAACGTTTTCCATTCTTTCTGTGGGAAATGCAAGACTATTTGGGATGTTTATGATTAGAATTTGTCATTGGAAGGACTTTGTGCATCATTCCCAAGACTTTGATGACCAGCAGTTATCTGTCTCTTTTGTAGAGGTCATTGGAAGTTCTTAGTTTGATTTTGTCTGGGTATTCACGTTGTTGTTTTTTTATTGTAAACTACCCAGAGTCTTTTTACAAGTTGGGCATCCTTGACATGTAATCAATATAACCCATTCCAGTTGGCTTTAGCCTTGCTAACAGTTTCTGTCTTTTATGTTAGATTTTTCTAACCCTAACCCTAATATGTATAGTTGCTGGCAAATTGAGAGTTGTCTGCCTGAATATACATTGTGAGTTTGATTAGGTATTGATCTTGCCTGACATCAAAAGTCTTTTAAGAGGGGATGATTGGCTCAAACACAGTAGGTAGAAAGGGCAGCTTCATTTAAAAAGAATATAGAATAGAATAGAATTTTTTATTGACCAAGTGTGATTGGACACACAAGGAATTTGTCTTGGTGCATATGCTTTCAGTGTACATAAAAGAAAAGATACCTTCATCAAGAATTCTAAGGTACAACACTTAATAATAGTCCTAGGGTACAAATAAGCAATCATGAAATTATATCAATATAAATCATAAGGATACAAGCAACAAAGTTACAGTCATACAGTCATAAGTGGAAGGAGATGGGTGATGGGAACAAAGAGAAGATTAATAGTAGTGCAGATTTAGTAAATAGTTTGACAGTGTTGAAGGAATTATTTGTATAGCAGAGTGATGGTGTTCGGGAAGAAACTGTTCTTGTGTCTGTGCTCTATAGCATTGTTTTGAGGGTAGGAGTTGAAACAGTTTATGTCCAGGATGTGAGGGGTCTGTAAATATTTTCACAGCCCTCTTTTTGACTCATGCAGTATACAGGTTCTCAATGGAAGGCAGGTTGGTAGCCATTGTTTTTTCTGCAGTTCTAATTATCCTCTGAAGTCTGTGTCTGTCTTGTTGGGTTGCAGAACCAAACCAGACAGTTATAGAGGTGCAAATGATAGACTCAATAATTCCTCTGTAGAACTGAATCAGCAGCTCCTTGGGCAGTTTGAGCTTACTGAGTTGTCGCAGAAAGAACATTCTTTGTTGTCCTTTTTGGATGATGTTTTTGATGATGTTTTCTTCATTTAAAAAGAATATATAGAGATGACAGCACCAGCTCCTGAACCCTTAGTTTTTGCTTTTGTTCTGTTCTCCTATCTCAGCTCAAATATACTCGACCAGGGATGCCTGCTGTGAGCCAGGAGGTTCTGTGCAAGTGGAGGTCAGAAATAAAGACCTACAGACGGGTCCATTGCCCCAACCAGGTAACTATAGCCCCCGCCAGGTAAGATTGGATTTGGTGAGCAGGGAGTATGGTTTGCAGTTAAAATTAGTTCTTGTCCCCATCACAATTTCATTAGAAATGTGGTCCTGATTAACTGCAGTTAATGGGACAGTTTCATCCTATTTCCAAACTGACCCAAATATATAAGACACATCTGTGAAGGGCTCCTTGGAGTTAGTTGCACAATCTGCAGATCTGTGAATTTTTTTTTTTATTATCTCTCTTTCTGTCATATCTCCTCTACAGGCACAAAGGAAAGCCTCTTTCTCAAAATCACACCAACTGATCAATGGTGGTTATAGCTTGCGTGAAATCTTTTTTTCCTCATAGTTGTCGGCCTAGGTCACTCGACCTTTACATAGTGATCCTTATTTCTGTTTTGTTTCTCTCAAGGGTTGCGAATGTGTCTACGGCAGCATCTCTGGTCTTAAGGCCCATCTGGGCAATTGCACCCTGGTATGTATCAGTTGACAAGCTTGTATGGAGGCCTTCTCAGTTGTTGCCAAGAAAAGTCCTATGAAGCAGGGGAAACTAGGCATACGATCAATTCCGACATGTTTTCTGCCGGACCTGTCCTCTCCAAAAGATTCATATTTTGTATGTAAGACTTTGCCCCCTTAAGTGATATCAGCATGGCTCCCTTGCTTAGTTTGTGGAAAACGTTACCTTTGAGCAGGGGTCTCCAACCTTGGCAACTTTAAGCCTGGTGGACTTCAACTCCCAGAATTCCCCGGCCAGCTTTGCTGGCTGGGGGATTCTGGGAGTTGAAGTCTTTCAGGCTTAAAGTTGCCAAAGTTGGAGGCCCCTGCCTTTGAGGACAGAAAGAAAATTTTGTTTTTCCTCCAAACTGTTTCACTCGGATTTTCCCATGAATAGGAAAAGGGTTATGATGCTTTAGATGTGATCAGCGTCAAGAGGAAAGCCACAGTATTACAAAACTCCCCAGAGTAAAACCTCTTGCTTATTCTCACTTCTTTTCCTTAATGTTCACTGTCATTGCTAGGAATGGTCATGATTTTGTCTTTCCTTAATTACAGGGCGAGTTTGTGGCTGGGAAGTACAAGTGCTTGATTTGTGAGAAGGAGTTTGTGTCTGAGAGTGGGGTCAAATACCACATAAACACTGTGCACTCTGAGGTGAGGAGCTGGTCTCAAAAGCATGGACCTGTGTGTGTTTGCACACACGCCATGGTTTTAGGCCTTTTTTCTGCCTATTCTTCACGGGTGGGAGAGGGACAAGGGTTCAAACATTTTCCTGTGCTGAGAGTCAAGGTCAGGGGTGGGCTGCTGGGGGTTCGCAGGGGTTCGGGAGAACCTCTAGCTAAGATTCTGTGCAGTTCAGAGAACCCCCAAATCCCACTCCTGGCTGACCCTGCCCACCCTGCCTTTCCCAGGAGTCCCCACATGGTCCATTTTTTTTTTTTAATTTACATTTATATCCCGCCCTTCTCCGAAGACTCAGGGCGGCTTACAGTGTGTAAGGCAATAGTCTCATTCTATTTGTATATTTACAAAGTCAACTTATTGCCCCCCCCCCAACAATCTGGGTCCTCATTTTACCTACCTTATAAAGGATGGAAGGCTGAGTCAACCTTGGACCTGGTGGGACTAGAACCTGCAGTAACTGCAGGCAGCTGTGTTTTAATAACAGGCTTCTTACAGCCTGAGCCACACCGCGGCCATTTTGGATGCAGTTAGGTGCAGGGCGCACACGGAGGCTCGGGAAGGGCGAAAAACGGGCCTACCGGAAGTACGGGAATTTCAGGAAGGCCCCTGGAGCCTGGGGAAGCCGATTTCACCCTCCTGGAGACTCAAGGAAAGCCTCCAGAGCCTGGGGAGGGGAAAAAGCCGCCTCCCCATGGTGGAGGAGGCCAGCTAGGCCCCACCCACCATGGCCACACCCACCCAGCAACTGGGCAGAGAACCCCTTGCTAAAATTTTTGAAGCGCACCCCTGCTCAAGGTCATCAGTGTGTGTCCAGCATTTGTACTGTGCCTCTTCCCCTCAGGACTGGTTTGATAACACAAACCCCACTAAGAGCTTTGAAAAACTGGTAAAGCTGCAGCAAAAAGAGGCTGAGCAAAAAAGGCAACGCAAGAAGCACACCTCCAGTCGGAGCCGTAAGAAGAAGCTGCGGAGCGCCACTGCAAAGAAGTCACCAAGGCTAGGACCAGATCAGAACCAACGGCAGGGGGTCAAAGTCAGCCATTCTAAGATGGCAGACTGTGAAACTAGGAGCCTGGAAGAAGAGGATTCTCTCCCTTTGAAATACAGTCACAGAAGGGTGAAGAAATAGCCTTTTGCAGAAATTTCTGCTTTGCAGGACAGGTACAGCAGGAGTATCTTATATTTAGGGAAGCATGTACTTAGCAAAACTTGGGAGGAAGAAGAGAGAGGAGAGAGAGGATTCGTTTGAGGAGTGAAATCGAGCTACTAACAGTCCTACTAGTTACTAGTTGGCAACTTTAAGAGATGTGGACTTGCTGGCTGAGGAATTTGGGGAGTTGAAGTCCACCCCTCTTAAAATTGCCAAGATTGAAAAATGCTGTTCTAGATCAGGGGTGTCAAACTCACATTGTCACGCAGCGTCACGTGACGTATCGGGACTTTTTTCCCCCTTCACTAAACCAGGCATGGGTGTGGGTAGCACATGATGCATCCAGCCCACAGACTGGGAGTTTGACAGTCCTGTTCTAGATGAAATCTGGCCATTTGAACTAGAAATTTTTGCCAAGTTGTTCAGAGTCATTCCATTGCATGCGAGAGGAGAAAATATATTTTAAGTTCTCAAATATAATATGTAAGAATCTAGCAGGGGCAGGGCTTGGGAGTCAATTGATCTCAAATTGCTCCCCAAATCCCCACTCAATTATTTGAGGCTTTTTTCCCTTTGAAATGTTTCAGCAGCTAAAATTCCAAATGCTGGAATGAGACCCATCTTGGAAAGGAGAGGGAGGATTTTCCATCTTCCCTAAGAAACAGATATCAATAAATTGGAATAGATATAAGATTTTTCCATGGCAAACACAGCCCACGTTTTCTTTTTAAAGGACTGTAAAAGTGACTGCAGCTATAGCATTGTCACTTGGAAATAAGAAAGGCATGTTTCTTAATCACAGGAAATGGGAAACGGAAGAAATTCTTGGCTTGAATTCACCTCTTGCAAGTTCAGTGAAGATAGAGAGTAGAGTGTCTGGGAGAAGAACTGGTCAACAGTATGAGTAAGAAGCCTTCCCTGAAATTCAACTGTTCCAGTCTAGTTGCAGTAAAACAAGATCTGTTATATACTGTTACATACTGAGCCAAGTGCTTGCATAGGATTAAGTTGCAACATATGCTTATGAAATATTATACCACAAAGAAAATAAAGTTACTAATCACTCTAGTTGTGTGTTTTTTGTATCAAAATTATCATTTACTGTTACTATCTTAATAAAAAGCAAACAAGAACTGAATTCCTTCCAGTGAATTGAACACAAGAGTGGAGAACCTACACAAATGGGCTGGACTCATCTAATTAGCAATTATATTTAATTCAAATTGATCTGGCCTTGCTTGTGGCTAAATTAAGTCCCCTTGTATTGTGCAAAAGTATTTCCGAAATAATTAATTGACTGAGCCCTTTCTCTTCCCACCTCACTGGGTCCCACACCTTCCTCCCTATCTCTCTTAACATGGCTCAGTCCTTTTTCCTATAGATCTCCTTCAGGAAGCAGCCAATCCACAGCATGGCCTTCCTATGCCGAAGCCGTGTGGTGCCAACCTGGAGGTGGGCACCATTTTGGAAGCCGGCCCCATGACAAGTGGGAAGATGCACTAGGTCTCCCTAGATTTTCCCCACCACCGAGGTACCCCATGCTCCACCTAACAACCTGCGCAGTTGCTTAACAACTCCAATAGCAAAAGCAGGATCAAAAAATAAGGCAATTCAAGTGCTTCACTTAATAACACAACTGCACCCATAATTGGAAAGTTCCATTATGGTCATACGTCATATGTAGTAATGCTAATAAAGCTTCTCAAGGGAGCATACAATGGGATTACCGTATTTTTTGAAGTATAAGATGCACTTTCCCCCCCCCCCCTAAAAGAGGGTGAAAATTTGGGTGTGTCTTATACACCGAATGTAGCCCCGCCCACCCTTTGGCCTCTGCCTCCCAGCAGTTTACCTCCTTGCAGCAAACAGCCTGTTTCAGCTTCAGCACAACCAGCAATTTACCTTCTTATAGCAAACAGCCCGTTTCAGCTTCAGCAAAACCTGATTAGCACAAGCAGTTGTTTGTTGCAAGGAGGCAAATTGCTGGGAGGCAGGGTTTTTTTTCTTGTGCTAATCAGGCTGTGCTGAAAATGAAAGTAAAGCATGCTGTTTGCTGCAAGGAGAAAAATTGCTGGGAAGCAGAGGCAGATTTTTTTTCTTGTTTTCTTCCCAAAAAAGGTAGGTCCATCTTATAGTCCAGAACGTCTTATACTCCAAAAAATGCAGTATTTCTCTGATAGAGTGCATTATTATTAAGAAGTTTTTATTCAGGACCACTTGCAGATAAAGATTGAGCCTCAAGGTAAGGAGCTCCAAAACACATTGTGGGCATTGGGAAGGTCGTCGTTTGGGATGGTTAAAAAGTCATGAAAGCATTAACCTCACTCAGTAGGTCTGGCATTACTTTCTCCTTTCTGTAAAACAGTCCCCAACAGGACTGCTTATTTCAACTTTATCCCTCAGCCTCCATGGATTATATTTTAAACTGTCCTTCCCTTTGTATACCGAGTCTCTGGCAATGTGAAACTATAGTCATGCAGTAGGACAAATTCTCTTGGGCAAAGTATTCAGTCAAGCCCAATTGGTTCATATTAACATTTTATTAGCCTCGGGAAAAGAAAATAATCAGACAACATAAAATAAATGAACAAGTTAAACACTAAATTATCTAAAAAGTAAAGAGCTATTAAATCTATTAGTATATGCAGGCTACATAAATCAGTGTTAATACTCAGAAGAATTCCATTTTAAAAAATGACTCCTATGATGATGGGAAAGAAGAATTTGATCCCCACTCATATTCACACATGCTTAACTTGTTTTCTGAAATCAATTCTGTATAAAAAAAACATTTTTTTAAAGTTTGATAGTACAAGCTCTCATCAATTGGCCAAATATGCTACATTTGGAAAGCCTAAGGTTGTGTAAATGCTGTGTCAATGCATTTTCTAACCTTTTATTGACTTAATAGCAGCTGAGATACTGTTTTCTGTATAGTAAATTTGATACAAGTTTCTGAAATTGAGATACTTGCATGTATAATATTTGACATGGGAGATGAAAAGCAATGATCCTCCAACCATACAGAAGGGATGAATTTGGGGATATTTTCAATGCTATCCTGGTAGGAGATGCTCATCCTTCTTGTATGTCTGGAAGATGCTTGGTAGTCTATCATTGTTCGGGTTCAAGAATCCTAAGTGAGGGAATGAGAGGGCTGGTTTCACTTAGCAGTTATAAATGGGGGTGGTGATCCACATTCCAATCACTTTATTTGATTTTTTTTATCAGTGTTTGTTATAAACAAAATTATAAAATCAACTTTTTGCTCTACGTTCCTATTAATTCAAATCATTTCTATAACAACAAAATTTAAAATCAAAATATCATTATTTTCTGTTTTGAGAGTAAAGTCCAGAAGTAGTTTCCAAATGGAAACAAAACTAGGTAAATTCTTCTTTTTAATTAAAGTAGTCAATTAGTTGCCTCCAGTTTTGGTCACCACGATGTAAAAAAGATGTTGAGACTCTAGAAAGAGCACAAAGAAGAGCAACAAAGATGAATAGGGGACTGGAGGCTAAAACATATGAAGAACGGTTGCAGGAACTGGGTATGTCTATTTAATGAAAAGAAAGACTAAAGGTGACCATGATAGCAGTGTTCCAATATCTCAGGAGTTGCCACAAAGAAGAGGGAATCAAGCTATTCTCCAAAGCGCCTGAGGGCAGGACAAGAAGCAATGGATGGAAACTAATCAAGGAGGGAAACAACCTAGAACTAAGGAGAAAATTCCTGCCAGTTAGAACAATTAACTAGTGGAACAACTTGCCTCCAGAAGTTGTAGATGTTCCAACACTGGAAGGTTTTAAGAGATTGGACAACTATTTGTCTGAAATGGTATAGGGTTTCCAGCCTGAGCAGGGGATTGGATTAGAAGACCTCTAAGGTCCTTTCCAACTCTGTTATTCTATTCTATTCTATTCTATTCTATTCTATTCTATTCTATTCTATTCTATTGTCATTTTTGCCATCTCAACTCCCTCACTTATTTACCATTTCTCTTTTCATTGTGGAAATTGATAGATCTTTCCATTTTGAGCAAATAAAAGTTTTGCTGCTGTCAACATATATAGTAACAAAGTCCCATTTTTTTCAAGTTCTTTATCCAGCAAACCAAAAGACTTCTGGTTTCAGTTTTATTTTTGTTTTAAGAACCTTCTGAATTAAAACAAAAATCTGGTCTCAATATTTCTTTGTTTTGCCATAGGTCTACCAGAGATGGTAGAAAGTACCCTTTTTACAAATACATTTCCAACATACATTTGACATTTCTTTATACACATCTTTGACCATTTCTCAGGCACCAATGATACATCATTTTAAAACAGTTTCCTTTCAAATTGTAGTTGAATATAAACTTCATTTGACAACATTTTTTCCTATTGATCAAGCATTATATTGCAACCAAAGTTCTTTGCCCATTGAGTCATACAGTCTTTTCGACAGTTCACGTTTTGGTCACTTTCTAATTGGATTACTTCAAGGGTATATAAATTAATTCCTCCTTACAAAAATAATCCAAACCATACCAACTAATCAACGCTGTGCCAGTCCCTCTGTTAAGTGTTCAAATGGTCTTGGCTGAATGCAGTTTCTCTGGCCATTGCATTTCACTCCTCCTGCAACACAAGGCCAGAACTTCTACCACTCAACCGGCCACGCAGATGGGCCAAGTCCTGCAAACAGCCATGCTCCCGCCACAGCTGCTCCATTTGTTTCTGCAATCGGTGCTTGTGTTCCTGCAGCTTCTGTACTCGCTGGACCAGCTGGTGCAGCTCCTTCTTCAGCTCCTTATTCTGCTGGCAGACTGTCTGGCTGTGCTCCTGCAGGCACCTCAAGGCCAACTCTTGCACCTGCTGAGCCAAGCCGTCCACTTTCTGCCCTGCCACTTGTTCCTGGGCCATCTTCTCTTTCAAGGCTCGTATCTTGGCTGCCTCCAGGTGCTGCATATGCTGCTTCTGCACAGCCGCCAACTCCTTCTGCAGCTCCCGAATGAGGGATGTCTGCTTTTCTTTCAGGGCTTGGACCTCGTGTAGACCTTCCAATTCAGAGCTGAGGCGGGCCAGCTCAGCTTCCTTCTGGAGCAGCTGTTCCTGCAGAGCTGCCTCTTGCTCCTGGGAACGGGCAATCACTTCTTGGTGCTGCTTCTGGATTTGGCGCAGCAACTCCTGGTTCTCTTCGCTTAGAGAAACCACAACACCCTGGCGCCTTCGGGCACGCTTGGCTAGGTAGCCAGCAAACTCCCGGCTCTCATTCTGGAGATCTTGTGCCTCTTGCTGGAGGAAATCATATTGTGCCCTCAGCTGTGCCCTCCTCCTTCTCAAATCCTCCAGGTTTCGGCAGATGCTCTCGTATTCCTGTTGCACTGGCAGCAGCGAGGCATTGTCTGGCATGGGTTCCACAGTATTCTTGGGAGTGGCCCTTGAAGCTGTGAGCTTGGACCTGGCTGGCTGTGCTTTCTTTTTCTTTCGGGGCTTCGGAGCCATCACTGGAGAGCTGGAAAGCAGATGGACATTATGTTAAGGTCAAGAGAGTGTTAGAAGGAAAATCCATCTGGTTTAGTTCCAAGCTGGGAGAAAGATGCTGGAAACAACATGGAGACCAGGGGTGAAATGCTCCCGGTTCGGACCAGATCAGTCGATTCAGACCAGATCAGTCGATCAGTCGGACCAGATCAGCGATGGCAGCGGGTGGTTTGGAGAACTGGTAGCAAAAATCCCCACCCTCCCCCATCCATGCCAACCCAATCTCCCAGTCGCCCAGTTGCTCGCTTGCCCGCTTGCTGCTTCTTTTTAAAAATGCTTTTAAAAGGTAAAAAAAAATGCTCTGACAATCACAGCTGAGCTGCCTGATCATCAGAGCCTTTTTTTACTTTTAAAAGCATTTTTTTACAACCTATTTGGGCGAATCGGTTGTAAAAAAATGCTTTTAAAAGTAAAAAAATGTTTGCGCGCCACAGCTGATCACCCTTTCCCTCCCCCATGTGCTGTTCTACTTACCCATGCCTCTTTTTGGCATGCACTGCATGCACACAACTCGCATTTGGTGTGTGGTGCGCACTGCACATGGGCACACGTAGCGTGCATGCACAGCCAGCAAACCGGTAGTAAACTGGTTCAGATTTCACCACTGATGGAGGCTGAAGGGAAAGAAAGGTTCTCTTTATTGATGAAGCAGAACCCCCAACCACATATTCTGGGAAGTTGACAAAATGGAGTTGAGAGTGGGTGGCTTTTATACTTTATTTGGGCTTTGTATTTGAGCTTCCTGTTCCTGTGCAAGAACATGTCCTTTAATATTCTTTCAGATTCCTATAGGGTCATGGCTGGCTCGATAGGCAAAAGGGGAAATGCAAATCCTAGGTGCTTGTCTGAGTTAATATGGTCAACCTTTTGTTTGTTGCTTATCTGAGTTTCTGTTTTGACCCAGTCTTTCTGAATGGATCAACAAAACTGCATTTCTAAAAGCTGGCCTCTTCAGTTTTTGCTTGGGACAGGAAAACTGGGGCTGGTTTCTGCCTCCCTTCAGATTTTTTAATTTTTCCTTTAGAGGAAATATTTTATCCTGCCTTTTTAATATTTCCCAAAATATTTCATTCTTCGGGGGGGAGGGGATTCCTACTAGAGAAAGCAGAGAGAAAAACCTTGACCGAGATTACAAGAGAAGGGAAGAACAAGGGCATTTGCTCCAACCACCTTGAGAGGCCAGATCAACCCAAGGCTCAAGCTCACGCAGAAATCCTTTCCTAATTTTTTGTGGGATTCAGGCTCAGCAGTTGAAAAGCTGGGCCAGGCAGAACTAAAGGGATTCTAAAGTCGGAAGAAGATATGAGTGAAACAGTGGTGGGTTTCAAAAGTTTTTACTACCGGTTCTGGGGGTGTGGCTTGGTGAGCGTGGCATTGCTTGGTGGGTGTGGCTTGGTGGGCGTGGCAGGGGAAGGATACTGTAAAATCTCTGTTCCCACCCCACTCCAGGGGAAGGTTACTGCAAAATCCCCATTTCCTCCCGATCAGCTGGGATTTGGGAGGCAGAGAATAGATGTGGGCAAGGCCAGTCAGAATTTTTACTACCAGTTCTCCAAACTACTCAAAATTTCTGATACCGGTTCTCCAGAACTGGTCAGAACCAATTGAAACCCACCTTTGGAGTTAAAATACACAAAATTATCCGCTACAACGTACTACTATTATTGCAGCTTCAACCGCAATAATACATGAGCACACAATAGATATAAACTCAAGGTAAACCGCTCCAAACTCGATTGCAGAAAATACAACTTCAGTAACAGAGTGGTCAATTCCTGGAATACACTACCTGACTCTCTTGTTTCATCCTCAAACCCCCAAAACTTTAACCTTAGACTGCCTACTGTTGACCTCACCCCATTCCTAAGAGGTCTTTTAAGGGGGCATGTATAAGTGCACCAGTGTGCCTATCATCCCTGTCCTACTGTCCCCATTTATTTGTACCCATTTCCTGTGTTCATATCCACATTATACGTATTCCTGTTAACTCCTACATGATTGACAAACTAACTAACTAAATAAATAAAAATCCAGAGGGCTTCATACAGCAGCTTATGAAGGAGGCAGTTAGTGTGAAGGATGTGATATGGAAGGGGGTGTTCTTTGTGGGGGGGTGAAAGAAGCTCAACAAAAAGTGTGTAGGGAGCCTACCTGAAAGTTCTTTTGCAGCTTTGAACAAATCCCTTGTGTGTTTTCTTGTTGCTTAGTGCCTGGGAGTGGGTGGAGCTAGGGGGAGGAGGGGAAGCGTGGCTTTTCTTTCATACCCATCTGGTGACTCAGGAGCTAAGATTGAAAATTCATCCTTCCAAGCAGTCTGGCTCGTCAGAGCAGCTGCTGCTGCTGCTAAGCTGAGGAGTTGGGTGACAAGACATTTCTATACATACACAATAGATATTCAGCCAGGCCAGCTCTTACTGCCGTTACAACGTTGAGAATAAAGCCTTAGTTTGTGTGCTTCTTGAAGCTTCTCCATTTGAGGGGTCTCTGAGCTTGGTTGCTTTCTTGCCGATGTTTCATCATCTAAACTAGGCAACATCATCAGTGCTGCACTGCACAGCCCTGGTGATGTTACCTACTTTGAGTAATGAAATGCCTACAAGAAAATAACCAAGGACTTCATTTCGGCTCTAAGCTATAAATATTGTCCTTTATTGGCTTCTCCATTTGTTCAGCCATTTGGCGGAGTGAAAACCCTCAGTCTTAGTCACCTTTGATGAGGTGTTGGCAATGAGAGCAAGTGAGTCCTTTGTTTATATTACTTGTCTATCTATCTATTTTATTTATTGATTTATTTTATTTAGCCAAGCATGTATTAGATAACAGATATGATAATATAATATATTATGAATACATGAGATGGATACGAATAAATGGGGAAAGTAGAACAGGGACGGTAGGCACGCTGGTGCGCTTATGCACGCCCCTTACAGACCTCCCGAGGGCTTCATACAGTAGCTTATGAAGGAGGCATTTAGTGTGAAGGAGGTGATATGGAAGGGGGTGCTCTGCTGGGGGGGTGGGGGAAGAAGCTCAGCAAAAAGTGTCATGAATGGGGTGAGGTCAACAGTAGACAGTCTAATGTTAAAGTTTTGGGGGTTTGGGGAAGAAACCGCAGACTCAGGTAGTGCATTCCAGGCATTGACCACTCTGTTTCTGAAGTCGTATTTTCTGCAATTGAGTTTGGAGCGGTTTACCTTGAGTTTGTATCTATTGTGTGCTCGTGTATTGTTGTGGTTGAAGCTGAAGTAGTCATTGACAGATAGGACATTTATACTACACTTAGGTCGGAGTGAAGACAGTGAAGTTCTAAGTTGTCTAAGCTCAAAATCCCAAGCCTGGTGGCATAAGGTATTCTGTTGCGAGCAGAGAAGTGGAGGACTCTTCCGTGAAGTATCTCTGGACTCATTCATATATATTATATACTGTATTTAATTAGATCAGCTTACACATATGCATGATCTCCTCTCTCTCTCTCTCTCCCCCTCTCCCTCTCTCTCCCTCTCTCCCCCTCTCCCTCTCTTTCTCCCACTCCCACTCCCTCTCTTTCCTTTCCCCTATCTCTCTTATCTCTCTGTCTCTCTCATTTCTCTGTTTTTGTCTCTCTGTCTCATATCTCTCTCTGTCTCTGTCTCTGTCTCCCTCGCCCTCTTCCCTGTCTCTCTATCTCTCTGCTTCTGGGAGTTGTTGAGAGTAGAGTTGAGGGCCCCTCTTGCTTCCACGAGACACTCTCTGTTGCAGGACCTTTTTAAATATGGATATTTAAGACTCCTGTGAATATTTAGGGTTCAACTGACTACTGGAAGGAAAACCGTAAACCCCAATAACTGTGGAGTAAAGACTTGTGCAAAGTTGGGAAAGGGATTTGAGGGGCACTGTCTGTCCCAATAGGTAGTGGATAAATCAATATAATCCTTCCAGGTTTGACATTTATAGTCTTGGACTGCAGTGTGTTTTTTCTTTTTGCTAAAGTGCTGGAGTTCAGCTCCATGTAGGCTGGCAGAAGAGATAATCCATTTGCAAATTGCAATTATTCTATCCACCGGGTGAGAACGCCTATAGTTAATTTATATTTCTGTTTTAATTTATTCTTAACAGGAGATTATGCATTTTAAGGTAGGATTCCTTTCCCCTCCCCCTTTTTCTCTTTATTCATTAAGATCTTTGGCATTTTCCTGGACTTGTTTGCAACATTATCTGATCTAATATTTGATGTAATTTTATCTAAGCCTCTTTTATGGTGGTTTTAAATCATCTCCAGCTTTCCAGGAGAAATGTCGGTCTTTTAACTCTCCTTTTCTTTCTTTTGAAGCAAGTACTTTAAGAAGTTTCTTCTAACCGTGATTAGCAATCACATTAATGGTGGCTGGTCCCATCCTGGGCTGGCAAAGATGTCTTCTAGTAGAAATACTTAAACAATTCCACTGTTAACTGATGCAGCCATCGAAGACCCTCCTGCCAAAACTTCCATCTGCTGTTTCAGCAGAAACTATGTGTCCAGAATGAACTTCAGATTATATATCAACCAGGGATGAAATCCAGCAGGTTCTGACAGATTCTGGAGAGCCGTTAGCGGAAATTGTGAGCAATTCAGAGAACCAGCAAATACCACCTCTGGCTGGCCCCAGAGTGGGGTGGGACTGGAGATTTTGCAATATCCTTCCCTCCCCCCCCCCGGAGTGGGGAGGGAATCAGGATTTGGCAGTATCCTTCCCCTAGAGTGGGGTAGGAATGGAGAGTTTGCAATATCCTTCCCCCAGGAGTGGGGAGGGAATGGGGATTTGGCAGTATCCTTCCCCTGGAGTGGGGAGGGAATGGAGATTTTGCAGTATCCTTTCCCTGAAGTGGGGAGGGAATGGGGATTTTGCAGTATCCTTCCCCTGGAGTGGGGTTGGAATGGAGATTTTGCAATATCCTTCCCCTGCCATGCCCATCAAGCCACGCCCACCAAGCCACACCATAACCACCAAACCACGCCCACAGAACAGGTAGTGAAAAAAAATGGATTTCATCACTGATACCAACTCCTTCTGGGCAACACCTCCCCCATTACCTACATTACAAACTTCATCAGAAAAGAGATATTGGAAGTTAGGTGGAAAGTTGTCAGGAATGGCATGTAAGGTTCTTCAGGAGGTGTGCTAGTGTCTCCTCCAAGGCGAACAATATTATTCAAAGAAGCATTGAGAACCTCCTGAATCCAGCTGCACACACTCTGCCTGGAAAAGACAAGAAAGGCAGGGGTCAAGCCAAGTTGAATGTGGTAACATTCAAACCATAGAAGAACTTCTCCACTTCTTCTGATACTTCATGTTCAAAAGAATCACAGATAATTCTACATGACATTGTTCCATGCATCACAGTAGACTCTGTCCATCTGGTTTCCAAATGAAAGTGGATCTGAGCATCTTTATCTGCTAAGAAACCGGCAACATTAACTGTGGTTTGGAATTGCGGTTTGCCCACTCTTCTCTAGAAGGGTCTGGGTTTCATGGAACAGGTTTGTGAGTCCAGAGTCTGGGAATGCAATAAGTGCGAAGAATTGATATTTTTTGCTCTTATTCTATTTTATAGATTCAGACATGAGCTCTTACTAGTGTTCAGTGTCCACTTCTGGTTGTACAGAGCTGTACATTCTAACAGTGGTTAGAATGCAGTAGTGCAGGCCACTTCTGCTGACTTTTGGCTGCCAGCAGTTTGGAAGTTCGATTCTCCCCGGCTCAAGGTTGACTCAGCCTTCCATCCTTCTGAGGTGGGTAAAATGAGGACCCAGATTGTTGGGGGCAATAGGCTGACTCTGTAAACTGCTTAGAGAGGGTTTTAAAGCAGTATATAAGTCTAAGTGCTATTGCTACACTTGGTGTGATATCTGCCTTCAAAAATCTAAAATTGCCCAATAACTTACAAAAGTCACGTTTTAAAAGAAATCCTTTTGCTTAGAGCTTAATAGCTCACTCCATTCTGAATCCACTTTGCATAAATTTGCAGTAACGTTTGGTCTTTTTAATCAAGAGGCATACAAAGGAGGCTAAAATATTCTCAATCACTCTCTCTCCTCTGCAAGGAACTCTGCATATGCACCTCAAACCAAATTTCAATTCAAGTAGCTCATATGTAACTAAATTTCTTTTCTGTGTGCTATTGTCTTTCCCTAATTCTCCTGCTTTTCCTTGTTTTCTGTAGGAAATTCCTTTTAATATTTGGACTTATGCCCAAATCATTTCAAGCTAGGTAAAGGTAAAGGTAAAGGTTCCCCTTGCACATATGTGCTAGGCCTTCCTGACTCTAGGGGGCGGTGCTCATCTCTGTTTTGAAGCCAGAGCCAGCACTGTCCGCAGACATCTCCATGGTCATGTGGCCAGCATGATTAAACTCCAAAGGCGCACTAAATGTTGTTACCTTCCCACCAAAGGTGGTCCCTATTTTTCTACTTGCATTTTTTTACCTGCTTTCGAACTGCTAGGTTGGCAGAAGCTGGGACAAGTAACAAGAGCTCACCCCATTACACGGCACTAGGGATTCAAACTGCAGAACTGTCAACCTTTTGACTGACAAGCTCAGCGGCTTAACCACTGAGCTACTGCATCCCCATTTCAAGCTAGAATTCCTTAAATTCAGGAAGACCCTCTCAGCTGTGGCTGGAGCAGCATCGGTAAGGACAGCATGATACAGTCAGCACTGCAACATATAAGATACTGAAGCCCCGGCTCTTTTGTGCTTTGCTTCGTGACACAATCCATATATAAGAAAGGGACAAAACTTGCAGCCATGACTTTCTTTCATTACTCTGAGAAAACCAGCAGCTCCTGCAGCTTCCCATGCATAGCAGTTCATTGGGATTATTATTTTTTTCCAGCTTCATTTCCAACACGAGGTGGTTGTTATATGGATAAAAAGTGGAGGAGTGATATTATACAGGCAGTCTTCGTTTACCAATGGTAATTGGGACCAGGAATTCTGTCACCAAGTGACACAGCAATAAAATGTGTGACGTCACGAACACTTGACAACTTGTGACAGCAGTTCTGGGAGTTCCAGTTACTATTAATAGAGGATTTTGCATGGCTGCAACCTCCTGCAGTAACATGATTGTTATTTGCAATCTACTGCTGGCTTCCCTCTTGACTTTGCTTGTCAAAAGATGGCAGTGAAGGTTGGAAATGGCAATCACATGACTGTGGGATACTGTGAGGTCTGAGCACAAGCTGGTCATCAAGCCCAATCATATGATCAAGGGGATGCTGAAATAAATGGCTGCAACTATAATTCACTGTAAGTACCACTAATTCAATGGGGGTTTTTAACTTGAAAAATTCAGTGACTGCGGGGATATTAAATGAGGACAATCATATATTGTAAATGTCTTAAAATAGCATGCATTCTGCTAACACCTGCACCCTACATCACAGCTATCTCTTGTATTTTTAAAGTATTCCCTAAAACTTTATATTCAGTTATATACATACAGAGTTTTGGACAAGAACATTCAAAACATGTATATTTTCTGGGCTGAAAAGGTAGTATGTTTGTTGGAGGATTTCGAACCAAGCATCTATTATTTGTTTGTTTGTTACATTTATATAGTTTACCATCTTCTAAAAAATCTCTGGATGGCTACCAATCAAAAGAGCAGACCAGATTAGGGCATTCTGGCAGATTAGGGTTGGCTTATAATAACAATTTATGAGTAATCTGTATTCAGGGAATTCTAGTAAATGAAGAGCTTATCAATAAGGTATTTGACACATCTATAATGTAAACTCAGAACTGACTCGAGGCATTTTTATGTCTGACAGAGTGGCAAATGGTGTCTCTCTATCCCTCCAACATTAAAGTAACTAGTAACTATAAAGTTACTATATACAATAATTTCTTTCATATCTATATATGTATTCTGAAAGAAATTATTATATTTAGTAACTTTACCATTTACATTAATACTGAGAAACAAAGAAAGCTGTCTAATAATTTTTATGCTAAAAGCAACCAATCTTATGTTTTGTTATTTATATTCCTAAATTGTAATTGTGGTATACATAAGCAAACAAACAAACAAACAAATAAATAAATATTAAATGCTTAGCCAATTTTATCATTATGAGTTTGCAACAAAACAAAGTACCACAACCCCTTTACAAGGGAATCTTGTACTGCTACTGGACAGTCAGCACCACATGGTGCCCTGATTCCATAATGCACCAAGAGGTGATCTGAGGCAAACAGCATATTATAGAAATTGGGACTTCACAGAGACATGGAAGGGTTGTGCAAATATAGAAAACCCAGTAGGCATTTTTGCCTTTTAAATGAAGTATAATTGTAACAAAGTCATAATTAAAAATTTGCTGTCTTTTATCTGTTATGTCTTTCATTATGCAAAGTTGTAATTTTAATAAGTCAGAAGAGGGGGAAATATTAAATATTTGTGGAGTATATTAACCACAAGGCCATGGAGCCTTTCAGTCTAGAAGTAACTCTTAGCTTTACTAACCTCCTTAAAGCTTTCATTGATCACTAACAGATGCTGACACAACATCTCTCCCAATCATTCCTTGCATTGAACTCTCCAAGGTCCTGAAAGTGTTGCCTTCCGCTGAATCCATTTTTATTTAAGCCACTCTGTAGCTGGGTTCACATATATTAAAACTGGCTGAATGAAACACTTTATCTGTGTCAATATAACATACTAAATAATTGTAATAACGGCTTGGTGTATACAGTGTGTCAAGGTAACTGCTGGATTCTCACAGCATATTGAGTCATGAACTACCCAAACCCATTTCAGCTTAGTCTCATGATGAATCCATGATGTGAGAATCCAAATTATAGATAGCTGAGCTTCCTCTGACTCCTCAGCCACGCCAGGCCGTTATTTCTTAATGACGTCTCTGCACCAGCTTGCTAATATAACTATTTTTTGTTGTTGTCAGCAGAGGGCGCAATATACCCAAAATTACTGTTTTTCCAACAAAGTAGAATTGATCAAGAGAGAGAATGAAAATGATTTGAGCAACTAGCAGGCAGGCAGGCAGGAAAAATGTAGAACTGTTACCATGTGAACCGCCCTGAGTCCTTCGGGAGAAGGGCAGTATAAAAATTAAATTATTATTATTATTATTGTTGTTGTTGTTGTTGTTGTTGTTGTTGTTGTTGTTGTTGTTATGTCAGTCTTTAGAGGGCAGAGCATTTTCTGTACTTCCAGTCAGCTGACCAACGAGATAAAGGATCATATCACTAAGCCACTTCTAGATTAATCATTGATGGTTTGAAAAACACAGATCAGAAACCTGGACCTTTCAATGCCCCTTAAAGGAGGATTGGGCAACTGAGAAGACCTGTGGAAGCCAGACTAAATAAGACAATGGCTTTTAAATGTCTAATTTGTTTGTTTGTTTGTTTACTTACTTAATTTGCTTTAGCCTAATTATTAGTCTGGAATAACATCAGTTGCTGAAACTTCATTAGCAGCTCAATTGCCTCTAAGCAGGAAACAAACTGTACTGATGGAGACCTCAAAAGTCATGTAATAGTTTATATAGGTGGGGAAATGTATAAATGTATAATATCCAGGAGGATAACTGCTGGAGGTGTACTACATTCTGACAAGAAGCAAAAGTACATACACCACACCATCTTCACACAAATGTACTTATAAAATTTTGGAAAGATGTGTATATGTGTAGGCAACATCTTTTAAAAATAAAGTTGCTATAAAACGGGTATGGAAAGATATACAGTCATCAAATGTAACAAAGAACAGGATTCTTCAGTGAGAAGATTGTCGGAAGAGACAAATGTGTTTTCATGAAGCTTTTCACTTACAGTATCTGTCTTGAATTGTTAGGAAAACTTGTGTCAAATTATTTCATTATTGGATATAAATGCTTTCTCTGTTACAGTACTTTGCATGTTTTTCTTTTTGCTGATTTTATTTCTCAAATAATGCTATCTTACTTTATTTCTTTACATGTTTGTGTCTATGTATGTAATTGTTGTTGTTTTTAAATTCCTCTGTAGTTCTCTGCCATCTCAGAAAATCTAGTGTGAAATCAATAGAGAACATGTGTAGCTCAATGCAAGATCCTTGGGGCTTTCTGAGCTTGGTTGTTTACTTGCAGATGTTTCATAATCCAACTAGGTAACATGGTGTAAATCTTTGGTGTTAAACAAACCTGTGCCTTGCTTTCACAGTTTCCATGGACATCTCCCACTAGCTAATAACAGCTACAGAGAGGACAGAAGATGATGGTAGGGCATCAAGGTAAAGACAGACAGTCTGCCTTTTTTGCCCCCACCGGGCATCTTTGCCGTCCAGAGTGCATGTCTCAACAAGTGGGCCTCCCGTGACAGTTCTCTCATCTAAAACGTCGCTCAGGATTTCTCCCCATTTCCGACGCCTACTCCAGATGTGTCCTGCTGCAAAAAATACTCCAAGAACGCCTCGGGCATGATCTGCAGGGGTCTCCCTGCTCCATAGGCGGCGTCTTCCAGTGCAGCCCAGCCTAGCCCAGCCCTGCTTGCTCAGGGACTGGCTTCTGCCGCTTGGCACTCCCGCAGACTCAAACCAACCATTGTTCGCGGGGCGAAGGGCGGAGCGCCGGCGCGGGGCCAGGAGGAAGAGGGGGCGTCCAAAATGACAGTATTCAGCGGTTCATGACTTGGCGTGGCTGGCAGGAGCGGCGGGGTTGAGTGGACTCTGCCGCCGCTGCCTCCACAGATCTGGTAGCGGACTTGGGTTGCAACAGCAGCAGCAGCAGCAGCAATAGCAGCAACGCGGAGCTCCGCGGAGATTCCCGGCGGCTTTGGGCCCGTCTGATGGAGCCGCCAAGCGGCGGCGGAGCAGGTGGCGGTTCGGCGCCGACCTCCGGCGCCGCTTTTGACTGGGGGAGCGTGGCGCTCGTCCCTGCGGCGGACACTGCGGTTCCCTCCGCGCGTCCCTCGCCACCTTGAGCGCCCCGGAGACGGCCGTCAAGACCCCTTTGTAGCGGGGTGCTCCCGACGAACCCGAAGCCGCGCCGACACCCCGCCCGACTCGATGAGCAGCTGCTGCATCTGGCCGCGGTCATGGCTCCGATTCCCACGTACCTCAATCCGGCCGCCGTCCTGGTCCTGGTCAGCTGGGACCTGTGCCTTGTGCGCGCAAGTAAGTGTAGGGGACGGGGGTGGGGGTGGGGTGAAAGAATCTCCCCAGTGGATCCAGACCAAGATCCCCACCCTGAGATTCCACCCCACCCCACCCCACCCCACCCCATGGCCACCTTTTCCAAAGCTTCCTCTTTCGGCGCCCTTTCCGACCAGCCCACTTCTCGGTCACTAGCCTTGGTGCTGAACTAGGTCTCTTGTGCCTTCCTGCTTCAGGGGCCACCTATACAGGGATAGTGTGACTCTGGTTTAGGGAGACGGGCTAAGGCCTGTCGGCCTGCCCGTGCTTCTACCGTGGGATGGTGAGAGACAGCTGTGTCACTGGACAAAAGAACGAAGTCCCTTTGGGACAATTCAGTTGTGTGAGGTTTGGAAGCAAGAAAGACCCTCAACACTTGAGTTGTCTTGTTCTCTTCTCAGAACTTCCCTACACAACCCTTCCTTTTGCCCAACATCAAAATCCCAGCCAATTTCATTAGAATAAAAGCTTGACTCAAGGTTGTTGCCATTTGGCCTTGCTAGGTCTTCTCTGAGGTCCTCATCCAAGTGCTCTTGTTTTGCCAGCTGCAAAGTTTTTTTTTTAAGAAGTATGTATTTGGCACCTTGCAACAAACACCAAAGCCCATTCCCCCCATTCATTTCAATTCTTGAGTCACCCAAAGTAAGAGAACCTGGCACTTGATAGAAAGGAAACAATCATTTGCTCCACTCCACTAGCCTGAGCTCAAGGCCCACATGAATCACAACCTCACTCACATACACATACTGGTGATGACTAACTCACATTTTTTTTAGCCTTAGCTATATATGAAATGCTATTTGCTGCCTTTGAAAGGTGGGGATGGGGTCGGGTGAGGCAATCAGAAGTAAGTAACTAACTTAATAGCTCAGGCAGTGGAGAGAAAAAAATGTCTAAATGGTATATCAATGCATTCCCTCTATGTAGGGACACACAGGCTGAGGCCAAAGTTCTGGCTCTGTCAACAGATGGGTCATGCATAGTCTTTTATATCTCAGAGCAGCATTTGGCTTAAAGGGTGCCCACTCCCATTCAGACAAATAGATTCTGGAGTTTTTCTTCTTGATTGTTCTGTGCTCATTGCCAAATATATCTTCTTGACAGTGTTAACATTTTTATGAATGCAAAGAGAGTAGCACTATTCATATGGTTTTATAGCTTACAATAAACCACATGCAATCTGCTAGGAAACTATTGATTTTGGTTTTCTAGCATAGCCATGTGGAAGGAATTCACACACATTTAGAGAAAATTGCAAAGCTTCTACATTAGCAAAGCAATTATACCCCTGACTGCTGCCAGCAAAGAACCTAGTACAATTTTCAGGATTTCTGGTCCACCTTAACTGGCCAAAAATTCTGGAAGTTTTAGTAATACATATCTGGAGATCACAATGTTGCAGAAATAACTGCATTGGCAGTAAAAACCTAAGAAATCTAATTCCCAGTTATTTTGTAAATCATCATGTTGTAGAGATAACTACATTGTCAATAATAACGTAACAACTCCCAGGTATTAATTTTTTAATAGTTATATTCCTCTTTACATTTGGTGTCTTCAAATGCTTTCTATTTATAAAAATAGAGTTAAAAATGAGATATTTACAAGCCTTGCAAATTTGGCCAGCTAAGCCAGGGATTCAGTGAAGATGACCACATGGTGAGATTGAGAAATTCTGCTGGACAGGAGCAGGTAATTTAAATGATCAAGAAAGGCAGGTCTGTTGCTCAAGGAAGAATAGGACAAGGACCAGCAAAGGGACAAAGCCAGACAGAATAGTGATACAAATGGCTTCGTTAATGAAACGTGTGAAATATGAGAGTATAACAGAGTTCAAGTAACAGAGCTAATGGGTGTGTTGCCCCATTTGTCAGAAAATCAGCAACAGATAATAAAGTGAAAACAGATGATGCAGAAAATGTGCTACAGGCCAAATTTGCAAGGTTCTTGGTGTTAGTATATTTCCATTAGGAGGTCTGGAAAGGATTCAAACTAAGAAGCAAATGAAAAGAGGCATTTGTAACCAAAGTATTGGATCTCTCTCTCACACACACAACACACACACAAGCAGTGTGAAGCCTTTATATAGTTTCCTCCCAAGCATTTCCTTCCTTAGCTTTCACTTCTCTCAGTCTAAAGAATGTTGACCTGTGCTGCGCTTGGTTACTCTTTCTGTCTTTCCAAGCAAAAGAATTAGAGAACAAAATGAATATATCACAAAAAGCAGCTAGAAACATTTTGATCTTTGGAATTCAATGATTCAAAGGATAAAATTTTGAAGGATACTCTTAAAAGGACTGTTCTAATTCAGGGTTCAAATCAAACAGATACTCAGGCTCCCCTCCACCAATCTATTCACATTTAGCTTTTCAAACTGATACTGAACAATGTGGTTACTAAGCACATTCAATGCTCATCATTTTTTATGAATTTAGAATTTAGGAAGGAAGAATTTTACCAGTTCTATCCATTTCTGCTCTCAAGAGGCAATGTTCTTGCTTAGCTTCTATGTTTCTAAATGTTCATCATATTAATCTACTGTTAAAGGGATATATTTAAATAATGTGACTTGCTTTTAAAGAAAAAAATTGTGCTGTTAAATGTATATCCTGGATTTTAAAGTCACAAAGCAGCCTTCCTTGTAACAAAATAAACCTGTTCCACTGAGGATCTGCCCTCTGGAACGATCTCTCCCACCATCAACCCAAATAGGCTTTAAAAAAAGGTTTAAAACTCAGGTTTTCCCTTGGCGTTGGGGCCAGGTTGATTGGAGATATTGCTGGAAAGGTGTAATGTATCGTGTGGGTTCCTGATAACCTATTCATTGCAGGGGAGGTTTTACCTACATTTGTTTGGCTTCTTGTACATTGCCCATAACTACAGTTGTCCAAGTTGACCAGCCATATAAAACCCCTTAAAAAATAAAAAATGTAACTTAAAAAACAAAAACAAAACACCCACAAAAGATGGAAATCCATTCCATCAGGTTTTGCCTCTCCCTCAGAAGTTCCTTCATGGGCTTTGGCAGAGGGAACTTCCGTTACTTTGCTTTTAAGGCAGTTTGACCAGACTTTGCTTCTTCTCGTCTCCAAACTCCATCTGCCTTTGACCAAGAGGTGGCAGAGGAAGAGATACAATTCGTTGGGACGTTAAGAACGGGTAATTTGCGTGTTTTTTGTAAGCCTCATAGAAGCCTTTCTGGCAGAAGGGTAGAAAAAGAAATGTGTCAAATAAACAGAAACTACATGTTCAGTATGACGATATTAAATGCAATACTATTTACTGATGTTCATAATAAATTCCCATCACTGCTATTTCCAGGTGGGCAATACTTCTGGAACTCAGCTTCACACCTGCTCAAATGGCAGAAACTCCTGAGGATGCCTGGGTGAGAGGCATCTAATAAAGGCATCTATGTTCTCCCTGGAAACAAGGGAGGGGCACCTTCCTCTGTCCTGGATTGGCTAGTGAAGAAAGCCTCAAAGAGAGCTGGGAAGGGTACAGACATTCACCAGTAGCCACACTTCAGGTTCTCAAGGTCAGCAGTGCCATGTCCTGAGAAGCTTAGCATTCCTTCAGTGAAGAAAAACCTCCTTGCCCTTTGGCTTAGCCATGCATCTTTTTCATCTGAAAAGAGGGGAGAGAAGGAACAGCCACCCAAGCCCAGGGAAGGCTGTTGGTACAAGTTGGCTGCCAGCACTGCTGCATCCCTGGCTGGCACACCATAGGCTGCTGCCAGCCTCCCATTAGCAAATTAACACTTGCCGGAGAAGAGAGTTGACCCCACCTCTGTCCTTGGCCTGGCAGGCTTGCACTGGGCTGCTATGGGCTCCTAGCCAGGCTGATGGCTCTTGGCCATGTACAGAAAAGCTGAATACCATGAATATCAAGTAACTTTGATTGGAGCCAGATGGGTGGGATCTTTAAAAACTTTCCTTAAAGCAGGGGGGTCTCCAACCTTGGCAACATTAAGACTTGTGGACTCCCAGAATTTTTTTGAAAGTTGAAGTCCACAAGTCTTAAAGTTACCAAGGTTGAAGCTGGCTGAGGAATTCTGGGAGTTGAAGTCCACAAGTCTTAAAGTTGCCAAGGTTGGAGACCCTTGCCTTAAAGAACAATGAGGCCGGGCCTTACTTCTGGATCAGTTCAAGAAGGCTGTGTTTGCACATCTTGCTGAAATTGGCTAGTGGTAGCCTTGGTTAGGCTTTTTTGTGGCTTATTGTGTTGTGCAAACCCACCCTGTTTCATTACTTTATAATTCTGCAAATCTAGAAACTGGGTTAATTCAATAACCAGGTTAAAGATGCTGCGTGGAGTTGCATGGGGCAGAAAGGAAATTGTGTCTCTGCTCAGACTGCAGCATTCTGAAGTTAAGTTGACCCGTGGTGGTGCAGTGGTTAGAGTGCAGTACTGCAGGCTACTTCTGCTGACTGCCAGCTGCCTGCAATTTGGCAGTTCAAATCTCACCAGGCTCAAGACTGACTCAACCTTCCATCCTTCTGAGGTTGGTAAAAAGAGGACCCAGATTGTTGGGGGCAATATGCTGACTCTGTAAACTGCTTAGAGTGGGCTGTAAAGCACTGTAAAGCGGCATATAAGTCTATGTGCTATTGCTATTAATTATAAGCCATAGAAGAGAGCAGCTGGTAAGGGTTCTTCACTGATAAC
Organism: Ahaetulla prasina; assembly: GCF_028640845.1. Taxonomy (NCBI): domain Eukaryota; kingdom Metazoa; phylum Chordata; class Lepidosauria; order Squamata; family Colubridae; genus Ahaetulla; species Ahaetulla prasina. The sequence goes on from NC_080539.1 coordinate 29,302,104, forward strand.
TTTCTTGATCCCATAGATCGGCCCCCATCACCTGTCAACGTGACTGTCACACAGCTCAAGGCAAACTCAGCCACAGTCTCCTGGGATGTGCCAGAAGGAGACGTCGTAATCGGCTATGCTATTTCACAACAGGTGAGCTTGCGTTGAGGCACTCCCAGAAGAAAGCCTTTCATTCCTCAGGGGACCAAGTAGCATGAAACCTTTACACCCCAACCCAGCCAGGATCTCCCACTTCTAACTCCTCTATGGGCTATCACTTCCTTCTGTTCAGATGCATCCCTCCCAGATTAGGACTAAACAGTCCCTTAAAGTAGCAGTCTCCTTAAGCCGCCTGGTGGAAGTAGGCAAGGTGAGCCTGAGGGCTTGTCCCACAGCCTGGCTGGCTTCCAGCTCTAACAACCTTCCTGGTTCTGGCAGCGACAAGATGGGCAAATGCAACGATTCATCCGGGAGGTGAACACCACAAACAGGGCCTGTGTACTCTGGGATCTGGCAGAGGATGCAGACTACATCATCCAGGTCCAGAGCATTGGCCTCCACGGAGAGAGTCAGGCTAGCAAGAGAGTCCATTTTCGCACGTTAAAGCAAAGCGACCGACTTCCATCCAACAGCTCAAACCAAGGTAAGCAAGACCCTTTTGTTAATTAGTTTGGTGTCATCAACCCAGGCTTTACTCATTATAAACAACTATCTGCCGTATCAAACTTAGTCCTGCAACACCTCCTATCTTTTCCAAGGCTATTTTAGTAATTCCTTTGATCCCATCTGTCCACTTTATCTATTGTCTTCTCCATTTTCTGCTTGCTTCAACTTGCTTATCATTTTTATGTCAATCATTAACCATTTGCTAAAGTTGGCCATGTGGCTTCGAGAAGGCCAGTCTCTGCATTGGATTCTCTCATCCCAATGAGAAACAAAGCCCAGCAATGTCAGGCCCCTCCCCTCCATCAGCAACCTTGTAATGTTCTCCTTATCAGTCCCCAGTTGCATATCCATAATTCTTACAAGCCAAAGGATAGTTAGTGAAGATGGTCTTTGCTAGCTCCCTGTCACTCAAGAGAGCCCGACCTGCTCTAAATGTGAAAAAAAGCAACCATGGAGGTGCTAAGGAATTCTGGTCTTGCTTAGTAACATGAATGGTCCCCTTGCCAAGTTCCAGCCTTATGTTTCTACAGGAGACATCACAATGGAGGGGCTGGACAAAGAGCGGCAGCTGCAGACCGGGGAGATTATTATCATTGTGGTTGTGCTGCTTATGTGGGCAGGTGAGTTCTTTTGGGATAATAATAATAATAATAATAATAATAATAATAATAATAATAATAATAATAATAATAATAATAATAATAATAATAATAATAATAATAATAATTTAATTTGTATACCGCCCTTCTCCCGAAGGACTCAGGGCGGTGAACAACCAAATAAAATACAAAAAACAAACACATACAATATTAAGAACAACCTTTAAAAAACTTATTCAATTGGTCAAAAATTAAAATACAATTACACCCTATAAAATTACAGAAATTTAAAACCCGTTAAATCAAATTAAAATTTTAAAAATCAAGCCAGTCCAGCAATACGAAATAAATAGGTTTTAAGTTTGCGGCGAAAGGTCCTAAGGTCCTAATTGTCGAAGTCCAGGGGGAAGCTCGTTCCACAGGGTAGGAGCCCCCACAGAGAAGGCCCTTCCTCTGGGGGCCGCCAGTCGACATTGTTTGGCTGACGGCACCCTAAGGAGTCCCTCTCTGTGGGAATGCACCGGTCGTTGGGAGATAGAAGACGGCAGTAGACAGTCCCGTAGGTATCCCAGTCCTAAGCCATGGAGCGCTTTGAAGGTGGTAACCAATACCTTGAAACGTACCCGGAAGACAACAGGTAGCCAGTGCAGTCTGCGCAGGATAGGGGTTACATGGAAGCTCCGAACTGCTCCCTCAATAACCTGCACAGCCGCATTCTGGACTAGCTGGAGTCTCCGAGTGCTCTTCAAGGGGAGCCCCATGTAGAGAGCATTGCAATAGTCCAAGCGAGAAGTAACGAGAGCATGAGTGACCGTGCATAGGGCATCCCGGTCCAGGAAGGGACGCAACTGGCGGATCAGGCGAACCTGATAGAAAGCTCTCCTGGAGACGGTCGTCAAATGCTCTTCAAAGGACAACCGCCCATCCAGGAGCATGCCCAAGTTGCGCAGCCTCTCCTTCGGGGCCAATGACTCGCCCCCAACAGACAGCCGCATCTGCAGCTGACTGTACCGGGGTGCCAGCATCCACAGCCACTCCGTCTTGGAGGGATTAAGCTTGAGCCTGTTCTCTGGATTTAAGCAGATCGTGGCTGGAAGTCAAGTGTTTACTTGGCATGCACAAAAAAGTTGCTTTTCTACAGTATGTCTTTCGGATTGGCTATTACTTTGGTCCATGGCTATTGGAGCAGGAACAAATGTCTTCTACAAGTTCCTCCTGATGGCAAATGTTTGCAAAATTATGAAGATATTTGATCTTCAGTACAGGTAGACCTTAAATTATGACTAAAATTGAGCCCAAATTTCTATTGCTAAGCAAGACAGTTGTTAAGTGAGCTTTGCCCCATTTTATGACCTTTCTTGCCACAGTTGTTAAGTGAACAACTTGCAGTTGTTAAGCTAGTAACACGGTTGTTAAGTGAATCTGGCTTCCCCACTGACTTTCCTTGTCAGAAGGTTGCAGAAGGTGATCGATCACATGACCCCAGGGGACTGCAACCATCATAAATACATGCCAAGCATCTGAGTTTTGATCATGTGGCCACGGGGGTGCTGCAACTGTCGTGTGAAAAACAATCATAAGTCACATTTTTTCATTGCTATTGTAGTTTCAAATGGCTATTAAGTGAATGGTTGTAAGTTGAGGACTAACCGTATCAACATTTGATATCTCATGAATTTTGCTCAACCTGCCAACGTTCCACATTTATTGTTGGTATGAGTTCTGGCCCATCAGATACTCATGGTCACATTTACTAAGGTATGTTACTATGACATTCCTTAGAAACTTTAGATCAAAGATATCCAAAGGCTTAGATCAGTGGTTCTCAACCTTTATAGTGCTGCCTTTAATACAATTCGCCACGATGCGGTGACCCCAACCGTAAAATTATTTTCGTTTTGAATTTATCGCGCCTGAAGCCGTATTGGCTAGCGATCTGAACTGCTTGTGATGGCCTTGAGGACGGAGGCATTAAAGCGGAGACTCCTCCCCTATTAAGTTTATCACGCCTGAAGCCAGATTAGGCTAGCGATTGGGAGTGACTGCAGCTGGCTTGAGAGGGAGACATCAGAGCAAAGATTTCTCTCTTTTTTAATTCATCGTGCCTGAAGCCAAATTCGGCTAGTGATTTGAAGAGCCTGCAGCTGGCATGTGGAGTCAACCATTGGAGCACGATTCTTTGACTCGCAAGTATACTTCCCATATTTCCGATGGTCTTAGGCGACCCCTGGCAAATCGTCATTTGACCCCCAATGGGGTCCCGACCCACAGGTTGAGAACCGCTGGCTTAGATTATTCAGAACACACTGAGAAAAATTATCGCAACTATTAGATGCATTTGATCAATTTAGATGCTAAACTTAGAAATATAGAACCCATTATTAAAGCACAGAAAACAAAAAGGAGTAGCTGATTTTCTGTTAAATAATGAGTTCTCATTATTGTGTTCTATACAAGGGGTCTCCAACCTTGGCAACTTTAAGCCTGGAGGACTTCAACTCCCAGAAAGCTGGCTGGAAAATTCTGGGAGTTGAAGTCCTCCAGGCTTAAAGTTGCCAAGGTTGGAGACCCCTGTTCTATACAAATTCCAGCTTTTTTGTAGATTTAATTCTATGTCATAATATAGAACAGTGGATGATATTGTTCATGTGTGTCCTTGTGTGTGTGAGAGAGAATGAGAATGAGAGGCTTAGACGTGCAAACCAAATCTGCTCAGTTAATTTGTGGTTTAATGTATTGTGCAAAACCCAGGAAAAATGGGTAAATTCAGATAAGGACATTGACACAGTTATTATTATTATTATTTATTGAATTTTTATACCACTCTTCTCCCGAAGGACGAAGTTGATAAGGAATGCTTTTCCAGGCTGACTACACTGCTTTAATTCAGTGCATTTGTTTTCAAGGAGTATCGTTGAATTGAGTATCGTTCAAGAATCTGTTTTGATTGTGTATATTGTGGGTTTTATTTTTGGCTGTACACCGCCCTGAGTCCTTCGGGAGAAGGGCGGTATAAAAATCTAATAAAATAAAATAAATAAAATAAATAAATAAATATTTTTCCATAAAATTTTTAGATTACTTTATGGAAATTTTTTCCATAAAATTTTTAGATTAGTACTTAGTTTGCAAATTAAGTAATCTGAATTCTTGAAGCATCTCTGTGTTTCTTCTGTTTTGCCTTAGTTGCTTAATTTCCCCCCAAACTGTCAGATCCTATTTGAAGAGCATGTTTGTTCTTTTCTCTCTAGCATGTGGTTCTTGAACGGCTTTTTGCATATTTTTACCCTTATTTATCGCATTAGCCATTCTTATATATAATTCTCTGTGTATGAACAATGCTTTTACCAGTCATGTTCAAACATTATTTAATGTTTATCTGACTTTTACTAAACATTGCAAATGTTATTTTTATAGCAAATCATTATATTTGCATTTTGAAAGCAAGTGGGTAATTGAAAGAAACACTGTTGAATCTTGGAAATTGCAAGTGAATCCCCAGATCCATCTTCTGTTATTTCTGCATGCTTTTCATATTATTTCTGCACACTTTCGTGCCTGTTCAGTACTTGCATCCTTGTTCCAAACATTAATCCACTGTTTACATTTGTATTACACATCCTTTACATGGGTAAATTACTATCGAGATAGCCATTAGCAACTCTGTCCAGTACAATGCTTTGTGTCCTGATTTCTTGTGATTGCATCCACATCACAATAGGCCTTATTTGGCTTCCCCAGTTTTGAAGGGTGACATTTTCCTGTGTCGCCAAATTCATTCTCTGCAGACACTGAGTATTCAAAGCAGAGGTGGGTTTCAGCAGGTTCTGACCAGTTCTGGAGAACCAGTAGCAGAAATTTTGAGTAGTTCGGAGAACTGGTAGTAAAAATTATGACTGGCCTCGCCCCCATCTATTCTCTGCCTTCCAAGTCCCAGCTGATCGGGAGGGAATGGGGATTTTACAGCAGGGGTAGTCAACTTTTTTATACCTACCGCCCACTTTTGTATCTCTGTTAGTAGTAAAATTTTCTAACCGCCCAGCGGTTCCACAGTAATGGTGATTTATAAAGTAGGTTTGGGGAAGGGTGTGCCAGCTACCAGCTCTGCTAGTCTGTTACAGCTGGGTGGTGTGGGGGGAGATGCGCAAGCTATTCTGAGATGAGGCTCTTTTGTTTGCGGTCGCACTATAGCGCCATTTAGTTTCACTTACGTAACGTGAACTAAACTTATGCACGGGCGATACAAATAGTATATTTTCAGAAATTTAAATTGTCTCGGGGAATTTTATGAAAACCTAATGAAAATGTTTTTAAATAATGCTATGAAATTTTTTTTAAAAGTCAATTAAATTTTAAAAAGGGAAAGTGCTTCAGTATCGGACAAAACCCCTAACTGCCCACCATGGAAGTTGGAACGCCCATTAGTGGGTGGTAGGAACCAGGTTGACTACCACTGTTTTACAGTATCCTTCTCCTGCCATGCACACCAAGCCACATCCACAAGCCATGCCACGCCCACCAAGCCACGCCCACAGAACCGGTAGTAAAAAAATTTGAAACCCACCACTGTTAGGCATGTTTTTTAGGCCGGGCGCATGCGCGGAAGGCACACAAGTGAGCAAAGCGCATGCGTGGAAGGCTGTGCACATGCACATGTGCTCACGCTTGCGAACCGGTAGGGAAAGTGAATACCACCCCTGAGTCAAAGGCTGGCTTCTTCTGATAAGTCTGTATCTTTCTCCCTCCCACCCTCTCTTCCACCAATTGTGTTTCTGAATCCTCTCCCCACCCTTAAAGTCCAATACAATTGGCTATTCTTCCCTGTTAATTGACAGAGGAAGGGCCTCTATTCAGAACTTTCATTTTAGAATATTGTAGATAATGGATTAGCCACTCTTGGAATCAAATGCTGTAATAACTAGTGGTTCACTGTGATCCAATAAATATTAATGGGGAGTAGATGATTGGATACTGTTGTGGAAGCCTCCGCTTCTGAAGAAAACCAGCTTCTATTTTTCTGACCATTTATCTGACGCCAAAGGAAAGGGGCCCTTTCAGCTGTGATCGGTGTCCACAGCTTAGAAATGGTCAGTTCATAAGTCATTTAATTTCTGGAGATGTTAATATTTATTATAAAAAGAATGGAAGCCAGAATAGAAATGAAAGCAATGTATTCTTTTCTTCAGTTGTAAACTCTGCAAATGTAAGGTTAAACAAACATTTCTAAATTAATCCAAACCCAGATATTTTTTTCCTTGTCCGAACAGAAATATAGCACAGGCAGTCCTTGACTTACAACCATTAGCCAATTGACTGTCTGAAGTTTCAATGGCACCAGTGGTAGAATTCAAATTTTTTTACTACCGGTTCTGTGGGCTTGAGTTGGTGGGCATGGCAGGGGAAGGATACTGCAAAATCTCCATTCCCTCCCCACTCCAGGGGAAGGATACTGCAAAATCTCCATTCCCACCCCACTCCAGGGGAAGGATACTGCAAAATCCCCATTCCCACCCCACTCCAGAGGAATGATACTGCAAAATCTCCATTCCCACCCCACTCCAGGGGAAGGATATTGCAAAATCTCCATTTCTACCCCACTCTCCATTCCCACCCCAGCCAGAGGTGGCATTTGCCGGTTTGCCAAACTGCTCAAAATTTCCGCTACTGATTCTCCAGAATCTGTCAGAACCTGCTGAATAGCAGCCCTGAATGGCACTGAGAAAAGTGACATATGGCCGTTTTCACATGACTGTTGCAGCATCCCATGGTCATGTGACCAAAATGAGGACCCAGATTGTTGGGGGCAATAAGTTGACTTTGTATATAAATATACAAATAGGATGAAGACTATTGCTAACATAGTGTAAGCCGCCCTGAGTCTTCGGAGAAGGGCGGGATATAAATGCAAATAAAAAAAAAAAATTCATCCGCTTAGCAACTGGCATGTACTTATGACAGTTGCAGTGTCCTGTGGTCATGTGAACCTCTTTTGTGTCCTTCTGACAAGCAAAGTCAATGGGGAAGCCAGATTCATTTAACAACTGTATTATTAACTTAACTGCAACGATTCACTTATGAAATAAAATGGGGAAAAACTCACTTAACAACTGTACTGTTTAGCAACAGAAAATTTGGGCTCAATTCTGGTCATAAGCCGAGGACTAGCTGTAGGCAGATCATGTTTCTAACTTACAGTACTGCACTCTAAAAGCTTCTTTGTTCTTTAAGATGTCATCAACTCATTTCCCAGGTCACAGAGGCCGGGCAAGAGAAAAGCTAAGCTAAAGGTTTTGAACTCATAACTTGGTAATGCATAATGGAAATAAAATTAATACGAATGATAATTCCCCATCTCCTTATTCAAGACCATGCCAATTTTTTACGCTCCAAGATTCTCTTTAAATGAGAAGCTAAACAATTCTCAAGGGCTATAGAAGCAGATGGATTTTATTCTTCTAAAACATTTTCAGTTTAAACAGAGAGGAAACAGATATGGGATGGGGGAAGGTATTTCTTTATCCCCATTCAATTTCTGTTTTCACATCATTCACCTGCTGCTCCATTATAATCAGTGGTGGGATTCAAATAATTTAGCAACCAGTTCTCTGCCTTAATGATTTCTTCCAACAACCAGTTCACCAAACTGCTCAGAAAGATAACAACTGGTTCTCCCAAAGTGGTGCGAACTGGCTGAATCCTACCACTGGTTATAATGCTTGGGTACTTGCCCCTTGAAAGACTAGTTTGGCTCTATGTAAAACAGGGGATGAAGACTGGGATTTGCAGAGTCAAGGTTTGTGTTTCTCTCTGCCCATTTCTAAATAATTATTACAGGATTTTTTTAAAATCACAATCACTAACCTCTACATTTCTGTCTAAAAAAAACCTTAAGTTCATAAGCAGTTTTATAAACGTATTATTTAATCACTTATAATTATATTGTCTGGTATGGGATAAATGAAAGTTCTAGGGAATTAATTATTAGGTTTTGCTGTCTCTATGACACTGTTCTATCGATGAATAGATGAATACCCTGGATGGCATGATTGTACCTACTCTTGATTGGCAACCTTTAATAGAAAAAAACATGTGAACTCTCAAGAGCTTTCACCATTTCAAATTCCTCACCTGAGACAGGTTCAAGTGTCCATGTAGATGTCTTTCCACATCACACTAAGCCATACTTAACATTGGCTTTGAACATCTAGAGAACCTGGCCAAAGTAGTTGGGACATGTTGGTTGGGAATGTTAATAAACCAGGGTTAAAATCATAATTCAATGTAATACATGAATCCAGCTACTGTTTGGCTAACATTTCCTCCTCTTCACTACATGACTGCACCATTTGTCCCCCGCTCCAAGCATTCTTAACGAAGTGTACACACACACAAACATTTGGAGATGAAAGAATTACTCCAAAATGGGAGCATGTATTGTGTGTGTGTGTATGTGTGTGTGTGTGTGTGTGAGAGAGAGAGAGAGAGAGAGAGAGAGAGAAACAGACAGACAGAGACAGACACAAAGAACCAGAGAGACACTAAAATATTTTAAATGAAAGAGCATAACTTTTCAAATGAAGAGAATGCTGGATCCAGCTATTTTGGGAAATTATCGTCCAGTCTCCAACCTTCGCTTTGTGGCGAAGGTTGTAGAGAGTGTGGTTGCATGGCAGCTTCCCCAGTACCTGGATGAAGCCGTCTATCTAGACCCGTTCCAGTCCGGCTTCCGGTCCGGACATAGTACAGAGACAGCTTTGGTCGCATTGGTGGATGACCTCTGGAGGGCCAGGGATAGGGGTTGTTCCTCTGCCCTGGTCCTATTAGATCTCTCAGCGGCTTTCGATACCATCGACCATGGTATCTTGCTGCACCGGTTGGAGGGCTTGGGAGTGGGAGGCACCGTTTATCGATGGTTCTCCTCCTATCTCTCCGACCGGTCGCAGACGGGGTTGACAGGGGGGCAGAGGTTGACTGCGAGGTGCCTTACTTGTGGGGTGCCTCAGGGGTCGATTCTCTCGCCCCTCCTGTTCAACATCTATATGAAGCCGCTGGGTGAGGTCATCAGTGGTTTCGGGGTGAGTTATCATCTGTACGCTGACGATACGCAGCTGTACTTTTCCACCCCGGACCACCCCAACGAAGCTGTCGAAGTGCTATCCCAGTGTCTGGAAGCCGTACGGGTCTGGATGGGGAGAAACAGACTCAAGCTCAATCCCTCCAAGATGGAGTGGCTGTGGATGCCGGCACCCCGGTACAGTCAGCTGCAGCCGCAGCTGACTGTAGGGGGCGAGTTATTGGCCCCGATGGAAAGGGTGCGCAACTTGGGTGTCCTCTTGGATAGACGGCTGTCGTTTGACAATCATTTGGCGGCCGTCTCCAAGAGGGCCTTTTACCAAGTATGCTTGGTTCGCCAGTTGCACCCCTTCCTTGACCGGGATGCCTTATGCACGGTCACTCATGCTCTTGTCACTTCCCGTTTGGATTATTGCAATGCTCTCTATATGGGGCTGCCCTTGAAGTGCACCCGGAGGCTGCAGCTAGTCCAGAATGCAGCTGCGTGGGTAATAGTGGGAGCAACTCGTTGCTCCCATGTAACACCACTCCTGCGCAGTTTGCACTGGCTCCCTGTGGTCTTTCGGGTGCGCTTTAAGATTTTGGTTACCACCTTTAAAGTGCTCCATGGCTTAGGGCCCGGGTACTTATGGGACTGCCTGCTGTTACCTTATGCCTCCCACCGACCCGTACGTTCACACAGAGAGGGCCTTCTCAGGGTGCCGTCCGCCAAACAATGTCGGCTGGCGGCCCCCAGGGGCAGGGCCTACTCTGTCGGAGCGCCTACGCCCTGGAACGAACTTCCCCCTGGTTTACGTCAAGTGCCTGATCTTCGGACTTTTTGCCGTGAGCTGAAAACACACCTATTTATTCAAGCGGGACTGGCTTAAAAGTTTTATTAAATTTTAATTGGGGTTATTTATATTTTAAGGTTTGTTAAATTGTTTTAAATTTCGGCCACCCTGTAATATGTTTTGTTTTAATCTTGTTTTAATGTGTATATTGTGGATTTTTATTTGGCTGTACACCGCCCTGAATCCTTCGAATACAATAAATAATAAAATAAATAAATAAATTTAAGTTTCCCATGTTCATCTTTCCTTTCTTCCTTTCTTCTTTTCTTCCTTTCTTCTTTTCTTCCTTCCTTCTTTCCTTCCTTCTTTCCTTCCTTCCCTCCCTCCCTTCTGCCTTCCTTCCTCAGCTGTGATCGCACTCTTCTGCAAGCAATATGATATCATTAAGGACAATGATTCCAACAATAATAAAGAGAAGACCAAGCCTTCCTCAGAACATAGCACTCCAGAACGGCCCACAGGGGGACTACTACGTAGCAAGGTAAATATTGTTACTGGGCAAAGGAGGGGTGAGTGATCTCATTTCAGATGGGCTGAAACTGGCTGGGAGAGGATTCACAAGCACACTGGACCATGAAGAGGACCTGTGACACAAGGTGAAAGGCTTTGCTAGAGGTACCAGCATCATTCTTTACTACAATTATTATATGCCACATTCTCAATCCTCACTTAAGCTATAATGCAGCTTTTTCCCCTACTTAGGATGTAATATGAACCTTATTGTATAAAGGATACAAAGTTTTAAAGTTTAACATTTATTACCTGTCAATTAAATCTGTATAGCCACCCATCTCACAAAAAGTGTCTATCTATGCCAATTCAAAATCAACTGCCAATTGGTGCCTAGAATTTTAAAGAATATAATAATGATAATAAATAACAACATGCTCTCAGAGCTGTTAGAATACCATCATGGCAATATATTGAACAGAAGTAGACATCCAGTAAGAAATGAGGGAACGAAGTCACTCCATCTTTCTATGATTTGCAAGTAATTGGGCTACATGTAGCAACCCAATATTATCAGACTCTATTTTGTAAATTTAGGATTTGTGTTTCAAACTCAGCAGCAGGAAGCACTGTCGTGTTCTGCCTTTTGAAGTCAGGCATATGAGTCCATTTTTGAAAGACAAAGTTGCTGCAGTCAGCTTCATAATAAATAAAATCCACAAAAATATTGGACAGCCATTTGTCCAGGATTCAATAAGATCTCTTGCCTTGGGCAGAGGGTTGGACTAGAAGACCTCCAAGGTCCCTCTGCTTCTATAATTCTATGAAATTAACAAGAAAAATTATGCTACCCAGTATGGTACATATACTTTGTACAAATGACCTGGTAGATAAAATAGATCATTTTGTTCATTAGAGTTATAGTCAACCTTTCCACCAGTATTTACAGATTGCATATGTCATTTCTTCAAATAAAGGTAGGCTGAAAGGAAAAAATGGCTCAAAATCCCCTAGTGAATTTTTATGGCTCAAGGTGACACTAAGTTGAACTCAAGTTTTCCTATTCCTGTTCAATAACATAATTATTTTTTCCATACCAAGCCCTGATTGTCACATTCTTTTTCAAACGCTAAGGAAGTCAGAAACTACGGTAAATACTTGAAAGCGTTTTACTCGTATTGAAAAAGTAGTTCTAAATCTTATATAAAAGTATTAAAATGTAAATATCTGGTTATGTGAAATGAAAGAGGTATTTTAACATCAAATGGAGATCTGTCAGTAAACAAAATAGGTTATTGAAAGAATATCAAGGTACATATGTATATGAGAATGAGAAAGAGAACACAATGGTTAATGGTCTCATACATTAAAAATGAATTTGAAAATTTTAAATCCCAGGGAAAAATAACTTTGAATGGGCATCCCACCATTAGAAGAAGTGTTAGCCTAACCTTGATTCGTAAAACAATCACAAGGGAGAAAATTAGTGCAACAATTTAACTCTCTGATGAGCTTAATTTCAATACGAAGAAATGCTGTATCTAGGAAATGTTTTTCTGAAATGAAGACAAAATGATTGCACTCTGCCTTTTGGCAGAGAAATTTGGGCCTTTGTAGGAGAAATATCTAATCTGAGACTAATGCATACAAAGAGAATTTTGTTCCTTTTCCCCATTCTCTGACATAGAAAACAATTTTTAAGAAGTTCGTTCAATTATTGTTGAGAATCAGCATACATATTTAATATATTATGATTGACTGCAATCAACCCGATGTTTAGATTAGGTTTGGCATTTTTGTCCATCTACTGGGTCCTTTCCACAGATTTGGGATAAGCAGATGGTTAATAATATTAAAAGTGCTGTCACGGGAACCAAGTAAATCTGCCTTTGCAATTGACTGATGGTGATTTTGTTCAAGTAGTACCCCAGATGTTTTGGAATTGCACCAAAGGCGCCTATTACTATTGGCACTACCTTTGTTTTCTTTTGCAATAGTCATTCTAGTACTACCTTTATATCAGGGGTGAAATGCTCCCGGTTTGGACCGGATTGCCCGATCCAGTAGCAATGGTGGCGGGTGGTTGAGAGAACCGATAGCAAAAATTCGGCTGAAAAAATGTTTTTAAAAGTAAAAAAAAATCCTCTGATGATCGTGCAGCTCAGCTGGGATCATCAGAGGCTTTTCAAAGCATTTTTTCTACAACCTCTTCGGCCGAAGAGGCTGTAAAAATGCTTTTAAAGGGTTCTGGTGATCAGGCAATTAAGCTGGGATCGTCAGAACCCTTTAAAAGCATTTTTTCTACAACCTTGTTGGCTGAAGAGGATTTAAAAAATGCTTTTAAAGGGTTCTGGTGATCAGGCAACTCAGCTGGGATTGTCAGAACCTTTTCAAAGCATTTTTTCTACAACCTCTTCGGCCGAAGAGGTTGTAAAAATAATGCTTTAAAAAGGCTCCTCTGGTGATCCCAGCTGAGTTGCCTGATCATCAGAGGCTTTTAAAAGCATTTTTTTACAGCCTCTTTGGCTGAAGAGGTTGTAAAAAAATGTTTTAAAATGTTTTTTATTTTTTTAAAAGTTGGCCACGTCCACCCAGTCACATTACCACCACCACCCATCAAGCCATGCCCACAGAACTGGTAGTAGCAAATTTTACATTTCACCCCTCCTTTATACGTCTTATGATATTTATCTGTGTTTTCTCCAATTCTTTCTGTTCTACGGTATTATTTTTCAGTTGGAAATATGGTATGATATGTTGTAGGATGTTGCCTAAAAATGAACTGTCGGAAAACTTATATGGTTAAATATTATAAAATATGCTGGTCTATAGAGTTAAAAAAAAAGAATATGTTATCAGAGTAATCTACCGAAATACAGGAAATGGTGTTATATCAAGGCAGACTGTTACGTTGCCATTGTAGTTATAAACAACTGAACGGGCACTTCTCAGCTTGGATGAGTCCTCCAGTCATTGAGCAACTTCCATCGGCCCAGTCCACTGTGCCCAGTAATAATAATGGGTGGTAAGAGTTGCTCTGATATGAAATGGAATAGCTGAAACAACTGGAGAATGGGAAGAGATTTAAAGTAAGAGGAAAGCATGATTCTTAGTGTAAACAAGGCAAGCATTTGTTTAGTTCTAAGGGAATGTAATAAAGGCTTTTCAGAAAAGATGAATTTTGAGATGAAATTTGAAAACAGGAAGGTAACATTTCCAAACCAATACGGAGTGAGGGAGAAAGATTGAAATCTCTCCTCAACCAGCAAGTTTCTGGAGTGATTATCCAAACAGCTCCCACAGACTGACAGTAGCAGTATGATGGAGGAACAGATTAAAAAAAATGTCAGTTGTAAATAATTTACAAGTTTCCCTCCCCATCTTGAAGAAGTATTTGACTGATCGTTATACTGTAACGTTAAAATCACAATTTAATTAATTAATTTTACCACTATCCAAAAAGAAATTTATACTTTACTCAGTTGCATTCTTTCGTTACCTTCTTAAATCCTGGAAAAAAGAAGGAAAGAATCTTTTCAATATAGCTCTAGAGAGAAAAGGATAGCGAGATGGATACGTACATGTACCAATGGAAGATACGAGAATGTATTATAGGAAGAAGTGGCAAAGGATAGGGAAAAAAATAAAGCTACTAAGGAAACACTCTTTTTAACATTGCAGGATGAGAATGTACTCATAGAGTGGAAAAACTGTTATTCTTTTCTTATCTATTCTTCTTCTTAATTCTATCAAGATTGCCTGAAGAGAATCAAGAACCTCCAGTATAGGAGAATAAAGGATAAGTTTTTGCTGGCACATGCTTTGCCTCGTATTTATACCTGTGGCCCATTTTCAGCCTTTCAGGTTAAGATAGACTCTTACCCATACTTTTATACAGTCTTGAAATTTGTGCAGTCACTTTCCATTATTATCACTTTCCATTATCATTAGTTTTGTATTATCATATATTATCTATTATATCATCTATCATTATCTTTACCTTATTTTACCCTGTGTTATTCTATTATTTGAATGCTTTGAAATGGTGCAATCATTTTGCATCGGCCCAGAGAATATAAGCTATTGGATGGTGAATAAAATAGCGTGAGAGAGAGACTGGATCATATGAAGAGCCTTTTGTCCTGCATTCTGTTGCCAGAGCAGCCAGGCATATATATGAAACTGATAGCAGAATATGAGGACAAGCAAACACTCTCTCCCACCCATTTGAGTATACTGCTTCCCAAACTGGTTAGTTAGGCATAATCACTGGCAGCCATAGTTTAACATCCATGAAATACATATATAAAATCAATTTTATAAGTAATCCAGGTTGGTAACAAATTGGTTCATACTTGTTTGAAAATTCCATGTTTTCATTTAGTATCTAATTAGTTAAGATATTCATTGAACTGGGCTTGACTTCCGCTGGATATAGACAGAAGCATTCTATATCTCAACTTGCTTTTAGTAATAGCATGCACATGATCCAGGCACAACATTGCAGCAAGCTACAGTCATATGATCGCTATTTAAAACCTTCCCTATCAGCTTTTCACAAGTAAAGTCAATGGGGAAGCTGGCAGGGAAGGTCATATTGCTCCTATAAGTCACTCCCACCACTTTTTCTCCCAAGGACACCCACTATGGAGTACAAGATCCCAGCGATTCTCTGCCTGCCCACACTCTGTAGCAGCCCCTGGCAGCCAACCTGTATCTGTAGGGCCTGGCTGTGGCCTCCACTAGCCCACCAATGCTCAGATATGCCCACCTACAGCCCTTGCCAGTCCACCCATGCTTCGCAGTGTCCAGCTACGGCATCCCCTCCATGATCCTTAGTGTCTGTCCATGGTACCCCTTTGAGATACATGCAACCCCTCCATGCACCTTGCTTGAGACTCCCACCTTTTCCCACTTAGTAACCAAAGGTTATGATGGCAACCAGGACTGCCAGGATTGCTGTTACCAAGCCATGAGGTCCCGTGTCATTGAGGTTTATGACCGCATCACTTAGCGATGGAAATTCTTGCTCCAATTGCCATTGTAACTGAAGGACTCCTACAATAAGAGTTTAGGTGGCTTTGACCCTTTGACAGTCTCTCTTCATTCAAAACTCTTCTCTTGTTGAGCACAACAGAGGAACAGAATCAAAGAAATCAAATGGAACAGAAAGGGAATAGAAAATAGAAGTTTAGAGGACAATCAGTTACAACTGCACTTTTTAAAAAAACTTATTGGAATAAACATCTCTCTCTCATACAGAAGAAATCACCATCTATCAATATCATTGAAGTATAGCTGTTGCCATACAGGCTCGAAGCACTCCAGAAGGCTGCTGGAACATTGCTGGGCTCTGGGTCTGGCTCTTCACCTGCATGCAAAGAATTAAAGCTTCTTGCCCTGAAGGAGGGATCTGCATGGAGCCAGCTGCCAAGACAAGGTGCATGTAGAAGCTGGCCTCTAAACTAACCTCTCGTCCTGAAGTTGTAACAGAAACAAGCCTGGGCCACAAGGAACAGCCAGCTGCAAAGCCTTCAAACCAGCAGCAGGAAGCACCATGAAGTGCTAACCTAGGAACAGACTTGAGTGAAGACTTCCTTCCGGCTGACGTGGGAAGCAGCGTTATACTGGGCCACATTTTCCTTCAATCCTGAATGAGAACCTAAAGCATGGCCTGCAGTCCTACAAACCCAGGCTCCATGTCTCCAGCAAGTGGCAGAGAAACGAACTGCATCTTGAAACGAATGACTGGTACAAGGAACCCAAAGGTTTTCAACCTGTCAAGTAGTCTGCTTTCATCAAGGAGTGGACTATAGACTGTACTTACTTATATCCCATACCAACCATTAGTGAGAACTTAATTCCAGAGCCTATTGGGAAAATATCATGTTACTCTGAAGAGCAGTAGAAGGAAGCAGCATCATTGTGAGCTTCTAGAGCAGAGATCTTCAAACTTGGCAGCTTTAAAATTTGTGGACTTCAACTCCCAGAATTTTCCAGCCAGCATAGTTGGCTGGAGAATTCTGGGAGTTGAAGTCCACAAATCTTAAAGCTGCCATGTTTGGGGACCCCTGTTCTAGAGTTACTTTCTCTACTATCAGAATTGCCCTAAGCTGCTATCAATTCTTTGTAAAGTCTTTTTGCTTCTGTAATCTCCCTTGTTCCAACACCCCTTCTGCCATCAATGTGCCAAACACCCCCAAATCTATACCCCAGTTGAGAAGGCTATTCCCTATTCCTGTCCCTCTATCCCTCACCAGAGCCACAAAGGCAGTAGCTGAAAGAATGTCATCTTACATACTAGTGGGAGAGCCACATTTATACAACTTTCTCACCAGCCAGCATTTCCTATCTGTAACAAGCTCTTAGTTAATGCCAGCTAATGGAGAATTAGATCTCATTCCCAAAACCAAGACTGAAACCAGGAAGCAGCCACATGAATCACCAGTGGCACAGAAATACCAGCAGCATCCATTGTCTTCCAAGAATCCTAGCCTTTCCTCAGCTATGAGTATTGTGCTCTAGAGAGTAGAGCAAGGCATGATTGCATAGTCCACCAGAAGAACTACGGAGCCAGCACCCACTTATCCACGTGTTACTGACTGTAGGGTCAGGAAAATGTGCCATTCAGGTATTTTCCCATTAAAAAGGCTATCCTGGAACCTATGAAAAATGAGGCAGAATTACCTTCTCCACTGGTAAGAGTGCAAATTATCACTGCTAATGAATTTTCCGGGTAATGGTCATAGCTGAGTTGGAATTTGACATCATATCAACATTTATATTTGACAAAACTAAGACAGTTGCATTGCCATAATACCCAGAATGATCACACACTGCTTTTTATAGCATTGAAGCCATGGACATACTGTTATGCCCTTCAGTCATCTTTTTTGGCTACAAAACACTGAAAAAAAATTTCTAGTGAATTTAAAACCTAAGAAATAAAACTGTTGTTTACATAACAGACACCGAAAATAAGCAGCAACATTTCATCCCAATCATTTATACAAAGTCATATGATTAGTTTGTGGTTCACCAGAAGAGCAAACCCTCAAAAATGAAACTGAACCACAGTTTACTCAATCATGGGTGATCATATTCTTAGAATATATTTAATATAGATTCAAATAACTTTTATTTTCAAGAGGCAGGAGGAACTTTGGCTTTCAACCTCAAACAAGTCTCAAAACTGGAAAGAAAAAGTATATTTATTGTCATGACCATACTTGTGTGCATACACACTCTTCTCTAGGAATTGCTGCAAATGGTCCAACTGAAATGTATTGTAGCAGATGTAGGGGGGAAGGAATCGCTTGGTCCACAACATTCCTTTTAGTTCCAAACAGCTTGACCAAGCATCTCCTTTTTGGCCTCAAGTGATGAGAATGACTTGAAATTGATAAGGATGTTCATTAACAAACCCCATTCATTGTTTTATTGCTTCAAAATACCCAGTAACATATAGCATATGCAATTTCTTGATGATCCCCTCCTGGGAGGAGGTGTCAATGCTGAGACTAGAGGATTTATCAGGACTCTGAAAGACCCATAAGTTTCCTCTCCTGTAAAGACTCAGAAGACTAAGAGGAGCAATTAGAGAGGGACTGTACAAAGAACTCACTGAAGAAGAATCAATTCTGCTTGGATTGACCAAACAAAGACCAAACAATTTCATTTCATCTTGATCAAAAGATACCCACGACGCTGCCAAAGGCCAGATACTGCCCTTCCATCAGAATGGCCAGGAGACTAGACTACATCCCTCGAAGTATTGGGTTTAGGGATAGAAGCAAACTTTGTGATATGGAATATTATGCAGGAATTAACTCCCAGGGGACAGTCTTCCCAACACCTCCCTCTCCCTTGTCCATCGATCTAAGATGAAGCAATTGAAAGGAAAAAAAATGCCCAAAAATACAATTGTAGAAATATTTATTTACCTTTAAAAATGACATTAAAAATTAAATCTTTTGCTACAAAGCTGTGGTTTGGCAGTGATGAGTAATTGGGGACAAGGGATCACCCTCTCAAGTAAAACAGAAGCCAGAACTTTTCTACACCCACAAGGCTCCCCACCCCAATTCAATGAGGCAAGAAATGAATTACAAATCTGATTGCTTTTGCTACGTAGCACCTACCTCTGCATTCAGGGCAATGCCCTAGTATAAAAAGTGTATCTATTGCCTTTATCAGGCACGGGAGTTCTGGCATCCTTGTAGAATACAGGTTTCTGAGTAGAATCAATGAAGTCCCTGGAGAACTTTGGGCACCTTGATTGACTTTTAGGAGGTATTGACTTTTAAGTTCTGAACAATACGAAGTTATTCAATGCAAGGGGGGTCTGTGGCTGGAGAGAAGGAAATCAGCCTTGTTCTTTATGCATTGCAGATAATAAAATGGTGCTGGAGATGAATAGTGATGGCAGCAACAGGTGATTTAGAACAGTGTCCCTGGAGGCAGGCAATTGCTGGGAGGACTGCATCCCCAGGCTGCCACTGAGTGGAACTGTGTGTCTGGGGAGCTCCCAAAGGTAAGGCTCCCTGAATCTGAAATACAAAGTTAGCAGTAAAACGACTGAGGGGAATAATGCCCTCTTCCAGTTCGGGCATACAATGAGTAATACAAGGAAGAACAAACTCCAGAAAAAGGGATTAGAGCTCTCTCACTAAAACCAATTACGTACGTCATGGACATGGCAAAACAGAAAAGTTAGCACATTTCCCTACTCCCAATTGTTATAGAAGGTAAACCTGGGAATGTGGCGACAGCAAAGTTAGACAGAGAGATTATTTACCTGTGGTGGGGCAGCCCCCCTCCTCCATGCAGCTTTGAAGTGGGAAACAAAGACATGTTAGGTCTAAACTACTCCACCCAGGCTACTTCGTGTTGCAGCCACTGAGGATTCCAGTCACGCATTTCCCAGCCACGAGACATCCTAGCTCTGGCCTCCCAGCCTGACCCTGACATGGGCTTCAAATGCCTACCTAGAGAAGGCTTCATTAAGATCTCCTTCCTCATCATCTTCATCCTAGAGAAAGAGATTATTATGAAACTTGGACTCTTCAGTTCTCCCTACGAGGTGAGTATGACCATGGATCCGATGTGCTCACCTGTTTCCAAAGCTGGGAACTTTTCTTGGCCATCATAACCAATACATTGCATGCAAAATAAGGGGGAAACGAGCTAAGGACATACAATACCTCAAAGTCTGTTTTGAATGGGGGGCTGCCCAGAGGTGTCCTGACTGGCTGACAAGTGGCTTCTATGGGGCACATTGGCCTTGGAAGATGCTTTTCTTCCTCCCTGGAACCTGAAGAAAAAAGAAACCCTCCAACTAATTTTCATTTCCAACTTAATAATAATAATAATAATACTGAAAGTTCCTTTGAGGATGTTTAGAGTCCCCCTTCTCTCAACACAATCCATCCTTTGGCTAGCCATCTAAGCTTCACAGGCTAGCCAGATCTTACTCCTGCATCTCACTTTCTTCTGCATTGGATAAAGGCAAGGAGTTCAGTCAAAATGGGAGCGGCGGGGAGAGAGACAATTATAACTACAAGAATGTCTATTTATCAATCATACCTGCCTGTGTAGCTTGCCAGAGATCCAAGGCCACCTGGAAGGCCTGTGCCACAGTGAGAGTCACTGCCTGGGCCTACAAAGTGAGATGAGGAGAGAAACAGGGGTGGGTTCTACTTATCTTTACTACCGGTTTGCAACAGGAGCGTGCACGTGCGTTCGCTTTGCTCGCAGGCGCATGTGCGTTTCTGCGCATGCGCAGAAGCCCCTTGATGACATCAGGGCGGGTGGGCAGAGCCTCCCACTGGTTTTATTACCGGTTCTATAGAACCAGACAGAACCAGGAGCAACCCACCACTGGCGAGAAAGCATGGCAAGAGAAAATACACAGGAGGAGCAGGTCAAGCAGAAACCAACATGGAAATTTTCCCCCTCCTGAGGCACGGCATCCAGGTGCTGTCTCAAGGCAAACCACAGAATTTGGATGAGCCCGAGAATAAAATCCTCCTCCCTCCCCACTGAAGCCACAGGAACTCACAATCTTCTTCTTAGGTGATAGAAAAGCATGGCATTCAAGGGCACCGCTTTGAGGGTTCTGGGCCACATAGGCGAAGACTTTGTTCTGCAGCTTGTCTGTGGTACAATAGGAAATCCTGCAAAAAGGAAAAAGCTTGGGATTGTTTCTTAAGAGCCTGCACAAAAAGGGTAGAGGCAGTCTATGCCTAAAATCAGGAAAGGGCTCAGAGTAAGACCTATTTGCTAATGAAGACACAATCAGAATAGGAAGAAAGAACCACGTGAATTGACAGGGTATGGATAATTTGCCAGTTAGGCAAGAGCAAAAGTTGGCTTCCACAGCTGACATGAGGCCCAATGGTTTGTTGCAAGACCGTTTTTGAATTGCTACTGAGGTCTTGGGAGCAAACATCTGGGAAGGGGTATTTGTGGCTTTTTAAAAAAATATGTTAAAATAGTAACACTCTGAACCTGTTACGTTTCGCTATGGTAGAGGTTAATACCGTGGAAGAAGGTTCCTTAGATTTTAAAAATCTTTTGGTAGAGCCTTGCCTGTTTTTCAGCCCTGGCTTGACCCACTTCTCACAGCGCATCTCCTATTATACCATTTCAACATCAAATACAGCCCTCAGCATAAAAAAAGTAGGTCACTTCTTGCAACAGCAAAGGATTCCTAGCAGAAATGAGCAACAGAAGTTGAAATGCAGAAAGCCCGTGAAAAAATTGAGAGGGAAAGAATTTCCAAGTATGCAGATATAAAAAGCATATTTCCTAAATTAGCAATAAGAAAGATGGTAAGTCCAACCAGTAAACTCCTCTGCATAGAAATGCATTTTTAATGGAAAGGATATGCTTCTGGGCAGGCCCAGGAAAGCTTCCAAATTAGCCCCAATTTAGTTTCTTATACCCTACAACATGCCATGATTCATGTAGCTTCTGCCTGCACTTTAGCCAATCACTGATGCTTCTTGATACATCATACAGGAACAATTAGAACAAACGAACCATTTAGTCATCTCTCTTCCATCGGCAGTGTTCCACCAGGAATTCAGTCTTCCTGTGTGAACCCATACCTGTAAATGGAGATGGTTTCAATTGTTTCCTTGGTCTCAGCATCTTGCAAAGAGAGCCCCCTGGGTGACACAGTCAGAATCATCTTCTGAAACTTTTTAGGTCCCACCCGAGCCTAAGAATGAGAAGTAGTGGATCAAGAAACAATTGTGGATGTGAATATAGAACTATCTCTTTCTGCGTCAAATCCAGAATTCAAATCCAGCAAACTGTTTTGAAGTAATGCATCCACAAAGCCCAGGTCCAGATGTGGATTACATTTACAGCTAGTCGACTTGCAACTGATCCTTAGCGACCATTTGAAGTTACAAAGGACCATGAAAAAAGGATGTGATCCAGATTTGAAGTGCTGATGTCCACCCCACACTACCACAGTCATGTGACTACATTTTGGATGTTCAGCAAACAGCCTGCATTTACCGACATTTGCCACAATCTGCTGCTACATGACCACAATTTATGTTTCCAGCAGAAAGTGCTCCATAGTGAACAATGGCTTCACTTAATGATCATTTTGTTTGCTTTACAACCACCATGGTTGCTTAACAAGTACCACAAAAAACATAAAACAGGGCGCAATCATGCAGTGACCCACTTTACCATTATCACAACTTAGTTACAGGCTCAATTATTTATTTATAAAATGCATTGGCTGCCCATCTTACCAGAAGATAATTCTGGGCAGCTGACAGATATAGAAATACATCTACATTGAAACAAAAGTAAATTAAATTATGATCGTAAGTCGAGGATTTCCGGTATTCACTGCTACCCTTCAAATTCTATTCATACATTATATGTGAATACAGATCCGTTTAGCTAAAATAGCTAGTATTTTACCTCTAAACTTATAAAGAATTTAAAACATCAAAACAGCAGTCTACAAAGCTGATAAAAAGAATGGGAGCTGCCACCCATTTTCTCCTTCACAGTCTGAAGAGTCAAGCTTTAATCATCCCACCTCTGAGCACTGCTTGTTTATGAAGTCCTGAGACATAAAAGTCTTTGTAATTCTGCAAGCCTGTATTACAAGAAGAACATGATAAGAAGAGAAATACAGCTTTTACCATGGCAATGATCCGGTGGATGGCAGCTGCTGCCATGTCCTCTCCTTTGGGTTTCTCCACCAATGTCATGCCTAGGTACTTCAGGGAAAAACTCATGCCCTCCAAGAGGGGTTCACGCATGTCAGCCCAGGATTCTGGGAGTTCTGCAAAGCAAGGCAAAAATAATTTATTAGATGAGATGGAAGAAAAAGCAATGCCATGCCAACCTCTCAGTAGCAGCAGGTATTTTATCACGACTCTACATATAAAATACAGAAGCTTTCTCTAGAGACTTTCCGGGTTTTGCAAACATTTGGACCCTTCAATCTTCCTCATATGCAGATGGGGCTGCAAACAGAAAAACAATTATATATTTCTTCCAGAAATCATGTCCAGTTGGAACTGAAGGCTTCTGTAGAATCCACCATTTCCCTGAAAATAACAAAAGTAGTCTCAGGTTGCAAGGTCTAACTTCCAACATTATGCACAGACAAAATGGATGAAGCTCACAGCACATCAACACATGCTGCTTTTGACATCTGTACATATCCACTTTGTGAACATCTCTGGTTGGAAATAACTAATAGCTGGACCAAATCAAAAGCGTTTTAGGGGCTGTGTCTCTACGTTTCCACTACTTGGAGGCCCATTTTCTACTGTCCCTCTCACTATGAAGATATAGAGCAGATGAAGAGGCTCAATCAGGTATAACTACCACCCGCAGATGGAAGCACTATCATCAGTTTTAAAAAGTGGAAAGCATCTAAGAAAAAACTTCCTGCCTTTGCTCCTACTTCCTTCATCTGTCACTCCACTCAGTTTGGTTCAACTCTAAAAAAAATCTTTTCATTGGTGCAAGATAGGCACCAAAGTCAGCCTTGATGAAATATTGGAAGGATGCCATTTATTCCACTGTTTAGTTTATCCAGCAACAAATATTAGTGCCTTTTGGGTGTTAAAGTCGCAAACATGACAAGATAATAAAGTAGGTTATATATTAGTATTAAACTGTTGTTTTGTTTAAAAACGAAAGCTGTTGTAGATCAGAAGGGAAAGTGACCTGAAATCAAAGCTAACCAAACCGTGCCTACTGTGCAAAAGCATCAGTTAAGTCCTGACCGGGATGGTGTTGTACAAACCTGGTACAACATTGAGTAGCCCAGCTATCCAGCCCAGGGTACCAAATATCGAATAGGATCTGAATCCCCAGCACAGGGTTAGCCCCACTGTGTTGGGGAGGAGTCTGCTTTGGTTCTTCCATTCAGGTGGATTAAGGGAAGGGGGGAGTAAAACGCCTCCTCCCTACAATCTCCTTCCCTCGGGGCTGCAGCTCAGCTGGGGAGGATGGAGCGCCACTAATTAATTTCGCGCTCCAGAAAAAAGCAGCGCTCCCTCCCACCCCCCCGACACACACACAACTCCAGTCTCCACCTAGCAACGTTCCCCGCCCTTCCAGTCCCGTGGACATTGGCGTCGCCGGGGCAGGCGCTACATGCGCGCGGCTAAGAGTCCCCGAGTGTCCCACGAGAAGGGAAGCAAGGCAGAGCGGCCGTGGGGGAAGGAGGAGCAGCAGCTTCGCTGCGCGTCCTGCTGTCTCCTAGCAACCGCGGCGCTACACCTGCAACGCCCAGTAAGGCGCTTTTCTGGCACTAACCTTGTCTGTGGCGACGGAGGCGGGCAACGCCCAAGCGGTGGCGGGCGAGGCTGGGACTCCGGAGCACCGCTCGTCCCGCAGCCCGGAGCGCTTCCATCACTAGAAAAGAGAGGAGCCTCGGGCTGGGTCTTGGACGCTCTACCGGCGGTGGGTGGGACTTCGCTACGTCGATGTACCTTGCCTTCGGGTAGACCCAGCACGCATGCGCCGCGATCGAGACCAGGCGACACAGATACAGTAGTAATCTTATTTAAAAAGCACCTGGGGAAGTTGTAGTTGCATTTCCCACCCCATTCCAAGGAGATCGGGAAGTAAGAACTGCATATGCGGATCTTGGGAGCAAATGGCGATTTGTGATTCGGTAACAACGAGCAACCGGAATAGATGTTTGTTCTTTTTCACTCGCAGTCTTGCCCCATGGAATTTAAAGAAGAATGTAATACTCAGAACGTACATGATGTTCCTATTAAAAAAAATACAACTCTTCCCAAACTAATAATGCGATTGTTATAAAAAGGTTTGCTGTTGCGGAATTGGAACATGTCATTTAGGCCACTATTTCTAAAGCAGGTTAACTTTAATATGTGTGTGACTTCAACTTCCAGAATTCCCCAGTCAATTCTCCTAGCAACCGCGGCGTTACACCTGCAACGCCCAGTAAGGCGCTTTTAGGTCATCAATTCCAACACCTTGCTTTGGACAGGAATCCTCATTAAAGCACCCTAAAGCAGGGGTCTCCAACCTTGGTAACTTTAAAACTTGTGGACTTCAACTCCTAGAATTCCTCAGCCACTTTGGAATTCTGGGAGTTGAAGTCCACAAGTCTTAAAGTTGCCAAGGTTGGAGACCCCAGTCCTAAAGAGTCTAGGAGCATCTTTACTCCATATGAACAAATTCAATGAAGGGGAGCCTATCAATTCCAAATACTTGAGTCCACTGTCAATCTTACTATTAGGGTGTGTTTTTCCCAACGTTTAATCAGAATTTGCCTCCCTGTAACTTAAATCCACTTTTCTCTGTCTTGTGCTCTGCAATCAAAGATAACAAATCCTGTCTCTGAGCTTCTTTTATATGATGTCGTTTCAAGTATTTGAAGAGTGTTATGGTATCTCTTCTCAGTCATCTTTTCTCTAAGCTAAACTGTGTTCAATTTTTCCCCATTCAATAGTTTCCCATCTCTTGGCTATCGTTTTTTCCCCTTTGAAATGAACCCATTTCTGTTTCTCTGAATATAAAACTGGACTCTCTGTTTCAAGTGGAATCTTACCTAAGTAAACAGATAGTTGGGGTTAAGGTTTCTTGTGGTCTGAAAATTATATTTTAGAATTAGAAGGGAACAATCTGAGGTTTTGATGGCATTGTTTTCTGTAGTGATAAGGTTAATATAGACTTCAAGAAACACTATATTAGAAGTCTCATTTTGAGAATATGGAATAGATATAAATCCAGATTGTACCAAATACTTTTATGGGTTCTCAGCACAAGAAGCATTTTATACGAAAGAAATAGTTGGTAAAGAAAAATTGTTAACTTATCAAAAGAACAGCAACGTGGAGAATATAAGTTGAAACCAAAAGAGCAATTTTCTGAGAAGGGTTTAGTTTTCAATGGCACACAGTCAATGTCCATATGCATATATGAATAATAAGATATTTGGAATTGAGCAGAAAACAAAATTTAAAGTTGAACTATGTACAAATAATGAACATGTAACTGGTAAAATGTATAATTTTTTATCAAAATTTGAAATGGAAGAAGTAAAAGATTGTATGAAAAAATGGGCTAAAAACTAGAGAAGATACATGAACCAACATTTTCAAAGAAGTAAAATTCAGAAGGGAAGAAGAAAACAGCATTAACCTTTCTAGATATCTTAATCAGCAGAGGAAATGGCAGCAAATTAGAAACAGAAGTCTGACTCACATTAGCCAAGCGTTCCATGACCAAAGTAACAGCCCAACTTCCAATCAGAAGAGCTGAAATAGTGCAGCAGCCAAGAACATCAGAAAAAGTAAACAGACTCCTTTTGCAATATTTTCCAACAAAATGGATACCCACCGAACCTTACCAAAAAATGCCTGACCAGTTAGCCCACTATAGCACAACCAACAATATGGAAGAGAATATTTGTAGCTGGGGTTTAACTGTGGGATGCTAGCATTGATGATGTTACCTAATTAGGTAATTAAAAGTCTGCAAGAAAAGAAAAAAGCTTCGAGAACTTCAAGAACTCCACAACCAATGCAAGCTATGGAAAGGATAACAATACCATACATCAAAAACATCTCAAAAACAGCCAACAGACTATTATAACCACACAGCATCACCACAGCACACGAACCAACTGAAGTCTTCAAAAACATCTTATGTAATTCAAAAGACCAAGTAAAAGAAAAAACAGGAGGCATCGATAAAATACAGTGTAAGGACTATAACAACCATTGTGTAGGACAAACACACAGAAGCTGCTGTCTAGTTGTCATCACTAGCAGATGCAGTAGTAGAGTGCATCCATGAACACCAACTAGCAATCAGAAGATATGATGAAAACTCCTTAATTTCACAACAGATGGACAGACTTAACTATAGTTTCAACTGGGAAACTATCCCAGAACAGTATCCTAGAATAAGCTAAATTCAGAAATGACAGGGAATTCCTGGAAGCTTGGTACTGAGATAATTGGATTTCAATAGACATATAGAGATAAACTACATTTACACGCCATTCAAAAGAGACAATAAAAAAACTAATAAGGAAACAAAAAGAGCAGGACACATCTTCTCCAGCAGCCAACCTAGTAAGCAGGTGTAATACATCAGACAATCAAGCAGATTAACAAGCCTAAAAATAATCAAGGAAGAACCATGGAGAAAACCACACCCCCACCAACCTGGTAAGACAAGTTACTGTATATAAACAGGGAGTAAACCCTACACTCACTAGCACTGATGATGACACAGCCAGGTAATGAAATGTCTGCAAGCAACTACACTGAACTAGATACATTATCTTCTATTGATATATCTTTGTCTAATATTCCTGAATGACAAGTATCTTGGAATTACATAAGTAGGATATTATTCCAACTTTTCTTTTTCTGATAAATAACCCTAACCCTCAGCCATACAAACTCATGGTTAGGTACTCTGCCCCAGTAAATCTCCTTTACAGGGCTATAAGGGGGAAAATGGAGGAAAGAAATGCTATTTTCAGCTTTTGGAAGAAAGGTATGATATAAATCTAATGAATAAGTAAGTAAATGTCTCAATTATTTTCAGGATGCTTATACATTGATCCCTTTATATTACTGGATATACTGTAAGTAATATAAGTAGTAATATATGTAATGATGTTAGGCTGGTCTATAGTTTGCAGAATATTCCTCTGCTTTTTGAAGATAAACATTAGCTCTCCAGTCATTTGATACTTCAACAATTTTCCACGATTCTTAAAGATTATATGGAATCTTAAGGAATGCAGCCAAACAGACCATTAACTAGTCAGTCCTCTTCCTTCCTTCCTTCCTTCCTTCCTTCCTTCCTTCCTTCCTTCCTTCCTTCCTTCCTTCCTTCCTTCCTTCCTTCCTTCCGTAACATATAACCCATAATAATAGCTATAAGCTAAAACAACAAAAAGCAACATCACCAGAGAGTTTGCCTAGCTTCCTGACCTAAATGCCTGGCAGAGCAACCAAGTTTTAAGACCCTCATGAAAAGATAAATGGGTTAGGGTCATTGGATCTCTGAGGATATGCAATTCCACAGGATCAGTACAGTCACAAAGAAACCATGACTCTGAGGTCTAATAACATGGCATTAACAAAGCCCCTCCTAGCAACAGCTTCCATCTGCTCTCTGAACATGAGCTGTGAGTTCAGAGCCTAAATTGTGCACTAGCTCTGATAAGGGAAATGCATCCCAAATTAAAAGATGGAAAAATCTCCAGAGCCAAGGGATTGAGCCAAAGCTTGTTCTCCTCTACCCAGATTCTGCAACCTCCAGGCATTGGGAAAGAACTCCAGAGGCATTGTTAGTTGGCCCATGCCAGAGATGTACAGCTGGTACAGATGGTATGGAAGACCACTGAGAAAACAAGGAAACAGAATGAATGCATTACTTCCATCCTAGGCTAGTCAAAGGTTATCAACAAGCACAATCACGCTAGTTCTATGGCCAGACCGGAAAAACTGCCTACAGCAATGAAGGGCTGTTGCTAATTACTGAAGACACTACAGAGTGAAAATGTCTGGCTTTATATACAACGGTTTCCAATGTTCATATTTATCTCTTTTTATTTTGAGTCATGAAAGTTAGGATTTAACTTTCTGGGAAAATTCTCCCTTAATGATAGAAAAAAATCTGCTTTGTGGGTTTTGGAGAGTTCAGTCCTGGGCATCTCCAGCGTAACATAAATCCTAGCTCCATGATGGTGAACCTATGGTATGCATGCCAGAGGTGGAACACAGCACCCTCTCTGTGGGCACGTGAGCCATTACCTCAGTTCAGTTCTGCCGTGCATGTGCGCACGCCACTTTTTTCAGTTTCACTGTAACTTTGAACAGTCACTAAATGAACTGTTGTAAGTCGAGGTCCGAGGACAACCTGTATAAGCTCCTATTTAAGTGATTGTGGACTCCAAGATATCTCTCACAGTTACTGGCATTAAGCCAAGTATCATTAGTCTGTACCTGTACAGTTGGCTATACTAAGTAGTATATCTAGCTCAGCATATAGCAATTATATCTAGCTCGATATATCTAGCTCAGTATGTAGCCATTATACGTTTTCCGTGAAGTCCTAAAAGACGAGATGGAGTTCTGAAAAATTAACTTTCCAATGGTTTCTATGATCAGGTCCCCCCCACCCCGCCTCTTCCTCAGTGGAGATTTGAAGACTGGTCCCACAAATAAGGGTCTATTTAGTGCAGAGGTGTCCAAACTTGGCCCCTTGAAGAGTGATGGGCTTCAACCCCCAGAATTTCCCAGCCAGCATGAGCTATAAATATGAGCAAGTTGCTGGCTGGGGAATTCTTGAGAGTTGAATTCTACTCTTCAATGGGCCAAGTTTGAACATCTCTCATTTAGCGTATCTCTATGGTCCGCGTGGCTCCCCTTTACGTTTCACGCGGAGCCCGTGACGTCATCACGAGGGGACGTTACTCGGGTAACAGGAGGAGACGCGGCAACCTCCGGCGGTGGCGATGCAGCTGCGACACGTTCGGACTCTACTTACTCCGCAGGTTACTTGAGCCGAAGAAAAAAACCAATATGGGGAAGGAGAAATTCGAGACATGGGGAGAAATACCACACCTGCAGTCCCTTGCCCATGGCCTGAACCGTAGTATATCTTCGCTTCCCTGGGGAAGAAAATGGGCTGGCAACGGGTCATTAGACCTGAAGAAGTTCTCATCTGACTTGGTGGAAGTCTGCCTGTATATTCTACCTATAACTTTTCTTGCGTTTCTTTCTTCCAGGATGGGGCAGCCAAAGTTACCTGCATGGCCTGGGCCCCAAATAATGCCAAATTTGCAGTTTGTACAGTGGATCGCGTGGTTCTCTTATATGATGAACAGGGTGAGCGTAGGGACAAGTTTTCCACCAAGCCTGCAGATGCTAAGGTAAATTGTTATTTTGAGTGGTCGAGCTGTATGGAATCATATTTCAGAGTTTGTCCAAAGTTAAGATTTGAGAAAGTGGGTTGCTCGATTGGTATGTTAGACTCAACACATTCATTCCCTCTCATTACATTCTGCCCTTCTGGATGAATCAGTGTTAATTATTTAGTACTTTATCGTTGTAGACCTATGCGTTAAGAGAGGGGAAATGTACACTATTCTATGAAGATTTATCCTGAACCTATTTTCAGAAGTTTTCAAAAATGCATTTACTTTGGAATTGCCTGAGTAATATTTTACAAGATATTCATCTGACACTGCCATCAGATTATTGTTATATTTAGAAATGATGAATGCAGATAAGAAGGGAAGAGACAAATTTTGTAACTGGCAGCAAATAGCATAATTGGATATATCAGCATCATTTATTTATTGTGAGTTCTTGTACAGAAGCTCAATTATCTTCCAAGGCTTTAAAAGTACAGTAAAACTAGAATAAATCATTTCAGGAAATAATTAAAAATCAGTTTCACAATGTTGCAATGAAACAGAAACCACACTATATAAGTTTTCACTATATATGTATGTCAATATCTCAGTCCCAGAAAAATTGAAGATGCCCATGTATGATACCCCTTTCTGGATAATGACTCCAAAACACTACAGTTTCCACACACATTTATATACTTTTTAATGATTTGACCAGTCCATTGAATCAGGCCAGTTTCATTTTGGCATTTATCACAGACCTGGTAATTTTCTACAGAGTATTGTCTCATTTGGTTCTAGAAAATAGCCTTTTTTCCTTCCACAACTTTTGTCCTGAATAAACCTTTTCACATTTGATGGATTTCACATATTCCAGCTTTCATGTATGTCCATAATATATGGCATAAAGGTACACGTTATTAGTGACACATTAGCATCAATATACTGATACATGATTAACATGTTCTAGATATATTCTCAGCCTGTAGTAAATTATATAATCTCATAAGTGTTTTTTTGTTGGTCTTGTCTCCTATCTATATTATTGATATTATTTTTAAAATGCCCCAGAAATTTATTTCATCTCTTACTGTTCGTTTGTATTTCTGTTTTGCAAATCTGGGTTCCTTTTTACCTGTTTTGTTTGCAAAACACTTACTGCTTCTTGAATGAAATCACCTGTACTTCTAATAGTTTTCCTGGTGCACTGCATTGATGTGAGTGACTTTTTCAGACATGATGATGTCTCCTGATATACATTTTTTTGGATTATGATGTTGAATAAACACCAGGCACATTATGTTACAGCCTTTATCTATCTTCTCTTTCCAGTATGGCAGGAAGAGCTATGTGGTAAAAGGAATGGCATTTTCCCCAGATTCTACTAAGATTGCTGTTGGGCAGTCAGACAACATAATCTTTGTATACAAAATTGGGGAAGAATGGTAAGTGCTTTTTGATAGGATAGGATGAAAACGGAAATTCATTCTTTAAAAATAGCAATAGGTTGTGTTGAATTGATAGCCCTTCAGTTGCAAATCTGGTGTTAGTGTGGACATGGATAAAGATGATTCATTTCCTGCTTCTTGGAATTTTAAATTGCAAAGAACATCACATTAATTTCAGGAGACTATGGACACACTCTGAGTGCCTGTCCCTGCTTTACTGGTGCTATTCCTATATTACTTCATCCAGCTGGCTCTCCTAGGGGAGCTTTGTAATATTTGTTGCTCCTTGATAGTAATATTGTCTCTGCTTATTCCTATCCAGGGGTGACAAAAAAGTGATCTGCAACAAGTTTATTCAGACGGTAAGTGTCCTTGTAATAAGAGACCTTATACATCCTTGCATACTGTCAAGTCTACTTTTATTTTTGATTAATAAGAGATAGGTCCCTGAATTGAAATTTGGGAGGGAGGGAGGGAAAGAGCTGGATATTGGATTAGCTTCCCCCACCAAGATTTGTGAATGGAATAAACAGGAAGGGAAGATGATTAGAATAGCTCTGCCTAACAGTACTATCATTTTTCACAGTTGCTAAGAGGAAGTTCAGCTACAGGAGGAGTCAGCATTGCAACTCCAATTTCAGAAACTGGCCATTCAGTTGACAGATTTCTTTGTCTGCATGCAGAATAGCTGTTTTTTTCTGCTCCTGATTATCCTGTTTGCTTTGTTTTTTATTAGAGTGCTGTGACATGTTTGCTATGGCCAGAGGAGAATACCATTGTGTTTGGGCTTGTTGAAGGCAAGGTGAGAGAAGCTGAGTCATGGAGCTCTTTTTGAGAAGTATAGTTCGGAAATTGGGAAAATATACACCCGCATCTAGATGCTGCTGCAGATTGATTCATTTTAGATGTCATTGGCTGTCCCCAAATTCTTCCCAAGCAGTACAGATATTGAGGGGTGTCTATTCTGATTCTCTTCTTGCTCCCTGATTGTTGGGATGACCTGATTTTTCTTTCCTGAAGATTCGTTTAGCTAACACCAAGACCAACAAATCCTCTACCATTTATGGAACAGATTCCTATGTGGTGTCACTGGCCTCCAAGTAAGTGAGGGAATGGGAGGAGTGCCTTAGTTGACTGCCTAGAAGTTGCTAGCTCTGATTCCTCTCCTGGCCAGCTGGCCAGGAGCGTAGAGTACGGGGCCCCAATCCCCAGTCTGTGGACTGGCACCAGTCTATGGCATGCCAGAAACTGGGCCGTGCAACCAAGCGAAGCCCCATCAGCAGATGCAGGCAGCACGTGAAACCTCGCACCTCTGGTCTGCAGAAAAACCTCTCTCCACGGAACTGGTCCTTGGTACCCAAAAAGTTGGGGGCTGCTGGCATAGAGTACTTGTTTATTGTGAGTACCTGTCTTTAGGCTACAGTTGAGGAGTAGATTAGCTACATGATACTTAGCCTCAGTCTGATGGCTGCACTGCTCTAGCCTACCTCATTGTAAACAGAATTACAAATGATTGTGGAGAATTTTTTCTCCACAATAACTGAGTGGCTTAAAGAAATGATTCCCTGCAATGCCATATGGATCACTCCTTATATATCCCCTCTGCAGTGTTTCCGGGAAGGGTATCCTCTCTGGACATGCAGATGGAACCATTGTGCGTTACTTTTTTGATGATGAAGGCTCTGGGGAATCGCAGGTACGAAAAAAAATTGTCCTCCTCCTCTAACCAAACTAAGCCTGTAAAGAGTTGAGTGTAACATGGAAAGCAGTTATTCCTTCAAGAAATGGTGTTATTCAGGGAATAGCAGCTTTTTTTAGCCTGATTTCAAATTTCTGGAAAAGATGGATACTTTCCCAACAAGAATTTCCACTAAACTGAAGAGGTAATTCGGAATGAGGTGAATGGAGCACCTCTTAGTTGGAGACACGAAGATTGCTGGGATAGTCTTCTTATAGAGAGAGAGATGTGCATACACAGATTGTACATTTTCTTTTCTATTTTGTGAACAATTTTATATACTGTTCTACACTTACATATACTTCAAAGCAGTGGTGAACGTCAATTTTTTTTACTACCGGTTCTTTGGGCATGGCTTGGTGGGCATGGCAGGAGAAGGATACTGCAAAATCTCCATTCCCACCCCACTCCAGGGGAAGGATACTCCAAAATCCCCATTCCCTCCCCACTCCTGGGGGAAGGATATTGCAAAATCTCCATTCCCACCCCACTCCAGGGAAGGATACTTCAAAATCCCCATTCCCTCCCCACTCTTGGGGGAAGGATATTGCAAAATCTCCATTCCCACCCCACTCTGGGGCCAGCCAGAGGTGGTATTTGCTGGTTCTGTGAATTACTCAAAATTTCTGCTACCGGTTCTCCGAACTGCTCAAAATTTTCACTACCAGTTATCAGAACCTGCTGGATTTCACCCCTGCTTCAAAGGCGGTGGAGTTGTACAGTTCGCAGTCTTCATTCTTTCTACCAATGTCATCTCTTTTCCTGATTTTTTGCCTGTCTTTCAAGATGATGCACTCTCCCTACTCTGCTTCCTCTGGCATGTGAAGAAGAAAGTAATTAAAAAGATCATGGCATTCCCCACTCCATCTCCTCTACTTTGGCCTTTTCCCTGCTGTACTGGGTAGAACAGGAAAGCAATTTGTGTGTACTACTATATGCAGAGAAGGATATTTGTATGAGACAGGAGATGAAGGAAAGATTTTCCCCTGATATTTTATGTTATGAGCAGGAAGTTCTCCTTAAAAAATGGAAAGGTTATCATATATTAAATTCATTATTACATCTATCTAGTTTGTTATATTGGCTGTGTTTGTTTTAGAACAAATCTGCGATTGGAGCCTAAGCTAAATTAGGCTGCTGAAGCTCCCCATAGCAAAAAAAGTATTGCATTTCCTGTGCAGATTAATAAGCTTATACCTGGAAGTTAACAGAGAGAACAAGACTGCCTTTATTAGGCCAACCTGGTTATACCAAATGTGGAATTGGTCTTAAGAGGAATTAGTCTGATTAAAATAGTTTTTCAGTATAAATGTCCAGAAAAGGATATCTAAAATGCCATTGTGTACCCAGTTAATGGATAGAAGGAAATGTCCTGGGTCTTCTCAGCAGCATATATTTTTATGTTGGCTTGTTGTAAGTATTTGCACAACCTTTATTGAGAGCACTGTGCAGTGTTTGCTGTCTGTTGCCCCCTGCCTCTTTCACCTCTCTCATTTTTGCTTCTGGATTTTCAACAGGGCAAATTGGTGATGCACCCCTGTCCCCCTTATGCCTTGGCATGGGCATCCAACAGTATTGTGGCTTGCGGCTGTGACAAAAAGATTGTGGCCTACGGGAAAGAAGGGCACGTGATCCAAACCTTTGACTACAGTCGAGATGCTTCAGAGAAGGAGTTCACTGTTGCAGCCGCCAGTCCAGGGGGCCAGTCAGTAGTAATTGGCAGTTTTGACAGGTGTGATGCTCGAGGATGGAACAAGGGAACAAATTGAAGTAGGGCCAATCTCTCCTGGCTACTCACTCCATCTTTGATCTCCCAGGCTGAGAGTGTTGAACTGGAGTCCTCGTCGCAGTGCATGGGAGGAAGCCAAGCCCAAGGAGATTTCTCATCTGTATACCATCACAGCCTTGGCCTGGAAACGAGATGGTTCACGACTCTGTGCGGTGTGTTTCCCATCTCCATATCATGTCCGTGGATACAATTCCTGAATGGTCTTGTGTTCCAACCTCATATTCTGGGTTGGAAGGCTGGTACACAAAGGATACCTGAAGGAAACTTTTGTTTGCGCAGGGTACCCTGTGTGGTGGAGTGGAACAGTTTGACTGCTGCCTTCGCAGGAGCATTTACAAGAACAAATTTGAAATGACATATGTGGGGCCAAGCCAGGTATGAGTGTGAAGTTTGGAATACAACAACCTTTGCTCTTGAGCAGCTGGCATCAAATACCAGCAGAATGGGAACTAAATGAATCACAAAGAATTGTTTTCCAAGGGGTATGGACAGTGATAGTTTGTTAGTCACAAAATAGATGTTATTGCCTTAGAGAATTAATGCATACAGTGTTATAACAACATATATGTGACTGTTGCATGTGTACCTGTTTTATAGCAATAGAACTTAGGTTTATATACCGCATCACAATGCTTTACAGCACTCTCTAAAGTAGTTTATAGAGTCAGTATTTTGCCTCCAACAATCTGGGTCCTCATTTTACTGACCTCAGAAGGATGGAAGGCTGAGTCAACATTGAGCTGGTGAGAATCGAACTGCTGGCAGTTGACAGAATTACTCTGCAATACTGCATTATAGTCACTGCGCCACCACAGCTCTTTTATGCCAATATGCATAGCAGACATTTATGTTGTAGCAATCGCAATAGCATTTAGACTTGTATAGCGCCCCATAGTGCTTTAGAGCATTCTCTGGCTAGTTTACAATGTCAGCATATTGCCCCCAACAATCTGATTCCTCATTTTACCGACCTCGGAAGGATGGAAGGCTGAGTCAACATAATAATATACATAGTGCTACTAAAAACACATAACAGGACACATCCATTTCCACCCTTACCCAGTACTTCCAGATTCTCCCTCTAAAGTCTGAAAGACTTTGATTTCACCTCCTTTATGACGCTGCCATATCACTTCATATATTCTGATTTCCTACCTTTGATTAGGAAAATATGTTGTCTTTAAAGTATTTCAGGCAAACTAGTGATTTGTGGAGATAAAACTTGAAAATGTATTATTGGAAGGCAGAGGCAGAAATATTAGCATAGTGTGAGGCTGTGCCATTGATCTGGATTGTCTTCCTAAAGTTAAATGTAATAGTGGGTGAATACAAAATGACAGAATTTAATGATTGCAACAATTTAGCTAATAATGCTAGGCTTCTTACCCTCCGGGAAACCAACTTGACTTTCTTAGGACCAGTTAGTCTCTAATGAGCTTCCTCATCTTTTTGGTCTACACATAATTCTACAGAACACCAGTATGCATGTAGGTATATAGGTTGGGGCAAAGAGAATCCTGCTTTGCTATGATATCTTTTTATCTATATGCCAGGTCATCGTGAAGAATTTGTCCACTGGCATGCGAGTAGTTTTGAAATCCCACTATGGCTATGAAATCGATGAAGTGAAAATCCTGGGAAAGGAACGCTACCTTGTTGCCCACACCTCAGATACACTGCTTCTGGGTGACCTGAGTTCCACCAAACTCAGCGAGGTAACATGTTTCACATGTAAGATGGTGGGCTGATAGAGGTTGGGAGGCTGGTCTGCATAAGGTCTATTTCTGAATTAGTTCCTGCCCGTTGCATTCAGTTAGATATGGTGATTTGTTCAAGCCATAGTTTTAGACATCACGCATAAAAAACGAACAGGCAAGGCCTTGATCATACCGTTGTGGCTGCCATTTTGACTTTTTTGACCACACTCTGCAGACATTCCTGATTTAGATGTCTTTTTGGATTCCTCCAGCCAGGCTTGTCTCTGTCTCTCCAACCGTGATTAATGGCAAGAGATCAAACCGTCCCTGAATGCGTTTGGCTGTCCTTGGGCTTTCAATCCCCCCGAGTTCTCTGCTGTTTATCACTTTGGCTTGGTTTGGCTTTTCTGCAGCTTTTTTGGTCAGGAGGATGGTTGTTCATCCATTTTTGCTGGATAACCTTTAAAGAAACGGATGTGAATCTCTTTTCCCCCCTCCCTGTTCTCTCTTTTTCCAAATGTCAATCCTCACTGCTGGGGACTTCACCATTTTCCTGTGATTTCCCAGAGGGAGGCAATAGTTTATAAAAGTCAGCTTAACCTTTTTGAATACTTCTGTCTCTTTTCACTCATGGCACCTTAAATTACTGGCAATTGGAATATAAAGCCAGTCCTAACACTGTTTGAACAGACTTAGCCTGGTTATTTATGCTGTGAGAGTCTACAGACTGGGCTTGGCTGGCAGAACTTAATCACTGAGACATGCAGGCAGGGTGGAAAAAAATCTATGTTTTTTAAAAAATAAAAAAATCGGATTTTTTAAAATTTAAATCAGATTTTTTTTATTTAAATTGGATTTTATTTTTATTTTTATTAAATTTAATAAAATGCTTTTGAAGTAAAAATTTATCTGAAGGTAGTTTTCTATTTTTAAGATACATTAATAATTTAGTTTATTCAGCATGAAATGGAGCTTAATTATGTAGCATGAGGCTATATATTCTGCAATATTGGGATTGTCAGTGAGTCAACAGCTGGTCAGAGGAGGAGCTGCTGTGGGACAGAGATGACAGCTGCTCTTTAAAAATTATGATTTAAATCAAGTTGATTTAAATCAAGCTGATTTAAATCAAGCCTTTTTACTAGTGATATAAATCATGATTTAAATCGACTTGATTTAAATCAAATCCACCCTGAATGCAGGGATGTCAAACTGGATTTCTTCGAGGGCCAGATCAGCGTTGTAGTTCTCCTCCACGGGTGTGTGTGTGTGTGTATGTAAACAGGATGGCAGGAGGCCATCGAGGCTGAAAATGGGATGTGGAGGGGGCTGTGCACGGCCTCCTACACCCCGTTTTGGCCAGCAAAGTGTTGCAAGAGGCCGCCCAGGCCAAAAACATGGCGCAGGGGGCTGCACGTGGCCCCCTGTGCCCTGTTTTGGCTGCCAAAGACACCGCGGGTTGTTCTTTGCTATTTCCAGGCCGGCCGCTTGGGCCAGATTAAAGCGCGTGGCCTTGAGTTTGACACCCCTGTGCTAGTGGAAGCATGTTATATAAAAGAGCAATCTTACCAAATCACATCAGACAAGTGTGAATGGGGTGAACATGATAAGATTATCTGATTCCATGCACGCTGTCTATTCTTCTCAGGTGGCCTGGCAGGGATCTGGTGGGAATGAGAAGTTTTTCTTTGACAATGAAAATGTAAGTGTGTGCATGCTGCCCATTCAAATCTTTCCAGTATTCCTCTCTCTTAGCTTTCTTTCTGCAAGAGTGTGTTCTACTCTTCTGGTTGGCATTTCTATAATATTGGAGGGGGGAAGAAGTATGAGAAGCCATGACGTTTAAAGGCCCTATACCCCTCTTCCTTTACATTCAGATTGTCATGCTTCCCATCTTACTCTAGGTCTGCATGATCTTCAATGCAGGAGAGTTGACTGTCGTGGAATATGGGAGTAATGAGATTTTGGGTTCTGTGCGCACTGAGTTTATGAACCCCCATCTCATCAGGTGAATAATGAGACCTTTTTCTGCTGTTGGAACTTGAAGAGTAAAAGCACCTGCCCTCCCAACATGCATATACCTATTTCTCATTTTTGTACTTTTGTTTAGTGTCCGACTCAATGAGAGGAGGCAGCAAGGAACTGAGGAGAACAAGCGACTGGCTTATTTAGTTGACATTAAGACCATTGCAGCAGGTGAGTGAAGTTCCTTCTTCTTTTCTACCCAAGCTTTGACTGCTTGAGGTTAATCTTACATTTTAAATTTAATTTTACATTTTAAATTTTAAATTTTAAACTACATAAATTTTATCGATTTTAAATTTTCTACTAATTTTAAATGGGGTTTTGGTTTTATAAATTTTAAGGTTCTAGGCTAATTATAATAAGTTTTTTAACTCGTATTTTAAATTGTATATTGTGGTGTTTGTATTTTATTGTAGCCTGTACACCGCCCTGAGTCCTTCGGGAGAAGGGCGGTATAAAAATCAAATAAAATAAATAAATAAATAAATAAATCTCAACTTTAATTCTGAACCTTATACCTTTTTTTTCCTGACTTTAGTGGACCTTGTGGCCGGCTATAATATTGGCACTATCAGCCATGACAGTAAGATTGACTGGCTGGAGCTGAATGAAACTGGTCATAAATTGCTTTTCCGTGATAAAAAGATGAAGGTAACAGGAGGAGATAGAAGGGGAGGGAATTATGTTGTGTAGGGACCCTGAATGGAAGGAAAAAGAATGATAACATGAAAAACATGCCTTTGTTAATGCTGTATTTCTTTTCTCCCACCCACCTCACCTGTTCTAATTCTCAGCTGCATCTCTATGACATTGACAATGCTGTAAAGACCACCATCCTTAGCTACTGTTCTTATGTACAATGGGTTCCAGGGAGTGACGTGGTGGTAGCCCAGAATCGAAATAGTCTCTGCGTATGGTATAACATTGATACACCAGAACGAGTGACCATGTTCCCCATGAAGGTAATTATTGTGTCTGCACCCCCCGAGCCGGGCCCCCTGCCAGAAAATGACTTGGAAAGTGAGGGGGAAGGGCCATCAGGACTTACCTCAGGAGCACCGGCTTCCCTGGCTCAGCTCCAGGAGCCAGAGGCAGGCCAGGTGGAGGAGATAACGAGGCCTCCATCCCCTGACTCTTCCCCCCCCCGGCCACGCCTCCAGACCCAGCTGATGGCAATCAGGCCTGGCTGGACCCTAGGTTTCGTAGGCAGGAGAGGCGGGAACAACAGAAGCAGGGGTGGGGCAGGCCTAGGAAGTGCTGAATCATGAAGCCACACCCCACAGGATATAAAATCAGCGAGGGCTGCTATGCCTCTTCGTAGCAGGCAAATCAACTGCTTAACTAGAGCTGAAGTACTGTTTGTTCCTGGGTGACTCATCGGCATCAAGGGAGATAACAGAGTCACTTGGCAGACACTCGCTAGTTTGCTGCCAGAGCTGATAGTGCCGGCTAATTAAGCCATCGCTCGGACAGAGGCAAGTGGGGACAGAACAGTAATATTTGCTCTCCACCTACTGGTATCAGACCAGCATCTGGTTTAAGTGCTTAGTTGGTAAAGATTAGCTGGAGTTTGCGAGGCTGCAGATAGTCACAATCTCTCAGCTACTGAAGGGAAGACAAGAGTTAGCCTGGCTGATTATATATCGTGGGAAAAGAACTAAGTTTAAAAAATTGTGTCCTGCAGGGTGATATTGTGGATTTGGAGAGGAGCAATGGGAAGACAGAGGTGATTGTGACTGAGGGTGTAAATACCGTGTCCTACACTCTGGATGAGGGGCTCATTGAGTTTGGCACAGCAATTGATGATGGTGACTACCACAGGTGAGAGGCTGAAAAGGATTCCAGAGAGGTTTAAATTTCCAGCCAGGTAAGAATCTGGAACCAGCCACCAAGCATGAGCAAGCAATGTCGGTCCACCCTTCAAGAGGGAGGAATCTGCCCTTGCATGAGAAGCCTTGGCGGAGTCTACAGAGAGTTTGAAGAAAATCTGATTCCTCATTCTTAATCGTTCAGTGTCCTATTGCCATCAGTGACTGCTACTCAGCCCCTTTGCTTTCTGCTTTTAGAGCTGTAGCTTTCTTAGAAACGTTGGAGATGTCTGCTGAGACAGAGGCCATGTGGAAGACACTAAGTCGACTAGCATTGGAGGCCAAACAGCTGCATATTGCTGAAAGGTGCGTGATTTGGTCCGGCAAGCTCCCCAAAAGCATCTGGTAGATTTAATCTGGCACTATTAGCCAGAGAATCAGGAGTCTGGTTTTGGACAGATACATTTTCTAAAAAGGCACAAACTTTTTCAGCTGCTGACATGAATAGTGGCTAGACTGATGTAAGGTTGAAATTGGGGTGAAGCAGAGGAGGTGATGGTGAAAGACAAATTGGTTATATGGATGCAGGTTATAAAATTTCTTAGTTGGAAAAGATGCTGACAGACTCCTGGTTTTTTGATACCATAGATCAGGGATGTCAAACTCGATTTCATTGAGGGCCGCATCAGGGCTGTGTTTGATGTCAGGGGAGGCCCGGGGAGGCGGGGCCAGGATGGGTGTGGCCAGCTTGACATCAGTAGTGTCAGGAGCGTCTGTGGCAGCCCAAGTGCTCTGCCAGCAAAAATAGGCTCCCAGTCTCCATTTTTGGCCTCCTGCAACCCTCTGCCAGCGATAATGGAGCTCGGGAGGGCCACATGGGAGCCCGATTTCACTGGCAGAGGCACCATGAACTGGTCCTTTGCTGTTTCCAGAGCGGCCCCACAGGCTAGATCTAAGCACTCGAGTTGAGTTGCTTGAGTTTGACACCCCTGTCATAGATTAACCTAGTTCTCCCACAGGGTCACTCAGGGAGCAATCCACTTAAACCAAGGAATTCTTTTTGATTCAGTCTGCCATCTTTTGTGAAATACCTTGATTGGGATAGTCATTTCTGCTTGTTAAGTCTTGCTTACTCACCTCTTTACTAGTTATATTTTTACAAATTTCCTTTAGATCAGTTATGAGCTGGAAGACACTTTATTCTGCTTCCTATCCACTTTAGACCACAAAAGACCTGCAATACTTTGAATTTATATATTGGTTGTTTTCTGTTTGTATTATTATGTGTTTTTGTTGTGCACCACCCAGAATCACCCTGTCTTGAGTTGGCTGTCCTTATAAATATTGAAATAAATAGAAATTTTAAAATAAACTAAACTAAACCCTAATAATATTTTCTTCTAGATGTTTTGCTGCTCTTGGACAAGTATCCAAGGCTCGGTTTCTCCATGAAACAAATGAGATTGCTGACCAAGTGGCCAAGGAATACGTAAGTGAAATGCAGAGCTTGCTTTTGTTCTTTATTCTCTTATCGCCTAGGTTTCCCTATCCATGTTCCTGATATTTCCTTTCCCTTCAATCAGGGTTTCCCAAATTGGGGAGGTACAGGCAGAGTTCTGGGGAGGGCTGAATAATGTTACATTGCTACAATAAATCCACCTTCCCCAAAGATTAATTGTATGGTTTACATTGCTTATCTGTGTTCATTTTGGTCTTTGAGATTTTAGGTGAGGTATCTACATTAGGATTACATTAAAGGGAGGTGTGATGGCAAAAATGTCTAGGAACTCTTGCCTCAAAGGGAAAGAAGAACCTACTGATCCAATAGAACATTTGTCTTGTCTGGGTCCTTCTTACATTTGGCGGGTGCTTAACTTACATGGATGGAGTTGCAGGGAGCAATCTATTTTCCCCACAGTTTGAGAATGACATTTCCTCCTCTGTTTAATTGCTCGCTTCAGGGAGGGGATGGCACAGACTATTATCAAGTCCGAGTCCGCCTGGCTATGTTAGAAAAAAACTACAAGCTGGCAGAGATGATCTTTCTGGAGCAGGTAAGTCTGGGAGCAGGGATTGCTTATTTTGAACACTTCCATCCCCTATGCCTCTATGTACCCTAATCCGTAATTGTTATTTCCCCACTTTTAGAATGCTGTGGAGGAGGCCATGGAGATGTATCAAGAGCTTCACATGTGGGATGAATGCATCTCAGTGGCAGAGGCAAAAGTAAGCAAGGCGCTGAAGACTTAAGATCACAAGTTTCTGGGATGGTGTGGTATCTTCTCCTCTGTTGTCCTCTCTCTCTCTCTCTTAGAACCATCCTGCATTAGAAAAATTGCGTCAAAGTTATTACGAGTGGCTGCTGCAGACACAGCAGGAGGAGCGGGCTGCTGAAGTGCAGGAGATCCAAGGGGACTTGCAAGCAGCCATTGGCCTCTACCTGAAGGCTGGGCTACCGGCTAAAGCAGCACAGCTGACCATGGACCGAGAGGAGCTGTTGGCTAATACTGACCTCATCAATCGTATTGCTACAGCCCTCGTTCGAGGAGAGCTTTTTGAGCAGGTGAGGCATCTATTACACTTCAGAATGTTCAGTAGATATACAGTCTCTTTAATTATGTTACATTCCTCTTTTGAAGGAGACGTGCATCACCCAGTAGCAATGGTGGGTATGCTTGTTCTCTTCCTTTCATTTTCTTCAGGGTTGTAGTTGACAGCATCTTGGCAGATCTTCCCAATGTTATCTAGGCCATAGATGATGACTTACACAGCAGTGAGCAGTAAGATGAGACTATGAAAGAGTGGTCGGGGTGGCTAGATTGGCAGAGTTGGGAAGGGGATAGAGCTCACAATAAACAAGTTCATTGCCTTTAGAGAATGAAAGAAAAAGGACCTATGTGACTATGAGGGTGATGATGGAATTGGAGGATGGCCTAGGCCAGTGGTTCCAAACCTTGGTGGCCTGGCTGTGGGGGAGGAGTGGAATTGGGCTGTGCGAGTGGCAGACTGGCCTGTGCGCAAATAGGCGCAGCTCAGGTTGCGTACAGTTCAGCTTGCACACAGCTCAACTTGCAAAAGTGTGTGTGTGCATGAGTGCACGCCACCCTACCACTCATGCAAGTTGAGCTGCGCGTGCACAGGTCAGCCCGCCACTCACATGGCCTGGTTCCAAATAGGCGGCAACCTGGTAGTGGGCTGCAGCCCGGGGATTGGGGAACCCTGGCCTCGGCTATCAGTTGCTTTTGCCTTCAGCTCATTAATTTCAAAGTGTTTCTAAGGACTACACATATTAGTGTCTTTTTGGGGGGGGTGTTACATTTTGCCTTAAGATGGAAAAAAAAGAACTTTTACTAAGAGAAAGGAAAAGTAAGTTCTTCTATGGGTCAGTCTAGTATAAGTTTAGTCTAGTCTACTCTATATTTTAATTCATTAAAATTCATTAAATCTTGCAATTACTCTCTAAATTTGGTTTTTCCCCCAAACATCCTTTTTTAAAATTATAAATGGGCTATTAGTATGAGGCCACAAAGTTGTTCAATTTTCAAGGCACTTTAAAGTTTCTGGTTCTGCTGCAGGGATTTTCAATCTAAAGACTTTTGCAGGGATGCTTTGGAGCAGGGGTCTCCAACCTTGGGAACTCTAAGACTTGTGGACTTCAACTCCCAGAATTCCTCAGCCAGCAAAGCTGAGGTTGGAGACCCCCTGCCTTGGAGCAGTGAGATGTCATCATTCCATGAGAAAAATACAGCTATGTAAGGAGTCAGTTGGGTTGTCTGGCAGCAGGAGGGAGTTTGATAGACCTCACTTTGCTTACAGAATACTTCCCTGCATAAAAAGTGGTTGATCTGCCTTTGAAAATTGGGTATTGTTGGGCAGTTTTTCTCTGGTAAACTTTCAACCGATGCATTTCTCCCCATTTTTAGGCCGGGGAACTCTTTGAAAAAATTCGGAACCCACAAAGAGCACTGGAGTGTTATCGCAAGGGCAACTCATTTCTGAAAGGTGAGAGAGAGAGAGAAAAGAAGGCTCTTCTGAGGTTGAAGCTTGACTATAAGTTCTCAAATGTTATATTTTCTACATTTTGTATTGAGTGTTTATTGAAAAAAATTAATATTAGAAGGCAGAACAAAGTCATTTACAGGGAATCCTGGTTTAGCAACCGCAATTGGAACCAGCAACTCAAAATATTGAAGCAGTCACAAAGTGATAATCATGTGATTGTGAGCATGCTTATGGTTTTACTTCAGCTTTCCTTTGCTTCTTGCTACGTCCTTCAGCTGAACTGAGCTTCTTTCTCCTTGAGGATATTTTGGTATGAGATCAATAAGTGAGTAAAAATAAGAGCAGAGAGGCAATGTGAAGGTTGTAAATGGG
Source organism: Ahaetulla prasina (assembly GCF_028640845.1). NCBI lineage: Eukaryota > Metazoa > Chordata > Lepidosauria > Squamata > Colubridae > Ahaetulla > Ahaetulla prasina. The sequence goes on from NC_080539.1 coordinate 29,346,994, forward strand.
TTGTTTTAGCACCGTTGTAACTTTGAATGATCATTAACAAGGCAAATCACTAAGTGAGGAGAAGCTTACCGTATTTTTTGCACTATAAGACGCTTCAGAGCATAAGATGCACCTAGTTTTTGAGGAGGAAAAAAAGAAAAAAAAAATCTGCCTCTGACTCCCAGCAATTTGTCTCCTTACAGCAAACAGCCTGGTCAGCTTCAGCACAGCCTGATTTAGCATGACCATGATTGGCAGTTGGATCGGCTTCCTGGAATACCGCCAATCAGCTGTTTCAGGCTGTGGGGATGGCCACTGTCTATCGCCGCCTCCGTGTGCCCTATTTTCGGCCTCTGCGCATCTCATTTTCGGTCCGTTCCAGGTGGCTGGGATTGCCACTGCCACCTATCACCACTGAGTGGTGATGGCAGCAGCAGCAATCCCCGCCTCCTGGAACAGGCTGAAAACGGGATGCATGGAGGCCGAAAATGGGGCACGCAGAGGCAGCAATAGGCGGCAATGATGGGCGGTGACAGCAGCGGTGGGTGGCAGCAATCTCCCACAGCCTGGAAGAGCTGATTGGCGGTATTCCGGGAGGCCAATCCAACAGCCAGTCAGCTGCTTGTGCTAAATCATGCTGTGCTGAAGCTGACCTTGCTGTTAGCTGCAAGGAGGCAAATTGCTGGGAGGCAAAGACTGAAGGGTGGAGCCAGCAGGTGGGCGGGGCGTCAGCAACATTCGCTCTACAAGATGCACAGACATTTCCATCCACTTTTTTGGGGGGAGGGGAGTGTGTCTTATAGAATGAAAAATACGGTATATAGCAAATCTTGTTTTGAGCAAAAAAAAAAACCTCAAAAAGTAAAAAGGACCAAGGGAAGAGATATTTAGAAAAGGGTTTACACTGTTTCCCCCTCCCATCCTTGGATTGACAGATTTAGGTTCTGCACACTTCTTAAAGAGACTTGCTTGTCCCAGATCTGGTTCCTTTAGTTCACCTTACATGCTCTTTGTTCTTTCTTTCCCTGAAGCTGTAGAACTTTCTCGTTCAGTTTTTCCAGCAGAAGTGGTAAAGCTGGAGGAGAGCTGGGGAGACCACCTTGTACAACAGAAGCAACTAGATGCAGCTATCAACCACTACATTGAGGCCAGGTCTGTGGAGGGCATTACTGACTAGACTCTTTGGGGCTACCTTCCTTGTAGTTACTAATACCCTGAAAGTTGTATGTTGGACTGGCACCCTAGATCAGGGTGGGTCCTGTGGTAGCTTTATTCTAAGGCAGGGGTGTCAAACTCAAGGTGCTTAGATCTGGTCCACGGAGCTGCTCTGGAAACAGTGAAGGACCGGCCCACGGTGCCTCTGCCAGCGAAAAAGGGGCTCCCAATCTCTGTTTTTGGCTGGGATGGCCTCCTGCAACCCTCTGCCAGTGAATGCGGCCCTGCCAAGCTCCATTTTCACTGGCAGAGGGTTGCAGGATGCTGTCCCAGCCGAAAACAGAGATTGGGAGCCCCTTTTTCGCTGGCAGAGCACTCGGTTCACCACAGTTGCCCCTAACATGAGTGACGTCAAGTTGGCCACGCCACTCCCCAACGTCAAACACAACCCTGATACGGCCCTCAATGAAATGGAGTCTGACACCCCTGCTCTAAGGAATGTGATCTTTTCCAGGTGTGCTATCAAGGCCATTGAAGCAGCCATTGGGGCTCGGCAGTGGAAGAAAGCTATATATATTCTTGACATGCAGGATAGGAAAACAGCAGCCAACTATTACCCCAAAATTGCCCAACACTATGCAGCCTTGCAAGAGTATGAGGTAACAACTTTCTCCCTCCACACACACTCATCCATTGACACAATGGAAAAATAACAAGCTGTTTGTCCCTTTAGATAGCAGAGGAGCTGTATGTCAAAGGAGATCACATCAAGGATGCCATTGATATGTACACCCAAGCTGGACATTGGGAAAAGGCACATAAGGTAAGAACATTCCAGAAAAATGCCCTTTTGTTTTCAGTGAATGCCAGAAGAGCATAGTAAACACTTTTCAACCAATTGTTTGTCCCGTCCAAAAAACGTTCAAGAAGTCTAACATAGGAACAAATACAGGTAGTCCTTCACTTACCATGCAATTGGGACCAGATTACAATTTTAAATTGTGGTGGTCATAAGTTGAGGCACTCATATGACTGAATCCACTTTTACAACTTTTTTTATGGTTGTTAAGTGAATCACACAGTCCTAAGTCTAATCCATTCTCCCAAATGGGTTTTTTTAAAACCATAAATTGGCAACAACTGTTGCAAATTGTGGTCCTAGGACCATGTTGCAACCAGTCATAAATATGAACTGGTTGCCAAGAGCCTGGAATATGTTCATGTGGCAACGTTTTACATTTTACAATGGCCAGAAGTGCTTTATGATCTGTAAAGCACCTTTTCCAAGGCCATCGTAACTCCCGACTGGTCATTAAAGGATTTTCTTACTCATATCAAACAGCAGTATTCTTCATTGTATTTTAAATGTATTGTTTCTTCCCTTTCCTTCTGGAATAGCTCTGAACTATTATGTCCTCCCTCAGTCTTCCCTTTTAGCGAAACATAATTAATGCCTCCAGCCATTACAGGTAGTCCTTGACTTACAACAGTTCATTAAGTGACCATTTAATGGTCACTAAATTACAACAGCACTGAAAAAAGTGAGTTATGACTGTTTTTCACACTTATAACGGTTGTAGCGTCCCCATGGTCACATGATCAAAATTCAGATGCTTGGCAACCGACTCATGACCGTTGCTATGTCCCAGAATCATGGTTGTGATTTTCTGACAAGCAAAGTCAATGGGGAAACTAGATTCTGTTAACAACCGTGTTACTAATTTAAGAACTGCAGTGATTCATTTAAACAAATGTGGTGAGAAAAGTTGTAAAATGGGGTAAAACTCACTTAACAAATTTCTCACTTAGCAGCATACATTTTGGTCTCAATTGTGGACGTAAGTTGAGGACTACCTATACTCGTACGTTTTTCCTTTCAGGCACCTTACCTGGACACATTCTCACTAGATGCATTCCAATATCCTTCCTAAAATGCACCTAGAATTGGATGCAATAATCTACTGTGGGTATGTTCTGGTCAACCCAGAGCAGAGGGGAATGAGGCATCAAATGGTCCATGTGCTCCCAGTTCCAGAAAGTGCATTTGAACAAAGCTTGCCATGGGAGGGTGTGAAGCAATTTGGTTTGGTTATCCAGAATGGTTCAAAATGGGGTATTGTACATCTCTTGTGGGTATTTGGAGAAGGGGAGTTTATCCTTTCATGCCCAGGCCCTGCTCCCACTTCTCCTTGCAGCTGGCATCAAAATGTATGAAGCCAGAGGATGTGTCAGTGTTGTACATTACACAAGCTCAGGAGCTGGAGCGACAGGGAAAGTACAAGGAGGCTGAGAGGTGAGAGGTGTTTCGGTTCTATATATTTTAAACCAGAAGAATGGAATTTGTAACAGAGGCTGGGAGAAGAAAGAGAAGCTTCCAACTGGTGTAAACAAACTATTAAGTAGAACTCTTGGGGACATGTCAGCAAATCCCACAGGCCAAACTTCTTTTGCTAAGTTGTATGTACCACTAGAGGGGATCCTTATTTGGGGATGCAAAATTTTCAGTGCCAAGTTATTGCTTTTTCCAGGCTCTACATAACTGTGGATGAACCAGACTTGGCCATTACGATGTACAAGAATTGCAAGATGTATGATGAGATGATTCGTCTGCTGGCCAAATACCACAAGGATCTACTGAGTGATACACATTTGCACTTGGGGAAGGTAAAGCATTTGAGGAGAAGTAACAGAAGAAATAGGGGGATGTGGTGACTCAGTGGCTAAGATGCTGAGCTTGTCGATCAGAAGTTCAGCAGTTTGAATCCCTAGTGCCACGTAACAGGGTGAGCTCCCATTACTTGTCCCAGCTTCTGCCAGACTAGCAGTTCGAAAGCACATAAAAAATGCAAGTAGAAAAGTAGGGACCACCTTTGGTGGGAAGGTAACAGCCTTCCGTGTGCCTTTGGCATTGAGTCATGCCAGTCACGTGACTACAGAATTGTCATCAGACAGTGCTTGCTCTTTGACTTAGAAACAGAGATGAGCACTGCCACTAGAGCCGGAAACGACTAACATGCATGTGCAAAGGAACCTTTACCTTTACTTTTAAGAGAAGAAAAGTAGGTTTGGTGGTGACCTTCTGATTTATTTTTCAGGAACTGGAAGCTGATGGGCATCTGCAGGAGGCTGAATATCACTACCTTGAAGCCAAGGATTGGAAGGCAGCTGTAAACATGTATCGTGTGAACAATATGTGGGATGAGGCCTACAGGGTAAGAGCAGCATACATACATTCCTTTTGGTGCAACAGCTGGGGCATGAGCTCTCTAAGCTGTTCCAGGCTGAGCTTAGGAGCTAAGTATGTGGTCCAGAATTACATAACTAGCATACTTCCTACCTGCGTGCTTACTACATAGCCTTAACGAGTAGAGCATTCGGGGGTGCCAGAAATATGCATGCACAAAGAAAAGACTGAAGGATGGACATACTCATTAGTCTTGGAAAAGTTACATTTGATGGGCAGCAACGGTAAGTTGCTTTAGGCCCAATTGTCTTTCACCTCTGTATTGATTTGAGACAGGTGGCAAAAGCTCATGGTGGAGCAAATTCTCACAAGCATGTAGCCTTCTTGTGGGCAAAGAGTCTTGGTGGAGAGGCTGCCGTGAAACTCCTCAACAAATTTGGACTTCTGGAAATGGCCATTGACCATGCAGCTGACAACAAGTGAGCAGCAAGGAGAGAAAGAGTTATTGCCGTATCCAAGTAAGGTCTCCCATTAGAAAGGAGACAAGATCCGCCAATGCCTTGTCTCGTACCAGAGATTTTCAAGGGGTTGAACCTGCCCACGGGGTTCCGACAAGGCATCGGGGTCTGCAATAATTACAGATGCCCATTTTTGTGTGCCTTGAGTGGGTTTTCTTGCTGTGCTTCTTTTGTAATTAGGCTAGTTTTAACCACGTAACAGTTGCCCGATAGTGGTATGTAGTTTTCACTCTGCTGAAATTGAAGTGGTTTGGGATGGGAGACATAATTCTTCCTTTCACCTCCTTTTCTTCTTCCATAGCATTTTTGATTTCGCCTTTGAGTTGGCTAGACTCTCCCTGAAGCAGAAACTACCCGAGATCCACTTCAAATATGGCTCTTTCCTGGAAGATGAGGTAGAATCCCTTGTGGTTCTTAATGGTTGCTCTCCTTCCTGGAGTAATGCCAGTCATGTGGTAAATATGCCACTCTTGTTAAATGCAGGGCAAGTTTGAAGAGGCAGAGGTGGAGTTTGTGAAGGCCGGGAAGCCTAAAGAGGCAGTTCTAATGTGAGTGTACCGCCACCCTCCTATGATAGTCTTGCTTTCTGCCTCTGTCCAATTCCAGTGGTTTATTTATTTTTTATTTATTTATTTATTATTTAAATTTATATACCGCCCTTCTCCGAAGACTCATGTGTTTAATGTGCTCCCCACTCACTTAGGTATGCTCATGCCCAGAACTGGGCTGCTGCCCAGCGAGTAGCTGAAGTCCATGACCCAGAGAGTGTAGTGATTGTGCTAGTTGGTCAAGCTGATGCTGCCTTCAAGCAAAAAGAGTTCCAGAAAGCAGAAGCTTTGTTGCTGCGGGCTCAGCGACTTGACCTTGCTGTGAAACACTACAAGGTAAATAGAAAAAACAAACAAACACCAGGACTGCTCTATTTGGCAAAACATTTTGGTTGGATTGGGAGATGTTTAGTAAATTGAAATCCACTGTAGATTTCCTGCGTGAAGTCCACTGTAGATGGCTTTTAAATTCCAATTTGTTATCCAGTTATTAATTTTATTGCTGTGAGGAAGCCATTCTACTCAGACCAAATACTGTCTTATTAAAACTACTTAGGGATTTCCAAAGAAATTGAGTTCCATTCGACGTTCTTTGCAACCAGACTGTGATCAAAAGCACCTGAGGGCAGGACAAGAAACAGTGGGTGGAAACTAATCAAGGAGAGAAGCAACTTAGAACTAAGGAGAAATTTCCTGATAGTTAGAACAATGAGTCAGACCAAATGTCAAAGCTTAAAGAATCAGTATGGCATAATAGTTAATAGGATTGGCACTAAGGAAACCCTAATTCTAGTTCATCTTTAGCCTTGGAAACTTACTAGGTAAATTTGGACCAGTCTCTTTTTCAGCCCAACCTAGCTCACAAGATGGTTGTTACAGGGAAAATTGGAGGAGGAACACACTGTATGTTGCCTACAGCTGCTGAAAGGTCAGATGTAAATATAAATAAAAATGTATAAGAAGGACTAGGGGAGATATGATAGCAGTTTTCCAATATCTCAAGGGCTGCTACAAAGAAGAGGGAGTAAAGTTATTCTCCAAAGCACCCAAGGGTAGGACTAAGAAGCAGTGGGTGGAAACTAATCAAGGAGAAAAATAACTTAGAACTAAGGAGAAATTTCGTGACAGTTAGAACAATTAATCATTGGAACAACTTGCCTCCAGAAGTTGTGAATGCTCCAACACTGGAAGTTTTAAAGAAGAGGTTGGATAACCATTTGTCTGAAGTGGAGTAGGGTTTCCTGCCCAAGGCAGGGAGTTGGACTAGAAGACCTCCAAGGTCCCTTCCAACTCTTATTCTGAAACATGATAGCATTTCTTTGGTGATGGGAGCAGTAGATGAAATGGAATTTCATAGAAGCATACTAGCCAGGAGGAAGTGCTTCCTCCTCCTGTTCTCCCTAGCAGTGTCAAAGATGCTGGTGGCCAACAACATGGGCCTTGGCTTAGTAAAACAAACCATGCTGGTTTTAAATGATCCATTGCAAATTAAATACAACCCATTGCAAATTAAATACGGCCTGATATATCCTGCAACCAAGGATGCTGGGACATCCAGAACTTGTCATAATTGCCATTCATTCAGCACCATTATAACTTCAAATAGTTGCTGATCGAATAATCCTAAATCAAGGACTGTCTGCAGTTCCCAAAGGGTAGAAGTTATGACAGTTATACAATTGTTCTTTTTTTCCACGGGGAAAAGGATAATCAGAGGAGCTTTTTCCTTTGACAAGTAAGGATAGTTTTTATGATTCTTCTTTTCACAAGGAAGCTGCTATGTGGACTGATGCTCTCCGAATCTGTAAAGAATTTCTACCTGGAGATCTGGAGGCTCTACAGGAAGAGTATGAACGGGAGGTGGCTAAGAAAGGACCCAGGTATATAGGTCATGAGAGCTATGGGAAAGTTTCTAGAAGCTGGTTTGCTAATAGGCAAAAGTCACTCAGCCCTAAGAGTAAGGCTGGGTTTCTCAAAGACCTCATCACTTAGCCTTCTTTTATTGAGGTTTCTACAACTAATTAGGAGACGTGGTGGCTCAGTGGCTAAGCCGCTGAGCTAATCGATCGAAAGGTCAGCAGTTCAGCGGTTTGAATTCCTACTGCCGCTTAATGGGGTGAGCTCCCGTTACTTGTCCCAGCTTCTGCCAACCTAGCAGTTCGAAAGCATGTAAAAAATGCAAATAGAAAAATAGGGACCACCTTTGGTGGGAAGGTAACAGCGTTCCATGCATCTTTGGGGTTTAGTCACGCTGGCCACATGACTACGGAGACGTCTTTGGACAGTGCTGGCTCTTCGGCTTTGAAATTGAGATGAGCACCGCCCCCTAGAGTTGGGAATGACTAGCACATATGTGCCAGGGGAACCTTTACTTTTACCTGACAACTAATTGTGTCAAAGGACTAGGATCCTCTCAGTCTTTAAGCTATCTCTGGGACTATCCTTCTAATTCTATGGGATGGAATAGATACAGGAGTTTCAACATCAAGCTCTAGGGACTCTTGTGGTCCCTTTCTGGACGTTGACTAAGATTCTTTTGATTGGTAGGGGCATTGAGGGCCTCCTGGAGCAGGCACGTGAGTGGGAGCAAGCAGGCGAATATGCCAGAGCTGTGGACTGCTATCTCAAGGTCCGGGACCCCAACAACAGTGCACTGATGGAAAAATGTTCCATGAAGGTAGGAAATTGCTAAAGGTCCACCTTGCCTTCCCCACTTACAGAATTTTAGGTCAGTTGGATGCATACAATGTACTTGAAGGAGAGAAATCGAGAAAAGTTGGAAATTGAAAGAAGTGTCTGCGTGGGAATTCTTTTGGCAAGTGAGACTTTCTAAATCAGTTGTGCCTCTGCTTCTTTGTTACATTCAAGCTATATTTGCCTTTTGATTGTCGTCGTTCAGTTACTTTTTTTCCCAAATGTTCAAAATTACCATTCCAAATTGTCTCTGATGAAATATTGTAAGCTGTAAATCATAATGGCAAGAGTTTCTGCACAAAGAAAAAAACACTGTACAAGGGACATTTCTTCATTGATGAATGCTTCTTTTCATGTCAGGCAGCTGAACTTTCTATCAAGTTTCTTGGCCAGTCTCGGAGCATTGAGGTGATGAGGACAGTGGGACCTCAGCTGGTCAGCATTGGCAAGTTCAGCGTGGTAAGAGTAAACTTCTGAAGGGCAGTTTCGTCTCATCTGTGTTTGTACAAAAAAATTTTCCCAATGTTTTTTTAAGATTGGAAAGAGGACAAAGAGGATAAAAATATTCCAATTTTCTTTTAGAATACTGAAAAAAATGATAGGTTTTCTATTTTAAAGGAAGACTTTTATGAATACAGAAGACAAGCTGTGCAGCCCAGTTCTCCAAGCTAATACAAAATGAATTTCTGTCCACAGAGGGCAAAATGCTATTTTTACCACTGAAGAAAAGAGAATTCAGTTTCTGTGAAACTGTCAGTTTCTGTGAAAAGTCAGTATCTGTGGCTGATGTTTACATAGAGGTTGGTGGGTCTGTTCTTGACCAGCCTCAAATGATGGAAGAAGAATAAAGGAATGCCAAAACAAAGTTTTAAAAATCTTTAAAAGTAAATTCAATTATTAAAAGTAGTCACTGGTGAGATTATAGTTTTACATATAATAAATATTCCAAGCATAATTGTATGCGGAAACATGTCATATGTTTTTAATTTAGCCAAGTGAATTTAAATTGATAAAATGTGGCATGCAAATAAATATTGCATATATTTTAATTTTCCCCAACATTTCCATTTTTAAAAGTTTATTTCTGTAGTTTCAAAATTCCTGGGAAGTTTATCTCTTCTCAGGCCAGACATGCAATAAACCTACAACCTCTCTGTACAGCCCCAAACTTTATACTTGCTTCTATTTTAATACATGATAGAAATTTCTCATTTCTATCCCATCCTCAGGCGGTAGAGCTGTATCTCAACCTTGATCTAATCAAGGAAGCCATCGATGCCCTCATGGAGGGGGAAGAGTGGAACAAAGCTAAATGTGTGGCCAAAGAACTTGACCCCAGGTACTAAACTCTTACTTCTGAGAACGATTTGCAAATAATACATTTTGAATAAGAATATATAATGCTGTTTAGATGGAAAGCTGTCAGTTTCTCAGGCCTCCAGTTGCATCACCTTATTACTAAGATTGCCTTATTACTAGAAATGACAAACTTTCTTTGTGGCAGATATGAAGAATATGTGGATCAACACTATAAAGAATATCTCAAGAATCAAGGCAAAGTAGATTCGGTGAGAAGGAATCTTGAGTGGGATGAAGGGGAAAGTGGGAGGCACTGAAAGTTGGGAGAAAACTTTTAAGTAAATAGTTTGAAGAACCTTTACATCTATATAAATAGAAATGAGACAGGGTTTTGAAGTGCAGCTTAAACTGAATACGTCTGTCATTCTATTAATAATTATTTTGGAAAATGTTAAAAACTGACTGGGGAGTCAAAAATCAAAGGGTTAGGAAAAAGTAGTGAAATTTAAATCAAAAAGTCTTGGTGCAGCTAAACATTATTTGGCAACTCTAGAAGGGGACTAGAGAGTATGATATGACATTGGGTATACAAAAGATAGAACTGCCCAGGTTTGTACTGCTGTATCATTATTGTTTAAAGTGACTGACTTATAGCTGATCTCTCTTTGACAGCTTGTGGGCGTGGATGTTATGGCTGCCCTTGATATGTATGTGGAAAGGGGGCAGTGGGAAAAGTGCCTGGAGACAGCTGCCAAACAGGTATGTAAAAGGCCCCAAGTGGTTCTTCTATGAAAGGAGCCAAATGTTGTCTGACCACACACCCTAAGCATCTTAGTTTCCCTTAGGTGTCTAAAACATTGAGTTTGGTAGATCTATGAAACTACGGGAATTGAGTCCCATCTTCTGTTCACTACTGCTTTAGTTAGGAGCCAAAGATCTGTCTGCAAAAGAGACTGAAAAGAAATTGTCATTCAACTATGAAAGCCAGTTTGATCTAGTGGTTAAAGCACCAGACTAGAAAGTGGGAGACTGTGAGTTCAAGTTATGCTTTAGTCACAAAAGCCAGCTGGGAGATCATGGGCCAGTCACTCGCTCTCAGCCCAACCCACATCACAAGGTTGTTGTTATGGGGAAAATAGGATATTTTTGGGGCCTTCAGTTATTTGTAAAAATAAAGGCAGCATACAAATAAATAACAAGCATGAGTTGGATAATTATATAAACCAAATAGATAAATAAATACATAATATCCACATAGTTATCACCCTGTTGGCACTCCAGAAAGCCTTAAAAGACCAGGCTGTTCTCTCAGGCTTTGGGTCTGAGTGGTTGCCCTCACTCCCCCAGATCGTGTGTGGTTAGAAAAATGCACCATCACTTCTTGTTTTATTTTTATTCTGTTGGTTGTATGCTGTATTGCCCTGAGCCAGTTTTTTTTTTTTTCATTTATATCCCGCCCTTCTCCGAAGACTCAGGGCGGCTTACATTGTGTTAAGCAATAGTCTTAATCCATTTGTATACTATATACAAAGTCAACTTATTGCCCCCAACAATCTGGGTCCTCATTTTACCTACCTTATAAAGGATGGAAGGCTGAGTCAACCTTGGGCCTGGTGGGACTTGAACCTGCAATATTGCAAGCAGTTGCTGTTAATAATAGGCTGCATTAGCCTGTTGCGCCACCAGAGGCCCATTTGGAGATGGGTATTAAATTAAGTTTGGAGATGGTATTAAATTCATTTTATTGAATGAATTAAATTATCAAGGCATCGTGCTGAGCCTTCAGGAAAAATAATTGACATTTCTGTTGGACTTATACTGATATTGCCTGTTCAGTGTAGTGCTGACTGCCTGCACAGAATTGATTGGGATAAAATTGGATTTCAGAACTGATGAATGGAATATCAATTTGGACACAATGCAAACAAAGGCATGGTTACTTTGTTTCACTAGGAAATGGGAAACACTAAAGATATATAATTCACCCAGAAAGGAATTCTACTTAACCAGATCATTTCCAATAATGGAAAACTGCTGTTTGTTTTACAGTCTTCCATATTATTTTGTTCCTCTTTTGGCTTCTTATAGAACTATAAAGTGCTGCATAAATATGTGGCTCTTTATGCCACATACTTGATCCGTGAGAACAGTTGGGACAAAGTCTTGAGCCTCTATGTTCAGAATGGTGCTCCCGCCAATGCCCAGGTAAGAGAGTCCCAACTGGCTAGGAAAATTTGCTTGCTTCTGTTCATAGCAAAGCTCTTCTCATATTTTCTCTTCAGAATTTCAATATTTATAAACGACTATTTGTGGAGATGGTGAATGCAGCCAGTATGAATCGGCCAGAGGCTTATCACAGCTGGGCTGATTTGCGGGATGTACTTTTCAACTTGGTGAGTACAGCTTAAAGTAAATGTATGATGTACCATTGAATGTAAAGTGCTTGATCTTCATTTTATTCCTCTGTGCGCTGCTGCTAATACCACACACGCTTTCCTAAAGAAAGCTGCAGTGCAAAATACCTGCGTGGAACCACTCTATATTTTCAGATAGAACGGCTTTTTTTTTATTACTCAATCTCTTTGATGGGGTGAATGAATTGTTTAGATAGCAATAAATGAAACCACAATCTGCTGTGTTTCTTTTTTTCAAAAATAAATATGTCAGATAGAGGTCATTTTTTCCCAATTTCAAGTGATTTAAGATTCCAGAAAACTTACACGATCCCCTTTCGTACAGTGTGAAAATTTAGGGAAATCAAGTGAAGCCAACTCACCAGCTCATGAGGAATTTGAAACCATGTTGCTTATATCCCACTACTATGCTACACGATCTGCAGCCCAAAGCATCAAACAACTGGTAAGAGAAGGGTGGCAGCAGGTCAAAAGGACTTAACCAGTTTACTAGTCTCTGGCTTGTTTCGGAACCCTACATTTCTTACTATTTCACTTTCCTCCGCATGGAGTTCTGATGGCATTATCTTTGATTAAAAAATAACAATATTTGCCTTGTTAGTACAGTTTCAGATTTGGATGGCTATACAAAGTCTGTGGGACTTGTGCAACTGGCAACCAAGTCTGTTTGTTTAGGTTTGCCAGCCATGAAAGAATAGTTCTTATGATATCTCTTAGTCATTTGCAACTTAATTTTCTCATGAAGACTCCTACTTTCAGAACTTTTCTCCTTCTTAGATTTATTGTATATTTCACTTTGCACAAATATCAAATTGCAATCCTGGATAGCTAAGTTCTTTTTCTGAGTCTTTGGAGGGAGCGGGTGACTCTTTCTCTTAACTCATTTAACTCATGACTTATAATTACAGGCAGTATTTTTAAAAAGGCAAAGGTGGGGCAACTAGCTCCACTTGAATAGACTACTTTTGTCTGAGAAGGGCTGGTTTGTCTGAAGAAGTGCCATCTCTTAAGAACGGAAGCTAGAAAGCAGAGTTTGAGTTTCTGGTTTTTTTGCCTCCCAGGAAACTGTGGCAGCCAAGCTCTCCATCTCTTTGTTGCGCCATACTGAGATCATTCCAGCAGACAAGGCCTTCTATGAAGCAGGGGCAGCAGCTAAGGTGAGGAGGAGGAAATTCCTGCTTGTAGGTCACATCCAGGTAGTTGGGTGGGGAAATATGTGACCAATTAATGCCAAATAAGGCAAAACGGAAAGGCTGGTTCCTTGTATGTTTTGTAGGAATGTGACAAACTTGCTGTCAACTCTGAAGCTGACCTGGCTGAAGCCATATTTCTCCTGCCTCAGAGTTGCCACGAACTTTGAGAGGGGGGAAGGAGGGGGGAAGTAGATAGACCGGCTACCTGTCAAAACAAAAAGTTTTCTTGTGGGAATCAAGGTCTTCCTAGCAGATGGCAGAGGAGTGACCAAGCAGCCCCCAGCTACCTTCATTGAACAATCTGACCGGTGACATCCGGGGAGGGAATATTTGCTCTTTTAATTAGGTGGAAAACCGCGGGAAAATTTAGAGTTGGTTTTCACTAGCTGTGCCGATATGGTATGTCCAATAAACATGTTCTTTGAGGAATATACCTGTCTCTGAGTTCTGCTTTTGGTGGATGCATTATTTGGAACCCTGACATTTGCACTGAGTTCCCGAGGATTCTACCTCTTACATTCAGAATCACCTTTAGATTTTACCTTTCAAACAAATGATCTCTAGAAAATCTTTAAAAAGATTAAAGCATTTTACAGTATAAGAATGGCCAAATGATCAAGAGAACTGAAGCAGTGTATCCACCATCTCAGTCCAGATGGACTCTTAAGCAGAGACTCTTAGGGAATTACAATTGGATTCTTGAGCATGGTAAAAGGCAAGATGAGATAAATACAATATACAACACTAGTAAGGTGGAGAATAATCATTGTTTTCCTTTCTCAAAATATTAGACTCATAGTCATCCCTTTAAAGTTAAACGGTGGTACAGTTAAATTGTTAAAGTTAAATTGACACTACTCATTTAAACTGTGGAATTTGCTTTCACAAAATGTAGCAATGCCTGCCAATTTAGGTACCTTAAAAAGAGAATTAAACAAGATAATATATTGTGATGTCTCTAAGTTTCCCAATTAGTGACCTTATTTTTACAGGTCTTACAGAAAAAAGTCTTTATTGTTCATATTATGTTTTACTGGCTTTAAAGTTGCATCTATCGTACAGATTACCGTTGAATGAAAACATTAGATTTTTAAGTCTTCATCTAATCGCACAGATAAATTTGAGAGAGTGATCATCTGTCTCCCTTGATTCTAATTAAACTTTTTTTTAAAGTAGTACTTTTGTTGAGCACAATTTCCAATATGCTCCTCAAAAAACCAGCAATCTGAGCTTGAAAACATTTGAACACTCTTGCCATGTTGAACTGAAATTAGTTTTGACTTTTGGCAGAGAACTGGGAAAGATAGTTCATCCTTCTTTCATCTTTGCAGGGTGTTGGTTGGCAGAACATGGCTTTTATCTTCCTAAACCGTTTCCTTGATTTAACTGATGTGAGTTTTACCTGAGACTCTTGAGAGTGGTGGGGAGGGAAAAGGACTCCATGTTTGTTCTTTCTGATGTTGTTTGCTCTCCTAGGCAATTGAAGAGGGCTCCCTTGATGCTCTAGACCACTCAGACTTCCAGAATACAGATATCCCTTTTGAAGTGCCACTGCCTGCCAAGCCACATATCTCAGTGAGTGTGTTCTCATATGCATGCGCAATTTCAATCCATTTCTATTTTGAGCAGGGGAGACAGTATTTCTAAGGGGCCTTAGAAAAGGATATTCCTTGCCCGATTCCCAGTCCAATTTACTCATGCACCCATGCACTTCCACCATCCATCCCAAGTATTACTACTGCTGCCACTTTTCATTCATTCTGAGCATCATTTGTCTATCTGTGCTAGGAAGACCAGCGTGAGGAGATCCGTGACTGGGTTCTCACTGTCTCCATGGATCAGCGGTTGGAACAGGTACTGCCACAAGATGAACGTGATACTTACGAAGCTTCTCTGGTAGCAGCAAGCACAGGTGTGCGCTCCCTGCCCTGCCTTATCACAGGTGAGCAAAACAGCATGGCAATTCAGCATGGCTGAAGCTATAATGAAACATATCCCATCTTTCCTCCGTAAGATTTTCAAATGGTGCCTCTCCCCCATCCCAATATAAGCTTGTCCATTTTTTCAGACCCTATTTTCATCCATTGTGGGAGAATAAGGAGAGAAAAAGTATTTTAAATTGTCCTGTAGTGAAAGTCCCTCTTCTTCCAAACTCCTGACAGAAAAATATATGGTGCTGCTTTTCTTACGTTCAGAAGAATGTTAAACTTAACTTCTACTCTGCATTTGATTTCTTTTAATATACCATTCTTTTAACTGAGACATTTATCACTATTCAATTTTTTTTTCCTACTATATTTATATTTTAGCATTTACTTCTGTACATTTTAACTTGTAAGTTTTTACCTTGAAAGATTATCATTTTAAGCATTTCATATTTTTAAAATCATATCCACAGTTCTGACTCGTGAGGAAGTTTCCTCACTAAAGAAAGCCAATTTGTCCTGGTTGAATCCATGAGTCCACTTATAGTTATCTGCAACTACTCTAGTTCTCTTTTTTAAAATAGTTCATTACGTTACGATAGGCAATAAAAAACAAGACAAACAATTACGGCATTCGGAATGAATTAAACTAACTATAAAGGTTACTCACAATCTTTCAAAACAAAAATATAGTAGAGTAAAATAATAAAACACAAGGCACCATGTATAATTTAGGGGAGGGGTGAATTCCAGAACATGGGAGTAACCATAGAGAAGGCCTGACAGACCTTATTCACACCCCATGAATTTCACAACACGGAGAGGATTTCATCAGGACATTCATAAACGTTTGAACTGGAGTGGATGGATAGAGTCCATTTTGTTAAGCTTATGTCTGATATAACTTTCTTTGATGTCTTAACCATCACAACAAACTGGTTCATTAGTCATGTCTGATATAACTTTGTGCTGTACCATATACTATAGCATATGTATGTATTAAGGCTATAAGGGCATATACAGCTAGTCCTCAACTTACAACACTTCATTTAGTGACCATTCGAAGTTACAACAGCACTGCAAAAAGTGACTTACGACCGTTTTTCACACTCAACCATT
The DNA here is from genome assembly GCF_028640845.1 of Ahaetulla prasina. Classification (NCBI taxonomy): domain Eukaryota; kingdom Metazoa; phylum Chordata; class Lepidosauria; order Squamata; family Colubridae; genus Ahaetulla; species Ahaetulla prasina. The sequence goes on from NC_080539.1 coordinate 29,363,022, forward strand.
GCAGCATCCCCCATGGACATGTGGTCAAAATACAGATGCTTGGAAACTGATCCATATTTATGACAGTTGCAGTGTCCCAGGATAATTGATCGTTTTTTTGCAACCTTCTGAAAAGCAAAGACAATGAGGAAGCCAGATTCACTGAACAACTGTGGCAAGGAGGATTGTAGCATGGGGCGAAACTCAACAGCTGTCTTGTTTAGCAGTAGGCATTTGGGGGTCAGTGGTCATCTTAAGTTGAGGATTAAGGCATCCTACATTTAAAATAGTCCAAATTAATCTCTAGTATGATCAAGAAGCTACCCTGAGGTTCAACAGAATACATAGATTTTGTGTTTGCCAAAATTATTTGCTGGTCAGGAACCTGCTCCTTCAGCTGAGTTTTACAAGATGTGAGACTCTCTTTATGTCCTTTTAATATGTTTTGTTTTTCTTCTCCCCACTTAGGCTATCCTGTACTAAGAAATAAGGTGGAATTCAAGTGTCCTGGCAAAGAGGCAAACAAGGAAAGCTGGAACAAGTTTTTGATGGCAGTCAAGGTGAGGAAGAGAATGAAGGTATAAGAAAGCAAGCAATCATAAGTAAGCAATCATAAGAAAGCTAGCAATCATAAGTAGAAGAGGGCACAGGGCAAGAAAAGCAAGCAAGCTTGCCCTATAACCTAAATGTATAAACTTTGATCTCAGACCTAGTTTTACTCCTGCCTTCCTTGCAGATGTCACACAGCCCCCCCTGCCAGGATGTTCTCAAATTCATCAGCCAGTGGTGTGGAGGGCTGCCCAGCACCAGTTTCTCCTTCCAGTGACCAACTCAGCCAGAGCATTTCCTTAAGTCTTCAACCCCCTTTAGATATTTATTCTCCCATATTAAATATCTTGTTTATATAATGATATTGTCTGCCTTCTTTAATTGATGTGGCATTTGTTATCCATTACGTCAAATGTCCTGTAACTCTAGAGACAGAAACTCAAGGGAGGTGACAGAAGATCACAGTATGAAAGGGGAGGCTGTGGAAAATTGGATAATGGTCATGCTGCATTGGAACAAAGTTCACTTTGGCACAGGATTGCATTTCAAATGGAGCCAATAGGCAACTGCCTCCAATCTGTAATCATTTGGCTAGCGTGAACTATATGTTGAAGTTTTCGGTTTTATTCCAATGGATCTAAAGGCATTAGATGAGGAAGACTATTTTAAAGACTGTATATATTATCTAAAAGCCAAGCAGTGTCAAATCTGTTTAGTACTTGGAGTGGAAGCCACTAAGACATTTCAAGGCTTGAGCTAACTTGGATTTTTTTTTTAAAAAAAATCATCCTTCAAGAAAGCATTAGTGAATGAATTCATGAAGGCATCCAGAGTTGAGTTCAATTCAGAGACTTTTACCTTGCCTTGAAAACAGAAACACCCATAATTAAAACTGTAATAGCTGTAATTGTAGTGTGTAATATATACCATGCAGGGATTAAAGGAGGTTAAACCAATAATAAAAATGAAAGAACAAGACTTTCAGGGAATAATAAATTAAAATATCACATTTCTGATGCTACCTTACAAATTGCCTAGGCCCATTGGAAAAACAAGATTTTAAAGCTTCCGTAAAGGACAAGAAAATTGGGACCATGCAGGTATCAGGGGAATGCTGTTCCAAAGGGCAGGAAGAACACAAAGACACATTTCTTGAGGTTCTCATTAGATGGACATTTTTTATTGATGGGTCATGTAGAATGCCAATCCTACTAGACTTTACAATATAGGCAAATACAATTAGAAAGGTGGTAGTGTAGCTATCCATGCCCTAAGCCACGTAGCCATGATGTGTCCATATATACAAAGATCAAATTTGTATAGGACATGGTATCCCAATGTTGCTCCCTGTGTTCCATTCCCTGTGGAACGGGGAGCAGAACTTTGAAGACTCAAGATAGGAAGAGTTTGAACTTTGATGTTAGAGAAGATTCCTGAGAAAATAATGGCCAAGAAAACAAACCAATGGATCATCAACGAATCAACCCAGAGTTCTTACTTGCACAAATTATCCTAATTTTGACATACTGTACAAAGATCTAACTCTCTGGAGAAGCTTCATCTCTGGGAAAGGTGGAAGGAAAGAGACAATGATGACCAGTAGCAAGGTCAATGGACTCAGTTACAGTACTGATGAATGCACCTTTGGGAGTTCAGAAAAAACAGGCATGGGTTGTCAGCGAAAATGTGGTCATTAGGAGTCAAAAATGATTTGATCAATCAATCAAAGCCATGTAGATATCAACCAGCACCATGAGTTGCAGTGGGAAGCTAACTGCAAAGGCATAACCTAAGTAAGGGTCCTTCTGGCATGGCTTCTTAAGAGACGTAAATTTAGAAAGAGCTTCATACTTTTTCCCTCTGGGGAAGTGCAATACCATCCAGATCTAAAGCTGGAAAGCTACTGGAAATAAAAACTTGGAATCCATACCCACAGTGTTGCTTGGGTTGAGTCCAAACCTGCTCCTCACTATTCAGATCTCCAAGCTATATTCATATATTCATATATACAGATCTCCAAGCTATATTCAACCTCCAAGCTATAAGAGAACTGTGAGCTGGTTAGCTGAAGCTACACATTTTCTTGATCAATTATTGCAAGTCAGGCATTGGAAGCCTTATCTGTAAATTTGTTTAGTCCCCACAACAGACGTTTTATGCCTCCTGGTGAGGCCAGTTAATCCTTCAGAAAATTTCCAATTACTAAGAGACAGTACTGTCATTGATCTATTCTTAACATGGCAACAAAGTGCTTCCTACTGGTTGTAGGTGGTTGGAAAATACAGATGTGCTAATGAGTGTTAAGGCTTTTCTGTGGTTTCAAGGTGCAGAATGCAACAATTACTTTTTCCCCATGTTTAAATACTTCACCCATTTCATTTGGAAGGCAGTGATTATCATGCTATGTAAAATAAGTCTGAATTTAGTGCAAATGTTTACATTCAAATTTCATTTTTTCATTCGAATTTGACTATGTGCTCCAACCTTAGAACACTTCCAAAAAGACCAAAACTTGTTCTTTCAATCTTGAAGTCACTTAAATTCAAACTGCTTTGCATATCAAGTGCTGATGCAATACTCCTAAGCCTCTTACACTAGAAACTTGTGTTCTTACCTTTGAGATTCCAATTAAACAGAATGATACAGGTAAGGAGCTGACACCTGTTCCCCAAGTCAAATTCAGCTGACTGATGCAACCCATGTGATGCTGTACATTAAAAGGGGGCAAAAGCCTGCAACTTACAGTCTGCCTATTCACCATTAGATAGATAGAATTATAAGTACCCTTTATCTGCATCAGGAACTGCATTAAGATAAAAGTAAGTAAGTACTTAGGAGCTGAGGACTTGGCAGCACAAGGAAACAACAACCAATCGCCAGCCATCAACATACCAATCAACCAATAGGAAAGAACCACATAAATAGGAAACATAGAATAGCTCAAAGCATGTATTCCGGTAGAGAGAAGTTCCCTGAGGATGGGCTCTAACATGAATCTGAAAGCTTGGAAGACTAAACCTCTGGTCCTAGTGATGGACCCAGATTGGATTTTGCAATTATCCTGGGACACATATTTGCCTTCATTCATAAAAGCAATCGTCAACGCTATGAAAGGTTTTTTCCTGTTCAACACAGAATTGTTAACACTGGAAGGTCTTCAGATACATAAAATCTTAGCACTAGGATCTTTTCCAGATGTTACCTAGACATAAAATGTCTGCAAAAAAAAAGAACAACCCCAAACTAACTTAGAGAACTCACACAACCCAGAAACTAATATTTGCTATAGAACACAGTTCCCAGAGACCAAAGCAGCATTTTTCTTGTCTTTTTAAAACAAAAGCTGTGAACAAAATTCTTTGGTGAATAAGCAGAAGCCAAAATGAGATTCAGATTCAATCTAGATGCAGTCAGTGGATGAGATAATACCTTTAAAAATATGAAAGCAGAGATCAAGAGATTTCAGGAGTACAAACAGCCCAACGCCAACCACTTCTGCCCTTTCCCAATCAGCAGGAGAATGCACTAAGTGGCTCCTTTTAACTCTTGTGATTCCGATTCCCAGATTCCAATCACAAACAGGTTGCAGTTAATTATTTACAAAACAATTTATTAAAAATAGGAACAGAAATGACACTTGGAACAGCTCCAGCACAGGAAGGGTTGAATTTCTCTGATAAACTGGCCCCAAGCCTGCAGGCATTAGATAATATCCTAAAGGAAAAGACGGTTTAACATTGCCACCTGCTATCTGAACTGGAACTTCCTATCTACTTCCTCTATTGACCAGAGGGAACCCTCATACCACACATAGATGCAGCCAAGGATACTGGAAGCAAGGCTGGTGCATGAAGCAACTGTGGGGAATCCATCTGGAGGGGATAAGGCAATGACTGTGGGGCTAGAGTGCATGTGTAATGTGGAGGGCCAGCATGGGATGGGGTAGAACTTAACTTCTCCATCCCCCCCCACCCTTTTAAATAACAAGACAGACATCTGTGCTGTGCAAAAAAAAAACAAAAAAACTGTACAATTCAAGCAAAAGAAAATTCCATGCATGTGAGCCCAAAAAGAGGGAGAGGGAAGGAAGGCCGTTGGCCACAGGGAAAATAATACTGACAAGGCACACAGCCCTCCCCCCCCACCTTGCCCCCCTGCCTTTAAGACTGGCAGCGATTGTCTGCAGGACCTGGCTATAACACATGCGGGAGGCACATCCAAGCTGGCAACGGTGGTGGCAGCGGCTTAGAGTAGTACCCTACACAGATGCAGAGCAGGTACCCCTGCTAGCAGCAAGATGGCCATTATGATGACACAGTGACAGCTGCCAGTGCCCCATTCCGCGAGTAGAAGAACTTGTTGAATGCCTCTTCAAGTAAACAGCTAAGCCGGCTTTGATCAGCCTACAAAAGAATGGGGGGAAAAACCACTGTAAGAAAACCTATCCCTATATTATTACTGGCTACAGTACATTCCCCAGAAAGAGAAGAAAATAAGTCTTTTGATGAACAGGATTGAAACTTACCTCACTGATGAATCCTAACTGAACCAATTCAGCTGCCAGTTCCTGAATATTGTCACCTAAGGAAGGAAAATGAGAGAATTGGTATGTTCTTTAAGATGAAAAAGAAAAGAAGAGAAGAACACGGACTTACTGGGCAGTAGGTCACAGCTCAAGTGCCGATTCAATTTGTCTTCCAGTTTCAGCAGCAGTGTTAACTGAATGAAAGGTGGGGCATAGAAGAAAAAAGGAAATTGCATTTTCATCTTTAACACCAGGTAGAATTCTGCCCCATAAGGGAATAGGCCATTGTAGGCAAATGGAAGCCCTAGACTGGTATAAGTCACCCAGCTTGAGGCATATACATACATGGTGCTTCACACCCTCCTCCACTGATTCAATGTTGCACTGCATCAACAGCACCTGGAAATGACAAAGGAGTGTGATAAGATGAGGCTTTGCTATTATCGGCCAAGGAGACGCGGATTAGGGACCAGCTACTCACTTTGCGAGTCTCCACTTCTGCTGGCTCTGGTGTTGGAGTCTTTACTGATGGTGGGGCAATGGGAGATTTCACCACCTCCTGCTGTGGCTGCTGAGGTCGGGGTAGGCCAAAGGCAGTAAGTGGATAAATTCCATTTCTGTGGAACCACAAACGGACATTAGCTAGCTTCAGTAACAGAATCCCACTGAGAGTCATTACAGGAGAAAGGAGCATACCTCACATCTTCCAAAAATTTGTCTAGTTCCAGCGCTGGGGACTGTGAGAATCTAGGACAAGGCAGAGCACCCAGTTAGCTTTTACAGCACAAAGTACATCCACCCTTTAATGAGCCAACTGTCAATTGCTTCCCATTCCATCTAATAGTCTGACCTCAGTTCATTGCATGGAATCAGAAAAACTCAAATTCCAAAACTTGACACTCCACCTCAAAGCTCTCTCCCCCCACCATCAGTTCCCAACTATTCAAACTCACATCATACGGACACCATCACGGTCAGCATGGTTGATTTCAGCCAGTACAGCACTCATGTCCAAGTTCTTGGTCATTTCTTCAAGTGCATTCTCAGGTATCATGTCTATCACAAAATAAAAGGTACACATTACACTATTTTTCCTTCACTAACCCACTGTTATAACTAGTGGGTTTCCTAAACATGCTTTCCATTTTTTCCCTGAGGAGTTTTAAAAAAAAGGAGATTAAAAAAGCAGATTTAAGAAATACAGCAAAGGACTGACCATGCTCGTGAAGAAAGAGGGGGGGGAAAGCATGGGTACCCAAAATGCTACACATGTGCCATAGAAAATTTAAAAATAAATAAAATATAAATGGAACGATGGAATGGAAATGATTTGTATGTAGTGATCTAACTATTCAGTATCATGAAAATTTAAGCAGACTTTAAAATTATGTTCTAAAAAGATGTCCACATGAGGAATGAACATGTTAAATTCAAACTGATGCATAATTCTAAATGTAGGTACAATTTTAACTTCACACATATACTGAGGGAACCCAAGTGGTTATAAAGATTTTAATTTTGTACCAAAAAAACGGCATTAATACTGATAGCAATATAACCTTCTACAAAAACGAACTATTTTAGTTTAGAAAAAAATGAAAGTCAGCTGAATGACTTTGGGTCTCTCTCTCTCTCTCTCTCTCTCTCTCTCAGTTCAACCCACTTCATAGGGTTGTTGTTATGAGGGAAATAGAAGAAGGAAGTTGTGGTGGATATGTAGTGGATATAAACCACCTTGAGTTTATTTGTAAAAATAACAAAGGCAGGTCCCACTCGTCATCTTCAGGCTGGTGCTTTCAGCTTCGTGCTTGTGCGAGCAAAGCTTGGTCAGAGCTGCCGTCTCTCTATAAATACTGGTGGGGAGGTGGGGAGTGCTGGCTTTGTTGCTGTAAGCAGATTGGTTGGCTGTGTTGTTACATCTTGACTGGTTGATGATGTTTGCAGATTGGTCAGCTGTTTCGTAGCATCATGTGTGGGTGTGGTCCTAGCTGTGTGCCCATTAGTCTTAATGACCTGGGTAATGGCCCTAGCTGTGTGCCCATTAGTCTTAACAACCTGTGTAATGGGCTGTGCTGCAACATCCTGAGCTCTAGTGCTGTGACATCCAGAGTACTGGGCTGCAACATTCTGAGAAGATGACAGTGATGCAGCATCCCAGGCCCTGGTCTGTCTTCAAGTCCGAGGTCCTGTCATGTGTTCATGGCATGTGTCAGCTTGCTTTGCGTGGGGATCGGAGGGGGGTTCAGCAGCTGGTGATGCCGCCGTGGTCTGCTTCTGGATGGTGGTTGTATAATGGGCACAAAGCTAGGACCACATCCACGCAGGATGTTGCAGCCCAGTACTCAGGATGTCACAGCACTAGGGCTCAGGATGTTGCAGCACAGCCCATTACCCAGGTCATTAAGACTAATGGGCACACAGCTAGGACCACACCCACACAGGATGCTACAAAACAGCTGACCAATCTGCAAACATCAACTCCATCAACCAATCAAGATGTAACAACACACCCAACCAATCTGCTTACAGCAACAAAGCCAGCACTTCACAACTCCCCACCAGTATTTATAGAGAGAGGGCAGCTCTGCTCGCACAAGCACGAAGCCGAAAGCACACACACACACATTATCAGGGTATTTTATATTCTTAGGAAGAGCCGATCTCGCTGAGGTAATAGACATTACCTTAGCTAATTTAATCCTTTTAACTGAAATTATTATCTGGAATTAACCTGGGACCCTCTCCATGCAAACTGATACTCTAGAGATAAACTACAATGTCTCTCCCCTCCCCTCAAGCATATTGTTTTAGACAATGTATTTAATATTTCTTTGTTGGGACTTTTTACTACTATCTAAATGAAGAGAGCTGGACTGAAGTCCATCTACATTTATCTCTATGTTTTTCATATTTCAGAACCATATATCTCCCTCATTTATCTATTATAATAATGGAAACTCAATCTTGAGAAAGTAGGTTGCTAATGTCTGAATATTACACTGTGAGGCACTAGGAGAAGACATGTGACAGCATCCAAAACTCATTTGTCAGGCGGATCAATCTTGCTTAAATACAAAGGCAGCTATTACGGATTTTTCTGTTCATTTTGGCTGCCTCCTTTTAGTAGATTTGAGCTTTTCTGCTTTGTAACTTCATTTTGGGGTATTTCTGGATATATTATGAAGTATTAGTTACTGAGCTACACATTCGTTTCATACAAAATATTATTTTTACACACTAGTGAAGGGTTTTGCTCTTAGCGGTAGTCTGCAGAATTCTGTTAGCTATACTCACGCTGATGGCCCACAATGCAATGGGCTGCCAAAAGTTTCAGAGAGGGTACTTCAAACAAAGCCTGATGGAAGAGAAGCTCACGAGCTGTGGGCCGTTTGCTAGGTTGTGGCTCCAGGCACTTCTGAATAAATTCCTAGAAAAGAAAAAGGAGACCAAATTTTGTGCTAGTCCAGAGAGCTGGGAAAAAAATGGAAGAGGAAAGCAAGGAAAAGATTTGAGGACAATCTTACTCGTTGTAATGGATCCTCTAGCAATTGGATGGCATTGTTAATAGCTTCTTGTGGCACATAGGAAGATTCACCATTTCCCTGGATCTCCAGCACTGCCATCTATCAGCATAGAAACAGATATCAATGGGCGATACCTTTAGATCGCCAGAGAGGTGCATCCTTTATCAGAAAATTTCATCAGCCACCACAGAATTTTTTTCTCATCATCCTATATATGAACCAAAGCAACGCCCCTATTTTTATCTTTCCACTGGATTTTTACTGTCAACAAAGAAATTGCTTTCATTTCAACCATTTAATTTTATTAGTCATATATTCCTTCAGACAGGAGCTTATCAGGATTCATATCATATAAGGAATTTAGAAACAGTCTTAATTGGAAGAGAACAAGAAAAAAAAATAATGGAACCCTCTTTAGGCCTGTTCTCCAAACCTTGATAACAAAAACTATCCCCACATCTTCTTTGTTGAGTGGGGAAGATGACCTTGACACAAATACCGAGAATAACTGCTTACACAAAGAGGGCTAAAACATTCTATAAGTCCCAAGAAAAGATAATATTTTATTTATTTTACTTTATTTTATTTGTCAAATGCGTACAAGATAACAGATATAAGTATAAATATAATTATGAATACAGGATAAGGATACAAATAAATAGGGACAGTAGGACAGTTTGGAAGCAGCTCAGGTAAATGATTCACTGAAGTACAGGTAGTTCAGATTAACAACAACGTGAATTCCTTGAGTCTGTTGGGGGTGTTACTTGGAACCCTGACACAATGATTGGGAACAAGCAGCAGGGTTGTAATGGGCAATGTCATGTGACTGTGCTGATTTACAACAGCAGCTCTAGCTGTAGTCATTAAGAAAAACCCCCACACAGGTGTTAAGTGCAACATCACATGACCACCACTTTGCCCGTGGGAAGCTGGCAGCGAAGGTTGCAAATGGCAATCGCATAATCACAGGATGCTGCAGCTGTCAAAATTGCCAATTGCCAAACACCAAATTAAAATCACACTATTCCAGGGGATGCTGCAATGGCCACAACATCTAGGTCTGGGCCTAAGACTTTCCATTCAGCACCACTGTAAATTCAAATGATCACTGAATAAATGGTTGTTAACCAAGAACTACCTGCATAAGGAAGATAAAGCACAGTCCAATTTGCCAGATAGTCTTAATATGTACAGGCGGGGCTGACACCTTCATACACTAATTGCCCTCCACTTACCTCTAACGCACACATTCCAAAGGAGTAGATGTCCACTGCTGTAGTCACATGTGCAACTTCTAGAACAAAGAATAATAATCAGAACTTATCTCTAAGGCAGAGAGAACAGACTGAACACTTTTTCTGCAGTTAAAACAGAACTGCAGGTCCCAATACCCTCGTATTCGTACCGCCATACTCTGGAGCAAAGAAATGCAGGTTCTTCTGCTCCTCACGACATGTCTTCACATGATTGTTGATGGTATCTGGGGCAACTATAAGAGAAGAGAATTGTAGGAGATCAGCGCCCATGCCTCTCTTTTCTTTCTGCTGTATGGGACTTTAGGCAGCTTCCATCTAGTTCATCTCTGCAAGGAACCCCAAACAAAGAAGCACTGCTCTTGTCCGGCCTTCCCAGCTTTCAGGCAGCACCACATCATAAGCAAACTCAGAAGCAAAAAGGAGGGATGCCTACATTCTCTTCCAGAAACCCCTGGCCTTTTCTGCGTCAACTCAAAGCCAGGCAAAGCAATCATCTGATCTTTCTAAAGAAACGGACATGAGAAGAAACTAGATTCCGTATGTGTACACACATACACACACACGCTATTAGAATAGGTAAGCAGCTTTTGTCCGTTGATGAAAGTAAAAGAGCCCATTCTCCCTAACATTTTTTAAATTTAGGATAGTTGCACCAAGCCACTATTTTTCCAGGCAGGCACAGATGCAAGCAAAGCTCAAAGTAAATCCCAAAATGCTGGTACTTTACCCATCACCTTGCAATCTTATGCAAAGAAAGCAACTTCCCAATAACATGCCCAATTGTTCAACAACACTTACCCCCTATTTTTTTCACAACTTTCTCAGTTGATACCGCAAACAAAGCAATGCTTCTGGCAGCACCTGAACATTTATAATTTCTTTTAAAATATATTTAATTTGCTTATTAAAACAGTCCCTAAATTGACCAGTAAATAAAGATAAACAAAGCGGTCAGTGAATGACTACCACCAATTCTTAAGAAGCTCCTTGCACAACAAGCCTCATTCTAGCCAAGATACAAAAATCATCCTGAGAAAATCTGGAAACCAATAAAGACCCACAGGATATAACTTCAGCTGACATAAAAAAAAGAAAGAAAAAACCTAAACCATTATCCATAGAGAACTGTTTCGTCTGCTATGTTCTTCCAATATTTTAGTTAAAGACCTAGTGGATGCCTTTACACAATGTACAAAGCTTGACTTTTTTTGGTTTTTTATGTGTGGCTTAGATATTCTGCAAAGTTAGTCCATGTATTTAGTTTACCGTTATTTATATTACAAAGATCCAGGAAATGGGTTAATGTATAATGTAATGTATTGTACAAATCCAGCCTTAGGCTCAAGGATGGTGCAAGCTAATTCATTCTATTTAAGCAGTGTTAAGAGATTTTAGTTCATGCCTCGCCTTTTGATAAGTAAGAGGAATAGACTGAAAACACCAGTTCTCAATAGATGTTAGACCCTATTGACATGACAGAAACCCAGCATGTAAGTCAAGCAGCAGACGGTGCTTAAGACAAATGAGAAAGGACAATGACTTCCAATGGAAGAGAATATTTGTAGCTCAGAGTTGAACTGTGGAGTACTTGGTGCTCTGAGCTTGTGCTTTTCTTGAAGACATTTAATTACCAAACTAGGTAACATCATCAGTACTACAAGGGAGTGGAGTATGGTCCCATTTTATATACTAGTGGCTTGCCCTATCAATGTTGGTAGAAGTGGTCTTGGTGGTTCTTTGATTAAGCTATTGTTTACTGTTAGTGTTTTTGTCCAAGTTGATAGTTTCTTCATTATTGGTGTAATCTTGGAATTATCTGGGTGTTGACTGTTGGTGAGGAGATGTTTTGGGGGTTTTGGTTTCCTTTTTCGCTTTTTGATTGTTTCTTTTGAATGGCATGTAGATGTTGTTAATCTGTATGTGCCTGTTGATATGCCAAGTTCAGAGAGCACCAAGGACCCCACACAACTATTTCTCCCAAACAGAAAAAAATGCTGGCAGGACCAGACTGAGCCTGTATACCTTAAACCAGGGGTCTCCAACTTTGGTCCCTTTAAGACTTGTGGACTTCAACTCCCAGAGTCCCTCAGCCAGCAAAGTTGATTGAGGAACTCTGGGAATTGAAGTCCACAAGTCTTAAAGGGACCAAGGTTGGAGACCCCTGCCTTAAACCACAGCCCAGAATAAAATTGATCTAATAGCAACACTACTGCAGTCAAACAAATTAAAAATATATTAGCTTTAGCTTCATGTCAAAGCCTACTCTCTAATAAAGTATTTCCAGATATTTGCTCCTGTCTGAAATTTTCCTGCAATACGTTACTTTCCTTACATCCATATACTTTCTGTATCAACCAAAAATCTGGCAAGTGCTTGAAAACAGGTTGAAAAAGCTTTTTACCAGGCAACCCATTTGAGGTCCTCATTAAACAAAAAATAAAAATAAAAATTTACAGAATAAGAAACTGTAAATGTAGCTCCTACCAGTGATCACTGTTAGAAATATGCATTCTTTGTGTATGAACTATGTTTGTTTACCAAAATAGAGATGGATATAAATAACAATGAAAATAACTCATTTTCCCCGTATTATTATAATTATTGCTATTTATTATATTACTTGCTTGCTAATAATTTAAATTTATTAGTTGCCCAACTCCAGTGGATTCTACTTGTTAAACAAGTATAGTACTGTAGGGCATTACAGTTATTTTGGCATAAACTTTCATGTCCTAATCTTCATTAATACTATTATGGTTCTTTAATTTGTTATACATGTTTCAATTTATTTCTATAGAATTATTAGGTTCTTTCATAGCTATCTTTCTGTTCATTAATGCTAAGGTTTACATACAGTTTTAAATTAATAAGACTACTGGTGTTTTTCAGTATGCCAACAGTTAAATATGTACAAAGTAACTACGTTCTCAACAGACTAAAACTAATGCATACACTCTGTACTTCTGGATGAACTCATAGTAACTCCATCTCTTAACACTGCTTAGAGACTAATAAATGTGGAGTTTTAATGTTGTAAGCTGTTCAAAGTCACTGCGTGTGAGTTGGGTGGCCATATACATTTATTTAATAAAATTAAAAATATAATAAATTATTGTAAGTATGCTACTTATTTTAATAAATGTAGTCTAGGTTCACCATATCTCATTTTGTTATTGATTAAGGGTTAAGAGACAACTGGATTCAGGAAGTTTAAAATAAACTATATTATCACTTAGCATGATGTGTAAATCCAGATAATGAATTGGAAGTAATTCCATCTTTGTCCTATCATATGCACAGCTTAAGCAAAAGAATAATGCTTTTCACATGCTGCCTCCATTTGGCAGCCATCACTCTCCTTTCAGCAGTGTGTATGGCATCTGTTTTTTTGCAGTCTTCTGAACTTCTAGACCAAGGACCACATGAACTTGGTACAAGGTTTGTTTTCAGTCCTCATTATTGCTGGACATACAATTATCCCAAGGGTTTTTCTCAGTTCAAAGCCACAGTCTCATCATCAGCATCTCTCTTCCATCCAAGCTTTTTCTTTCTTTTAATCAGTTCTTCTTTTTGCAAGACTTGGCTGAAGTTTCACCGGAAGCCCATCTTCTCTATATGCTCTTTCCTGGCAACCTGTCTTATTGTTCAGTTTCAATCACTCTACTCTGCCATAAACAGAAAGGCCTGCTTACCCGTTATACCTAGTACTGGGATAGGGAAGGCGAGCAAATCCCCAAGGGATCCTTCTATAGCTAAAGGGAATTGAATAGTTCCAAAATAAGAGCATTCAAAGCAGAGCCTAATTTTCTGATTCAACTAGAAACCCCAAGAGGAATTCAACATATGTCACTAAACTGGATAACATTTTAGCACTCTTATAAGCCTCATCCATGATCCCTATAAACAGTTGGCCACAGCTCAGGCCACAAGCAAGCAGCAAGCAAAATCCCAATCATGGCCGCAAGGGAAGGAGATAGCAGCCGCTCCTCAGACAAGAGCAGTTCACATGCAGGAGGAAGCATGCAGCAGGACAGCAGAGAAAACACAGACCAGAAATGAGAGAGAAGGGCAAGACTCCTCTCCAACCAAGAGCCAAGGGCAGGCGCAACTATACTAGAGTCATAAGCAAGGGACACTGAAGGGGAAAAGGAGCTTTTGTATATAATACATATATATATATATATATATGATGCCATTTATGTGTATATATATATTATTATTATTATTATTTTTAGAAAGTCACAGTCACATCACAGAGCAGAGAGATTTGCTCACCATTAGCAAAAATCCTATGAAAGACTGTTGGCAAAAGAGAAAGAAAAAGAGAGAGAGGCAGCCCATCAGCAGGAAATAAAACTCAAGAATTGATGGAAGAGCCAGCCTTTCAGCTAAGCCACAGTACCTCCTGTAGCAATGGGACAGACTGTGTTTGTCTCATCAGGACAGAGTGAAGGGTTTTTTATCCTGACCCTCTATGAAAATCCACAAAGGAGGTCAGTGCTCAGCTGTTTTGGGTACACACTCTCCATGTGAAGTGAGACAGGAGCCAAATATATCACCTACGTTTGGCTATCCATCAACTGCAAATTATCTTCTACTTCTCAGAATCCAATTCTTAGTCCAGAGCCATCTTTCCGCCCTCTACCACTACCCACTCTTTCTCTTGACTTGCTGTTGGGTGGCCAATGAAACAAACAAAATGTTAAAAGTTTTGATATTTGTGTAGTTACTTACCAAGCACATCTAAATTATATTAAAATAGCCAAAATATCTTTACAATCCCCAAGGCATGTCACAACTTTTGAGCACCCCTAATGTTTGGAAATTGAAAGTTGCAAAATTTGGCACATTCTAGATCACTGGCCAAGTGTCTTTCCTTGGAGGAGGAAAAGAGAAAATGGAGATCAGATGGAGGATCTGCCTGAAAACAGAAAGCCTTTCTTGCATTTCATTCGCATAGAATACAACACCTCTGGGTGATTGGTTAGAAAAAAAATGCTGTTCATCTATCTCCAAGCCCTTCAATTTTCAAAAATAAGTGTGGATTTTTAAATATTTTAGTATTTTTCCCACTATTCCCAAGGAAAGGATATATTCAATGAATTGCTACTCTCTACTTGGTAAATCCCTATCAGAGATTTTCTAAGTTACATTCCAACCGTTTTCCTTCTCCCTCCCTTTTGGACTACACCTCACTGAGAGCTTGTCCACTGAGTTAATTATTCAATTTCTCCAACGTCACCTCTGTACCACTGTCTCTGGACACCTCAAGGGTAGCCTCTGGTGTTGCTGAGTTTGGAAACCTACTGGGATGCATTTGCCTGAACTATGATAATAGAATGGGGAAGAGGGAGAAAAAGCAGAATGAAGATTGGAAGAATGGGAAGAATTCTAATATTCAAAGAAACAAAGAAACTTTGTTTTAAGGGGAGAGAAAGAATGGAACAGTATTTCTTAATAAATTAGGACAAAGATAGAATTAGATCCTCATTCACCCACTACTGCACTCTTATGCTTCTATAAAACAGCTAGGGAAGCTAAGTGAAATCCTTTAGATAATTCCTGAGATGGTTCTATGCAGGATGGATTACCTTTCCTGCCAGTCAGCACCTAGCTTCCTTCTCCTCCCTGTTCTTTAATGGAGTTCTTGCAGGAAGTCTTCCTCGTTTCTGAATTTGACATGTTTCTGTTTGCTTTCCTTCTCAACATTCCATCAAATAGACAAAAGGTGAGTGCATTAAATTTCCTTTCAAAATGTTTAATGAGATTTCAATGGCATATATCATTACCAGCCGTGATCAATTTTTCATCATTATAGTATTTTTAATAATTGTTACTAGGATGCTGAGGAAAGAAACGAAAAAGCAAGTGCTTATTTCAAATAGCTATTTCAAGAATTCTAACTTCACACAAGAGTTCTGGTACAAACACACAGAATTATTCCTTATTCCCAGGGAAAAGCAGTCCTGGAAGCACAGAGATCACAAAGCTACTTAAGATAGCTCCATGTCAATTTAATTAAGTTGCCATTAGTTACTGCAAAGCAAACTCTGCTCAGTCTGTTTATTCTCAACTCATGTGAATTACCTGTTCAGAACATGCAGATTCTAATCCATGCACCCTTTCCTCAGACCTACAGAACTCTCCATCAAGACACAATACAGGCTAAACAGAGTGGCTAGTGTTCTAGTTTTGTTCTTCTGTAAGAGATGGCCAGTAATATGACCCTCTATTCAAACAGTGTTGAGCTAGGTTCATTTTACGTTAACTTCTTGGGTTTAATTATGTAGTAATGCATGTAGTAATTATGTAGAAGATAATTACTACAAAAATGTCCTTCAAATGCAGTGATAGATGTTTGTGAACCTAACTGCAGAAGCAGTAACTTTTTAGTCCAGTAAACATTCTTCCTCTATCTCAAAAGGCAAGGAAACAATTACAGGGTCTTTCTCTCAATTAATTTTATCCAGAGTAAGATGATTAACTTCAGAATTAGAAATCTTTATTTTTTTGAAGAACTGTTCCATTACATATCTCTTGGAACTACATTTTTGTTATTTGGAGACTTGAGTTGTTCCAATTTCCACTTCTTTCAAGAAGATATATCTGATGTAATTAAGACTGACACTAAGATCAGTTAATATAATAGCTCATTTCAAGAACCATGTTCATTTTACCACTGATGCTTGATTCATGGAGAGTGTGTGTGTAGTATGCATGTGTGTGTGTATATATATATATATATAGGTCTTTGGTTGTTCAGGTTTTCTCCCGTGTAAAATTAGAAGTGTCTTGGCGACGTTTCGACGAAGTCTCATTCGTCATCTTCAGGCTTCAGCTTCGTGCTTCTGGGAGCAAATTTGCTCCCAGAAGCACGAAGCTGAAGCCTGAAGATGACAAATGAGACTTCGTCGAAACGTCGCCAAGACACTTCTAATTTTACACGGGAGAAAACCCGAACAACCAAAGACCTACATACAAACACCCGTGAAAACCTCAGAAAACAAATATACACACACACACACACATACATATATATATACATACATATGTGTGTTTGTGTGTGTGTGTAGGTCTTTGATTATTCGGGTTTTCTCCCGCGTAAAATTGGAAGTGTCTTGGCAACGTTTCGACGAAATCCCATTCGTCATCTTCAGGCTAGGTGTTTACAGCTTCGTGCTTCTAGGAGAAAAGTGTGATCGCAGCTGTTTCTTCCTTTTAACTGCTAGTGGGGGTTTGAACTGATTGGGTGGGAGCTTGGCTGTGCTCTGATTGGCTGTGGGGCTTTTTGTGCTCTGATTGGCTGGGGGTGTGTCCTGTTTGGGTGGGGGCTTGGTTGTGCTCAGATTAGTCTGAGTTGCAGGGGGATTTGAGCTGGTGAGCTGCATTGCTGTTGTTTGGCTTCGTGGTCGTGGTCGTGCTACATCTTCATAGTGGGTGTCAGTTTGCTGCATGTATGGATTGGAGGAGTTTGAAATGGCTAATGTTGCAACTGCAGTCTGGCTTCTGGTCCTTGGTCGTGCTTCATCATCAGTGTGGGTTTGGGTCTGCTTTCTGGGTGGATGTGTGGTGGTGACATCCTGTGTGGACCTCGTGAATGTGGGTCTGGTGTCACTGAAGCCAGACTGCAGTTGCAATATTAGCGGGAGAAAACCCGAATAACCAAAGACCTACATACAAACACCCGCGAAAACCTCAGAAAACATACATACATACATACATACATATATATATATAGTATTTATATTTCCATTTTACTTGGATTTTGCAAGCTTTTAGGGTTTCTCAAGATAGTTTTATTTACTTGATCCATTCTGCATTAAACCCAAAGACACTCACATCATAAAATATTGTTATTAATACTTTGAGGAATTTGATTCCAATATAGTCATTATGCCCCCCTCCAAATACTTGGAAATTGAAGTTTGAAAAGATGCTATGAGATAGTGACAACCACCTATTCTTATGGCATTAAAGGTTATCAGATAAATGTATGAGGAATAAAGCTTTTTACACTTACTAAATATGACACCATTGTATTATTTTGGATACTGGGGCAGCATATTTACATAAAAAACATGATGTATATTAATCACTAATTTCTGAAAGTTCAATGGGAGTGTGGCAGGATATACAAATGTAATAAATAAATAAAATAGTATGAGAAGTAAAGTGCTCATATTATCCAGCTTATGGACTTCCCTCTGGCATCTAAGTTGGTTATTGGGGAAACAGAATTATGGGTGTCTGAGAACTTTGATTTGATCCAACTATTATGTTTGTATGACTTTTGGTTTTTTCCACAACTGACTATTCAGAAACTATGTTTATATCAATTTAATTGTGGCATTAACATGACCATGGTTAAATCATGATTAACACTGTCCCATAAGCTTCAAAAGTAATCTTGAGAATGTTCATGAATTAAACCGGCATAATTCATTGAATAGGACATAAGCAGCACACAAAAAAAATGAGATGAAATGCTAAGCATATATTTGTGAAAAATAGAGCAGCCAACAGCGATACTTTGCTTATTTACTAACAGCTCACTAACTAAGACTGGCCACAAGAAACTGACAGCCCAAGAAGAAGCGAAACAAAGAGCTCTGCCCATCCTGCCTTCCCCTACAATTCTGATGACTCAATGTGTTCAAGTGTAAGATTGGCTTGGAAGCAGCCAAGAACAAGCAGAGTCCCCAAGCTTCCAAATATTTGAATGACAGACATAAAAATGAATTGACAGCAGAATTTTCTGCCTGCAAAGGAGTAAACAGAGGCTCTACAAAGAGAAGATAGAGCAGCCTGCAAATGGCAAAAGGTCCAGGAAGTTTCCAGAGGTCAACAACAACAGATGTAAGGTAGAGGCACCAGCTGCAACAGAGTCCTGCTATACAGACATAACAATATATGCTCCAAGCTCTAGAGGTTTCCTTGGTCTAATATAAAGCTTGAACCAATGTCAGGGAACAAAGCAAGCCAAGAATGGAATTGTAGCATACATTAAATCACAAACTAATTCGACAACAGCCTCACCTGATCCAATCTTAATAAGTCCATTGTGCTGAATGAAGATGGTATCACAAGTCAAGTTTCCATGAATGATGGGAGGATCGCAGGAGTGAAGGTAACTGGAACAGCAACACAATAGAGATGAATCACAGCTACCAGATATACAAATGCATAGTTTGAAAAATCAGTTTGCAGGTACAAGGAAAATATATATTTTTAGTAACAGAAAAATAATGTCTTCCTCATTTCTATTATTTCTGGTATCCAAAGAATGTAAAGTTTTGTTGACAGTTTCTGTTTGGAATCCAAGGTTGTTGTTGTTGTTTTTTGAGCTTTCTAAGGAAAACTTTACTATGCTGCTGAAACCATATCATATAGTACCCCAGAGGTTCTGAAAACCAAAGTAAGCAATAAAAGAAGCAAGAGTCTTCCCTTTACTTTCTCCAAAACCCTTTCTTATACAATAAATTAAAAAATATACAGATATTCCACTGAGCCTCTGAAAAAGTGTAATCATTTGTACACTAACATTGTGCCCCAGACTATCACCCCTTTCAAATATGTAAAGGTACATACCTGAGGGCAGAAAGGATTTGGGTGCACCAGCGCTTCCAAGCCTGCAATACAAATGAAATATCACCAAAAAGCTTTCAGCATCTCCTGTAAAACTAAGTCATCATTTGGCATCTCTACAGTGCCATTTCTATACTCCTTACTTCTGGGCACTCTTGATTTGCAAATCACAGCTGGTTTTCTTTTACTTTGCTCCAGAATTAGATGAATTAGCTCAGGACTCTCAGGCAAGAATCAGACTTACTAAATAGTTATGAGCTAGATAGCCATTTTTTTCACTCATAGTCTTTGGCAGAAAGGGAAGCAACAGTATCTTGGCCAAGGGCTAGACAGACAAAAAAGAAAAGAAAAGAAGAGCACGAAGACAATTTTAGGGCGTTGGGAAGAGAGTATGAGGTTGGGAAGAAGTTACCTTTTCATTCATGGTCTTGTGGTTCTTCTTCGTTTTCTTCAAAAATTGCTTCAGGCTACCAGAGGACATGTATTCCGTAATGAAGATAACCTAATAATAGTGGAAGTTATCAACTGCTGGTGCTTCATATTTTTCCACAGTAAGATAAATGGCAATCACACACAATTCTACTTACCCTGGCTTTATTTTCTTTCACATCTGCCCAGTATTTATGGAATTTCACAATGTTCAGATGCTCCAACTGGATCAGGTTGTCAAAGACAGCTTTGACCTTTTCCTGCAGCAGCAGCAATGCAAAGTAGTGTAAACAACTCAAGAAAAGAAAAATGCCATTAGCAGAGTTTCAACACAGCCTGAAACTCATGATGAAGCTCATCTACTTCACACACAGCTGTTCATCCACATTTACTCCCAGGCTGCAAGATGGAGGCATTAGTTAAATTTAAGTCAAGCAAGCAGACTAGCCAACAATAGAAAATAATCCTACAACTCTTCATTCTCCTTGTCTGCTTGATTTCAAGAAACTTATTCATAGTCACACCAAAATTTTGAGCCCTCATACAACAGATATCTTGTCTGCCTTTTCACAAATCTTCATTCCAGTTTCACCAACCTCTTGAAGCTTAAAATTCTTGCGTTCAGAGAACTGGACTTCATTCCAAACCACCTCCACACCTTCTTCTGTATCCATTGCCAAATAGGCACTATCAATTCCAGGAACATTGCGTTGATTAACCTAGATGGAAATAGACAAGAAAAAAAAAGCCAAATTTCAGGCAGATTAGAAAAGTTGCTGTAACTGCAAATTATTGCTATTTGACCTAAAAATGTAAGATGAATCCTGCTGGATCTGACCAAAGGCTATCCAGACGAATCTCACAAAACAAATAAACAGATGAATTTGATAAGATAAAAAGCAGGACATGATAAATGTACTCCTCCGTTGCTCCTCCACAACTAAAATTTGTCTTCCTCTTTGAGGAAGATGGGGGATCTAGAAACACTAAAGATGGATGGATGGTTACCCACTACAGATATATAAATCACACTATTTTCTTTCAGGATCAAAATGGAATATATAGTATGCCAAAGAAATTTTTAAAAAGGTGGGAAAACACAAAAGATAGCATAGCTAGAATTAATTTAAACTAACACAATTTATTGTATTTTTCCATAATTTTAAATCTATGCAAACCATCCTTGCTTCTACCATGTCTATACTCCACATCATCGTGTCTGTGTTATTTCGCCTACCCACTTCTCTCGTTTTCAGGATCCCATCAACACTGTCCAACATATCATCTACTGAAGTTCCTCATCCTCTTAATCCATTAACTCATTTTCCATATTTTGTGCAATCTGATCCTCAGGCATTCTTATCTCAGTGTCTTTTCATAGTGGTCACTCATCACATTCATTCAATACCCATTTATTCTTGGTCCTATTTCTTGTTTCACTATATAGCTTCTTTAACACCCAATTCTACTACATTCAACTTACTGTTACATTTGTTTTAATATATCAAATTCTCACTTCCATATAACAAAGTAGGGAGAACCGCTTATAAGAAACTGTGGGAAGAAAATGGGAGGTAAGGAGTTTTGGTTTATGTGAGAAAAGACATAAAGGCCTGCATAGGAGAGATATGGGAAGAAAATTTAAAAGAGACTTTAACTCGCTGTAATTCTGGCTACAAATTTATTCTCACAGTTTTAAATATTATCTCACATTAAGATTAAAGTATTTGCCAGAAATTTTGTTTTTACAGATAGTCCTCAGTTTTCACAATTCGAACTGAGAATTCCATTACTAAGCTACATAGTCGCTAAGTGAAATATCCCATGAGAACAGACTTATCTCACCTCCCATTCATAGCTGTTAAAGAGTGTCACTGCTGGTCATTAAGCAAAACATCACATGACTGTAATCCAGGGGTGTCAAACTGGCAGCCTGCAGGCCAGATGCATCAAGTGCAGGCCACGCCCACCCCAGCTCCGCGAAGGGAAAAAATGCCGTGAAAGGTGTGATGCTGCAGGTTTGACACCCATGCTGTAACCTGCAATTTTACTGCTGCCACTGTCAGAAACTGATTGTGAAGCTCCCATATGTCAACCGTGTGACCCTAGGGATGCTACGATGGTTATAAATGCAAGGACTGGTCATAAAATTATTTTAACACCGTCATAACTTCAAAGAGTTGCTAGACAAGGCAATTGTTAAGCGAAGTCTACCTGTATATTTCTAGTTTGCTATCTGCATCAGGCTGAACACAGCTATAGACTGGATTTTTTTAAATGGGTTTAAATTACAAGAAAACACATTTTAACTGATGATCAAGAAAATGTCGCAAAATGAAGAGCCGTTCAGTAATTGAACAGAGTATCTTCAGATTCACCTTCGCTAGACACGTGCTATATCTGTCAGGTTATCTGTCAGGGATTCCTGTATTAGGCAGGTGACTAAACTACCCCTTCTCTTTTTTAAAGTATCAAAGATTTTTTTCGCAATCTTTACCAACTTCTCCTCTTACATTCCATATCACAATCTTCCATGTGTCATCGTGGTCACCAGAGATCCATAAATTATTGATTTCCGCTGCCCATCATGGCCCGATCAGTCATGAATTTATCCAGTCCCCCTTTGAATACCAGTTTGATAGTTAAACTGGTAACTATCTCCATATTTGAATTCAATTATTGAGCTCATATAACACCTTAAAATAAAGAGAGATTGTAACTCAAGATCAAGATGCTCTGTGAACTAATTTTGATTAAACCAAGCTGTATATATTGTACACATCCAGTCAACTGTAATTTGTTCAGTAAACGATAGTTGTACCTTAACAATATTTCTAGTTTTGATCCTAAATCACCTGCATTTCACCTCGATATAAAGACCTCTTACATTTCTTACCAACTCTAGGAGTCTCTTATACCACCCATGCTTGAGATTTCTGAATATGGAAGGAAAATAAATTCTGCCATCACAGAGCTGCTGAAGAAGAATTGTGCCTATGACAGAAGTCTTCTTAGCATTATTATGTTTCTGAGCCACTCTTATTTTTAGCATTCCCTTGGCTTTAATTCTAAAGTTCAGAGTAGCACATATTATTAAGTTCAAGCTTCCAGTACCCACTGTTTCTTCAAATTCCTATTTTCTTTATAATAGTTAAATCCAAGAAAAGGCAGCCTGTAGTCTTAACCCCACAAGTTGAAGCTGCCAAAATTCAGTGGATAAAACCAAAATTACAGTATAGAGAAATGATTTTCATTTTTAAAAGAGTACTAAAATATATGTATTAAATTTCAAGTAAGAATGCATGTGTTGTATTTAGGGGCAGGAGCACAAAACGTTTGCTCTGACCCCTCCAATGATATCACCAACACAGTCCGTACAGCTCCCAGAACTAAAAGAAGTCATTAAAAAAACATTTCCTGGCATAACTATTCTAGTCCAGTGATTCTTGAAGTCTTAGGTAAGGCGGTATAACAAAAATTACACAACCACCCATGTTAAGGAATCACATGTTTCTTTGTTGCCCCTCCCTTTTCTTGATGTGTAGCCAAATCATCTTGTGGGTCAAACCAGCGAGTCACACATCATTACCAAGCCAAGAGTCAACCTCATTATGATCTCAGAGATATTTAAAAATATACACTGCTCCTGAAAGACAGGGGGATGGGGAAAAGTGAGAACATCAAACAATGGCATGACCTAGAGAACAGCTGCAAACAGCAGAGGATGTTAAAGTGCTGAGTCAAAAATGTGTACAGAAAACCAGCAATACAAAATCATCCAGCTAAAGTGATGGTGGCATGGTTAGCAGGCTTTAGCAAATCTATTTTAAGAAAGAAGGAAGAAAACAAGGCAAAAGACAGAGCAACCAAAGCTCAACACAGGACAAAGCACTACACTCAGTTATGGACCACAAGAGGGGAGGAGATAAAGATTGTTAAAGGCTACAAAGAGAATCTGTAAAGGAAGCTAACATGATTCCCCTTCCAATGTTACCAAATAGCATATTAGCCTTAACTTTTTAACATGAAAAGAAATTGAAAATCTTAATAAAGCTGCTATGGTATATCAATGTCTATGTATAGTTCACAAGTAGGAAAATATAAAAGCTGTCCCTCTTCATGTTCTCAACTGATATTGTTAAATATATTATTCATAATAAAGATATATGCATCCATTATGGTTAGTAGCTGTTAATAGCCTAAACCAGAAGCAATAGATCTATACAGCCTTCTTTTTCTGGCCTTCGGGTTCCTCTAGGGTGACTGCTGCAAATTCAAGGCATAATTTTCTGTTTCAAAAAAAGTGCTGTACTGTACAAATATGTATTTGTTTATAAAATGAAAAACTCCTTCCTAAACTAGTTGTATTGTGCTCCTACCCACTTGCGAGTCTTCAGCTTCTTCAGAATGCTAAATCCCTGATCAACAAAAGGCTATCCAGCCCAGGCTTAGTTCATCAGTAATCACCCATCAGTACATTTTCTGACAGAAAACTCCATAGCACAGATTGTGTTTTCTTTTCTTTTAGTAACAGTGATATTCACAGAAGAAGGGCATGAATCTTGTCTTTCTTATTCAGCAAAGGAAAACTATCTTGTATATCTAAAGGTTTATGTACTTACATATTTAAAAGAAAGTCCTTCAAATGCATCCTACACTGGATTTAGGGTTGAATTAAAAAGCAGAAGAGAATCCAGAATTAGCCAAGACAGCCTCACAGTAAAAATTTTTAAATAGGGGCTAGTAGCATTCAATCTTCATGACAGCTTATTGAAAATAAACCATCAGGATGACTAAATCAAGACTTTAATACACAGAACAGGATAATATTGTACTTATTTATGCTAGCCCAGCTAAGTCAATTTCTCCTCAAAATCAGCAATGATTGCTAGTTTTTTCCCCAGTCAAATAAGCCATTTCCCCAACACTCTAGACTTCAGAACATTCAGGACAACACAATGTTTTCACAAAAAGGGAAACAGCCTCTATTCAAAAGGCTGTTCTAAAATCTTCAATATAAAGCTATGATCTTGTTAATCTGCCAAATTCAAACACCTAAAATTATCCAAAATATCTTCTAACTCATAAATAGCTTCCTTAATAGCAAGAGATATTGTCCTACATTTAAAATATCAAGGAAGAGGACACTTCCTCAGAACACACCCCAAGCAAGTTTCAGTCAAGGAAACAGAATAAAACCATTGATTCTAAAGGACTGAATCCACATCAGGAAACTGAAGATGGGATCATATCCAGAGCCATATATTACTTAAAGACCATTCAACAATTGCCAGGCATATGTTATTCCCATGCTATAGACTACACATTCTTAGCGCTGTGGCCAGATCATATTCCTTTCAGGAGTGGAGTGAAGGTTTTTCTTTTTAGTTATGTCTTCCATTAAAATCCCCCTCAAGTCAAACTCAACTTCTGGTGATTTCATGGACACGTTTTGGCAACAGTAAAAAAAGGGAGACTTCCAGGACTACAATCTACAATCATGGCATTAAAATCAGTTTCTATGACTTTGATTCTGAAATTTCAAGTGTTTATTTTGTATTGGTAGTCACTTTGAAAATCATCTGGGGAGAACAATGAAACAGAAACAGCAAAATAAGTAACAAAACCTCAATAAATTTCTCAGGATGTCTTCAAAAACTGTTTTTGTCTTTAAGCAAAAAAGAGTTTCTTTATAACAGCTGTAAAGAATAGAATAGAATTCTTTATTGGCCAAGTGTGATTGGACACACAAGGAAAGCACATAATTTTCAGTCAAATTCCTTAATTCAAGTCCCATTATCGATCGGTAAGGTTGGAAAAAGAAATCCTAGCAATCAAAACAGACAATTCCCAGCTAGCTAGACATACAACCGTTTACATAAAGGCAAAAACCTCAGATTCCTAAATAAGAAAATATCAGATTGAAATGCTGTCTGGAATAGCTTGATTATAAAGAGAGAGGCACTTCACCCCAAACATAACTACTACTTCTCCTGACTCTTCCAAATCTATGGAAAAAGGGGCAACTGTCTTAAGTCCTAAAAACTGCTTATGACTAGTCAAATCTCAACTTCCACACTATACGACCCGACTGGCCCTCTCAGAGTCTTTGACAGCTGTTCACCTACAAACCTCTGAAGCCTGGATCCCAGGAGGAGACACCCAGAGCTCTCGGGAGAGGAACTTTTTCTAGAGCCCCAGCCTCCTCGGGATTGCTCCCTTTTGTGCAGGCCTCCGAAAGGCGCCAGCTTCGAGCCAGCCAGAGACGGTGGGAACGCAACGCACCGGCTTCGTCACCTACCTCTTCCCGCCTCTTCTGCCAACGCCCGCAAGGTGATTCCTCCAAGATTTCGGACTCGTCTTCGGACTCGTCCTCTTCTTCCTCCTCTTCCTCCTCCTCTTGGGTTGCCGTCGCTAGCGGCGGCGACAGGGAGGTCATGCCGGATCCCGCAGACGCAGCCTCGGGTTTCTGGTCGGAACCGATATTGCCGGATACTTGCTTGGTTTCGCCCTCAGACATCGCCGCGACGGAGGAGGCGACCTACACGTTGAAAGAGAAGAGAGACTTCTCTCAACAGGAGGGCAGGCGGGGCGGAGGCCGTTCGTGACGCAGCACCAGGACGACGCGCTTCCGCCAGAGTTACACAGGCCCGTCCCCCCAGCGCGCGGGGCAAACGGGGGAGCCGCAGGCCCCTCACGCGCCACCAACCCGGCGCGACGAGGCCTCGGCGCGTACATGGCTATCACCCCGGCGACGGGACACGCCGTCCCCGGCCACGACAACCCGCCAGCCCCGAAAATAGAACTCACCAGGGCGCAGGCCAACCTCCGCCACAGCTCACAACCTGAAGCCAACTAAATAGCCGACAAGCCGCGCTGCGACGGGAGGCGCTCCAGGGACGGCGGAGGCAGGATTTAGTCCAGCCAATAAGAATCCGACCTGCGCATCAAAGACGCGCTTCGATTGGACAGAGTGCTGCAAGGCGGGTCCCGCGGTTCTTCTCATTCAACTCCAGCCGTCCGCCGAGCTCCGGTGGGACAAGGCGACAGGGCGGGGCCTTTATGGCTGCATAAAATGGAACGAGATATTCCCGCTCGCGTTGAGTGCGCGATGCTTGAGTGACCCGCAACCAGCCCGCTTAGAGCTGTTCTATATTTCCAAGCGGTCTAGGGAGCCAGTGCGAGAAAGTCTGCTTTCTGATCGCTGCGTAAAGCAAAGAGAGAACTGACTGCGGCTTAGCTCCTCTTAGATTAACCATTGAAATGCCGCTAATCACATACATGGTTAGAAAAGCTCCCTCTGATCGTGTAGAGTTTCTGAATCGGGAAGAAACAGCCCTTGATAATAGTTTTGAAGATTGGTAATGGAGCAGAAAACTTACACCCGACTTAACCGCTTGGTTCGTACATAGCCTGAACATAGTCATAGTACACTGAATCATAGTTGACTAACTAAATCACAGTTTCGCTGGAATTGGCCGAAAACTACACAAACCTTGATGTATGTATTTATCTGAGGTGTGATCTAAATAGCATATCAGAACTTTCCTAATTAAGCTTCTAATTCTCCAGGTGCTGGTACTGAAAGATACATTATCCCCATTTGGTGGTTATCATTTTGGTTAACAGGCAATATGAATTTGTGTAATCCCTATCTAAAGCCATCAAAACTGGTTCAATTGCTATAGGTGTACAGCCTAAAGTAGGGGTGTCAAACTCAAGGCCTGGGGGCTGGATCTGGCCCATGAGGAACTTAGATCTGGCCCACGGGGCCACCCTGGAAACAGTGCTTCTGCCAGCAAAAACAGGTTCTGGAGCTCTGTTTCCCTAGCACAGCACTAGGCCCACCACAGGCACCAAACCCACCTGACCACGCCCACCCTGGCCCCATAAAAGGTCAAACACAACCCTTATGCAGCCCTCAGTGAAATCGAGTTTGACACCCTTGGCCTAAGTCACCCAGTCAGTTTCCACAGTTGACTGTAGACTTGAACTTGAGTCTCCATTTTTTATTACAAGTATTTGCCATTAAATTGCTGTCAACTCTTAGCCGCCATATATTTTCTTCATGACTATCTTAACTACTCCATCACATTTTATTACCCTAATTCTACAATATCCTTTTTGAGTTATAGTGGATACAATTGCACATACTCTTCTAATATAAGTGCACATAAAGTTGTGTAAAGGTATTTATTGGCTGTTTGATTTTCAATTCCAAATGATTTTGAGCACAGAATATTTTCTTTCAAATTATAGTTGCTTTAAAATAGTTCATTAGTAAATGTGACTATATAATTTTCATACCTTTTAACTATTTCCCCAATATAGGAATCCTTCATTTTTAACCCTTCTCTTTTTAGCATACAGCTCCCTTAAATACATAATGTAATGTAATGTCCGTTAAGGAATCGGACAAATTACCATCTTGATACTAGACTATGTCACTATTCCTATTCCCCCTGCTTGAACTGATGGAAGTGGCTCTGTATTCAGTACTATTTTGAAAAAAATCACCTTTTTTGGACAACCACGACTTCAATGACCGAGAATCTCCGCAGATATTCAGTACAGTGGACTCGCGTAGGAAATGCAGTATTGCAAAGAGTACCACTTTAGTAAATGGAAATAAAATACCTTCCAGGCCTTCCCCTTAGTTGCTGGGCAACCAGTGGTACGCCCTTTCTTCCTCATAGTCTATGATTTTGCAACATCCCGTCCGGTTTCCTCCCCTCCCGCTCTCCCATTCATTCCCTTCTGTCCAGCCACAGCCTTCCATTTCCCTCGGCCGCTCTAGCAATCGCTCTGCTCGGAAACGTCTTTCTTTTCCCCCACCACCACCTTCGTATCATTTATCGGCCTCACATCCGGTTCCCGTGGTTCCTCGGCGGGGACTCTATGGTGTCTGTTTCCGGTCCCCGAATCGCCTTCCCTCTGTCGTTCGCTTTCAGTCTTTGCCGCTCTTCCTTCTTCGGCTCGGCGGGGCCCGCGCCTGCCTTGCCATGGGTGCCTACCTGTCGCAGCCCAGCACGGCCAAGAGCTCCGGGGATGGTGTCGGAATTGGGCCGCGCCCGCTTCACTTCGGCTATAGCGCCATGCAGGGCTGGCGGGTCTCCATGGAGGTGAGGGCGGGACGGACTGAGGGCGGGAGAACGGCGTCTTGCTGGGCGATTCTGCCCTACGGGAGGCCGCAGCCTCGTTTCTTATGGCGGCTTTCAATGGGAAAAGCGCTCTGGTTATTCTCAGGGCTAACGGCTAGGGAGACCCTCCCCCGCCCCCCCGTCATAGATTCTCCTACATTGGCGGAGCTGTTGATCGTTCGGTGCCCCAGTGGCACCGGCAGGCTGCGGAGGACCGCTACGCTTGTTTATCTGCCTGCTTTCTACTGAAATTGCTGGGAGTTTCCAGTCTTGGTCCGCTGTAGTCGCTGTTTCCCCCTTCACTCATCCTTCTCTTTTTCAGGATGCTCACAACTGCATTCCCGATTTAGACAGTGAGACGGCAATGTTCTCTGTATACGATGGCCACGGAGGTAAGGGTTACCCAATAACAAAGTGTCCACTCGTTTAAGGACATCTGTTGGGACCGGGCCTTTTGAGAAGGCTATCTTGTAGAGCCTTGAGGAGGTTCATCGCCAGTGCTCTTTATTCTTATGCAGGCACTTGTTTCTAATTGAAACTGACTAGGGTGACCAGTTACAGCTAATCCTCAATTTACCACCACAATTAGACTCAAAAATTACTGTTGTTAAGTGAGACATTTAAGTGAATTTTGCCCCATTCTACGACCTTTCTTGCCTCAGTTGTTAAGGGAATCACAGCAGTTGATAAATTAGTAATCTGGTTGTTGAGTGAATCTGGCTTCCCCATTGACATTGCTTGTCAGAAGGTCGCAAAAGGTCATCACATGTTCTTGGGACACAGCAACGGTCATCAATACGAACCAGTTGCCAATCATCTGAATTTTTATCATGTGATCATGAGGATACCGGAAAGGTGGTAACTGAAAAACGGTCATAAGTCACTTTTTTCAGTGCTGTAACTTTGAATGGTCATTAAATGAATTGTTCCAAGTCGAGGACTATCTGTATTATTGCAACATTGCCTTTGTTGGAAGTCTTGATGGTCTGCCTGATTAACCTGTCTGGATTTTTTAGATTTGTCAATGCTGGTGTCCTTACTCAATCCTAACTCCTGTGTGCCTAATAAATGGGTCTTTGAGTTATTTGAGTTACCCAATTTGTTCAGCTTTGGGATGCTAATATATATTTTCTCTGAAACAAACATGAGGTTACTTGTGAGATGAAACAAGAGATTGTCAGTTTCTAACTGTTGGTCTCTTTGCTGTAGGAGAAGAGGTAGCCCTGTATTGTGCCAAATACCTGCCAGAGATCATCAAGGATCAGAAAGCATATAAAGAAGGCAAACTACAAAAGGTAAGATAGAAAGCCTATCTTCCAAACTATAGAAGAGCATGCCAAAGAAGAATAGCTAATTCTGTGAA
The DNA here is from genome assembly GCF_028640845.1 of Ahaetulla prasina. Taxonomy (NCBI): domain Eukaryota; kingdom Metazoa; phylum Chordata; class Lepidosauria; order Squamata; family Colubridae; genus Ahaetulla; species Ahaetulla prasina. The sequence continues at coordinate 29,393,375 of NC_080539.1, forward strand.
GGATTTCATTTCATTATTCCATTCCATCTTTCCCCAATCTTCGCCATCTTGATCCTTTTAAGATATTTTCTTTGACTATGTTCTAAGAAACCTAAATTGCTTGTTAAAAACAAGAGTTTAGCATAAATATGAAGCCAATTCTGGTTAGAAATTGGCTATTTTTTGTGTAATAATGAAAGAGAAAGTGACAGAAATCTTTTCGTCCACTGGTATCAATTGTGGTGTGGTATGGTATTAGTCTGTTTATTGGGGCTATTAAGAACTGTATCATACATCTTGAATAAGTTGCTATTTAAATAGTTTCTAATATTAATGGTGGTCACAAAGAAATTTTCCTTTATTTTTTATTAGGCACTTGAAGATGCTTTTTTGGCCATAGATGCCAAGTTGACAATGGAAGAAGTGATCAAGGAATTAGCACTGATGTCAGGGCGGTCTCGAGATGAGGGTGATGAGAAAGAGATGAAAGTGGCAGATGAAGATGATGGTGAGTGAAGCAGCAACTTGCAATCCAGTGTGGGATCAGAGGCAAAAGCCAAGTACCGGAAGGGGAACTTTTATATCAACCTTGTATATAACTGAGATTAAATGCCTAAAGTGCATTAGAAATGTCAAATCACATTTCCTTTGTTGTGTTAAATCTGACGTAATTGACTATGCCAACTTTAAGAAAGAGCCTAGACGAAACCAGAGGTGGAGATCTAACAGTTCTAAGCCAGCATTGCTGGTGATTGGGGTAAAGGGAATTGTAATCCAGCATCATGTTTGCACTTGCACAGCCCAAACAGTTGCAGCTTGGTAAAAACAGTTTATATAATTAGGAAAACTACTGTCGGGCCCAGTTATAGGGACATCTGAAATATGATTCCATCTGTATTTTAGTATGTAGATTGATGTCATATGTGTAAAACTCTGTTCCTTTAGTCATAATAAATGACTTTCCTGAGCTATGATTTTAAAAAGGTAGGTAACTGGATGTGACATTGAGACTAGCTGCACTTACTCTCCCAATACTCCCATGCAGTGGACAATGAGGAGACTGCCTTGCTGCATGAGGAGGCTGCAATGACTATTGAGGAGCTTCTGACTCGATATGGGCAAAACTGTGTCAAGGGCAAGCTGGGCCCACCAGGCAAAGATGTAACCCAGGAGGATGCCCAGGAGCCAAGTTTGAATGGTGAAGTAGATGCAGAGGAGCCCTCAAGGCGTCATAAAGAGGGTGAAGAAGAGGAGAAAAATGGCAAACTGTGCTCTGAGGCCATCAATACTGCCCATGGTCCAGATGTGGCTGGTGGAGGGGATGCTGGTACTTGCCAAAAAAAGACAGCTGAGGGAGCATCTCCTGCCAGTGGTGAGATGGAGCCATCCTGCTCGTCTGCAAGCAAGAGCCAGCAAGTGATCAAGTCAATGTTCTTTGAGGACAGTGAGGATGAATCAGAGGATGCAGAAGAGGAGGAAGACGACGATAGTGAGGTACCATTATCATTTGGGCAGTGGGGGGGAGGGGCATTTTGTCCTTCCATAGCTGAGCTGAAAAAGCAGAACTTAGTCTTCTTTACAGATGAAGGCTAAGAGGAAGGTACCCCAGGTCCTGCATGCAGGACGGCAGCCAGAGCCATGGGGTCCATTTTATTTCTGTTACGGGTGGATGTATTACATTTTGATTAGGAATGCAGTGAGGATGAGGATAGCTACAGCAGTGAGGAAGAAGAATATGATACTGAAGAAGCAGAAGAGGAAGATGATGAAGACATGATGCTCCCAGGAATGGAGGGCAAAGAAAAGGTCAGTGTTTGTGAAGAAAGTGGGGAAGGAATAGAGGCACAGTGGTCCTTACTGAGATTTGCTGAGCTTCTTTTGCTCTTACCCTGGTTTGAGGCCCACTCTTTCAGTAAGTCTTGTGCTTCAGCATGGGCTCTCCTCACAGTTCTTTTACTCTCCAGCCTGGTTCAGACAGCGGCACAACGGCGGTAGTAGCACTTATCAGAGGCAAGCAGCTAATAGTAGCCAATGCTGGAGATTCCCGGTGTGTGGTGTCTGAAGGTGGAAAGGCTGTGGATATGTCCTATGATCATAAGCCCGAAGATGAGGTGGAATCGGCCAGAATAAAGAATGCTGGTGGAAAAGTAACCATGGATGGTCGGGTAAATGGTGGCCTCAATCTCTCCAGAGCAATTGGTGAGTAAACAGGTATGCATGTGCTAGAGAAGTGATGGCGAACTTTTTGGCACCGAGTGCCCAAGCCGGAATGCGTGTGCATGTGCATGTGCATCCATGTGCACATGCTGGAGTGCCGGAAACCCAAAGACCAACTGGCCAGTGCACACATGCCTGTTTTGGGACTGTTTTTCAGGCCGTTTTCAGGCTGTTTTGGGGGGTGTTTTTTGGGCCAAAAACAGCCCAAAAAGCAGTCTGAAAACAGGCTAAAACGGCTGGAAAACGGACTGAAAATGGCCTGATTTGTGGCCGTTTTGGGGAGATTTTCAGGACGTTTTCCGGCATTCCAGCGCCCGCAAAGACCAGCTGGCCGGCGTGCACATGCATGCCAGAAACGAGAAGAGCAGATGGTGACAGCACGCGTGCCCACAGAGAGGGTTCTGCATGCCACCTCTGGCACCCGTGCCATAGGTTCGCCATCATGGTGCTAGAGTTATAAGGCAGTAGCCACTAGTGACAGTGAATACCAAACTCTGCCTTCGAATGACGAAAACATCACACATGCAATCTTTCAGTCTGCAGCCTTCTGTTCTCTGAAAAAGAAAGCTGTTTCTTCAGTCATCTGACCTGGAGCTATTGAAGTGCCTTAAGTACAAAGGAAAAGGAGTTATGTCATGGTATAAAGAAAATAGAACAACCGAAAAATAGATTATAATGCTTGTTGTTTGCAAATCAAATCTTGCACTAGTGGGATTCATTTTCAACAATTGTCAGAAACCAGCTTTTGAAAACTGAAAAGCAAAGGACTGACGACTTTTCCTATTGAATGTTCCAGCAACAATTAGAAACTTAGGCCCATGCTAAACTTTAAAGTTGGCTTGTAAACATGCCCATTCACAAGAATAAGCTTTAAACATGGTACATATGGTTGATGCCCTCTGTGACTTGGCCAAAACAATATAGCATAATGTGTGAATGTGGAATGTAGAGTGAAGCAAGAATTTGCTGCCAATAGTGAATCCTTTAATTAATCCTAAAAGTGGCTTAAATGTTGTGGATATGGTATTCTAGATCAGGGGTCCCCAACCCCCAGGCCACAGCCTATTACTGGGTCTTGGCTGGTTTGGAAGTGGGCCATGTGAGCAGCTGGTCAGCGTATGTACTCATGCAGCTTATCTCGCATGAGCAGCGGACCGACACGTGCATGCATTTCAACACACGTGAACGGTGCGCTAGCACATATGCGCCGGCCCACCATTTGCATGGACCACTTCCCCCACCCCCCGTCAGGCCACCAAGCCATGAAGTTTGTGGACTAGATTAAATGGGTCTTTTAGCCAGCCCATCCACATTTGGGGGAGTTATTTTCAGGAGGATTTACTTTACTTTTTTGGTTTGTCTATGGGAGCATGAAGCTCAAATTCCAGAATCACCTCAATGAATATTTGTTATTAAGCCGGTTTGACTTGATCATGGAAGTGAATCCCAGCTGTTTGATTTGGAAGAAATGGCATGTGTAGCTAGCTTCATACAAACCAGAAGTTAACTAAAAAAACCAGATACGTTAAAGGTGTATTTGTGTTTGAGAAATTTCTTGAATGTTCTGTTATTTACCGGGGAGGGGGGTGTTGGGGTGTATCAGTTTCTGAGCATAGCCCAGCTTTCTCCTTGTTGCTGCACTTTTCTCTAGGACAGTGAACCCTCAAATAAATCTCTTGATCGTTTTTGTATCTTAGGAGATCATTTCTATAAACGTAACAAGAATTTGCCCCCAGAAGAACAGATGATCTCAGCGTTGCCAGATATCAAGGTCCTGACAATCAACGATGACCATGATTTTATGGTCATTGCCTGTGATGGCATCTGGTAGGTGGAAATTGAGCTTTGGGGTAAACAAAAATCCTTACTATGGTACTCAGCTAAAGCTTAATTTCTTTCAATATACTTGGGAGGTAGAGAGTGCTGATAACTTGTACTCTAGTTGCAAAGCTGAGGGCAGATTGATATAATTGTAACGTAGTCTTCCATTTATTTTTCATAATCTCTCTTTTGCTCGTAATCCAGGAATGTCATGAGCAGCCAAGAGGTTGTGGATTTTGTTCATTCCAAGATCACACAGAAGAGTGAAGATGGAGAGTTGCGATCTCTTTCATCTATAGTAGAAGAAGTGAGTTGGAGACTGGGAGACGTGACCGTTGAAATTAAGTACAGGAATATTTCTATAGTATATGGAAAAAAACATTCAACTCTCAGGTTTAGCAGATGTTTTTTTAGGCTACAAGATGAGAGTTCTATTTGATATGATAAGATTGCCAGGAGAAACGATCTTTTTGGGGCTCTAAAAATTTCTCTTTAAAAGCACCTAAGAAGGACTAGATCTTGGTATGCACCAGACATGCACTGTTTACTGACTGGGTTCCAATTGATTAAGCCTGGAAAACAGTCACCTATCTTGATAACAAATTATCTTCAGGAACTGAAAAATGTTCCAGGATAATCATTAGGTTTGTAGTCCACGTCTAGTAAATCTTGTTTGGTTTACACAAAGATTCCTTCCTGCAAGTCTATTTTCAGGCTGCCTGGCAGGTATCTGAAACCATCAGACTATTGCCTGAATTTCTCTATTCTTCGGGTTTAATGAGTGTATGGCAGAAACTGAATTTCATGCTGAATTCATTCTCTGATTTTTGTCTAACAGCTCCTAGATCGTTGTTTGGCTCCTGACACATCTGGTGATGGAACAGGCTGTGACAACATGACTTGTATCATCATCTCTTTTAAACCACACATCAATCAAGGCTCCCCTGCTGAGAGCAGCAAACGGAAACTGGAGGATAGCACAACAACTAGCCCCACAGAAGAGGGTTGTAGCAAGAAGGCCCGACAGGACTAGCAGCCAAGTTGGGTAGGGAATTGCCCATGCTCTCACTGGACTCTTGTTTTCTAAACAAAGCTGAACTTTTGATGCCTGTTTTAGGCTTTTTTTATCCTTAGGGAAGCCCATTTTGTCTTTATTATTTGGAGGGGGGAAAGGGATTCAGGGTGGGTCCCATTGGTCTTTGAAACCATTCCAAAGAGTGAATGGCAGGGAGGGTCATAATCTGACCAAAGCCCAGAAGGCAGTCTACCTGCTCAAACACTCTCTGTCTCACACACAGACACAAACACACACACACACACACACACACACACACCACTGAAGCATCTATGGTTGTTGCCATTTCCGTGCCTGTGATTTTTCTGTTGGCAGGAAGCAGTTTTACAATGTGGAGATTTCAGAGCTGTAGTTCTATTTAAGGCCTCCACTTTTTTTTTATTTGTGGGACTGATTGCCATATCCCCCACCCCATGGCTACCAAGCCCCAACTCTGTGTCATTCATTTTCAACTGAGATTTTTTTCAAACTAAAAACTAAAACTCTTTATCAGTGACTGTGTACTTTTGTAAAATTGTGAGGGAAGTAAGATGAACTGAACTATTATGTAATTCATTGATTCTGTTGTCTCTTCCTTTTTCTTGCTTATTCCAGTTTCTTCCCAATTCCAAATCCTTTCCCACTGTGAGTTCCATGCCTATGACTTGCAAGGTCTTATTCTGCCCAAACAAACTAGGACCAACACCTTCTCTTGTCCGTGGAAACTTTTATCTAAACCCTTACGATTTCCCCAGGAAAAATAAGAATAGCATTCTTACTTTACAGTCATAAATTTTCAATTTGAACTTGGAAAAAAGTGGGAATTGGAAGTCTTTAAGAGACAAACCTTTGGCTTCCATTACCACCCTTAAAGCTCCCCAAACATGAAAACAAGTTGGGTACCATTATTTTAACCTCCCTCAAATGAGCCAGAATTGTGGATATCACTGGAATACCTCTTCCAGCAGGTTTGCCCTTTTTCCCCAAGATGCTTTTTTTTTATAATAGCCGTTTCCCATTTTCTTGCATCTATTGTTCCTATACCATAGATTTGTATAAGGCTAACCCAAAGTTGATTTTCAACCTTTTTTGCCTCATTCCTATGGAATATAGGATCGTAATACTACCAGACATTGAAGGTCCTCCTTTGGTTTCAATATTGAGGTGAAAATTTGAGTAATCTTTAATTACTTGCTACTTTAAGTGCTGCTGTTCCAGTAGATTTCTGAGGAATTCCTTAAGCAATCACTCAGATAAAACTAGCATGTTTTAAGGTTCCAGGAATTTCATAGGAGCTTATTTTATAATAATGGCTTTAATAGCAAGTCTCCTGTGGGACTTGTTATAAAGCAATCCACAATGTAGTCCAGAATCCCTCATAACTTCTAGCTTGGCTGCATGTGCCCTTTTCCCTCCTACCCATACGCCCTTTCTTTGATTCTCTGAAATTGGCATTAGGCTTCCACTTAAAGATTTTCCAGTTTCCCCAAATTTCAATCTTCATCCAGAAGATTAACATATGTAGCTATCTTATCACAACTGAAACTCTGGCCTATTTAGATCAGTGCTTTCACTTCCACAAGTACTCTGCTCAAAGTGGTTACTTAAAATCATTTAATCAGAGGTAGGAAATCTACGATTCATATGGCCAATTATGAGTGATGCCTAATTCAACATCTGGAAGGTGAGAGATTTCCCAAGCTCCTTTAATGTGAATCTGGCCTCACACTTGTTCTCTCAGTGGTTGTTCAGCAGTTTAGCCCCATCTGATAAAACTTCTTCCCACCACCTAAGTAGGTAACGCATGGAGTTCCATCCCTACATATTAAAAAGGGAGGATCCATTAGACTCCTCTGATAGCTGCTATTTATTATCTTGAAGCACCAAAGGTCTTAATCAAGTGGAAGGCAGAATGGGGGCTAAAAGATGGCAAGTGTTTGGGTAACTGAAGTGAGCAGTGATGAATCTTGCATGGGCTGTAGACAGACTTGGCTTTCAAGCTAGGAGAGCTTGGATCTTCAGTCCATGGTTGCGTCTGTGTGTTAAGTTGCTTTACTCTGTCATCACTCCTGCCAAACTGCAGCCATCACTTGTATATGCGAGCGAATCTGCTGAAAAGCTGTGGCCTGATGCAGCACTACAGAGACTGTGCTCACCAGCAGCCTGTGGCTGAGTTTCAATCTCCACTTCCACTTCCACCAAATTCAGGCCATCCCTGCACAGGAGAAGAACAGTGCCATTTGTGAACTGGGTGGAATATGGGTCAGAAAAACAGGGTAGAGAGTTATAATTCACAATATTGCACTATAAGGCAAATTGGGAAGAAGAAGAGTATGTGTTTTTGTGTTTCTTCCCTCTGCGCTACTGTATTGTTTCTGAACTGAAAACAGAATGAGGATGTCTGCCATGACTGACAAACTGGAGGTAGCAGTGAGGTGGAACCTCTCCCAAACTGGACTTGCAACAGCCCAATAAAGCAGAGCTGAGCCAACACTGCTTGTTCAATAGGCCTTCCTTCCCTGCTCTTCCGTTCCATCCAGAGATTACTTATAGGGAATAACTTTGCTTGGGGCGCCTCCAACCCTTCCAAGTCCACTAGACTGACCTGTGAGAAGTTTCTTGAGCTTCACTTAGCATGCTGCCTGCCAAGGCTACAGTGCTGGCAGATTCGCTTTTCCGATCTTTTTGGCATGGCTCTTCATGTTGGCTGTTACTTGAATGGGGGATGGAAGCAGAAGCCCCCTTCTCAGGCACCATGGGGTTAGGCAGCACAGCCAGCAGTTCGTTCACTGGTATGAAGAAAGAAAGGGTAAACATGGCAGCATCCCCTTTCTTGGCATCGAGAAATATCTTCACATATCTAGGTAGCCTCTGCAAGGTTTCCTTAATGGAAATGTTGATTCCATGAAACCTGATAGAATAAAACTGTCTGCAAGTGCAGAGATTGAGCAAAATTTTCAAATGGTACTAAAACAAAAAAGAGGAACAAAAGGGTTTATTGTCACACAGTTTTTAAAAAGCTCATAAATTCTGAATATTAAATGTCGGTTTTAGAAAGCTGCTCTGTTGTGGTATTTCCCATCTTGTTACTACCCATATTTTTTAGCAATTGGAGACAATATGAGTATGAGATACCCGTATCTGTAGCTATTATACAAAGGAAGAAATGCAAGTTAGGGGAATTCCTGAGACATTCCTTATTTGAAATAATTAAAAAGAGAATCACTTCTGAGCTTTCTGGGACAATTAGAAAAAATGGCATTTTAAGAATCCTTGCTGTGTAATCAAATGGGTCAATTAAACTGGTTTTCACACAAAGCCATCAGAACTGTCAAAACTAGAAACAGGCAAGGGGTGGAACTCAATGGGAATTATAACACAATGACATTTCTGACATAATACCGAATAATACCAGCTATATAAAAAACATAGGCAAATAATGTCCAAGAATTGAGAGCTGGGTGGCTTTCATTCATTGATAACTAAATTTTATAGGAACAGACCACCTGAAGCCCAGATAGGAAGCTGTAACATAACTCATCAAACTGACATGACAGCATTCTTCCATAAACAAAACCAAGCGAGATATTCCATTACCAGAATGGCTGCAAAACTAAGATATTGTTCCAATGTAATAATATAGGAACCTATATGTAATCCCAAGCCATGGAGGTTCAGAAACAATGGACTGTTGTATCTGCCATTGTAAACTCTCTCTCACAGTCCAAAGCGAGACATCAACTTTCTAATGGCAAAATTAGAAGAAGTTATTTTATGGAAGGAGGATTAAAGGGCAAAGCAAGAATATATTAAATGAGAGCCGGGTGTGATCTGTCCCTCCCCTGGACTAAATTACTTTGCCTCTCTGACTTCAGCACAACTCACAACAACTTACGTACATTTGGCGAGGTTCTCCAGTTCCATGGTGCTGAGCTCCCCAGCTTTCTTTCGGGAGCTTCCACACCCCCAGCGATTCCGGCACAGAGAGAGTACCACGACCCCATACACGTAGGTGAGCATCAGGGGCACACCCACCCCTGCAGGCAAAGAGCCTGTTATAAAAACCACCTCTGTTCAAGGACTGTTCATGCAGCCATGCAATTCACAAAGGGCAGAAGATTTCCCTTTCAGTACGAAAGCAAAAAAAAACCCCAAACCCTTCTGGATCCACACGCACCCTCCCATCTCGGTCTCCTTGTGGCTCTTACCAACAGTAACAGCTGTGATGACAGGGGACACAAAGAGAGAGAGGAGAATGCTGCTGGCAACAGAAAGACATTGCTGGCAGCCTGACAGTTTGCTCTTCCGCCCATGGCTCAAAACCTGGAGGAAAAGGAAAGAAAGAATAAGAGATCCCCAGAAAAATGACTTTTTAATTTGGCCTGAGCTGCATTTCCCATGAGCCTACGAAAACATCCTGTGCACATTTTAGGGGCCTCTGTGATTATGAAATGGTACGGCCTCCATGCAAGTCTCCTTACCTTCTTCCCTGTGTAAATGGGTATGCCCAGGGTGATGACCGGCACTGCAATGCCAGCAACAATTGAGATCACCATTGGAGCACCCAACACCATGCCCAGCTGCCATAGGAGCTTCCGGGTTCGAGACCAGGGCTTCTTTCCCCAAAAGGTGCAGCCAGAAGGACTGAGGAGAAAACAGGAATCCGTTATGAAAATGGGGACATTTAAAATTACAAAGTGCAGATACCCTTAAGTTTTCCTGTTAGTTAACACAGGGCTTGCTACAATGCATTTCCAAAGCAGTTTTTGCAGCGTCAAAAATCAGGAAGTTGGATTGGAACTTCTGAAAACCAAAGTCCCTTTCCCAGAATTAAATACACACTCGTGAAATCTACTACTGTTGCTCCCTAACCTCTACTGGACTTGATGTAGACCAATCTCTTTGCATTCAGTATGTACAAGATGTGGATCTCATTCATCTAGAGAAAAGTATAAAGCTATTATTTCAGAAGTTCAAGGCTTTCTGAAATTCTTAGTTCATAAAATATTCTTAACCTGCTGCCAGTAGTTTTTTATTTATTTGTTCTCAGAATTCTATTAAAGTTGTTATCCACTTGACTGTTTTTGATATACTCAATTTTGTTGTAAATGTCTATGTCACTATGCGACTTTCTATAGTATAATAGAGATAGGTAAGTTTAATGTGCAGCATATTTATAAACATAACTTTATATTAATTTTATTAAAATTATAAGATGAAAGATTAAAAACTAAGATATTGAGAAGAAAAAGAGAAGAAAAAAGAAGGGAAATAAGAACTAAGCCAAAAGTGCAGGAGATAATAAGTATAAACAAATGACTTCCAATTTTCTTTTACAGCAGTTAGAGGAAAATTAACCTCTTACTCTATGGATAATATTTTTATTTTTAAAATGGTATGTCTGTATAAATAAATGGTGCCCTTGATTCTAAGTCAATCATAAAACATTCTTTGCTTTCAATGGCTCATCTTATTCATGCCTATATATGTATACAATTTAATTTAGTGAGGCTTACTCCCCCCCATAAGTAGATATGAGATTGCAATCTCATCATCTAATCCGTACTATTCAAAGTGCTTCTTTGAGCTCTCATAGTTTATTTCCATCTCTACCAAGCCTTTAGTTTGCAGCTCCATTCCCTGAAAGTCCTGATGGATAGAATAAAAGCCTGGAGTGGCCAGGGCCACTCCATTTCCCTCTCCACTTGCAACACCTGAGGAAATGCACATCCGTGATTTCTTGCATGCAGAGCCAGCAGAAAAGGCAGCCGCAGACAGTGCAGTTCATACGGTTACAGCTCCCATCGTTGATCTTCATGATGAAGGCACCGCAGCGGGGACAGACCTTGATGGTGTCGGGGTCTATGGAAAGCAGAAAGAAGAAAACGGGGCTTAAGCTAATGCAGCTGATCAGGCCCCAACAGATGCACTTAGGGGCAGAGATAAGAGGGTCCTGACAGAAAAGATACAGGCAAGGAAGAAACCCAGTGCTGAGAGAAGGCAAAGAGGTACCATTGCCTCAACTCACTGTGGGCTGCTTCCTCTTTCCAGATCAATTGCGTGGAGAGTTCCACGGCTCCCAAAGGGCTCTGCTGCTTCCACTCCCGCCAGGCCTGCTCACAGGAGGAATTGGGATGCCAGGGCTGCCGGCAATGATAGCAAAATTCTGTCTTGCAATCCTGACGACCACAAACAAGCCGGGGGCATTCAGCACAGCCATATGCAATTACAGCATAACTGGAGGAAGGAAGAAAAAAAAGCAGGAACATCAACTCAAGTACTCAATAGCGCTCACAGAATTCGTTCTCCTAATTCAAGCTTTATTTTTAGAATACAATAGAATAACAGAGTTGGAAGGGACCTTGGAGGTCTTATAGTCCAACCCCCTGCTTAGGCAGGAAACCCTACACCACTTCAGACAAATGGTTATCCAACATCTTCCTAAAAACTTCCAATGTTGGAGCATTCACAATTTCTGGAGGCAAGTTGTTCCAATAATTAATTGTTCTAACTGTCACGAAATTTCTCCTTAGTTCTAAGTTGTTTTTCTCCTTGATTAGTTTCCACCCACTGCTTCTTGTCCTACCCTTGGGTGCTTTGGAGAATAACTTTACTCCCTCTTCTTTGTAGCAGCCCTTGAGATATTGGAAAACTGCTATCATATCTCCCCTAGTCCTTCTTATACATTTTTATTTATATTTACATCTGACCTTTCAGCAGCTGTAGGCAACATACAGTGTGCTCCTCCTCCAATTTTCCCTGTAACAACCATCTTGTGAGCTAGGTTGGGCTGAAAAAGAGACTGGTCCAAATTTACCTAGTAAGTTTCCAAGGCTAAAGATGAACTAGAATTAGGGTTTCCTTAGTGCCAGTCCAATACATTAACTATTATGCCATACTGATTCTTTAAGCTTTGACATTTGGTCTTTTATTATTCATATTATTTAGTTTATTAATTTATACAGCTGCCTTTCTTGCCCAAGTGACTTTTATGAGTTTAAGGATTAAAATTAAACAGTACAAATCTAAACAAATAGGCAATGGCAGCTGAAAATAAAAATCTCAGAGTAATAACAAACCACCTGAGTTTTGCTAACTTCCTGACTGCCAATGCAAGGGCAAACAGCCAGGATCTTAAACACTTTCCCAAAGGCCAGCAAGTTGGGGCCAATTAGATCTCTTGGTAAAGGTGTTCCAGAAGGCAAATTCCGTGATTGAAAAAGTATTATTTCCTGGGTATCACAAGATGGCATTTTTTAATTCAGAAGTTCTATAACATGTTCCTCCTGCCAGATCTTAATATAGCTAGTCCTCAGTTAACGAGAATAATTGAGTCCAGAATTTCTGTTGCTAATTGACAGTCATAAAATGTGATGTCATGTGATCACACCACTTAGCAACGGTTCCGGCAATCCTTGTTGCCATTGGTAAGCAAGGACCATGAAGAATGTTAAGGGAGGACCTCACATGCCTGACTTTGCTAGTGGGAAATTGGCAGGGAATGTCTCAAATCATAAAGTTATTGTGGGATGCTATGATCATTAATTACGGATTGGTCACCAAATGCTTGAATCTTGTGATTGCACTGCTATTCCTCTACTGCTGTGTCAGCCCTCCTAGGTAAACCAGACAGGAAATATGACCAGATGAGCTAATTCTATTTTATTATACTGCTACATTAACAGAATCTTGTAGCATCTAGTAAGTCAAAAGGTACAAATTTCCCGGCACCGTTTTTAGCCATCAAATCAACTAGGATATGTCCTTCTTAAATGTCGTTCTTCCTTTCTCTGACTGTTAAGCCACTCTGTCTTGTATGATTGTTTTCTAGACACTCTTGCTGCATACTGTACCATCACAAGCTAAATATGCGTACCAGATTGGTGATGAGGACCAGTTGTTCAGCACCATTATAAATTCAAAGAGTTGCTGAATGACTGCTGGTTATGCAAGGACTAGCTATAAAGTAGTAGTAACAACAACAAAAAGTGGTCGTTCAATTATCCTGGCCACTACTATAAAATGCTTTGTAAGTAACAAGCAGCATTTTGAGTTGCACCTGGAAGCTTATTAGCGCAATTCACTTTCCCATTCAATCCACTTCCTACAACTTAAAACTTCTTTTAGAATTAAGAGTTTTATGATGGCAGTTCTGCCACCACCTCTCATGGACATTACATTTCCATTCTCCATAGCACTATATCTCTTTATCAGTTGAGAGACAGATGGATAAATCACCAGACAGAAATTATCTGCAATAGTGAACATTTTCTGTAAATACTTTTCATGGCATCAGTGGGATTTGCCTCTGTAGTGGTTCACTTAGCTTCAGCATTCCCAGTTTTTAATCAAGCTTTTCTATCCTATCACCTTAGAGTACAGGCTGACAAAGCAGATCTATCAAGACAGCCTTATGATTTGTTCTCCACAATACTTAAATAAGCAAGGTTGCAAAAAAGATTTTTTTTATCTTTAAAACACTGTTGCAGAGGGGCAACAGAACAGTTCAGTTAAATGCCTAACCAGCTACCTGCATCAAATCAAATACGATCAGTGCCTAACAGCGCAGTATGTGCACTTGCAACTGTGTCTTCATAAAGAAGGAACACAACCTGGTAAGATGTGAAGGAGAAGAGTAAATCCAGGAGAATGGTAGGGGAGAACGAAAAAAACCTGATCTCAGGAAAACAGATTTGCTGGATAAAGTACGAGGGGCAACTATGGAATAAGCAGGTACAGAGTCTATCTGGGTGCTCTCATTTATTTGGAATCCTCAACTTCAGGTTCCCATTGAAGTTTTGACTTAAATCTACCATCTACCTAAATACTACTTTATTTAGAACTAGACCTCCAATCCAGTCTTACATTAACAGGCCAATTTATTAAAATGTCTTCCAAGTCAAGAAGTCAAGTCACCGTGCTCTTTAACACCAATGTTTTGAAATTGAAATCGTCTGCAGGTCAAGTGATGCCCTCTCTCAATGAGGTCCGGACCTCTGCATCAGTCCCACCACCATCCACGATACCAAATAGACCCAGATCTGACTGCAGCTGGAAAGGGAAAGTTGGTGCAGAAACTGAGCAAATGAACTGAGAAAAGGGATACACGGAGATCAACAATGGCAGCCCAGTCTCAATCATCTTGCCATATATTACCGGTAATTCCACTGCATCTTTTCTCCAGCAAACTGTTTACTCTTTCCTGCAGACTCAATTTCAGTTTAATGCAAAAACCTCTTCTCCCTCTCTGGCTGTATGCACTCAACAAATTTAAGCACTATGGGTGGACTTACCAGGGGGTTGCCCATATAAAGTTGACAATACACAGAACCAAATACTGTAAGCCAACCCACCAGGAACATGTACATTCATGCAACCCACTAACTTCGATCAATTTAAAATGTGGTTAAGTAGTTCTGAGGTTTTATGTTTGTTTTCGGTGACTTAGCCTGATGTACGATACCAGTTCATGCTTTAGCCCAGGAAAGGGATCAATTTGGTAAGAAGATTGGGCATGCTTTCTGAATGCAGCCTCTGAAAGCACTTAAAAGAGAGCATCACAGTCCCTTAACTCAGCTCAGTCTGAAGCATTTCTCTAGTCTAGTACAGGGGTCTCCAACCTTAGTAACTTTAAGGCTTCCCAGAGTTGAAGTCCACAAGCCTTAAAGTTACTAAGGATGGAGACCCCTGGTCTAGTAGATCAGATTTCTGCACCTGTTCAATGCTTTCCCTCCTGCCCCGCCACAAAGGCCTCTGAGCCAGCCTGCACCCCACCTGCAATCAGGGGCCGGGCACCAGCGCGTGCCAGGGTCGGCAACTAACAGGCGTCTCAGCAGGTACTCTTCGTATTTGTCGCGCAGGCCGGCCTCAGGCAGCAGCTGGTGGATCTCGGCCGGTTGTAAGAGAGCCGGACAGTGCGGACAGGCCAGCTGGACGCGGCTCTCGCTGATCTCGATGCGCAAATACTGCTGCAAACAAGCGAGGCAAGAGAGGTGGGCACAGGAGGAGAGCGCGGGGAAGGCCGCCTTGGGCTGGGCCAGAAGGCAGAGCGGGCACTCCACGAGGTCCTCCTGCTCCTTCTCCTCCTCCTCCTCTGGAAGCATTAAGGCGACTCGGGTCTCCTCGGCGCGGTCTAAGGGGGGCCCCTCCGGCTCCCCCAGCGGCTCCGACATCGTTTGGGGTTTCCGTCCGAAGAGACCCATGATGCCGAGTGAGGAAGGGCCCGCCCTGGGTCGTTTCATCCGGGCGGAAGATGCTCTGAGATCTCTGGAGCCGGGCGGAGGCGGCGTTCAGCCCATCGCGCTGCTCAACCCGCAGAAAGGCCGGAGAAGTGGCGGCCGAAGGCCTCCTCCTCCATCCCCAGATGCAGCGTCTCCGATCGGCCGCGGTCTCGTCTTCTTTTCAGCTGCGCTTGGCCATCGGCTGCCTCCTGTTCCGCGACGCCTCTAAGTTCCCTTCTAGGAGGGCAGCCCGCAGGGGCGCAAAGGGAGGATCGCTTTACCCGGGCTTGGAGCGAAACACCCCGAAAATTGCGGCGCGCGGGAACGAAGCGGGCTCTGCGCGGGGCTATTGCGGAGCCGCCGAGCTTACCCCCAAGGATAACTAGCTAGCCGCTCGGCCACTTTGTCCTTGGAAGGGCCAGCGAAAGGCGGGCTCTGCTGCGCCTGATTCGCTTGTGCCCGGCGGTGTCGCCACCTCTTGGCTCTCGCTTTAGCGCACTCGCCCCCTCCCTTCCCCCCCGCTCGGCAGCCTGGGAAGTGTAGTCTTCCAAAGAAGACGGAGAGAAACAAAAGGGAGAGCCGTGCGATCCCTGCTCGTTTCCTCAAACTTTTTCTCTTCGTGCGAAAAAAAACACGAATCGTCACACCGGGATGAAGCAGGAAAAAAAACACATCACAGTCGCACCAGAGACTCGAGATTCAGAAAGACCTTGGCGGACTTGAACAGTGGACCCCCCATCCACCCACATCCAATTAAATGCAATCCCAGGGGTGAGAAAAGTAACGTCCTACCCATTAAGACAAGAAAAACCAATTGCGCAGGTATCGAATGAGTGGCCTGGCTCAACAGGAGCAGTTGCGAGTGGGATCTAGGTGTCCTAATCGATCGCCACTTAAGCATGACTGAGCAGGGTGTGCTGCAGCTGCCAAAATACGAATGCGGTCCTAGGTTGCAACAGCAGAGGGATAGTTTTAGGATCACGTTGTACGCTTAATGCTGCACCGGTGGGACAACATTTGGAATACTGCCTCCAGTTCTGGTCATTCCGGTATACAAAAGATATTGAGACGCTAGAAAAGGTGCAGAGAAGAGTAACAAAGATGTTAAGAGGTGTAGAGTCTAAACTATGAAATTAAAAATTAAGAGAACTAGGTATGTCTAGCCTAACAAAAGAGAAAGACTAAGGGGGATATGATAGCAGTCTTCTAGTACTTGAGGGGCTCTCACAGAGAAGAAAAGGTCGACCTATTTTTCAAAGTACCTAAAGGCAGGACAAGAAGTATTGGGTGGAAGATCATTAAAGAGAGAGCCAATTTAGAACGAAGGAGAAACGCCCTGACTGTGAGAACAGTTAATCAGTGGAATGAATAATCTCCAGAAGTTGTGGATGCTCCATTACTGGAGGTTTTAAAGAAGAGGCTGGGTAGCTATTTGTCTGGAATAGTAGGGTCTCCTGCTTGAGCAGGGGTTGGACTAGAAAACCTCCAAGGTCCCTCCCTACCGGTGGTGGGTTTCAATTTTTTTTACAACTGGTTCTGTGGGTGTGGCTTGGTGGGTGTGGCTTGGTGGGCATGGCAGGGGAAGGATACTGTAAAATCTCCATTCCCACCCCACTCCAGGGGAAGGATACTGCAAAAATCCCCATTTCCTCCCCATCAGCTGGGACTTGGGAGGCTGAGAATAGATGGGGGTGGGGCCAGTCAGAATTTTTACTACCGATTCTCCAAACTACTCAAAATTTCCGCTACCGGTTCTCCAGAACTGGTCAGAACCTGCTGAAACCCACTTCTACTCCCTACCTTATGTTCTCTATGTTCTACGAGTCTTCCCCTGTTCATAGATTTAGCCTCTCTATGTCACCTTAGGGCTCCTTAAGGGATTTTAAGGAAAAACATTGGTGCTACTTTTTACACGACTGTAGCTGACCTCCCACAACATGTTGAAGTTAAAGTTTCTCAACCTTGGCAATTTTAACATACATGGACTTCAACTCTGGCTGTTGAGGTCCACATATCTTAAAAATTGCCAGGGTGAGTTGAGAAAGACTGTGCTAAAGTCTCAAACTGGATGAACAAACTATTGTTATCTTATAAATCATTCAGTGTCCAAACTAACCAACCAGATTGTGGCTTAAAAAGGATAACAAAGTTCCCACTGTGTGCTAAAATTATAGTTAAGTTCTTACTACATGCTAAACATATTGTTTTCTATGGGCAAGAAATACTGCTTTGGAGGGTATACAACAGGTAACTTGCTGTATACCCTCCTTCAGAAATTTTGATCTTCAAGACCTGTGAGTCTTCTTCATTGTTGAAAACTGCTGGTTTTCTGACAAACATGAAAACAGCATGATGACTTAATTATCAAATACTCCGAACATGCTGAGGAATTCTGGGAGTTGAAGTCCACACATTTTTAAATTGCTGAAGTTGAGAAATACTGGTCTAGTGCAAAGGTTACAGATACTCCCTGTTAGCAGATGAAGTCAATGGTCATAATGCATATTAATACCTTTGCAAAGGAAAATATGGACACGAAATTCTGGAATTTAAGTTACTATAGTGAATACGCTGAAAGCCAGAAGCTCCCAAACTCCTCTTTATTTGTGCAAATCCAAGGGACTTGGATTGGATAATGAGGTTAGTGCATGAATAAATGTGTTACTCCAGTGCGAAAAATGTTAAAAATCGTCAACATTGGTTCTAAAGAAGCTACAACCTGCTTTTCTACTTCTGATATGCCATTCATTGATAAGCCACTTGGAGGAAACTTACAGGAAAATATGTGGAAAGGCCCTGTGTCTAGACTTGGATGTTAGACTTCAGCCTTGTGTCTAAAATTATTGTACATATAATCCAATTCTTATGCAGCAATTCCCAGCCTTTTGCTATATCATAATTAAAGTCTTTGGAGAACACCAGTTAGGATTGGCACTTACATACAGTTTAGCAGCCTATGTCATTCTTTCATCTGGCATCCTGAAAATTTATTCAGTTTAAAAAATACATAAATATTATGTATTTTTAAATACATATTTATGTATTTTTAAAATAGAATAAATTTTCTGGGTACCAGATGAAGGAGAGATATAGAGATAGATGGATGGATGGATGGATGGATGGATGGATGGATGGATGGATAGATACATCTTTTCCCTGGAGAACTTTACAAGTATTTAGGTGAGAAGAAAACCATCATTTTGTGGGAATTTGTAGACTCCTGAGTTCTAGAAACGTCCATTGGGAATTTAAAGTATGAAAACTTATGGTGTTAAACCCTCTCACCTCTAATAGGCAAAAGAAGATCTCGCATTTCATTATAGTACCTGTCTCTATCCAGAGAAAGCTTATTAAAATTAGCAACCACAGCTGTCTTTTCTCAATTATTGCTACAAGTTTCTATTTTATTTTGTTTTGTTTTGATTTGATTTTGCTCTTCTGTCTTGGGCATCTGGCAGCTGTGAATATCTAACGTTTAGACTTTTTATGTTTTATGTTTTCCCATGATTACCCTTTAGAAATGTTTTATTGTTATCTTTTATTCATTGGTAAGAGTTGCTGGGAGTCAAGTGGCATATATATCACCACTGCCATCATCATCCTCTAGCAGTTAGTTGTTATTTAGCTTGCTTTTTCGACTAAAGGCCTGTGTAGGAGAAATTCAGTGGAAACACAAGCAGGAAAATCTTGTGGGGGGAGTTTCAATCCAAGGCTGAAATGCAAGGAGGAAACCTGTGGGAGTCACAGTGCCTAATTATCTTTACTAAAAGACATTGTAGGAGGACAGACATCTTAGTTTGCAGTGGCAAAAAAAATCAGCAATAATCTGATAACACCTTTTCTAATGTAATTAAAAGCTCTAAGCATTGTTCACTAATAAGCATAATAGAGAATATTTGGGGATAATGGTCAGAAAACAGATCCAGGCTTACCGTACTATGATCTGTTACCCTTTTGAGGTAGCCCAGACAAAAGGCACAACAATGCACGCTAGTTCTATCTTTATTGTAAGGTTTCATGACAAGAGTCTTGCAAATCTGAAAGTATTCTTCTCCTTCTTCTCGTTTATACTTCTCACACACCTTCTACTCAGTGATGGGTTTCAAAAATTTTTTACTACCAGTTCTGTGGGTGTGCCTTGGTGGGCATGGCTTGGTGGGCGTGGCAGGGAAAGGATACTGTAAAATCCCCATTCCCTCCCCAATCCAGGGGAAGGTTACTGCAAAATCCCCATTTCCTCCCGATCAGCTGGGACATGGGAGGCAGAGAATAGATGGAGAGAACGGTTCTCCGAACTACTCAAAATTTCCAGTATTGGTTCTCCAGAACTGGTCAGAACCTGCTGAAACCCACCTCTGCTTCTACTTCTGTGGACTAAATAGAGTTGGAAGGGACCTTGGAGGTTATCTAGTACAACCCCCTGCTCACGCAGGAGATTTGTGCTAGGGATATGAATTGCCAAACTGCCAACCTCAGTGTCTTAGCCACTGAGCTACCTAGTCAGGCTAGAATACCTTTTGCATGATGAATGTCTGCAGCTCTTCCTCCTGTTTCCAAAGGTCATTCCCACATGATCAAAAAAGTTATGAAACTATTTTCGTATCAAACACAGAGGGCACAGTCAGAAACAAACATCCCCAGAGAAAATGGTAAATCAAGTAACAGGCATATACTCTTGTCCTTTTGATTAATATTCTCTTGGTGTCAGCCCTCCAAGAGAACCCAAACTTGGAAATGGAAGACATGCAAGCTAATACAGTGCGGTTATTATCATAAGAGTATACAGGTAGTCCTTGACCTACAACCACAGTTGAGCCCAAAATTTCCGTTGTTAAGCAAGACAATTGTTAAATGAATTTTGACCCATTTTACTACCATTCTTGCCACAGTTGTTAAGTGAATCACTGCAGCTGTTAACTTAGTAACACCATTGTTAAGTGAATCTGGCTTCCCTATTGACTGTGCTTGTCAGAAAGTGGCAAAAGGGGATCACATGACCCCAGAATACTGCAACCGTCATAAACATGAGTCATGTAACAAACATCTGAATTTTGATCATGTGACATTGGGGAGGTTGCAATGGTCATAAGTGTGAAAAATGGTCATAAGTCACTTTTTTCAGTGCTATAGTAACTTTAAATTGTCATTAAATGAACTGTTGTAAGTTGAGGACTACCTGTAATAACAGAATCTTGAAAGTACTCCTTCCACATCATGAGCTGGTCTCCCTACATTGTGAGATAGTCATGTCTGAGATGCTTTCTCAAATTACATTTCTGCCCTGGACTCAGATTTCTTTTATCTGACCATTATCTTGGTTATAGCTCTTCCTCCAGTTCCTCAGTTATTCCATCTGCCCATTACATAAGATAAATATTGAAGGATGAAAGTATTTAGAAGTGGGTATTTTCAAATTGACAATTATCTTTAATTCTGAACATCACAATAAAAAAAAATACAGAGAAACAAATTACTCACATCTGTTTTCACTGTAAACAACATACTTTGAGAAAAGAACCATTAAAAATAGGGGAAAAACTGTCTGCAGGATCAGAATAGCTGAAAAATCTGCCCTGGCATTATGCATTGGTGATAATACTGATTAATTGATTATATGCCATCAAATCAATGTTGACTCTTAACAGATAGACCTTCTCCACTTGGCCTTTCATGTCTTCCTGCAATGTACTCCTCACTGCTACAATTCAATTCAAATCTTTATTGTCAGTGCACAACATATGTGCAATGAGATTGATTGAGCTCCATCAGTGCACCCGCCCCAACACAATACAACTCACAGTGAAGACAGAAAATCCAAAACCCAATAAATCACATTAACAAAAACCCCAGTCCTGTTGCACCAGTGTGAACATGTTACACATTACGCTGGCCCTGCAGTCTATCATACTACGTAGTTATGATGTTATTTCTCATTCAGAATTGCATCCATCCAGCTTGCTATAAGTCATTTTCTTCTTCTCTTTCCTTCCACCTTTTGCACCATTATGGATTTCTTAAGGGAGCTGGGTCTTCACATAATATATCCACATATATGCTAGTGACTGTATACTGTATACTGGTATTAATATACATAATTGATTAATTAATTGGCTTATATATAGTTAATATAGTCTATTATACTATTCCCTCTTATCACTATATAAATAACAAGAGTCCTTTCTACTGGCTGTTGCATAAAGCTTATGTTCTAAGATATAAATGCTTTATTTTTGTGTGCACTGCAATAAAATTATTTCAGTATAAAATAGTATGTATAACAGCATTCATGGGTTTTGTAGCAGAGACTAATTATTGTACTGTTTTGATTAAGAGACTTAGCAATATCATTCTTCATAGTATTTACACAATCTAGCAAGCCTTTGTTTAGGCCATTTCTCCTGGATCTATGACAATTGCAGAGGGTTTTCCCCCCTGTATTGCTTTTGGTGCTCTACCTTGAAAGCATATCTGCCCATATGTTCATTACTGGGGCTTCCCAAATTGTAATACAGTACCTATCTTTAGAAGCACTGTATTATTTTATCTAAAGGTAAATGCCCCACAACAGAACAGCATGTGCCTTGCTGTTCTATTGCTATACATTTGTGCCTTTTTAATTGCTACACATTTGTGCCTTCTTAATTGTTATACATTTCAAATTATTCAAGGAGAACTCGAATTAACTCTTGCCAAAACAAAAGATTAGAAGCCTGGACTCAGGAGGAAAAAAGCATTTGTATTTTTTGCAAACCCTTTCATAAAATCCCCATTTATTCTGCCCAGGTCTAAAATAACTTGTGGGAGTCTATAATAGTTCAGCTTTTCCATGGTTGCCTGGCAATAATCCGTCAACACTGTTGCTTGGAGATATCCAATCTACATAGTTTTTACTATAAATGAACTATAAATCAAATGATGTACTATAATAATTTGCTATGTAGTAATTGATAGCCTGCAATTCTTGCATACGAGAACTATTCAATCCTGCACAGCTTATGTTAGCCATTATACATGGGTGTTGTTTAATGTTTGTATGACAGGTTAATGCCCCCCTCCACATTGTTTTAATTATTTTCATAATTCCTCTGGGTATGAATATGAAATTGCCATGATTTTTCAATAGGTAAAAATATCAAAAAATTAAAGGTTTGGAAACAAAAACCCTGTACTCATTTTTATGTATTATATTTTATCTCCTCCCCCCCATGCAACAATTCCATCAACACCTATGCATGAGAAAAATAATACACTTCTAACAGTTATCAATATAGTATACTTTCCAAAATAGGAAACCAAACAGTAGCCCTGGTCCTCTGATGTTACGTATGGCTTGTTGGGCTTCCTGCTGTTGCCTCTGTTTACAATTAGGACTTTTTTCTTTGAAAGTCATGCTTAATCAATCCGGACTCCCCATGCCCATCTCTGTGTTTCAACTTGAGCTGCTCTTTAATATAAAGTCCATATTTATTAGGTTAACATGGGTTATATGGAGAACTTTCCCCCCACAGAAGTATTTAAAAGGAAAATGATTAGTTTAAAAATACATAATTTGTTGCCCTATTATATTTTTTAAAAAATATTTCTAGAATTCATACTGCAGTCAGATACTGCTATTTACAATAACTGCCTACATCTTCGTTTTCAGATTCAATCATAATTTCACTTATAAACTACAGATGTAAATCTTCCCATTTCATTTTTAAAAGAACACTGCACCTGTACTACCTTACTATAACCAGGTCTGATAGAAAGTTCTCTCTGAATGAAACTAATTATTTGGATTGTTTAATTGGGGTTTTACCTGGAGTATCGTACTGTGATTGACTAGCAGCAAGGTGGATGGACTCAGTTACAGTGATGATGGGTACACTATTAGAAGACCAGGTTACTCTATCTATCTAGTTCAGAGGTCTTCAAACTTGGCAGCTTTAAGATTTGAGGACTTCAACTCCCAGAATTCTCCAGCCAGCTATGCTGGTTGGAGAATTGTGGGAGTTGAAATCCGTAAGTCTTAAAGCTGCCAAGTTTGAAGACCTCTGATCTAACTGCTAAGAGTCTATGGAGATTTTCAATCATCCAGGTCATGATTGTCCCAAAGATGCTTTCCAAAAGGCAACTGCACTTTCTTGTGGTTTTTTTTTTTCTTGAAAACCTTTTGTGTCTCATTCAAGAAACTTCAGAACTTTTTGGGTGAGAAGTGAAACTTTTCAAAGAAAAAACCAAGAAAATCTAGTCACCTTTTGGAAAACACCTTTGGGGTAGTTGCTGAGAGTTAACATTGGCTTTATGGCACATAATCAATTGTATATTCCTTATATAGCAAAGAACTGGAAAGTGACGAATGTACCAGTATCTTTTAAGAATCAATCTGGAGGGAAAAACCTTGTTTTATAAAAACTCATTAGCTTGGCTTCTAATCTGGATAAACATCCGTTTTATAAAAGCTAAATACACACACACACATCTATGTCTATCTGTCTGTCTGTCTGTCTCTCTCTCTCTCTCTCTCTAATCTATCTATGAAATTAGCAAAGTAGTGTCTATTAAATTAACACGGACCCAGATTTGGAGGGGGGCAATATGCTGACTCTAGATTGCTTAGAGAGGGCTGATAAACACTGTGAAGTGGTATATAACTTTAAGTGCTATTGCTATTTGTTATTGCTATTCCTAACAAACAGGAAGCAGCAGGTGAAGCTAAGCAAGATCACATCAAATACCTGTACAATTAGCACAGGGCCCCCCCAAGGCTGTGTGCTCTCCCCACTTCTCTTCTCTCTGTATACCAATGACTGCATCTCCAATGATCCATCTGTTAAGCTACTGAAGTTCGCAGATGACACAACAGTGATTGGTCTCATTCGAGACAATGACGAATCCGCATATAGACAAGAGGTCGAACGACTAGCCTTGTGGTGCAACCAAAACAATCTGGAACTGAACACACTCAAAACCGTAGAAATGGTGGTAGACTTTAGGAGAAACCCTTCCATACTTCCACCTCTCACAATACTAGACAACACAGTATCAACAGTAGAAACCTTCAAATTTCTAGGTTCTATCATATCGCAAGATCTAAAATGGACAGCTAACATCAAAAACATCATTAAAAAAGGACAACAAAGAATGTTCTTTCTGCGCCAACTCAGTAAGCTCAAACTGCCCAAGGAGCTGCTGATCCAGTTCTACAGAGGAATTATTGAGTCTGTCATTTGCACCTCTATAACTGTCTGGTTCGGTTCTGCAACCCAACAAGAAAAGACACAGACTTCAGAGGATAATTAGAACTGCAGAAAAAATAATTGCTACCAACCTGCCTTCCATTGAGGACCTGTATACTGCACGAATCAAGAAGAGGGCCGTGAAAATATTTACAGATCCCTCACATCCAGGACATAAACTGTTTCAACTCCTACCCTCAAAACGATGCTATAGAGCACTGCACACCAGAACAACTAGACACAAGAACAGTTTTTTCCCGAAGGCCATCACTCTGCTAAACAAATAATTCCCTCAACACTGTCAGACTATTTACTGAATCTGCACTACTATTAATCTTCTCATAGTTCCCATCACCAATCTCTTTCCACTTATGACTGTATGACTATAACTTGTTGCTGGCAATCCTTATGATTTATATTGATATATTGACCATCAATTGTGTTGTAAATGTTGTACCTTGATGAATGTATCTTTTCTTTTATGCACACTGAGAGCATATGCACCAAGACAAATTCCTTGTGTGTCCAATCACACTTGGCCAATAAAAATTCTATTCTATTCTATTCTATTGCTATCTTCAAGCAGAACGTTACTTGTCCTAAACAGGACTGTTACGTTCTATGTGCTCTGTAAAGCTCTGTGTTCTGTGAATATGTGGTTAAGATGTACCTGCTTAGTTATATGTATGAAGCATAAATAAACTTTCCATTGTCTTATATAGCAGGGGTCTCCAACTTGGCAACTTTAAGACTTGTGGACTTCAACTTCCAGAATTCCTCAGCCAACTTCGCTGGCTGAGGAATTCTGGGAGTTAAAGTCCACAAGTCTTAAAGTTGCCAAGGTTGAAGATCCCTGTTATATAGGACATTCTCAGCTCTGCTTTTGGGAAGATGATAAGAGGAATTGCTATTATTTCTCTGTGCAACTCATATCTGGATGGGAGCTTTGAAGGAATTTTATCCATAGCACTTTTTTCTATCTTTTTTGTTGATACAGTGTGGGTAGGAATATCAAGAGATATTTGAATACTGGATGTTTTTAAGAAAAGATCGGGCAACCATTTGTCTGAAATGCTACAGGTTTTCCTGCTTAAGCAAGGGGGTTGGACTAGAAGACCCCCCAAGGTCCCTTTCAACTCTTGTTATTTTGTTATTTTGAATAGAAAAACTGGAACACATACACAAAAAGATGACTATGAGAGGACAAGAAAGAGATTGAGAACTAGTTCTGTGCTGCCATTTATTGTTGATCATCCAGATTTGTGCAATTCTCACAGTCCTAATATAGGTGCATTTCTAAAGATAGAAATTGCAACGTTCAATAAACTTCATGAATTTCAGGGAAATGAGGAGAAGAGAAGGGAAGGGAAATGGCTATTCTTGTTGTCCTCACTTTTTTTTTAGAATAGAATAGAATAGAATTTTTATTGGCCAAGTGTGATTGGACACACAAGGAATTTGTCTTGGTGCATATGCTCTCAGTGTACATAAAAGAAAAGATACGTTCATCAAGGTACAACATTTACAACACAATTGATGGTCAATATATCAATATAAATCATAAGGATTGCCAGCAACAAAGTTACAGTCATACAGTCATAAGTGGAAAGAGATTGGTGATGGAACTATGATTTTTACTCCTCTTTTTTATATATGCAATTCAAGGCAGCATATATACCAGTACTCCTTCCTCTTCCTCTTCCTCCAACAGCCCTGTGAGGTGAGTTGGGCTGAAAGACAATTACTGGCCCAAAGTCACCCAGCTGGTTTTTCATGCCTAAGGCAGGACTAGAACTCACCATATCCTGGTTTCTAGGCCAGCCCCTTAACCATTACACCAAACTGGTTTTCTATAATTGACTCCACCTTGGCCAAAATGTATCAGTGGCAACAGTGTTGCAAAGTAAAGCTATTTGCTTTTTTACAGTGTACTGTTTACGTTCAATATAAATATAATGCTTGCTTTACATTTTTAAAATTTGCCAGTGCCAGTTCAGGCAACTAAGGTTTCATTCAAATGATTAGGGAATTTTTGTTTGCTTGTTTAATTTAGAGGCACTCGTCAGGCTACATTAAGTTCCACGTTTTCATTTAAAAAAGTATTAGCTTCATAATATTTTTCTGGAAATATGTTAATATGTTCTTTTTTTATTTAAACATTTTGGCAGGCAGGACTCAGAATGAGCTATTCCATTACAGATTTGCTGAAATCTTTGTTCGGAAAAAAAAATGGGGCCGCAGGAAGATACCACTATCCAATGATGGCAGACAGAAATTTAAAATAAACGTCCAATTAAGCTGCAGTCATTTGTAAAACCAATTGTCACGTCTTCGCAGACATCTCGGAAGACAGGCTTATAAAGACGGATCTAATTATGAGAGCCAATCTGGGCGGTCAGGCTTCCTTGCGGCCTTTCTTGCCCTTTGTAGTTCCGAGGAAAAGACTCCACGTCCCGTCATGCAGCACGGGAGGGACCGGAGCCGGAAGCGTTGGCTATTCTGCCGTCCGCCCCGCGGATGGGCGGGAGCGCCGGAGGAGCGGCGGCTGTCGGGGCGTCGCGAAGGAAGAAGCCGCTTCACCGGTGGCAATCGAGGCCGAGTGGCCAGGACGGGGGGAAGGTATCCAGGGCTGGAGCCGCTCCCAACCCCCCGTGCTGCGGGGCAAGATGCCCCGCCGGAAGCAGCGCCACCCGCAGCCCGTCAAAGGTCAGCGCCGGGTTGCCGGGCTCACCCCGGGGACGCTGTGCCGCATCTCCGTCCGCCTCGTTTGTGTCTGGGCGGCGGGGGCTCCGGCTGTACGTCTCTCTCCCTGCCCCGAGGCTCCGGCCTGCTGGGGCTTTTGGGCGACGGACTCCCCGACCCCTGGTCTAAGCTGACCGCTGTGCTGGGCAAAGGGAGGAGTCCCGCCTCTTTGGAGTCCTTCCTCGTTCGGTGGGTTGGCTCCGGCCAGAATTAGGGCAATTAATTAACCCGCCCTCCCCTTCGAGAGGAAGGCAGGGCGACGCCGTTGGGGGTGTCTGGGCGACGCCAGCGGTTTCCGCGGAGCATTAGCAGGGAACCCCGATTCTCATACGGCCGCATTCTGCTCTGTCTATTGTAGTGGACGTTCCTGGTGCTCCGGCCGAGCCGTCAAGAGAGGAGAGTCCGGCGCCGCAAGCCAGCTTCCTCTTAAAGCAGGAGCTGTCCCTGTCCCTGGAGGACGAAGAGGACAGCAGCGCTCCGATTCTGGCCTTCGAAAAGGACTCCGAAGGTGGGTTCGGGTCCTCGCTTGGGCGAATCGGAATAAGGGGGTGGGTGTAAGATTGGGGGTTGAGGGGGGCGGGGGGGGGAGAGTTGTGCCTCTAGGAAAAAGAAAGGGCCTCTTGGATCCTCCCATTCGAGTTGCCAGGAACTGGATCTAGTCAGCGGGTCTAGTGTGCAAAGCCAGCACAAGTCTCTCCACCATCTTCTTACTTTTCAGTGCTTCTTTGGGTGTCATCTTTTCTGAGTGGGGAAAGTTGGGTGTGTTTAGCACCAGGCAGAGCATCCCCAGGAGAGGGACCTGTAGCTAACAGAAAGACTTGTAAATGATGGCAAGGATTTTAGTTAGGAGGAAAAGGGTCCTGGAGTTTAGCCTCCCCTACACATGGTAACCCCCTATTGTACCAGCAGGCGAGGGAGAGGACAAAGTGAGGATTCCCACAGCTGCCCACCTGATGTCCCCTCCTTGTGTGCTGCAGACTCCCTCGGGGGGACACCTGGACTGCCAGCTTACACTCTGAGTGACGAGGATCTCCCGTCTCTGTGCCAGGCCCAAGACGAAGATGGAGAGAATGAAGGGCCGGGCCGGGCTTGCCAGCATTGTGGCCTGCCTAGTCCTGGTTCTACTCCCTGCTGCCCCTCTGAGGTAGGGGATGAGGAAGGCTCCCCTAAGGGGCGTGTAGTCTTTTCCTGCCAACTGTGCCCCTTTGCCTCACACTACTCCAGCCACCTCAAGCGGCACATGAAGACTCACAATGGCGAGAAACCTTACCGCTGTCCGCATTGCCCGTATGCCTCAGCTCAGCTGGTTAACCTGACACGCCATTTGCGAACCCACACTGGTGAGAAGCCCTACCACTGCCCCACCTGCCCCTTCGCTTGCAGCAGCCTTGGCAACCTCAAGAGACACCAGCGGGTCCATGGCCAGGAACGTCCAGTGCGCTGTAGCTCCTGCAGCTGCCACTGTGTCCAGGGGAATTCCCTCCAGCACCACAGCGCGGGGATCCAGGGGGAATCGGAGGCAGAAATGGAGGGACCACCCATTGCAGATCAGGAGACAGGTACATGATGGAAATGGC
This sequence comes from Ahaetulla prasina, assembly GCF_028640845.1. Taxonomy (NCBI): domain Eukaryota; kingdom Metazoa; phylum Chordata; class Lepidosauria; order Squamata; family Colubridae; genus Ahaetulla; species Ahaetulla prasina. The sequence continues at coordinate 29,422,206 of NC_080539.1, forward strand.
AAGGTAGAATTCATAGCCTTGCAAAGGGAGGGAATATACATAAAACTTTCAGTGGGGGGAAGAGGGAGAAACTTTACAAATCTTGATACACCGATAGTTCTCAGCAGCTTTTGGAGTCTAACAGAGTTGAGGATCTGCAGCCTGATAGAGACTCTTTGTGTCTGTCACATTGGTATGCATTTATTAACCTAAAGCAGAGCATGGAATGCGTGTGCCAAGGAAGTGTACTGACCCTTATTCTCTAGGGGTTTGATTGCCCCTCCTCTAATTTCTATTGTAACAGCAGTATTCTACATTGGGCTTGTAGTACATCAAGAGTTAAGGATAGAGGATTATGCAAATTGGTCTGCGCTCTGTATGACAGTGAAGGAAGTAAGTTACATGTGGTGCCAGTAGTATCTGTTTAGAGCATTTCTGCTTATTGCTATTTTTCTTCCACAGAGCCACCACCATTGCTGCCTAGCTCCCCATTTCTGCAGGCAGAAGACTCTAATACGGTTCTTCCTGAGCTGCTCTTCCCGTTCACGTGCAGGGCATGTGGATTGGTGCTACAAGCTGACGAAGGCTTGGGTGAGCCAGTATGTGGGCGTTGCAGCCTAGCAGTGCTGGGGGCTGAACCAGCCTCACCAAAAGGCTTCTCCTGCCAGTTATGCCCTTTTATTACCACCTATCCTAACCATCTGGCCCGTCATATGAAGACACACAGTGGAGAGAAGCCCTTTGCCTGTGCGCTCTGTCCATATGCCTCAGCCCATCTGGACAACCTCAAGCGGCACCAGCGGGTGCACACTGGTGAAAAGCCCTACAAGTGCCCCCTATGCCCATATGCCTGTGGCAATCTTGCCAACCTCAAGCGCCATGGACGCATCCATTCGGGGGACAAGCCTTTCCGCTGTCGTCTCTGCCCGTATTCATGCAACCAGAGCATGAACCTCAAGCGCCACATGCTGCGGCATACAGGTGAAAAGCCCTTTCAGTGCCGCATCTGCCCCTACACTACTGGCCACTGGGACAATTACAAGCGTCACCAGAAGGTGCACGGGCAGGGCCTGGCAGAGGAAGGAGGGCCTGGTCCAGACAGTAGCCTGACCTAACGATGCTGAAAGACTTCTTGAGCTTCCGACTCTCATTATAGTTGCCTGCTGTCAAGCCTATGTAAAAGATTGACTGGGATGTGCAGGAGAAGGAGTTGTATGTACTTGCAGGAGCAGCAGTACCACCTTACTTTTTAAGAAAGTATTATTTCCTTTGCTGAAAAGCATCTCGGGGGCCTTGCCCTATCCAGTGCTTCTGTCCATAGGAAGAAAAAGGCATCTGCTCTGCAGACCATTCTCTGAAACTGTTGCTCTGCGGGACAGCTGAAACCTGCAGAGAGGAGCTCCTTTGTCCTCTTTTGTCTTTTTTGTGCCTCCCCTCTCTAGTCCTTTAATTGTGGTTGCTGCTTGAATCTGTGTAATTTATATGGTGTATTAATGCATTAAACTGTTTTCTTATCTGGCTTTATTTTGGCTGGCAAGAACAGCTGGAAACTAACTGGCAAACCTGATCACAGTGCAGTTGTGCTACTGCTGAACTGGCCTGTGTGAGCATGTTTACGGCAGGCATATTGTATGCCCTCTTTTCATCATCTTATTTTCAGTAGGAGAGGAAAACAGATAATATGGTTTCAGTAATGTGGCCTCCACTGTGTCCATACCGTATCATTTTTGTTTGAGTACGCGGCTCTAGCGCCAAGATGTTGGAGCAGGAAATTGGATGCAGTAGAGAGAAGGGCTCACAGGATTTATTTCCAATCATGATTTATTTAATCATTGTCACAAATATTTGTTAATGTTCAAATGTAAACAGCAGGTAGATAAACAAGATTACAAGTCTAGCGGTTATAGTTAAAAGTCTACTGTGAGCATCAGAGTTGTGTTTGCTCTTTGTGCAAATGTCCACTCTACCCTAGTTTGGCATGTATGAAGCTGAAGCTTACTAGTCAGCTCTGCAAATTGCCTCTGCAGACAGAGACTCTGGCAAAGGACACACAGCCAGCTGGGGGCTGAGGCACATCAAGATCAACCCGCAAGCAGGTCATACATTCCACAAAGATCTTTTGGGCAAAGCAGGACATTTAAAGGTCCTCATCACCAATGCCCTCAAAGGCATAGTTTCCATGGAAATCATTCGCCCCAATGTCATTTGAAGAGCTGGAATGGCTGATGGCCCGTAAGCTGACAGAGCCCAATTTGCTCTGGATAAGGGAGAGAAGAGGTGCAAATTAGCAAGAGCCATGCCATGGTAGATCATATTTTTCCATAAGGATAAGAGGAGTAATTACTCACCGAGACTTTTGTGATAGGGTCCCTACTACCATCGGGGGAATCCTAACAAAACACATAGGTATGTTAAAGGAGAAAAACCAATTGAAAGGAAAAGGAAGAAGCAGAGATGACAGGATCTACCTACCAAAAGAGGAGGTGATTTCACTGCTTGCTGACTGTCTGAACGCTGTAAGGCTCCAATGGTTCGTCTGCGGAACATCTATGAAAGAGTATCGAGATGCTTGGAGGGCCCCGTCCCAACATACTGTTTTTGTACATGACCAGGAAACAAATTTGACCTAGCCATCTCCACCAAAGGGATAAGAATCCTGAGTCTCACCTTACGTATGCTTCCTCCAGATTTCTTCACCATCAGCTCATCCACCATGGACTGCAAGCAGATGCTCAACATTATAGCCTAAGATATGAGAGAGAAATTTCTTACTTCTCTGCAGTATTATCCCAATTGATGGAGCCTTGATTTTGTAAACTTAGGGTAGGGAAAAAAAACAAACAAATTTGATACTGGAGTTATGATTGGGAAGCAAATAAGAATAAAATTGAGCTTGTTTCCATTTGTGATATTCGAAGTGCATTATTTGTAAGGAGAATAGATTAGATCAGTAAAGGAATCTGCATTGAGTGGGGTAGATCAGATACTCATGCAATTTACTAGTTTCAAAGTTCAAAATGTAAGATTTCATCCAGGACATAATCCCCTCCCCCCCCAACATGCATACACATCCTACCTGTGGACTGGTGATGGTGACCCACTGCAGTCGGTCCTTGCTCATCAGGTACTCAAAAGCTAGTTCCAATTTCACCTCTGATTTGCCAGAACTTGTGCCTGATGTCCCGTTGTGCACAGGGACCTAAAAAAAGAGCAGTCTAATGACTGTTTATTAATGAAGCAGCGGGAGGGGGAAATTGAGGCTGGAAAACTCTTGGTTTGCCTGCAAGTGTCAACGCTTCTTCTCCAGCCTCTAAGAAATTCCCAGACAGAAGGGAGACACAGAGAAAGTACTCCTCCCTCCAAGCAGAACCAGGCCATCCTCAACGCGGCAGAGACACGATCTGATCTATGTGTTAGCTCACCGAGGAAGTAACTCGCCAACAACGCATTCGTGTCACTTTGAAACTCCCTTCCTTGATCTGGTCATTGGGCAGCTTGACCTGGAAATTCAGTTCACTATTGCCTGCTCCAACAATGACATGACAGCCTTTCTCAGGGAAATCCGTAATACAAGGGTCAAATTTGAGATAGCCATAATATTTGAGGGTTTGTGCCAAGCGGATGAACTATAACAAAAGAGAACATTCACAGGGAAGCTTGTGATTTTTGGATGTATAAATTTCGTAACAGCTAGCTGCGAATGAAACAAGGCAATGTAGATTGACTCACACTGCATAGGTAAAGGAAAGATGGAAACCTACCTCTTTTTTAGAGACTTTTTCCTGTAAAGATTTAAGCTGACGGTGCTGTTCCTTATTGGCAAGGATCCAGCCCCGCTCAATATCTGCAACTGTCTGTGAGGAAACAGAAATAGAGGAAGAGAAGGAAATGCTGCTGCTTGCTTGCCCACCTCCCATCTTCCTCCCTGTCACTCAACCTTAGTCCTGACCTGGGCATATAGCAGATTTAGTCCTACCCGTTGCTCCATGACATCATCATCAAAGGCAGAGTCCCAGTAGCTGGGGTGGAGAAAGAGGAAAGAGATGGCAGAGGCAAGCCATTAATGGGTCTTCACTAAACTATTATTTGGCTGGGATTGATTATATTGACTCCTACTCTTTGCACATTTCTTACCTCTTGCGCAGCAGAATCTTGTATTCAGGGTTGCGGAGGCTGGTGACTGATACATAAGGAAGCTCGAATTCCTGCAATTTCCGTATGACTGTAAAAGATGACAGTTCAGAGCCAACCATGCAGCAGTCCTCAAACTTATCCCTAGACACACAGACAGAAACACATGCCTGCCCCGCCTTTCCTGGCAGGCAGACTGGTTTTTCTCTGCCATTATAGCAAGTGCAGCAAGAGGTTAACTCACAGGAAAATGCTCCGTCCTTGGCTTCGCGCACAAGGAAGAGATGGAAGTAGCCAATCAAATCCTCCGGCAAGTCCAACTTCAAGGCCACAGCCTACAAACAATAGAAAGATAAGCCAGATGCTGAAGTCTTTCTTCTTAACAGCAAGTTAGGGAAAGTCTACATTAAATATTGCTACTACAGGGAGGCTTCTTGGTACAGGCCATTAGTTTGTGGAATAAAGTAATCTGTCACACTGAGTCTTACTGTAAGAAAAGGAGAGAAAGTACTATGGGCATATAATCTCCTCCATTTCTTTCTTAACATGAGCCATTTTTATTTCTCGGAAAGCCTTACCTCCAGAACATCTTCTGTTTGGTCTGAGGTAAGAATTGTGACTTTCACTTTCTGCCCATTGGATAAAAGCACATCTAGCTGTACCTCTTCAGTTGGGATCTGCTGGGTTTCCTGGAAATACACAGGACTCCAATCATTTTCTCCACCTGGCATATACTTTGCACTCTGCATTTACCCACCTCCTTACCTGCTGGGCTTTTCTCAGAAAACTATTGAAGATCTCACTACCTCCCAGCAAGGGGTCCTGCCGTACTATGGATTAATAACAGAAATAATATCAGTTTTTTTTAATACTTATAATTTTAATGTTTTATTGTAAATAGGTTTCATCCTTTGGTTGTGAGCACTCAAGAGTTTGGTACAGGATGGGTGGCTATATAAATATTTTAAATAAATAAACTGAAGGGACCATCAGCTTTTTTGCTTTCAGCCAAAGCTCACTCCCTGAGCATAGAAAACACCTGCTTGCAAATGCATGCATACTATTTTTCCTTGATTTGCCCAACAAAACTTACCTGCTTGCATATATTTTTCTAGTTGTTCCCGCCGTTGCTCCACTTCCACTGGGGTGAGGGTGAAAATCTTTTTGGGAGGAAAGGCTGGTACCACATTAGCTCCATATTCCTTCCTTAGCTGCAGAAAGAAAAGCAGAGTTCATTTTCAGGCAGCAAAATCCCATTTGGCTACTACCAGAATTTTGGTAATGAGCTATAGATACATCCATTTTTTCTTCCTAGTGTTTTTCTGCAAGTATAGTTTTTTCTTTTTTCAAATCAACATGTCGCTGTACCATTAGCTATGACAGGAATTGACCGACCGGACTATCACCCAAACTTTTGTGCCTAAAATGGGACTACAACTAACAATCTCCTGGTTTCTAGCCTGGTCTTTAACCACTTGACCAAACTACCTTTCTTAGTTACATACATTAATTAAATTAATAAAACATTAGTAGAAATGCTTTTCATGAAATACTGCTAACTTTCCACCAAGGAGCAATTCTGGCAATTTCTTACATACATGCCTCCAAGCCTCACCTGTTCATGCAAACCAAGCAGCTGGCTATATCGCACCTGGCAGTGCAGAACACCATTAACATGAATGCTGTAGGCCTGTTGGGGATGGAAGGAAAAGACATCATTAGGGAATCTGTTTATGAGAAAGCCCTTAAGCTATCCCATTCCCAGAGATACAATGGGGAAACAGACTATCTGGTATGAATTGCATAGTACTAATTCCATAGCTGCATGAAGATTCAAAGAAGGGACAGGTCTTCTAAACCAGGGGTCTCCAACCTTGGCAACTTTAAGCCTGGCGGACTTCAACTCCCAGAATTCCCCAGCCAGAATTCTGAGAGTTCAAGTCCGCCAGGCTTAAAGTTGCCAAGGTTGGAGACCCCTGTTCTAAACTAAGATTTCACTAATCCCTTTCTGGTTCTTAAGAATCAATTATAAGGCATTAACACTACTCCTTATTTCTACAAAGGGAGGTGATTGGCTAAAATAAGAAAATGTTGTAGGTGTTGAAACAAAAACAGTCTCTTAGGTTATCCACCATCCAATGCAAAAAATCTGCATGAAGCAGAAGTTATAAACCTTAGCGAAGGAGCATCTAGGCCTGAAATAGATATGCCTTTAAATAACATTTAAACTAAATTTTGTAACCACGATTTGATAACATGGTACTTATAAGTGTACTATAAACTGCAAGCCTCAAGTTAAAGAAATGGGTATCGATAAGATGTATGAGCCCATTTATTGACCTCTATAGCTTTGCACTTTATTCAGAGTAGCTTTTCTGTATTGAACAGAAAAAAAAGATGAATTGCACCTACAATGAAGGGATATTTGGGGTTTGGTCCTGGACTTAGTACCCAGGAGTAGTTAAAGAATCCATAATTCCTGGTTATGCAAGGAATCTTTCCCACACCAAAAGTCTGTCAAGAGAAAGTATCTCTTCTTAAAAACAGTATTTATAATTCTTTCTCTGAAACACCCAAAGCCTTTCAAACACAAACAAAAGATGCAATGGTTTTGAAAAATCCAAAGCCTTTTTAACCAGAAAAAAAAACCCCTTCAAGGAGAGACTCTCTAACTGAAAGAAGTGCTCTTCAGGGCCAAATGCCTCTACTGTACTTCCCCCTCATTTTCCTCCTTTTATGGCCTTTAGTTCCTCCTTGGGAGTCCCAAGTCATATATATATTTGATTTGAATTTTGAGTTAGAAAGAGAGATCTAGATCATGGGTGCCTCGCAGCTGGCTGCTACAACTTCCCTGGGACCACTGGTGAAATCCATTTTTTTTACTACCGGTTCTGTGGGCGTGGCTTGGTGGCCCTGGGGTGGCTTGGTGGGCGTGGCAGGGGAAGGATATTGCAAAATCTCCATTCCCACCCCAATCCAGGGAGAAGGATATTGCAAAATCTCCATTCCCACCCCACTCCAGGGGAAGAATACTGCAAAAACCTCCATTCCCACCCCACTCCAGGGGGAAGGATATTGCAAAATCTCCATTCCCACCCCACTCTGGGGCCAGCCAGAGGTGGTATTTGCCGGTTCTCCAAACTGCTCAAAATTTCCGCTACCGGTTCTCCAGAACCTGTCAGAACCTGCTGGATTTCACCCCTCTCGGGGCCCATCCTGGCGCCTGCTCTATCTGGCTTCAAGACTCAGCGCGGAGGGAGAGCTAGACTGAGCAGAGTTTTTGCGGAGGAGAAGCGAAACCACCCATTCCAACCGGCCGCTCTTCCCACCCCCTCCGGGTTCTCCTGAAGAGCCCGAAGGGGCCTGCAGTTGCTGCAGAGAAGCAGCCGAAAGGCACCAGAGCGAGTCGGCCAGGGTGCAAATCGCACTTCGATGCCCTTTCCAGATGTTAATCCCAAGGGGGGGGGGAGGAGGGAGCCCGGGGAACTCTGCGCCCCGCCTCCAGGGGCTTGACACTCGCCACGTAGGCCGCAGCGCTGCCGCCATCCCCGGCGCGGGTCTCGGTTTCGGGGATGGAGAAGTGCATGGCCGCTTCCACCTCCGTCTGCAGCTGCTGTCGTCGCCGCCGCCGCCGCCGCTACCTTCGACTCGGGCCGGAACTGGACTCCGACGTAGCCGCCATCTTGCGGGCGGAGAGAGGGAGGGAGGCACCACTGTGGGCGGAACGGAAGGAGGACCGGAGAAAACTCGTCTCCCCCCGCTTTATTTATTTATTTATTTTGGCCACCGGTCATCCCCCGGCCCTCTCTGTGGATGGTCTGACCCAGGAAAGACCAAGTGCTGGCCAGAGAGGGAATATTGAAAGCGAAAATGTCTCAAGTCTTGCCCGGTTTCACTTTTACCTCGACCGTTCGGAATCCCCATCCCCCAATTTGGAATAAAGGAGCTGAACCGCCCCCCTCACGCCCTCCCCCCAAAGGCAGCTCATGGCGCGTAGAAGCCAGGGGTCTCCAACCTTGGCAACTTTAAGCCTGGTGGACTTCATCTCCCAGAACGCCCCAGCCAGCAAAGCTTTGCTGGGGCATTCTGGGAGTTGAAGTCCACCAGGCTTAAAAATTGCCAAGGTTGGAGACCTCTGAGTTAAGCTGTACAAGCACAACCAGAGGGCAATATTGGTCGCTAAGAAGTCTCGGAGCCTACTTTACCCCGCGGCCGGACTGGGTATCTGGGGTGGCCAGCTGCCCTTTTCTCTCCTCGCCTGGTTGCACTACGCTGTCCGTCCAGCGAGGCGGGTTAGCAGCAGAAAGAACGAAACCTCTATTAGGGACCGACGGACGGACTGAGCAGGGCTACCGGCCTGCAAGAACCCGGCGAAATAAACGGTCGTCCGGATTTTTGCAGCCCGCATCTGGTTTCCCTATTATTATTATTTTTTGATCGCCTATATGTGGTAATCAGGGTAGCCACTATTGTCACCCGCGAGCTGTTTTGCGAGTTGCAATAAGCAAGCTTGCAGGGGCCGACAGGTCTCTATGTCTCATCTCCATTAAGCTCGCGCCTGAGAGCTCGGGTGATCAGTACGAGTAAGATTGCACCAGACACGGAAGCTGTGCTAACGGCGTCGGGCTCCTTCAGCAAATCGGAGAAATACGGCAGCTGCCTTTCTATATAATACGGGGTAGGGAGCCACAAAATGAGAGTTCGCTTGGCACTGCATAAAATACCCGAACGCAGCCGTTGCGATGTATTAGCCCGAGCGTTTGCTTGGTGTGCGGAGCGAGGCAAAGACACGCCTGCCCATCAGCAATTCTCCGCATCGCAGCAGCAGAGTTGCCTGCGCAAACCCTTCGGTTCGCAAATACCCCACGGAGCGAGCTGCCACCGGCGCCGCGCTCCCGAGTTGATGTTTCCCCCACCCCCGACTACAGCCCGCTGGACAAAGGAAGGGATGGCTCTTCGGCCCTCTGCCCGATCGACTTATCCCCGTCCTCCGTGGGACCACACTAAGCCGGGGTCTCCAACTTTGGCAACTTTAAGACTTGTGGACTTCAACTCCCAGAGTTCCTCAGCCAGCTTTTCTGGCTGAGGAACTCTGGGAGTTGAAGTCCACAAGTCTTAAATTGCCAAGATTGGAGACCCCCTGCACTAAGCCACCTGGGTGCCCGGGACAGCGGAGGGAAGGCGATATATTCCCTGCCGATCCCGCACTGAGCAGCAGGAGGCGCTGTTGCTACCGGCTGAGGTCAGGGCGGAGCCAGCAGAGTGGCTATGGCGGAGCCGGGGAGCCGCGAGGCCCCGGATCGCAGCCAGGTACTTGGGCTGGGGAAAAGGGGGTGCGTTGTAGGATCGGAGGAGCACCTGGCTGATGGGGAAGACAGCTGCTCTCTCTTTCCCCCTAGACCTCTTGCTCCCTCCTTATCTTCCCGTGCAGGCGCTCAGCCCGGAGGACAAGTTGCAGCTCCGGAAAGAGAAGAAACAGCAGAAGAAAAAGCGCCGCGAAGCCGAGAAGGAGCCCAAGCCGCCCCCCGATGGGCTCGCTCACCCCGGTCCCACGCCTGCTGGGCAGCTGCCTTCGCCAGGTGCCAGAAGGGCGAAGGGGGCTTGGGAGGTCTCCCCTTCCCTTCCCCGGCAGTCTGAGCTGCAGAGGGTCGCCGGAGCGGAATGGACGGCCGGGATAAAAGCAGCGCTGGCCTCCGCTTACCTCGTCATCATCGTTTTCTTCTTCTTTGGATTTAGGGCCGGAACTTATCACGCCGGGTCCTCCTGACAAAGCCTGTGGTGGCGAACGGGCGGCCCAGGGTAAAAGTAAGGCTGAGCTGCGAGCTGAGCGCCGGGCCAAGCAGGAGGCCGACCGGGTGTTGAAGCAAACTCGGAAGGCTGATCCGAGTCAAACAGCCGTGCCTGCCAAGCCTCGGGTAGGACCCACCGAAGCCCAGCCAGGTAAGGCTCTGTCGTGAAGGAAATATTGCTGGTGACCCAGCTAGGAAGCTTCATCTTCTGAGCTTTGGCCCCTTCTCTCCCCAGCGGTCAAGAGGCTCTCAGAACATGTGCAGGTGGATGATCCAGCTGCCCAAAAAAAGCTAGCCAAAAAGTTGGAGCGTCAGCAGGTAGGACTCCAGTCCCCATGAGGAATACTGGCTGGTGGAGGTAAATAAGCTTATACAAGTAGGTCTCGACTTATGGCAATGACCAGTCAAAGGTACTTACTGCCAGTTTTTGAAGTTACAATGGCCACATCCTGCTGAAGTCATGTGGTCACATTTTGGGAGCTTGGCAACCAGCTTTTACAACCATTTGCAGCATCATAGCCACAGGACTCCAATTTGCAATATTTTTGCTGGTTTCTGATATTTATTTCTAATTTCCTTCAAATTTCCATGCTTAGACTGGCTTATTCCCCATGTCTGCAGGTCCCTATGAGGCCAGATTATGGTGCCAAAGTTAGTCTCTTCTCCCACTTGCATCAATATAGTCGCAAAGAGTTGCTGACACAACAGATGAGGTGAGTGCCTGTGAACCAAGAGAAAAGCACTGATCCCAAAGGGGCTTTATCGTGGCACTTTGAAATGTTCATAAATGATGTTGGGAGGACATTTTCTAGGCCATTTTCTAGAGAAAAGGAAGAATAGAGGTCACAAAACCAAGAGCCATGTTCTGTGCTCAGTGAAATTGGCCTGGTTAGATTGGAGCTCTGTTCCTGCTGCCCTGCCTTGGGAAGTTTCCATGCTTAGATTCCATCCTAGTACAAAGTTTTAAGGCAAAGTGCTTTGGTTAAAGTTTATCTTCCCCTTTTCTTCCTCTGAAAGTGTTCTTCAGCTATTTCCAGATCTATACTCATCATTCTTTATAGTTTTATTCATATCCCCTCTCCTTTATGGTATTTCAAAAAGATGGGAGAAAAAGAGTAATATTTTTTTTCTTGAAAGTAACTTGTAGTTGGGCTTTGATATGATGGACAATGTGCAAGAAGTGTCAGTTTTATAGTGGAGTGCTGAGATGATATGTGATAACCCAGAATCTTTTCACCTGCAGCATCCCAGTCTCCACCATCCACCCTGCAGTGGTGCGTCTTGGCCTCCAGTACTCTCAGGGCATCATCAATGGCTCCAATGCTCGGTGTATTGCACTCCTAAAAGTTTTCAAACAGGTACTGCTGAAGAAGGGAGTTGTTTGCTGAAGTGCTGTTTAGACCTGTCTGGATCTCTTCCCATTGGAAGAACTGGTACTAAAAACAGCAAATAGTTATGATAAACATGTATGAAGCATCTTTCCCTTCCTTAGTTTTACCTAATGTGGTGGACTGTAAGATAGTCTCTCTTGAGTCAAGAGCCATTCCTCTTGATTGTATGGTCACATGATGGCATTGACATGCCTATGTTGTCTTCCTGACAACAGTGTCAAAGTAGTGTGTCAGCCACCTTCTGTGATTTTTTTTTTACATTTATTTCATTTCCACTGCTACCCATCTCAGCAAATGACTGGGTGGCTCACAATTCAAAACATACATTACAATTTGCTCGCTGCTCATGCAAGTGAAGATGCGCACGCTCCCCTGCCACAGCCACAGTAGCCCAGTTCCAATCAGCTCAAGGCCTGGTAGAGGGCTACGGCCCAGGGTTTGGGGACCCCTGGACTAAAATTCCTGAGTAGTACATACATTCTCAGTAAATAACATTCTCAGAAGAAAATGAATATACCAGCCATTCTGCAGTTGGAATACTCATAGGCTTAGCTAGTTTAAAATAATTTAATAAATTCTTGAAGAGGAAGAGATCAATGGCTATATGCAGCTTCTCAGGTCTAAGTGAACATGTTTTGCTAGGGAGCACAAATAATACTGTAAAGCAGGGGTCTCCAACCTTGTCATCTTTAAGCCTGGAGGACTTCAACTCCCAGAATTCTGGGAGTTGAAGTCCTCCAGGCTTAAAGATGACAAGGTTGGCGACGCCTGCTGTAAAGGATAGCAGTTGTCTTCATTGTTTTCAGATGAGCTCCCACAGTAGCCTCTGATTGGCTAACATGGGAAACAAGTTGTCAGACTTAGGACTGCTGTTCATGTTGGCTCAGCAAGTTTGCAGCTTCTCTTTTATCCTGTCCTTCAGGTAATTAGAGACTATACCACTCCAGCCAACGAGGAACTTTCACGGGACCTTGTAAACAAGCTGAAACCGTACATCAGGTGATTAGGAACAAGGGATTTCACCCTTTGGACATCTGGAGGTGGAAAAGTGCTTTGATGCTGAGCTGAGTTTGCCTTTCTTCTGCAGCTTCCTGACCCAGTGCAGGCCCCTCTCGGCCAGCATGGGCAATGCCATCAAATTCCTTAAGAAGGAGATCTCCTCACTGCCAGGGACCATACGAGAAGAGAAAGTGAGTTCAAACTTACAAACTCGGATGCTGGTTGAAATTCCTGAATGTAGCATGCAATCCACGGTGTGCAAGGGTGATGGTTTTTTTCTTCCACTTCGCTCTCTTTCCTGGGAATGTCATTATAAGTTCAGGTTGGCATAGATCACTAGCCCTTCATCTTGCCTATGTTTTGGTCTTTTCGGTTATTGCCCCAAAATTTATTGTTCAGGCTTATCTCTTTCATTTTTCAAAGAGATGTTGCCATGCTCAATAGCACAGGGTGGGAAACCAGAGCTTTTTTCTTGTTCTCCAAGGGATAAAGAGGAGATCCAGCTTAGATATTGTGGGAGAGATTCATTTATCTACTGACAATTTCAAAATAATAAAAGAACAAAAAAGAACATGCTCATATCAGTTATAGGAAGTTCATTCATTATATCAACTACGAATTCAGCTGAGCATGCAGGCAGGGGACTGACCACATATGACTAACTGTCTCTTGGGAATAGGCCAAGGAGCAACTTCAGGAGACAATTGACAAATACGAGCGGGAGAAGATTTTTCTGGCAGCTGAAGCCATTTCCAAATTTGCCTTTGAGAAGATCAATGATGGTGACGTCATCCTTGTCTATGGATGGTATGGAGTTGTGCTTGGGGTGGGGGAAGAAAAACAAAATTGTTCTTATCTGAATGATACTTTTCAGAATCTAAGCCACTGTCCTGGATGTCAAATAATGGTGGGAATGAAGAGAGGAAGGGGTCTGGCAGGTTCGCAAGATAAAGCAATAGTACTGTTGTGCAAAAAATGGATGATAGCAGCCAAGACGGCCATGCCAGAAGATGATAGATTGCGTCCTGGGAAGTTTGTGTGGAATTCACAACCTTACCTAGATCTTGTGCTGTGCTCAGAGCAATCAGGGAAGAAAACTTTTATCTGTAAAGCATAAAATGACTTTGGTGGAGATATGCAGGAATTGTTACCTGGGCAAAAGAAGCTAAAGCATTTTTTAAGTCCAAAATGAGATAACATTCAGAAGTAATTCAGGTAGACATCTGCCTAACTCACAGAACTATAAAAGGTGGGGGGCGCAGTATAGCACGATCAAATTTGGAAAATTATGTTATTATAGCTAGTCTGAACAAAAATAGTTTCAACTTTCCTGATTTGATCTACTAGAGGAACTAATACCACCTTATATTTGAGTTAAAATAAGGGAAGACAAGACAGAGATTTCCAAGTCTGAGAGCAAAGGCATCCTGGGTTTCTGAAAGTTGGCCAAGTGAAATGTTATCTGGGTTAAGTTCCTCATCTGTTTATCTCTGCTCATGTTTGCTTGGTAGCTCATCCTTGGTGAGCCGCATACTCTGTGAGGCTCATACCAATCGTGCCTTCAGAGTGGTGGTAGTGGACAGTCAGCCACGGTTAGAAGGCCGAGAGACACTGTGCCGCCTGGTGAAACAGGGAATCCGCTGCAGCTACGTGCTGATCAATGCCATCTCCTACGTGTTACCTGAGGTAAGACCTTTGAAATGTGATATGGATAGAGGAGTGTTGGTAGAAGAACTGAAAGGGGAATTCTGTGGGAGTGCAGGCAGAATCTGGAGTCTGAAAAGAGACCAGCAGATTCTGATTATTATTTATTAATTTTATATGCTGCCCCACTCATCATCCTCTTCTCCGGTTTCCATGTTACCAACATGTGTCTTAACTAAGCTGGGGATTCCCTGGGAGTTCTTAATCATTGAGGATAGTGACACATTTTCTGTGTCGGATGAGAACAGCACATCTTTTTTCTTCTGTCCTGGCCATTTTTTACAGAGAGCATTTTAACAAACTGAATCAATGTTTGGTTTGGTGGCTGCAGTGCCTCAGAGAGAAAGTCCATTCAGAGAGTGGTAAGGACAGCCAAGAAGATTATAGAATGCTCACTTCCTGTTATTCAGGACACTGCTATATGCTTAGACCTCATTGTTAGAGACCCCATACACCCACTTCATGGACTGTTTCTGTTGCTTCCCCCTGGACTACCAGATTCTGTAACAGCTTTGTTCTCTATGCCATCTGTCTGGTAAACTCCCAAGATTCTTTTTTCTCACCATGCACATGTATATATTCTAACTATACTGTGTTGTTTCTCCGTGTCATATAATATATGTGGGTATATCCATAATTTTGTATTTATTTATTTTGTCATATTTATGTAGTGTATATTGGAGGTGGAGACCCTTTGAGCGCTGTATGCAATGAAATTTCGTTTTAATGTATGCCGATTAGTGTACATTCAAAGTGACAAAATTATTCTAAGTTCTAAGCTCAGTTCTAAGAATTATGAGGATCTCTTTAGTAAATAAAGGCTACAGGTGGTTATAAAATAAGTGAATGGCTCTCTCTCTCTTGGCAGGTTTCCAAAGTGCTGTTAGGAGCTCATGCACTATTAGCCAATGGGTCAGTGATGTCACGTATGGGCACCTCACAAATTGCACTGCTTTCCAAGGCCTATAATGTGTCTGTACTAGTCTGCTGTGAGACCTATAAGTTCTGCGATCGGGTTCAGACCGACTCCTTTGTCTCCAATGAACTTGGTATGTCTGGTATCAAGCCTCAGGTATCTTTTTGGATGACAGACTTTATTGCACAATGTTACAAATGCCAAAAATAAAGATTTGCCATTTTTAATTTTAAAATGTTGAGTTATCTGGAGAAGGCAGATTTGATTATTTTGTGGAATGTTAGCCATTTTTCATATAGATTCCTGGAGATAGTTGGTAGTCTTTTGTTGATCTCAACATGTGGACTAATACAAGTAAGAGAGCCAAAAAACATCCCTTGAATGGGAAAAGCTTGCCTAGAAAAGCCAGGCTACCATTTTCCATTTTGTTTCATGTCACTTTTCATTTTTTAAGACCACTGAGAATTGAAGCATATGCTTATCTCAGATCAACTTTATGAGCTAGTTTTGCTTAGGGGAGTGAATAGCCCATGATTAGTAACTGACCTTTGAAATATGTAGAGGAAACATGACAGATATTGGAATGCTGAAATTGCACCCACTGCTTCTCAATGCAAGAAGTTACAAAAGCACAAACATGTAAAGAAAGTAAGCATCAAGAATGTGCAGAAGGAAAGTACAGGAAACAATAGCTTCTTCAGGACTTGTCCAGCATAAGGGAGAAATCTTGGCCCATGCTGCTTTGAGAAAGAATCAATTCTTTTCTAACTAGTCCCTATTCCTATATTTGCAGATGATCCAGATGACCTGATTGGGTCAAAAGGAAAGAGCCGTCCATTATCCAACTGGCAGGAAAGCAAATCGTTGCGCCTTCTCAATTTAGTCTATGATGTGACCCCTCTAGAATTGGTGGATCTGGTCATTACAGAGTTGGGGATGATCCCTTGCACTTCTGTTCCTGTTGTTCTGCGTGTCAAGAATGTAGAGCAGTAATGTTGGAAGAGTGAATAAATCTGCGTCTCTTTGTCCCATGCCTCTGTTTATATATGACATTGTGTGAACTTATGAGTGAAACAGGACTCCCAACTCCGGGAGAATCAACTGAATTCTTGTCCAGGACTTAAGTAATTTATGTTAATCTGTTTATTTATTTGGGGCATCTTTGTTATCAATCTGTTGCTGCTAGAAATTGAGTCCTATTATAGAATTTATCAATGCCTTTCTGTTTATTCCAACACTCAGTTTAGAGCTAGAGGTCCAATCTAGAATTTATTCTAGTAGTAATGATTAGATACATTATCTCTCTTTATCCTTGAGTATGTTATATGTTCAAGTAGACCTGAGAACCAGAATCTTTTTTTTCTAAGCAACTAGGGCATTGTCAAATATCTCATTTTCTATACATTTCTTGCAAATGTATAGATCTGTCCAAAATCCCCTTACACTAATTTGTGTTTTCTTACATGAGGCAGTTTTGAAATAGCTGAGTTGATGTCAGTGGGTTCCTACACGGTACTAAGCCAAAATATTATTTGTTTGGTTTCAGCTTAAAACAATATGTGAATGTAACTAGTAAAAATTGTTAAGCATGATTTTATACTTTTAACATCTATGACAAACCAACTTAATTAGCAAACTAAGTTTAAAACCAATTATGGCTTAATGCAATGTGCAAACCAAACCAATGTGAGGACAATTGGAAATTGATCTCATAGCAACAGTAACCTGCCTGCATAATATACCTGATTCTCCCCCTCTTATGTAACTACTAGTCCCTATCATACACAGGATGTTATTTGGTTCCTCAGAGATGGGTTCCACTTACCTTCATTACCTGTTTGCAATGGGTGCTCGCGTGCAGCGCTTCTGCGCATGTGCAGAGCGTCTGTGATGACATCAGGGCGGGTGGGCGGAGCCTCCCATCGTTACTATGGGTTCGCAAGATCCAGACTGAACCGGTAGCAACCCACCACTGTGGTGCCTCATTCTAGCCACCCTAGAAGTACCTGTCATGAAGTGAATCATATTTAAAATATTTCTTAGATTTTTGTTTCTAGATGTTTGGAGATTAAAGTTTCCAGAATTCCCAAAATATTGTTGGTAAAACAACAAAGGGTGAAAGCAACTTTAGAGCAAGGTATCAAGGAGTTTGATTCATTTATTTTTATTTATTGCCCCCACTGCTCTCTAATTTGGGGGAAATGACACTGGGATATCCTACTGCTTCAGGTGGTATAACAATTGTGCAGAAAGAGTTTGGTCATTCATGAAAATGCCCAACAATTATGAATAAAGGAATCCAGTAACCGGCCTAACATGGCCTAGCATTTTGACCTCTAAATATTGTTTATTGCACAACTTGTATCCACCATATTCAATACTCTCTAGATATAGAAAAAATCAAAAGCTGTATACAACAGAATAAAACAGTTTAAAAGCTGACACTAATTGTAAAAATTACATTCAACAAAAAGACATTGTCTTTTCCAAAAGGCTAAAAGTATGGAGGTGGTGGGGGGAGAGATGAATATTTGGAGCTTGGGGATCAAGTTATTTTAAAGACTCAGAGGAGTCACAGAAAAGGTTCCAGAATTTCTACCCTTCTAATACCTTCCAAGGGAAGGTGTAGGAGTAATCCTCATCTGATATTATAAGATGAGCAGATGTAATTGAAAGAGGTTTTTAAGGTAGACCCAAACAAAGAAGTACCATATAACATCCCCTATGCTCAACACTCATAAACACTGTAGGACCCTGATGTTGAGAATTCTAATTGGGCGGGGCGGGGGAGAGCGGGATGCAGTACATTTAGTCCAGTGTTTTTCAAGCTTGGAAACTTTAAGATGTGTGGACTTTATGTTCCGGAATTCTGGCTGGGGAATTCTGGGAGTCCACACCATGGTAGGTTTCAGATATTTCGGCCACTCTGGAAAATCATATTCTGGCATCCCCTATATAGGATTTGACTCATCTTCCAATTTTAGGAATTTCAAAGCTCTTTTTCTTTGAGCTTTTGAGTTTTGCACAATTTTGAATCCTGCGCAATTTGTTTTCTTGGATATTTTCTTCCTATTTACACAGTAATTTTAATTACATTAGCAACAGTCCTTTTTTATTGTGTTTTTCAGTAGCCTTTTTTTATTTTAGCACTGCTAAAATTTAGTATCCCTAGATTGTTGCCTACTTGATCTTACCTTAAGCCATCTTGAACAAATTTAAACATCTTACTGTTGCTAAGCTTGAAACACACTGGTTTAAACCCTCACAGAGATAATCTAAGGGAGTCATCAATGCCATTTTTTGTCAAGATAATTTGCTTCATCCAGGTTTTCAAAATTGAGACAAAATATTCAAAATATTCATTAACAATTCCTATTGGCAATTGATTTTTTTCCAATAGTGTAGTCTTCGAGTTACAGTCACAACTGAGGCCAAAATTTATGTTGCTAAGTGAAACCTCTAAGTGAGTTTGCCCCATTTTACGACTTTTGTTGCCACAGTTAAGTGAATCGTTGCATTTGTTAAGTTAGTAACATGGTTGTTAAGTGAATTTGGATTTCCTATTGATTTTGCTGGTCAGAAGGTCCCAAAAGGGACCTTCTAAGGGGTGTGCATAAGAGCACAAACATGCCTACCGTTCCTGTCCTATTGTTTCCTTTCGTTATATCCAATTAATATAGTTATTACATACTCATACTTATATATATCCTTATATATTGTATAGTTATTACATGCTTATGCTTATATATACTGTGTGACAAAAATAAATAAATAAAAATAAAAAAGCTGATCACATGACCCCAGGGCACTCCAACTGTCATAAATATGAACTGGTTGCCAAGCATCTGAATTTTGATCACGGGGATGCTGCAAGGGTCATAGGTGTGAAAAGCGTTCATAAATCACTTTTTTTCAGTGTCCTTGTAACTTTGAACGGTCACTAAACGAACCGTTGTCAATCGAGTACTGTACTGTACTGATAAGAAAGCTGAAACTTAGACCTTTTGGGCAGATAAGGAGAAGCAGGAGTCTGTGAAGAAAATCCTGATGCTTGGAAAAACCAAAGCCAACAGGAGAAGAGGCGGAGAGCAAAACAAAGCAGCATCCGCCAACAGGCAATTTGGCGAAATGACATCCATCACTAAGAGGAGACCGCAACGTCCCACGAATGACTACTGCGCTGTAACCCCTTCTGGGCCCTAGCGCCCTCCAATACTCCGACAACGGCATTTCCCAAAGTAAACCGCGGCGCAAAATTTTCTCTCGATTCTAGAGTTCAGGCAGGGGGCGGAGACTGAGTGTTTTCGTCACCGGCTGAGGGAAAGACCAGGTACCGGAAGTGACGCCAGAGCTTCGGGTCATCGCTATTATCCTTGTAGCGTCCGCCATCTTTGCTGCTCCGGCCAGACACCGGTTTCCATGCGGGAAGAACAAGGTGAGGCTGAGCCCGCCTGCATCTGGCAGGCCACCTTTGAGGAGCCTTTCGCTCGTCACTGCGGGGAGGGGTAGCTGCCCACGATACGGTCCCTTGTTGTCACCGCCGTAAGGGCGTGAAACCGCCGTAAGGGCGTGAAACAAGGGGACAAAGACAGTCCGAAAGACACTCTTCCCTGGAGCCCCCACCCCGCTCCCCGCCTCTTAAGTGCGAAAACTCAATTTCCGCCTCTGGAGAAAAAAAAGAATATCCTCCGCGCCAGCGCCTTTGGGTGGAGGAAAGATCTGGGTCGAGTCTCGGCTGCGCAGTGGACGCTTCTCCGCCCTTTGATGATTTAAATTCGTGCTTTTTCCTCTACTACAAGCAGATGGCAACTCTCCCTCCGTTTTATTCACTTTAAAGCCTTGTAGATTGTCACGATGGAAAGGTTTTTATAAAACAGTCATTAGAAGTATTGCAAAAGCCAGAAACCACGGGGACTAAGCAAATTGCCCAGAGATTTTGAAACTGGCAGAATTGGAGAATGTTCAGCAATTTAGAATTACTGTTGAAACGTGGCTTAACATAAATAGATTTTTCAAGTCAAATGAAAAGAAATCAAATGGTTTGGGTTTTTTTTTAAAAAAAAGGAGCTGCGTCTTTTAACGGCAAAACCATGGATTTTTAGCAGCAGCGTTCAGCAATAGGATAGCCTCAAACTATTAACAAAAGCCCTGCAAAGTCCTTTTGTTTACTACATTTCTGTCTTATTACAGTCAAGTATGACTCTTGAATTTTTACATGATATACTGAATAGCTAAAACATCCACTGTTTCTATTTTAAAATGTATAAAGTAAAATAAAAACTGATCGATCAATAACATACACCACCGTCATGTTGATTCACATATTGGCATCACTGGGTAATTTCCTAAGAAGGCTAGCCCAAAGAGCTGATCCTGCTATGCACAAGCAGCTCTTCCCAACTTCACTCCACTTTGCTTCCCAGAAGTAGACTCTTAGCTGCTTCCCTCAGGATGGCCAATTGGCCTATATGCAGTTCATAACTGAATTATGAAGAGAATTACATATTTTAAATAATTTATTTTCATTTCAATTATTACTAGATTGAGTATTGTACTGGAGTATTTATTTATTTATTTATTTATTTTATTTATTCAATTTTTATACCGCCCTTCTCCCGTATGGAAAGACTCTGATAAAATAATATAATATAATAATATAATCAATAATATTAAACTTATTTCAGCTCCCTTTTTTACCCATGTTATTCAAGTGGTTAACAACTTATAATAATGCTTTGATCAAAACTATTGAAATTATTAGGAGTGCTCATTGAAAAACCTGCTCAAAAGTCTTAGCTGTTTACCCAAAAACAGAAATTGATGGCAAGTACCATTCCAACAGAGATGCATTCCATAGCTTTAGAGTAATTCAAGAGAAGACCAAGTAAATCTGATAAAGAGCCCCTGAAAGCGTGGACATCTTTAAGATACTACTGTTCTTAATAAGGAGGTAGATTCACAATTATTTCAAGCTGTAGAAAGCAACATTTGAACTTTGCTCTAAAAGCATTTGGCAAGTAGTGCAGTCTTTCATTATGGACGTAATAAGATATCATATACCTGTATTTGATAACAGCATACATTGCATTTCTTTTCCAGCATCCTGGTTTTCATTGATTTGGAAGGACTGATTTAAATAATCAACTCCAGCCCCATGCTTAGCACAAGAATCCAAATTAAAGCACTTATGATAAAAACTAGTCAGCTTATGCTTTAGCAGAGTCAACTAAACAAAGCTCACTTTTAGTCATTAGTTCCACTGTCAACCTACTTTTACTGTTAGGAACTCTTACCCGCCTATCCGCCCCCCAAATTCTTATATCTTAACTCTGTTATTCTATGTCCTGCTTTCTGGGATAATATAAAAGAAATAATTATCACCTTCTATGTTACATTTGTAGAAAAGTGATATTTTATTTCCTCTCCTGTTTTTCATGGTTAAAGTATCTGGTAATTCCTCAAGCTTTCTTCCCTAGTTTTCTTTTTGCCCTTTCCTGAAACTATTTGAGTTAGCTAAAATGTTTTTAAAGTATAATACAGACAAGTAGATTGGAGTTTTGTTAACGGAAAGTATTGTGGAACTATTAGATATTGAATTTGGGAAATCTATTTCTGTTGATCCAGTCAGAAGTTACATTTATTTTTGCCTCCATACTACATTGTGGATTCATTGGTAGTTTTTGGTCATCTACAATTAAAAGTACTTTTCACAAGTACGCTGGGCAACCCATTGTTCCATACTTGTATTCTGTTAATTGGTGAAGAACATTACATTTGTCCATTTTCTATTATTTTCAGTTTCTCTAAACTATCAAATATTTTAATCCCTCCCTCTTCTATTAATTATTTTTTAATTTTAGTTATTAAGGCTGTACCGCAGCCTGGATATAGAAGGAAAAAATGATTTAGGTTTTGCAGATATAAGTGTTGCTTGCTCTTGAATGCATGCGGTAAATCTTTTTGGTGACAGCTTCATCTTTGTCCAACTCCTTACAGGAAAAAATGTAACTGATACATTTTCTATGTGTTTTAAAATGAATACTTGACCGTTTTATTTACTTTTACTTGATTACACTGAATTTCTTTCATTTAAATCAGTGGTTTAAAAGTGTTCTGTTTTCATTATATTATTGGTTTTAAATAATATGATTCTGTGATTATTCACTTTGAGTCTTTTAAAAGTGTATAATTGTACAAATAATATAGCTACAAAATATGCAGTGCTTATGCTATGCTGCTTTTAGCCAGAACAATAATCCTGAATTGAATCATATTTTGTAAAACCCCACACCCCACACTCTGACACATTGTATACACATACATCTTTATGAATTCATCACCATAACTATATTTATGGTATTTTAAAATAATAAAACACTATTTATTTTTTATTGGAACCACAATTTATCTCTACTGTGTGACTGTCTCAATTTCTATTGATAGGGGTTGAAAGCCAGGTTACTTCCATTTCTTTTGTCCTTGTACCAATTGCCAAAATATATATTTATATAGGCTTTTTTCACATGAATTGAATCATTGTCAACTTCTATATTATTTTACCTTATGATATTCTTACTAATTGAGATGTTTATTAAATTTCAGATGAGATTCTATTCTATTTTTAGCTATTTTTGATATTGGTTTTGAGGGTGCTGCAATTTTTTTTAAGTTCGCATGAGTAACAAGGATTTCCCTCATCTATTTTTTTTTATTTTTTTGCTTTTCTCATCCTATTTTTGCAGGCCAAGCAATGTGCAAGATGAAAAGAGTGGCACCTGTTTAAGGAGCTGTGGTGTCTTCATGGAACCTTGTCTCACACCAAGCTGTGACATGGGAATAGTGAGGGAAGCCATAGACCAACAGGATGGAAGTATCAGTCAGACTCTGTGCACAGCATCTTGCTTGAGAAAACCTCACTGGGATGGGCAGAATAATACAGCAGTGGAAGGATTGGCTTCAGCAGGTATAGGCTTAAGCAACACAGAACCAGCAGTTGCCCCTGGAGTGGAAACCTATCTTCAAGAAGAGTGGCCAGAGCAGCAAAGCTCTTGCTGCAAGAAAAGACATCTAGAAGACGTGGAAGAAGAATTGCTTCCTAGGCAGCTGAGGGGACAAGAAGGAGAGATAGATCATGTGGAAATGCTTGGTATGTTTTCAGATGCATTTTGGCTGCATTGTCTTGGCAAGTGTAATATGGCTTTATTTTAGAGAAATGCAAAATAAAACAACTCAAATTTTTTGCTTTCTGTTTTCTTTCTGCGTTAGCAAAGAAACCTCTTCTTGGTATTGGGAACCTCATTAGATATAAAGTAAAGGTTGATGGGGAATGGGGAAGCCATAGCACCAGCCAATGACACTGAGGACATTACAGCCTTGATTTCCATTTCATTGAATGGAAATGAATGTGCCACATTTCATTCTTCAATGGTGCACATTCCTCAGAGCTAGAGGAAATCTAAAGAGAAATCTAGTCTGCAAAGAATCAGAAAAGCTTGGATATCTTCAGTTTCTTCAAAAACGTTTTGGCCCATTAGAATGAAAGAAAAGGTCTGTGGAACTGAGCTCACCAGGTTCTTAAGGTGATTTGGAGATTGTCTGCAGGGGCAAAAGTATTTTGAAGTATGGAATATAGTCAAGGAGTGTATTAGGATGCAGGATGATCTGGAAGCAGTTGCAGGATTTTGCAGTGGGTCTTCCTGCATAAGAAATAGAGGATGATAACAATTAAGTTGTGTTTCAAGCTGGCCCATTGTATCCTCAGCATAGGAGGGCATCTAAGACAATACTTTTTTTCTTTTTTTCCAAGCAGATGAACCATGTCCTTCCCCAGTTCCAGTTTCCACTCTTTCGAAAGAGGTTCCATCAACTATCCCAGCCATAAAGAAGCATTCCCGTGGGCGGAAACCCCGAAATAAAGTCTCTGTCCGCAAAGATTTCATTCCCAAGGGACCAAGCGAAGGCCCTGGGCCATCTGAGAATGGCTCCTCTCTTCCTGTTAAAGTGCCAAAGAAGCGAGGACGCAAGTCCAAAGAAGAGCTCCTGTTGCTGAGGCTAGCTCAAGGACTGGACAGTCAGTCATCCGAGGCCCTTTGCCAACAGAAGTCGCTATCTAGCAATCAGAACCTTGATTCTCTTGAGACCATGCCTGGTGGACGACCAAAGCGCCGTGCAGCTAAAGCGTAAGTGGGAGAAAGAACCTATCAGTGAATTCTGCTGGGTAAAGTACAGTTATTTTAGGGTGGAAATAACTAGCTTGCTTTTATTTTTTTTAAAAAAACACCCTGCTGGAACATATCAGTAGTTATAACCAGGGGTGAAATGCTCCTGGTTCGGACTGGATTGGCCAATCCGGTAATGATGGCGGCAAGTGGTTTGGAGAACCAGTAGCAAAAATCCCTGACAACCCCCCACCCCTGTCCATGCCCACCCAATCACCCGGTTGCCGCTTCTTTTAAAAAATGCTTTTAAAAGGTAAAAAAAGGGCTCCGACGATCACAGCTGAGCCACGAGATTGTCAGAGCCTTTTTTTTACCTTTTAAAAGCATTTTTAAACAACCTATTAGGCTGAATAGGTTGTAAAAAAATGCTTTTAAAAGGTAAATAAACGATCGCGCGCCACAGCTGATCACCCCCCACGCACTGTTCTACTTACCCCATGCCTCCTTTTTGTGTGCACTCCACCCGCGCACCTTGCATTTGGTGCATGCTGCGCATGTGCATCCAGCGAACCAGTAGCAAACCAGTTCAGATTTCACCACTGGTTATAACAAATTATACTAATTATAATTAGTGTAATAAACGTTAATTGGATGATTATTGAATCTAAATGTTTAAAACAAAGAGAGGCCAATCAGCATTGTAAACCCCCACCACCTCTATTTATTAGTCATTGTCAAATTCAGCAGTAAAATTGTCAACTGTCTATGAAGAATTTTTCCTCTTTGGGGTACTTGTAAGAGGTACAGAATAAGTGAATTTGTTATGCCAAGGAGCTTGATGCCTGTGATTCTGACCTACCCACCACTATTTTGGAGATTTGGAAATGAAGATTATAGCTGTTCCTGTCCTTAAGGCAAATGGAGCTGATTTTTAATCACAGCTCAGTTCATGAACTTACATTCTTCTCCCTCTCTCTTTCCAAGAGCCCTTCTGTATCTACAGGAACTGGCTGAAGAACTGACATCTGCATACCAGGCTCCTCCTTGCAATGAAACCCCAAAGGATACCCCTAAAACTGAGGAGCCCAGTAGGAAACGACGAGGCCGCAAGCCAAAAGAACAGAAGTTGGAAAATGAGGAAGATGTGGACTTTGTCCCCTCAGAAGAAAGTTTTCTGCAGGAGGAGGAAGAAGAAGAGCATTATGATCTAGTGATGAATGAGGCTATGAAGTCTGAGAGGGAGTCCAGCTCATGCAAACCAGTGGTAACCCAAACCTGAGATGGCTTCATTCTATTTCTGGGGGGATTGAATACTTCATTCACCTGGTGGTATGTCGGAGGCAACCCCACCTGAAGAAAAAGCCCTGGTCTTTTGGAATCAGTTGGCTGAGATTCTTGTTGCCAGAATTTGGGAGGGTGGGCTTTGGGGGCCTCTGTTTTTGACTTCCTTTTTTCCCATAGAGGTCCAAAGCTCAGCGCCGAGAATTTGGTTCCAATGGCTTGCACAATTCTATGATGGGCCCTATATGGAAGTGTCTCTCCATCACTCACCGCTTGTGAGTATTAGACTTCCCTCAATAATTGAGAGAATTGAGGAACAGGAATGTGGTTGGAGGGAGGAAAGGCAGGTTTCTGCTGCATTGTTTTGTTTCCTGAAAGTTCAGTGCTTCAACTAGTTCTGGCTGGCTGAAGCACACATGACTGCTTTCGAGTACCTACTATCACTGTTTTAAAAAATGGGCTCTCCAGCAATCATCATATCTTGTGGTTTAAAGTCTAAATGAGTGTGGATTGGACAGTGACAATGAGGCCTCTGGATGGTCAAACCTGGCTGGCTTGTTAGAAGCAAAACCACATTAGTTCATGAAAAAATATTTTGCCTAAATGAATGAAGAGATGCTACTTCTTTAAAGAAATAAAAATGCTGAGCCAAGTTTGATGGTGGTAATGGTTTAAAAATCTCTTTGAAGATGAATGTAGCCTGTGATAAAAATTGAACATAGGGTCTAAAGTGTATCTTTCATTTAAATGGATATGAAGATAATGAAGGTGTCATCTTCCCTGAGTCTTCACGCTGGTGTCGAGTCAGCACTCAGGGCTCAGGACCAGTGGTGGGTTGCTACCGGTTTGCCCCGGATCAGGCAAATTGGTGACAGCAGTGGGAGGCTCCTCCCACCCACCTGCATGCACAGAAGCGAGCAAACCGGTAATGACAGAAATTGATAGTATTGCTCAGGACCCCGGACAGCGCCCCAGATGTCAGGGAGCTGCTTGAGGTTTTAAAGGAGATTCGAGTTAATGTCAGGGTTCCAAGTAACACCCCCCAACGAAAGAAGACTCTGAGGCTAGAAGTTCCTCAAAGTTCCATTTTATTAGAGATGTCATATTGGCACATCTGGGAAAACCTAAATCTGAAACCTTCCAGGTTTTCCCCACCCAAAAGAAAGTCCAAGTCCCTTCCCCTGCACCCATATGTCTATCACATCACATCAATATACCATCCCAACTGGAAATGCCTCCCAGTCACGCCACTCCAGGTGTAGGGTGAATGTCCTTGACTCCCAGAGAAAAAAATGTTATGGCTAGATATCCCTACAACTCCATGCAATCCCCTCTCCCAATTTCCCACAGCACTAAGTGTGGCAGCCCTGAAGATCCAAAGAAATCCTCCAGGGCTGACAGAAGGATCTTGACGAGAGATTCAAGAACAAAAAACAAGCTAATTTCTTTTAAGATCCAATCTGATCTTTGGTTACCAAGACCAAAATTTAATTCGTTTTAATTTTGACAACATGTTTCAAAAATCTCAGAAAGGGAAATATGACAATTCAGTTCCTGATTTGCAAGAGTCAAGACTTTTATGATAAAGTGTATGTGTGCAAGACAGCAATATATTAGTTTTGGCTGTGTTGGCTTTGTTTAGGAAAGCTTGAAATACTTGGAAGGGACTGGGTTCTGTGAGCTCTGTGTTCCTTCAGGGAAGGAAGCAACTTCTTGTCACTCTTCTAGATAGTTGGGCAAAGATTAGACCATGCCAAATGAATGTTGCAGAGTTGCATTCACGTAGCTATGGCAAAATAAGTTGGAAAAGGGAAATCTTCTAGGAAATGACAATTGCCAAATTCTTTCTTCACTTAAAAAACACTTAGCAAAAAAACAGAGTTCCTTCCCCTTTTAATCCAAGGTTTATATCTTGTTTTTGACTAATTGGAGAAATTCAGAAGAAAATCTAAGCACTAAATTGTTTGTTGCAACATCTTCCAAAGTACTCCTATTTTTGAGCATTCAGATTGATGCAAATTCGAAAGACTCAGTGTATCCAGTATTTATTGAGTGTGCTTTCTCATTTTGCTGTGCCCACTATAGTATTCAATCAAACCACAGACAACTTGGTTGTTGTACTGTTCTATTGTTACACTGATTCCTGTTATATAAATTTCTATGATGCAATTATACTTCCTTTGTCTCTTAGACGTGAGCAGCACCATTCCCACTGGGAGTTTCCAGAGTGGATTCCCTCTGCCCAGAAGTGGATTTTTCTCTCAGAGAGGTGAGTGGCCTTCTAGAATAAAATGTGACATACCTAGAAGCAGATAGATAATTAAAGGGCACATGTGCCGATAAATGATAAAGACTCCTTTAAGTTGACTCAATCCTGGTGATTTCATTCATATATCAATTTAGATTTTTAGATATAATACAGAAACATTTTGTAATTGTCTTCTGGAATGTTTGGTTTGACTTTCCTGTCATCTCCTCCATTTCCATTTTGATCTGTAGTCCTAGTAATTCCTTAAGCTTTTAAGAGAGAGGCCATTGGTGATCATTTTCTCTACATCAAGGGTGTCAAACTGGCAGCCCGCAGGCTGGATGCATTATGCACTGGCCACGCCCACCCCAGCTCTGCCAAGGGGGAAAATGTCGCAAAATGTCAAGTGTCAAACGCCATGAGTTTGATACCTGTGCTGTACATCAATGCAGCATAGCACGTAAAACAGCATGGCAAAATCAAAAACATTGCCACCAGAAAGATTCTGTGTATCCCCCTGCACAGAAGAAATCTTTGCACCCTAGTCTGCTTTCAGGCATTTAAATGCTAATGATTACTTGTAACAAAGTGAACATCAAATGAGCTTCTATTCTGTTCTTTTCCATCTTCCAAAGTGAAGCAGATAAATTCCTTCCTGCTGAGCCCAAGTCTCCACTCTTCTCTGTCAAGAGAGAAGGTTTGCAAGAAAGCAGTGTCTTGTACCGGATTAACAGGTGTGTGCTTGTGCAGCTAGTTTTGTCCATGAGGGAAAGTTCATGGGAAATATTACATTTAGGGAATCTCTGGGGAAATGACTGATAGGGGGCAGTTAAGGGGGAGGAACCTTACTTTGAACAGGGTACCTGAGATTTCCCATGCTTGCTTAACATCAATTATAACAAGTCTTTGTTCCATCTCGCTGAAGAATATTATCATCTCTATATGGTTTAAGCCATAGTGATGTCTTTTTTTCTTTCCAAAGTATCCAGTAAACCTTTAAATGTTAGATGCTGCTTGCAAGGTCAGCTATTATGCAGTGGTTCCTTTCTTTTCCTACCTGGTAGGTTTAATGCCTTACAACCTCATGAGGACCGCTTAGACATGACTTTCTTTGTTGGGGGTCCTGTCTGGGCTTTGGAGTGGTGCCCAACCCCTGAAGGCTCTGTGGCATCCCAGTATGTGGCTATCTACTGCAATCCCAGCATGAATGTTCAGCATTCTTTGTCACAAATCCATACAGGACCAGCTCTGCTTCAGCTCTGGGAGCTTGGACCTATCCAGGAAGACAAAGGGTGAGTTGCATAAAGCAAACTTTGTGTCTGTTGTAAAAACATAATTTTCATTCCTATGGAGGTCTTGCATCCTGCATTGTAGCTGAGGGTTAAGCAGTGCAGTAGGAATTATGGCTGTATTAAATCAGACTCCAACATTACTAGCAATTAAATTGGGGCACCACATTAGGGAATTTCCTGAACTAGGGCTTTATGGGCAGAGAACAGCTGTATTAGATAAATTGTTTCCCATCAGGGTGGATTTGATTTAAGTCGATTTAAATCACAATTTAAATCATTTAAATCACTAGTAAAAATTTAAATCAAGTTGATTTAAATCATAATTTTTAAAGAGCAACCGTCATCTTTGTCCTGCAGCAGCTTCTCCTCTGACCTGCTGTTGACTCATCGATAGTCCCAGTATTGCAGAACATACAGCCTCATGCTACATAACTAAGCTCCATTTCATGCTGAATAAAATAAATTATTAATGCATCTTAAATAGAAAACTATCTTTAAATAGATTTTTTACTCCAAAAGCATTTTAGTAAAATAACTGATAAAAAATTAAAAAAATCCGAATTTTTAAATCTATTTTTTTAAATCATTGATTTTTATCTATCCTGCTTCCCATAGAGCCAATTTTCTGCCTTTCAGATATGTTATATTTGCTTTATGAGATAGTACAAGAAGGAGCAAGACACATATAATAAACCAGGAATAGCTAAGGTGCAGAAGAATCTCCTCTTAATTATCCTTTCAGCCTAATTCTCAAAGGTCCTTGTATCTTCTGCACTGGGGAATATGCAAAAGAATTGTGCATATACTGTAACGTGGAGGAATGGCATGACCCAAAGGCTTTGAATTTTTTTCCTGCATTTTTTTTCCAGGTCTGTTACCAAGCCAGGACTTGCATATGCAATTGCCACTGATCATGGTTGTATTTGGGACATGAAATTTTGTCCCAGTGGAGCTTGGGAACCCCCTATCACTCAGCGCAAGGTGAGAATTGGGGCCAAGAGATTGTCTGAGCCAAAAGTTTGCCTAGACTTTAGATATTTAGTGTATATGCAGGGTTAGGATATGATAGGGTTTTATCTTCAATATTTTTATTAAGCATTCTCTTTCTGTCAAAAGTTATTATCAGATTCAGAGATGATACAAAACAGGGTGAGATACAATAGACGTTAATAGATGATTTCACTGAAAACAAAAGCAAAGTTCAAAAAGATCTGATAAATTAAAGAATCAAGCTGAAAATTACAGTGAAATTTAACCGAGTCTATATTCTTCACCCAAGAGGTTGAAGGAATGTCACTCAAAAAAAGGGTGTGACGTGTTCTCTATTATTTTAGCCTGAGGATACAGATAGTCTTACATTATATGAAGGAAGCTTTTTTTTTTAATGTTACATAAAACATCCTATTGGTAGAAACTATTACTGAGAGAATCATTGAAATCCTCTTTGCTGGGTGTACTTCAGTCTGTTACAGGTGCTTTAAAATGGAAGCTTGCACTTAAATGACTCTTCACTTCAGTTCTTCCATATCTGTGGCTGGTGGAAATGTAAGCTTCCCAAATGGGACATGCAGCATAATTATCTTTCACTTTGGTTTATATCCCATGCAGCTCCCTCACATGAGTCGGTTGGGACTACTGGCTGTAGCCTTTTCTAGTGGCAAAGTGTTGCTGTACAGCCTTCCCCATGTGGAAGACTTGAATGCCTACCGAAGAACACAGGTAACAGGTAGGAATAGCTGTAAAAAAAAACGGGAAGAAGACAGGCAGGTACCTGCATTGTTGGATGTTGTCTGTTCAGGATATCTCACCCAAACAGG
The DNA here is from genome assembly GCF_028640845.1 of Ahaetulla prasina. Classification (NCBI taxonomy): domain Eukaryota; kingdom Metazoa; phylum Chordata; class Lepidosauria; order Squamata; family Colubridae; genus Ahaetulla; species Ahaetulla prasina. Next base: position 29,452,911 of record NC_080539.1, read on the forward strand.
AAAGGAGGGGTACTGTTAGAAAGACCAGGTGTTCTATCTAAGTTAAATGATTGGAAGAAGAGTTAGTATTAATTATTACGAGAGGCTTTGTCCTACCATCAATTGTGAGAGAGATTATTCTCCATGGTGCCTTAGGAAACAGCCATGTGCTACCCATAAAGTCTTATTTTCATATTACTAGCATTCTTTAAAAAACCATTCTTTAAAAAACCATTTAAGAAAAGCTAAATGCTTTTCTTCTAATGATCACCAGGTATTTTTATCTGCAGTGCAACACTGTCTGATAACATATATCTTTCCCATTTCACTAGATTAAATTGTCTCAACACACTAAGTCAGAGTTACGGGTTTCTAATTATGATCTTGTTCTTTCTAAAAAATCAGGCCTTTTTGTTGAAAGAATCTTTACAGCTCTGTTGAAAAATGTCCTAATTTAGCTTTGGTTCCTGAGGAGGTGTACAGTCATTTTTGTTCTCGCATGCAGTGCAGGGCGCTGTATGGGCAACAAAGGCTACTCCACATCTTGATACATGCATTTTGGGGCCTGGTGCAGGGTGTACAAGCTGTGTGCTTAGTCAACCATATCAATTAATGGTGCTTGTAATTACATCTGTCTGCAAGAATGATTGATGATCATGAGGACTGGGTGTGCAGGACTGACCTTTTCAAAGATGATAGTGGGAAATTAGTCCCAAGAGAGTCGAGTTTGGATTCTACTTTTTTTCCCCCATTCCTTGGTATCAGATTATGTTGAAAGAAACACAAAGTCATTTTGTTGCACTAACCCTTCTATTTTTCCATTTGTCCTTGTGATTAGTAAAAACAATTCTAAAGATGAATAACTGACTGACATACCCATTTATTACTTAGTATAAATAAATTATAACTAATTTATTTATTATTCATTTTTTAAAAAGTGATTTTAACAGAATTAAAGTAGAGATTCAGAGCAGCAGTGATTAGAATATATGTATGTATGTATGTATGAAATTCTGTATGAACAACTCTGTCTGTGGCAAAACACGTTGATACAAACCTTATCTTTTATTTGAACTCTGGAAGATGCTTGTCTTACAGTGAGGGCACCACAATACAAAGCTCTTGTTTGGATACAGCCTTCTTAGATGCTGCCTATCAATCATGCCTTGGGCATTCTCCTTGCCGCTCCTCAGAATCTATGCATGACTACATCAAAACAATATTTTATCAAAATTCTAGGTCCAAGTAAGCCAGTAGTATTTTGAAGTAGGCTTGAAGTGAAATAGACAATAGGAGCAGTTAATAAGTGTAATGTGATTCTTTGTGTTCCATTCAGTAATAAAATTGTAGCATTTTGCACCATGGTTCTCCAAAACATTTTAATAGCAGCCTCATTACTTTTGCTGTGTTCTAAGAAAATTATCCTCATTGAAAAATATCTTCCATTCGTGTACAGCTGGGGCTTCAGTAACAAAACTAATGTATCTAATTAAAAAAACAAGAAAAATCTAAATATTCTTAATAAATATCAAAACGATATCACGAACACCCCACAGATGCCAAAAATGTCATGGCCTTGCAAGCCTCACCTTCAATCAAAGCATACCATCCTTATATGCCAGACAAAACTTATAGGTCTTGACAGTTTTGCCAGGAATGATTGATTATTTGGAGCCAAGCTTTTTCTGTGGAAACTGCCTTACAAACAGTCTTAGCTACTCTATTGGATTAGCTTAATCGAGAGATTTTGTTAATTTACACTGATGCTTTGATAGGTTTTTATTTAAGGAACTATTATACTTTTAACTTTGCAAGTCAGAATTTAGGAGGAATAATTGTTCCACGATTGTGTGTAAGTTTTCTGTAAGTTGAGTTGTGAGTAGCACTGTTGGCTGTCCCAACCTGGTCTGTTAGGAAAGAAAGACTGTCGACTCCATCATTAGTGAAAGTACACTTTACTAAAGCCAAGTGATTAAAGCGTAGCAAAGCCGAATCTGGTTTTTCACACCCAAAGCATCTGGTTAACTTTTCCCTTCTTCCCCACCTTTCCCCCTGGATACCTCCCCTTGTCCAATTACATTCAAAGAGAAAATGCAGAATGAGGTATAGGTATTTCTGTACTATTTGATTGTCCTCTCTTCTAGGTGGACCTTCCCCTCGGCATGTCATCTGCAAGGTATCTTCTATTATTTCCTTGGGGGAAAAAATCATTTAAAAGCAGGATATATACTGTATTGAGTTCCAAGATGGATCGTTCAGATTCCCACTTGTCAAGGCAATTTTGAAGGCTTCCCAGATCTGAATCCTTTCTCATTAGATAGTTACATAAATACTTTAAAAAAAAGATGCTCTGAAAACAACTCATTTTCATTCCCCCAGCCCACCCAAGAAGTTAATGTAAGATATTGCTATAGCCCACTTTCTATTCTTTGATATCTAGCAACTTTATTTATTCTGATTGACATTAGTTCTGTAAGGCCTCAGATAAACCAAATTGGGTTTTTCCTCATTACTTGTAACATTGAAAATGAGATGTGTGAAATTAGTTATGGGATTTTATGCATTTATAATAAGTGATTACCATGGCTTGGGGTCTTCCATTATTGTCTTTTCTTAATATTAGCCTTACCTTGTTCTCTACAGGTCCAGTATGTGGCCACTTTGCAGGTAGGCTCCATTCAGGCTGGGAATTCCTCCGAATGTGGGCAGTGTTTCAGCTTGGCCTGGATGCCAACCAAGCCTCATGAGCATTTGGCTGCAGGTTTCTATGATGGTAAGGGCGGGGGAATCCTTGGAATGGAATAAACCTAGAGAAGTTGGGGAATAATTATATTGGTTCACAAATCTAGCGTAATGCCTGTAATCCCATCTTCTCAGGTACAGTGACTCTCTGGAATCTGCTTACCAAGTCTCTGTTACAAAGGGTACGCCAGCCTGATGGCTCCCTCAAACTGTATCCGTTCCATTGCTTCCTGGCCCATGACCATGCTGTGAGCAACATCCAGTGGTGCAAAGCAAACAGGTGGGAAGGATGTGAAATATCACTGACTGATGAGAACTGGTCTCTCAGTTTCTGGCTCCTTTCTGACCATCCTGGGCGTGCTTTTTTCCTTCTCCCTTCCCCACAAAATTTATGGCTGCAGATTGGACCAGACAGCTCTTTCCTTGTACATACTGTTTGTCGTTGGGTCACAGTCTTGGGCCAAGGCATTTACTTGGTGTAGTTTGACCGATATTTCTGCCAGGGATCTGGGACTTCTGTGTCAGATGTGTTCTGCCAGTGAGCTCTGGCCTGCCTGTTTTATTCCTAGCAATTTCATGGTGACTACAGGCAATGATCGCAAAATCAAATTTTGGGACTTGCGCCGACTGCATGAACCTATCAACAGTATCAAGCGTTACTTGAGCACAGAGATTGCCTGGCTGCTACCCTACAGTGGGATCACAGTTGCACAAGATAGCTGCTATGCCTCGTGAGTGTGTGTATACCCTGTTATTCTTAAAATAATGGACTAACTGTTATGTATTCCAATTCCAATTTGCCTCTTGTTACCAAAGTTGATGTGAGTTTGCTTCTCCAGAGTATCAGATAGATGGACTTAACATAGTATGGGTTCCTTGAGGATAGAGAAAGAGAAGAATTATCAATCAGTTCCTGAAGTCTTTAAAAAGATATGTGAGCAATTTTTTAAAAAGTTGCATTAACCAAATCCTCATGTGTCCCACTTCTCTTATTATTTTAAATCAAATCAAGATTGAATAAAGGGTCATGGCTTGTTTAATTCATTGCCATTTTCAGTTCTAAATTACCCTTTGATCCATTTGCAGAACAATCTGAAATATCACCCTGCTGGCATATTGTCCTTTGGCATATTGATTACCAAAGGATCAGTCATTGCTGAATTCTCCAGATGACCAGTCCTATCCATCCTGGCTTTCTCTGAACCAGACCCAAGTCTTTTTCATCCTAACTTCTTGCAGTTCTTTTCCTCTTGACTTAGAAGAAAATTAAATGCTTTGTATACCTACAGATGTTTAGCATGTTTACTGTAGAATCTAGCACATTCTTAGGAAATACGACAACTTTACTGACTTTCAGATCTTCTCTGATGTGGTAAATAGCTGCTCTGTTCTCGCAAAATGTGATTTCCCCAGAAGAGGTGACTTGTAAAATCCTCCAACTCAACATCCACTACTCTAGTGTCACATTCTAGCTTGTAATGTTTTGATATTTTTACATATGCCTAACTTGATTTGGGCTCCTAACTTGGAAACTATGAGGGCCTTGGGCCATTTGCTAAGTAATGCAGAATAGATTTACCTATCACAGTAGCAATTCACCTGGTCCTTTAAACTATTTTGGGACACATCTTAAATGTCAAGGTCTAACTTGAATTATACATCATGCATTCATTAATTGTGTCAGGAAAGATTCTGAGCAGTGGACAGGTAACCAGGAGTTAGATGAGACTGTGATGGGTTTTCAGATATATATATCTGAAATTGAGGTTCCAGACATTCGGATTGCTCAACTGACCAGGATTCATTTCTTCTTACAAGAAAAGTTTAAGCAGCAATAGAGGAAGCAGCAAATCCAGAGAACTGGACAAACAGTTTTTCCACTTTGCCAATTATATTTCTCATTCAGGAATCTTACATTGCAGATCAAATGGCACTATTGTTCCATAACATGTATTATTGTCTATGGGCAACGTTGATGCTGCTCTTTATTGCAAGTGTCAGGTATCATGCATTTTTCTTACATTTCTATGTTGCAGGTATGGACTAGGTGGGATCCACTATTTGGATGCTGGCTATCGTGACTTTCGAGCCTATTTTGTGCTCCCTCGCAAAGGCACTGTATGGGTAAGTTATGCATCCCCAAGTAAAGGAGGAGGGGATATATAGTGTATGACTTATCCCAGAGTCATTGAAAGGTGGAAATGAGGCTTATGATTCTATCCCTTTTGCAGAGTATCTCTGGATCTGATTGGCTGAACACAGTGGCTGCTGGTGATATCGCAGGGGAATTGGTGGCTGCAGTGATGCCTGATCTTTCAGTCAACCCACAAAATGTCAAGCGGCCATCAGACCGTCGATTTGTAGGTTTTGCTGCCACTGAGTAATGGGAAGGCTGTGCAGGCCCACAAGCTTCATCTCCAACCAAACAGGGTAGAAAACAAGAATGGACCCCTCTGTCAACTCTCTAGATCCAGGTTGGATCTGAGTGGAGGAAAGGGAAGCTTATTGATGCAGTAACTGTAGCCAGTTGTGCAAAGTGAGGAATGTCTTCCAGGAGAAGCATGTTGTTTGGGTGGAAGCATATTCTCTTATTACTTTTGAAAAGGAGAAAGAAAAATAGAAACGTCTGGTTGGTATTAATAGTGTGGGTATTTAGTTTCCTGAGAAAATTAAGGCACATAATTTGGGGGTGTGAAGAAGTTCAGTTCTGGGCTCCAAATCACAAATATTAGTTTTGTAATGCCTTTGAGACTTGAGAAAACAAATGAATGCATATGAATGAGCCAAAAAAAAACCCATCCTTCCCTGGATTTAATGACAATGAGAATGTCAGTCACAGCAGCAAAGAGGTTTATGGTCTCTGAAAGTTTGGGTCAGATCAATTCCTTCACTATCTAGGTTTAGGTTTTGCATCACTGCTTCTTAATCGTCATTGCACTTGTCCTCTGTATTAAACCATTGAATGCAACATTTCTTGTCTCTGAGGCCATTGTCTTCTTATCCTTAACGCCTATTTCTCTTTGTGTCTTCAGCTCATCTGCAAAGCAGTTTTACAGCCAAATGACCCACTTAACAAGATTGCAACAGAGGGAACAGCCTGTGAGAAGCCACAGGCAGTGGGCAAAACGTGCAATGAATCGGTAGCCCAGAATTTCATTCTCTTCCAGGATGCTGATTTGGTGAGGGCTTGGAAATACCAGAATTCTGGTTCAAGGACAATAGCAGTAACAACATGGGAACAGAGGGCCCCATTTCAGCTTCGTAAATATTCCAGGCAGGATCCTTTATCTATCAGACCAGAGAGAACGATTGATGTGGATCTGGCACTGAATATATTGAATGCTAACAAAGGCAGCAGAAACAGTGGTTATAATTATTCTACTCTCCTCCCTGTACTAAGTCAAGATGCAGGGTTCCCACTTCCGATTTCTATGTAGCAAGGCCTACCCATTCTATGGTGTGTTTCAGAGTGATAAGGCTCCATCCCAAGCCAATAAATCACTAGTTGACAACTGTAATCAAAAAGCCTTAATGGATGAAGCGCTTCGTTTTCTTGATCTACCCAGGCCTGCTTTTAATGCTTATTTTCCCTGTCCTTCCTAGACATCTTTCAAGAGCCTCTTTAGGCAGAAGCCCCTGAAACGCATGCCAAAAGAAGTAAAAGAAGGAGCGGTCCTGGGCCGGATGCAGCTAGAGACTGTACATAAGGTAAACATAAAAGGGAAAAAGGTTGTACAATTCGAGAGGAAAGAAAACAAATGCTATTTCACAGTATCTCTTCCTTTGTGTCGAACTGTGGCTCTCTCGTCCTCTGAAGCTTCATGGATTTATGAGGGAGATGAAGATGGGTCGGTTAATGGTTAATGTCACCTTCACCCTTTTGTTTCTTTTCTTGGCAGGTGCGCTTCAGCCCAAACCTTGACAGCCATAGCTGGGTAGCGTCTGGTGGTCAGTCTGGCCTTGTGCGACTTCACTGTGTTCGGGCATTGGTTTTCCCCCGCAGCCACAAGCTTCTCCTTGACTGTCAGGCCCATTTCAGTTCCATGTTTGATTCAGAGAGACAGATCGACTGCCCCACAACCATCTCATCTGTGGTGCACAGTGCTGTCAGCTGAATATCACCCGGGGCAACTCAATTTGGGGCATCAGCATACATGGCTGACAAATTGAAGGCCTTTTGTGAGAATCTTGGAATTACCAGAATATACAGAACACAACCAAACATCAAATACAAGAGGATGTTGGCCATATTGAAACAGATAAGCTGAAGAGAAAGACAAAGGCAGGGTTTGGCCAGATGAGTGGAATATACTGGAGCTTCTAGCACCGGAAGTCAGCTCCTGTTGTGGGAAAAAGGGCAGTGACGAGGAATAGTCCGTCCTGCTGTATCTCTGCCATGTGGTGATACTTCTCTCTTTGAGCTCTCTCCCGAGATTCTCCTGCATGGCACAAACTTCAGAAGGAAGGAGGGATTGATCTCCCTCTAGCCAGTCTGGTGGAATAGTATCCCATATTCTTCCCGCATAGATCTGGAGAGTTCCCTGAAACCTAGATCTGCTCTGATTAAAGCATCAACAAGACTTTATTGCCCCATTGCTCATCCTGCTTCTCCCAGTCTTGTTGGTGACAATAATTTTGCTCACATTGAGCCATTTTGTTGTCTTAACCATTATTAAAATGTGTTTTGATTTGTAAAAGGGCTTTCTTTCTTTGGAAAGGGCTTCACATGTCCCCTTCCTGCCTGTGGTGATAAATAAGAAAATAAGCCTAAGGAGTCCTTGGTGCTCTCTGACTTGGTTGCTTGCTTGCAGATGTTTCATTACCTAACTAGGTAACATCATCAGTGCGATTGATAAGCCTATGTGCATCTTTGTCTTCAAAATGAGTTAAGAGTAGTGCATTTTGTTTTAGTTTTAAAGAGTAAATTTGTACCATTTCCTTTATCATGGTAAATTGCACGTTTGTGGTATATTGTTTCTAAGGAGATCTTGGACAAGACTCAATCCATGTCCTTTTCTGTCTTCCATGACAAATGCTACTCACATTCCTCCATCAGATGCCAACACCAAGGACTTCTTTCAAACAACAAAGTAGGTATTCATAAATCGTATAGAGACTCTCCAACTATGCTGCAACTTTTAGTGGTCACCCATAATTTTCACTCTTGTGGAAAACTGAGTAAAAAGGCTATTTGAACTCTGAGTATTTAATAAAATTGATCTCTTCCCCCACCACCACTAAATTCTGGAAAATTTCATCTTTGCCAACTCATGTGATATGGATCTTCTCACTCTGTTTTACCATTGCCTGTTACAATTCTAGTATCAAACAAGCTGTTAACTCTAGCTAGCATAAAGAGACGAGTCAGCAATAGAATACATTCACACAAGCTGTTTTAAGACCTCTGAGCCAAAACTACAGCTCTTTAGGGTTTGTTTGACCATCGCCTTCCCTTCAACCCCCTGCTTGCACAACTGGCATGCTTTTTCCAAGCCCCAGTAAACTAGCCTGGTGTGGTTGAGCAGATTACTTTATTGGAATCGCAGGTATTTTCAGCATTGAATTAAAATAGTTAAAATACCATCTGGACACACTAAAAAACACTATACAGTAAAAATATACATACATTAGACAGACAGACACAACACAAAATAATAAGACTCATTGTGAATGCAAAAATGACTTGGGCTGAGCATGTGGTAGTGTGGAAACAAATTCAGATAGCAGTAGCAGAAACCTTTTTCTATTGGTCACTAAGATTTTGGGGCCCTTTACTCGGCCTCTGGAACAGTGGCTGTGAGGAGCAGCTTCTTTAATCACCAGTATTGGAAATAGTATATTTCTGATACCAATTGCTAGTGAACAGTCAAAATGATACTTTTAGACTCCACTATTAGATTGGGAATAGAATATTGACATCTTTTCAATAATAATGTATCCTGCAATTTAATTTTGAACTATGGGAGAGAGAAGAATTGGTCTCTTCAGCAAGATTTTTGGAGGTTCAAGAGAAGCTCTAGTGGTAGCTGCTTGGAGAATACATGGGTACCTTGAGCTCAGTGGTGGGATTCAGCCAGTTTGCACCACTTCAGGAGAACCAGTTGTTAACTTTCTGAGCAGTTTGGCAAAAGGCCGTGATAGCTCAGGCTGTAAGAAGCCTGTTATTAGAACACAGCAGCCTGCAATTACTGCAGTTCAAGCCCGGCCCAAGGTTGACTCAGCCTTCCATCCTTTATAAGGTAGGTAAAATGAGGACCCAGATTGTTGGGGGGGCAATAAGTTGACTTTGTAAATATACAAATAGAATGAGACTATTGCCTTATACACTGTAAGCTGAGTCTTCGGAGAAGGGCGGGATATAAATGTAAATAAATAAATAAATAATAAATAAATAACTGGTGGTTGGGAGAAATTAGGGCAGTGAACTGGTTGTTAAATTATTTGAATCCCACCACTGCTTAAGCTACTTTGCAGAAAAGACAAACTGCCACCGGGGCTAAAGTAAACATTCTCACCTAACCAGCTACCTTACTCTTGTCATGCTAGATGGAGCCTGGGGCTAGGTGATTTCATTGAACTATCTCTACCCTTGCTGCTGAGATGTGTGTGCATGTTGAAGAGCAGCTGCAATGACCTTAATATTTTTTTCGATTCCACCCCCAATCTTCCCTGAATCATAAAAATGGGTAGTAACTTCCAAGTCAAGTGGTTCTTCAGGCATCCTTTCATTTGGTATATTATATTAATATTATATTAACAATATTATCACCAGTCTGCACTTAATTCCTATTTTTCTTGTTCAGATCAATAGAACAACAATCCAATAGAATAGTTTTGACAATCTACACTTTTGCTCCTCTAAGTGAGGCTTGGGTCACCATAATCTGTAAGCAAATACAGCATCCTGGCTGTCATAGCATGTAGTTTCTATATGCATAGGTTTTGAGATCAGTTCTGTTCGTTATTTAGATGAGAAACCTCCAGGGAATACCATAGTAGAGAACATGTAAAAAAAAATCCTGAAAGAAGACAGACATTTCTATACTGTGACTAAGAAAATGACACAGATGGATCCATGGAATCACCAAGAGTTGAGATTGACTCCCATGAGAACTGACTTTTTAAAGCTTGGTTTAGACAGCAAAACTATGCAAATTTCAACTTCTCCAGGAAAAGGAATAAAGATAACTTCAGCTGGGGTGAGATGGTGAGTTCACTGGGTCAGAAGACATTTTTGTGGCTAATTTTGTTGCTCGTTTGTTCTGCAGGCAAAATTGGGCTTGCTCTACTTTTGCAGTATTAGTCACAATAGGAGGTGGAGTGGAATAATGATGCTCCACCCATGCTTTCATCATTCACATTCATTTTGAAAAGTTTTTGTTACTCCTGCAACACATGCAAACAGAGATGGTCACAATAAAAGCCCTGAACAAGCACCAAGCTTCCAGATTGAAAAAAATGATTGCTTTTCATCTCAGAGCAAAGATGTTTAAAGGCCTTGCCACCAGATCCCCATTTCTGTTGTGATTTGTACATCAACACACTTAACAAATGAACATGGGAAACAGTTGTGGCCCCACATGACCGGAATGCAGTATGAAGAGGCAAGACTGCGCTTGGAGGGATGCAAGTCTTCCATGGAGACTTTCTTGGCTGGGCAGACAATTATCCCTGGTGCTCTACCATTTCCTGCATATGGTGGTTAAACATGCATTGAGAGGAGGCTTTTGCTGTGAATGGCAAAAGAGGCTGGTCCCTGCTTCTGGCTCTGGATTTCCAGGCACCTCCTGGGACTGGCAGTTGAAGAGAAGAGAAAAGTAGATGGGGTAGCACTTTCCCCTTAGTCCTGTGGGTCCTGGCACTGGTGGCAGGTGGCCATGTCATCCAGGTAGTGCTCCACCTGAATGGTGCATGAGAAGAAGCCAAACTTGCTTTGTAGCAGAGCTGTGGCTTCTTGTAGGACAACTTCCATGTCAGCATCTGGTTCTGGAAGCAAAGGTCAAAGTAGGGTCAGTTGTAAACTGGCTCAGACTATCTCATGCATTCCCTCCCCTACAAGGGAAATAAAAGCTATTATTTGTAGTTCCCAGGCCAGAATAGCAGAGATCCTATTTCACATCCCGAATTCAGTCCTCTGCATCTCCAAGTAAGAATACAAAAGACAATTTTCTGAAAAAGCTCAAGAACACCACAGGTTTGGGATAAGTAAAGGGTTCCATTTTATAAGGCCAAGAACCATGGAGGGGGGTGTTGTTGAAAATTTTAAAGATGAAATGGGGGCCTTATACATCTGCAAACAAGATTTGAGATAGTTTTAAAACTTGAAAAAGAATCTCAAAAGCATTCAGATATTTGGTTTTCCTGGAGGTAACGACAATAGCAATAACATTACCGCAACCACCCACACACTAGGAGAAAATAAAGGTTCTGTCCAATGTATTCTTGGTCATGCCTTTTTTTCAAAAATTGGGTTTTTTTTAAAGCCCGTATGGTCCTTATAAACCAAGTCTGAAAGCCCATGAAACACTGCAGATTTCCTGCATGGTCTGCAGCTGCTCAGAATGGAGGAAAAAAAGTACTCACCAACAGCTAGGTGTACAGCCACAACATGATGGCTGAGAGTTAAAGCCCAGAGGTGCAGATTATGGACCTGCTTCACACCTTTGACAGAGAGCAGGGTTTCCTTAACTGCTTGGAACTCCACACCTCGTGGTGTCCCTGAAGGACAGAAAAATGGCACACATTTAACTGGGCCCAATTCAATCCCCATTTAGAAGCCTCAGATCCCTGCTTGAATTGTGCAAAGTGACTGCCTCTAATGTAATCCAAACGTACCATAAAGCAGTCATTTTATGCACAGATCCTGAGAGGAAGACACAAGATGCAGAAGAAGAGAAGTATCTTCTATGCAATTTCCTCCTAAGCTAAGGAAAGCACTGTCACATCAACTGTGTAGCTCAGCACGGAGACATTAATCCAAAACCAGTCTTGAGAAAACATAGTTCCATTTATTTTTCTAATGAAATTTGAGAGGACTAGTATACCTGGCACATCATTTTATTTTTTGCCTTGATCAGAAAAATCACCTTCCAGTTCTGCCCTTCCCCCAATGGAGAGCATAACCACTTTCTATACATACAAGTTGCACAGAGCCTTGATTTAGTTAAAATTTGTTGAGTAAGTCCAACTTAGATTGGCTTCACATAACACATATGTCAATTGATGATTAATGAGTGTGTGAATGATCAAAACTGAATAAATGATTAATGAGAGTATGAAGGATACTATCTAAAACACACAATTGATTCTATGTGGCTCTTTTATCAAAGACAAGTACCGGTAGTTACCTGAGATCCTGAGCATCCAGCATTGCTGAATTGTGGAAATTAGAAATCTTTGTTTCAAATTCTAGATTCCATGAACTAATGCTGGCTGCACAGGTTTGGACAGCATAACAAGCCTCAGGTATGCTTATGCCCGTATTTAAAAAATTGCGGCTCATACACATCTGTGATGGTCTTTTTATCTAAAAACACTGTTCCTGAACAGAGGGACATTTGATGCTGTTACTAATCTAAAAGCCATTATACAATTCTTGGTTTGTAACTGCAGTTTGAAAAGAGCCATGGCTAATTGTCAGACTCTTAGTGTTTCCTTGAAACCCAAGCTATATGTGAGCCTCCTTTACGCTGATATGGGGTCTTGGCCATTTCCAGTAAATTCCATAATGCTTTCAGAATTTTTAGCTGTAATCATGCCATCTACAATCCAGATGGACTCAGTTATGGGTGTACCACTGGAAAACCTGAAAAACCAGGCTAGGGACAGATCATTATGGAGAAAACCTATCTATGTGGTTGCTAAGACTGACTTGATGGCATCTAACCAATCAATCAAATCAATGCCAGCTAAGTGCCGACATGAGTGGCAAGTGTAAACAGGATTTGAGCCATATCAGGACAAATGTAAGATAAGAGGAGCTCTTGAGAAACTTCAAGGTTTGCAGAAGGATAAAGGATTTTTTATTTAAATGGACAGTCACAACTCTCAGTACCTATCTTTCCATTCCCGCCCCCGCCACCATCACAATTGATGAAGTTTCTTGGATGAGAAACAAAACATTTTGTTCTTCTTCCTCAAGAAAAAAACAGTCCAGTTGCCTTTTGAAAAAGCACCTTTGAAACAACTATGACCTGGATGACTGAGAATCTCCAGCAATATTTAAATGGATAAACAACTAAAAAACAGCACAGCAAGTATGAATATCCTTTGGTACCACAGAATGTCAAATGCCAGGTGAAAAATTAAAAAAACAGGAAGCAGGAATAGACTGCCAGTATGATTTTTTTGCAGCCTGTAATATCTTGCAGTAGGTATGACTTATTGCCAAGAGCTATAAAGTGGAGCATTTCAATTTGATTGTGTGCAGCACAGATGCAATGTTTTATTACAGATTTGACTGGAAATTATCCCACATCGTATGGTAACTAACTGTAGGTAGTTGCTCACCATCATGATCAAGATCTTATTAATTTGATCAACACAGACTCTGCCTAGGTTATTTTCTTATTTCAAAAGTCTTAATAGTTTATTTCTAAACATTTGCCACTTGAGGCAAGATATCTAAAGGCCAATTTATGAGCAAACCCTCTGGTGGTTTCTCATTTCTTCACCTTTTGATATACATACTAAAAAGCTCTGTATCATTCTTTTCTTCCTCAGTGTACATCTGTACAATGTACAAAGGAAAATTCCTTTGCTCTTGCCATCATTGCCCATAGCTTTAAATGCACTTATACCATCCACTTACACTGTTAATTATACATAAACCATTGTTAATTAATAACTTCCTATAATAAAACCAATTATCTGCAAGAATAATTGTAGAATTATTTTAACAATGTCTGTCCCGCTGTAATGTAGCCCCCTTGCAGCTGTGAAAGTCAACTTACCTTCCATCAGTACTCGAAAGACATCACGAAGGATGGTTAAAGTGGAGCCCAGCACAAAGACTGAGAAGAGGAAAGTACTCACTGGGTCAGCAATCTTACATTGGGGCTGCAAAAAAAGGAGAGGGAATGGCAGATAGTATGAAGCATCCTGGTACTTATTTCCCAATTCTCATACCTTGAGTTGGTTTTGCAAAGGAAAAGGACAAGTAGTCACACAATCCCTCTTTTTATAGCCAAAGTTCTCAGTAGAATATTTATATATTTTGATCTTTGTTGACATTGTTATATCTGAGCTATAAAAATCATATGACCATTCTGATGGACTGGTAGCCCAGATAGAGTACAGTAGGCCTAAACTTAGCACAGACAATTCTTCTAAAGGTAACTGGGTTTTCTATGCTATATTTAAATTTTGTTTTATGGCTATTTTAATTCTGATTGAAAATATTTTGCTCTCTTTAAACACACATCCAACATTAAATTCATTGGTAAGTTTGTTTTCTTTTAGATTTCTTTCATGCAATTTGATATTCTGTTACTGGCCAGCCAATCATGGATGCACATTTTGTGGGAATACCTTAAAATTCCAAAAGTATTTCTACTTTCTACGCACACAGAGAAAGTATTTCCATTATATGTCAATGAGGATAATTCTAGAAGTTTCTTGGTCTACCTTCTCCCAAATAGTCTGGATAGGAACTTGGTATCTCTTCCACTAAACATTTGCACATACAGCAAATGAAATGGTGGTTAAGTTTTGGAATAAAAATGTGCCTTGTTTTAACGATCAGACACCTGCATCTCTCTTTCCCAAGTTTGATCTCCCAATCAGGCCCACCATTAGGGCAAAGATATCTGGCCCAACCATAGTTTCTTTTGCAATGTGTGAGGAAGAGCTACTTCTTCCACCAGTTGTTTATTCACAGTATTTATCTCCTTGGTGACTTTACTTGTGCTGGGATTCCACATCTACTTTTCTGCACAACTACTACCTCAGGCTGGGGGGAAAGTAGAAATAATGGAGGAAAATGCTCATAAGGGAGCATTTCATTTAGATAACAAGAGAAACGACGTATTGTATTAAATAAGTATCATACCCTGATCCTTCATACCTTGAAATAGATGACAGTGGCAGCCACAAAGACCCCAATGCTTTGAAGTAGGTCCCCCACCACATGTACAAAAGCCGCTCTGACACTGGTGTTGTCATGGGTGGGAATGGAGGGGCCATGAGGGCTGTCCTCAATCTGTTCATAGCCTCTTGTGCTGAATCCATGACTGTGTGCAGATCCTGACTGATGCAGAAGGTAGGCCATGCTGTGGAGAATTTCAAGAGTGGTAACTAAGGTCATCTTTGTCTCTATTTCTCACCAAACAATTCTAAAAATCCCATCCATCACAGCAAACCCTCTTCTGCCCATAGTTCCTATTCCTTCACCAATCAGTACAGACAACTGGATTAGCATATATATCATATTCATAGTGGTGATATAGTTTAATTACAAAATAATCATAGCCAAATGTAGCAGCTATAGTATAGATCCTTAAGGACATCTCCTAATCAGTGCTTTTAGGGCAACCAAGCAAAATAGGAAATCTTTCAAATATGCACATATTTTATTTGGATACTTAATTGTTTATCTAATATTTTAGAATTGCTTTGCAAAAAGACAGACAGGCTAGGTAGAATCCTGCCTGATAGGATCAGCAATGGTTTCCACATAATCTCTAGTATCTTGAAGGATTAAAAAGCAACAGCTTTGGGAAAAGTCATTTTGTAAAGATGACCAGTGAAGGGAAGTGGATTCTAGCAAAATCAGATCAAAAGACCACCTGAAGTAGAAGTTTATTTTCAGTCAAACCAACCAAATAATTCTGGAAATATCAACAAAACCCCTCAAATACACTGGCATTTTAAAAAGAAGCAGAAAAAATTTCTTATGACCACAAACAGGGCCTGTCTGCTCATAATAAACCCCTTCAACATGCGATCAGTGGAAGTATATGGCTGACAGCTTGCAATAGAAGTTAGCTTGCTTAATCGGCCCCACATAGACACTCTACCTGATAATCAAAGTTACCTCCTCACAGAGTTAGTAGTCAAATATTTTCCCCATCCTAGTAATCCTTACATGATGTTCACTCCCACTGCACAGGCTGAAGTGCCCAGCATCACAGAAGCTTCAATCTCATAGTCGTTGCTAATTATGCGGGCTGAAGCTAAGTAGACCAGCACTCCTGTAACGATCCAGATAGAGAGGACAGAAGCCAAGGCACCCAGTGTTTCTGTGAGAAAAAAGAAAGCTGCTGTTCAGGTTCCCTGACTATCTTGACAATTTTCTTCCTGATCTTTCTGCAAGCTGCTCGGGGAATAATAACGCAGACTGGCATTAGACTGGCATTAATTGCACACCAAAAGGGCAAAACCTAGATCTCATCTTGGCTCTGTTCAAAATTATTTGGAGAAAAATTGGGGAGAATCTACAGGCTAATTTAAATTTTCACATTGGCCCTTTCCCTACTTGTATTTAGAAATGTTTTATAGTGCCATGTTCTCCTTAGATCATTTGCATGATATTTTAGTGTCACCTAGTCACAATGTCAAAATAACAGTGAAGTAAGCAGGTTTTATATCACTTCTACAATGGCTGGGTGATGCTACTAGTACAATTACAAGTATAAAAATGACCACTCATTTTATTACTACCCGTAGTTGAAGATTTAAACAGCCTTGTGTTGTGATTTTCCTCTTTAACCTTACATTCTCTAATCAGTTGTATTCAGTGAACAATTGCATTTATTAGCTAATGCTCAAGATTTGAAATCTGAGTTTTAACAATATATGGAATGAGAACAGCCAGATGTATAATTCAGAAGAGGCAGGGTTACTTGAGTTTACATTGATAATAACTAATAGATAGCAAAAAACGCAAAGGAGCTCCGAAAAGATAACCGTTTTGGCATTTTTATTATGTTCAGGCTTTTAACTGTACAGTCCATAACAAAATGTATATATAGATTTTAAAAATATAGATGTATTCAGCCATCTCATTTCACTATTTTAGAATTTATTTGATGATTAGGCAGTAACAATTGAAACAGAATAAGGTGCAAGTAAATGATTCAATATTGGAATAACTGAAAAAGGAGTGTACCAAGTACTAGACTTTATTTAATTTTCGTGCAGAATATATCATGAGAAATGCTGGACCAGTTGAAATAGAAATAGAAATTCAAATTGTTGGGAGAAACATCAACAGCCTTAGAAATGTTAATGATACCTTGAGGTCTTGAAGTGAGGAAGACATCTCTTGTTAAAGATGAAAAAAGGAAATACAAAAGTTGGCTCAATGCTCAATATAAGAAACCCCTAAGGTTTTGTCAAGAGGCAATGCTAACACAATGCAAATAGAGAAGAAATTGAAGTAATAGCATATTATTTTCCTAGGCTCAAAAATGTACAGAGATGGTGACTATAGCCATGAAATCAAGAGATATAACCTCCTTGGGAGAAAGACAAGTTTAGGCAAAATATTAATGTGAAGAGATAACAAGTCTGCATTATCAAGCCCATAGCTCTCCAGTGATATGGCTATGAAAGCTGTAAAAATGATTGGGAATACTTTGGGTAGTAAGAACACATCATTCAATACCACAGGAAGTAAAATCAGACTGAACACTGGACACAGATTAATAAGAAAATTTGAAATAGATAACACAATGTGAAAAGACCTTTCTCATAGTGGAGAAAATCCTGATAGTTGGAAAAATCAAGGCAATACGAAAAAAAACCAAGAGAAAATAAGTTATCTAGATACTATCACTGTTATAGCTATATACTTGCAATAAGCTATATACTTCAAAGAAGCAGTTATTAGTAATTTTAGAGAAGCCACTACAGAGTCCCCAAACTGCAACAGGGCACAATGACACCAGATCTACCCTATCCATGCCACATGAGTTAGTAGAAGATGTGCCAAAAAGGAACAATAAAAACCTGAGGAGAAAATAATTCTGAGGGCCTGTAATAGACACACTCCCACAGTTGGGCAACATATTTCAGTATTGACTCTATTGCCATAATAGAGTCACTGTGAGATGGGTGGTTTTTAAATTTGATAAATAGAAATAGAGATAATAGAAATAAAAATAGAAAAGGGATTGGGGAGGAAACCAAGTTTATGATGTCATTGTTTTGTACTGACAAAAGAGTGGGGAATAGTGAAGACATAACATTTATTATAAATCTAATTGGGTGAAATTGAGCCCATCGATTTTCTTCATCCTATGGTATAAAGTTGATGTGAGATAAAATAGAAATCACTTTTCATCAACTTAAGTTTCTTTATTTTAAATCCTGCCTTTCAGGATAACAAATCTCTCAAGCAGCTTATAGATAATCTTTTTTCCTTCTTCTGTTCGATTATGACTGATTCTTGGAGATCACCTGGAGAAGTCCCTGCAGTTTTTGTGGCAAGTTTTTTTCAGAAATGGTTTGTAATTGCCTCTTCCTAGGGTTAAGAGAAAGTAATTGGTCCAAGGTCATCCATAAACCTTTTTCCCTTCAGAACTAAAGAAGCTTATTGGATGAGAAGCAAAAGTTTTCAGAGAAAAAAAACAAGGAAGTCCAGTTGCCATTTGGGGGGAAAAGGCACTTTTGGAACAATCATAACCAGAATGAGACTATCCATTGACATTTTGTTCCTGAGGCAAGGCTACAACTCATAGTCTCCTGTTTTTAACCTGATGTCTTAACCAACTGGTTCTCAATTAATAATTTATATAATTGTAAATAAAAACAAAGTAATAATTACTTAACTACAAATAACCAAACTGTAGGGTTACTGAACAAGCTCTACCTTGTTTTTTTCTAAGCATTTTGCCCTCATACTACTTTGCAATGGTTCAAAAAGGAGAAGTAATTCATTCCTTCAAGTCTTTCACACAAAGATATGTTTTGAAGATGTCTCACAGTATGTTCAAATGCTGTTTTTTATTTTAATTGGTGTAATTATTTTGTCAGAAAACAGAAAAAACCAGAGGGGACAATAGGGAAAAAAGCATTCATAGAGAAGCGAGTACCAAAGTTGCATTATTGAGACACTGTATTAACATGTATTTTTTTAAGAAGGGGACAACAATCCCAGACCCCACGCACGGGAGGGCAATACTCACCAAAAGTATGTTTCAAATGGATTTCTATTATTGTTTAAGGAAGTAAAACAAATAAATGTAAAGATATGGTACA
The DNA here is from genome assembly GCF_028640845.1 of Ahaetulla prasina. Lineage (NCBI taxonomy): Eukaryota > Metazoa > Chordata > Lepidosauria > Squamata > Colubridae > Ahaetulla > Ahaetulla prasina. The sequence continues at coordinate 29,471,832 of NC_080539.1, forward strand.
CTATTTAGATAAGATGGAGATATCTTAACATAGGCTAGCATGAGAAGGAAGGAATACTGCAAACATTCAGTCCCAAACCAATACCAATCTTAAAAAAAGACTCTGATCAGAGGAAAATCTTATACCACAAGATCAGGATTATCTTTCAGCATTCATTCATTTTATCAATGGAAAACAGGCACAGGTTGGTGTGAATAGCCCTCAGATGTAGCACAAATGAAATCAGGGACAAATGTCCTGTTGTCTAAGGAATTTTTCATGAACAAATCTTTTAGAGTTTTCTAGAAATGTACATTCCATCCATTTCCTGTAAATGGCCAATTCAGTTATTCTAATGTCCTCTCTAATCTCGTCAGGCAAAATTTGTAACCTTAATTCTCAGGATATGTGCTGAAAGCCATGTGTAGCTGCTTATTAATGCAACTATCTCTCCACAACTCTGGTTAAATCTAAACAAATTATTCTAGATTGTGTGTCAATTTGTGGAGGACTCTAGCTTCCCGTGTAAAAAACATGCTTCAGCTTTCTGTTATGTCAGAGAAGGGTTCTAACCTGCTGGAATTATGGGAGATGAGATACTATAGGAATGTTTTCACTGGTCAGCTATTGAAAGAACCTACCTGAGCGGTGCCAGCCGAAGCTCATGGTTTTGGTGGCTGGGCGAGTAGAGACCCAGAGTGAAAAAAGGCTGACACCCATGCTGCCCATATCTGTCAACAGGTGGGCTGCATCTGTCATGATGGCCAGGCTATGTGCCAGGTATCCACCTGGAAAGCAAACAAGACAGTCCCCCGGAGATTTTAAAAGCATAGATGGAGACAGGTCAATTAAAACCTAGCATAAGTATGTGCACAACTTGTTAAACTGGTTGATGATAATCATGTTTTATTGTATATCACTTCATGTGTTACATAGACAAAAGCCTTTTAGTCAGTTTATGGTTTAATGAGTTAGATGAATCCAGAAAACGAGTTAGTTCAACAGCCAGGTTAAATGTGTTTAGATGAATGCAGATGATTAATAAATTAATAAATTGGGCAAATCTATTGTATCTTTTGACAAAACTGACCTATAACTTCTCCAACCATGAAGAGAAAGCAGACCAGACAGGCAATGCTGAGTTTCCGCTGAGCCTGATGTTTCTGTTGACTTTGAGTGGTGGAGCATGGCATAAGATGACAATGGGGGACCACACATGGCTCCATCTTGAGACCCACCATAGATATATTTGCATGGCCATTTTCTGAGGGCAGGCTGGGAAAGACATCTTGAGAACCTGCAAACAAACTGAAAAAATATTGGGCCATCAGAAGAACTCTCCATCTGGGTCAGATGCCAGAAGTACTAATAAAGGAGAAAATTTGTAGCTCAGGGTTGACATGAAACGTTTGGAAGAAAAAAAGCAAGCTCAAAGAGCACCAAGGAATCCTGATGCCAGAAGTCCACATCAATTCCCCACCCCCTCCAATGTTGAAATGGTGTTAATCTAATACCCAGCAAGAATAGAAATAGCAAGGAAAATACGATACAGGCTTGAGCAGAAATCATGAAGGTGCAGCCCACTGGATTCTGGTGAGAGTAGTAAAGATACATGTTCACATTTTGGTTTTATGGAGAAATAGCTGTGTCGATTAAAACCAAGAACAAACCATAAACAAATGAGCAATACATATTGGTTGCACAGGTTAACCTGTTGATAGAATTAACTTATTTTATGAGATTGCATAATATATGAAATAATAAGATAGCTAAAAGGATGGATTTGAATAACATACTACCTCCTTCCCTCCCTCCCTCCATCCACAGATACATATACAACAAGTTTATAAATTATAATGTACTACAAACTATACTAGATCTTTAACTGCGCTAGTTAAGGTACCAAGCAAATTGAACCAATTAGGAAGGAGATGGATGCACACCAAAAACAAATTTACTGAGAATGACCTTCCTGACCATACATCTTTGGCAGTGGAGTGACCAAGGAAGAGTCTATCAACAACATATTTTTTATGTACTCTCTGTGAAAGTTAAACAAAACTGTCATGGAAATGATTGCAACTTGCTAATCCCTATTTCTCAGTTAATCCAATTTGGTGAGTTCACACAATATATTGAAATTTAAACTAACCAAATGGATTAGATTTGATCACTATACCAATCCACAAGAAAAAAAATAAATACTATTAATATTTATCAAATATGTGCCTGCATCTTAGATCTTTACTGGTTTCTGAGCACAGCAAATTTCCCCTTGGTTTTGAGTTGCTTGTAAGGAACAAAGAGTGAGGGAGGATTCTTGACTTCCTGCCCTATTTGTGAGGCTCTTGGAGATATTAGCCTGACCACTGCAGGAGGCAGAATGCTGGATAACATGGAATGATTTTGACCTGATCCCTGCAGAAATAGTGATATAACACAATATCACAACAGTGATGTAACTCAGCTCTGATATTCACCACCCTATATTTATTTGGAACTTGGCAGTGTCTTTCATAAGCACTCAGCCAGAGAAGACAGATGCTAATAATACATTTCAGTCACCCAGATGGATAATTAATAGCAAGGGATGGCTCAGTAAGCACTGAGCATCTCTACCAATTTTGAGCCAACTCAGTTCTGTGCCCCAACAAGAGCTGAAAATCCCCAATACATCTTATGAGGTTTTGCCATGGCTCTACCATAGCTCTACCATCGGGAAGGAGATATAGAAGTATAGCCAGCTGCACAAACAGGCTGAAGAACAGTTTTTATCCATGGGCTGTCATACTCCTGAATACGAAATAACATCATAACTATGTAGTATGATGGACTGCAGGGCCGGCGCAATGTGTAACATATTCACACTGGTGCAATAGGACTGGGTGTTTTGTTAATATGATTTATTGGGTTAGGGGTTTTCTGTCTTCACTGTGAGTTGTATTGTGTTGGGGGTATGCACTGAGGGAGCTCAACCAATCTCATTGCACGTATGTTGTGCACTGACAATAAAGATTTGGATTGAATTGGCAGCTGCTCTTTTAAAGACTGTTTGACTCAGGAGCAGATGCAAGCAACCCTCCAGCAAAACTCTCAGCTGGACATGCTTCAACAGCAGGCCACCTGAGCAGTCAAGAGGGTGTGGAAGGACTCAGAAACCGCACATTTTGCATTCCTCTGTCTACTCTATCCAATCACTTTCACACCACAGGAAGTTCTAGGCAACTTGAGTAAGGAACTGCAATTCATATGGTCCTGTACTCAGGGGTAACATCTGAGGGATCCAATCTCATACTTGTGCGGTTAGAAGATTCACTACATTTCAGGTGTGTTGGCATTCACTTAGAAATCAAGAATTGGAAGATGTGTAGCTCAGATAGGTTTTGGATTAGTTCCAACACCATATTTGCATCATGTCACGTAGAGACTGTCTTCTGCCCAGGACTTTCTATGGCCATGAATCAGGCTTAGGTGGACCTGATTCAGTTCATGTTAGTTTAGGCACTTCTCCCACCCCTCCCCACTTTCTTCTTGTTGACTCTTAGGGTAGGCTTTGGATTAGCTCCAACTTCTTTACTTGCATTGAGGAGGATGAAAATATGCTTAGTATGCAATTTTTCCCCTCTTTCTTTTTGCCCTGTCCCCATAACTTCGCTTTCTTCTCTCCTCAGTGAGACAGGCTTAAGTAATCTTTAGCTGGAACAAATTAAAGGAGCATTTTCTCCCTTGTTCCAACGGCTTAAAAAAAATCAGACTCAAGGCATAATATCTGCTAGGATTTGTTCGCCCAGAACTTTAGAGGGAGAGAACCAGTTTGTAGAAGTTAAGGCACCAGGTTAGAAACTGGGAGACCATGAGTTCCAGTGCTTGGGCACAAAGCCAAATGCGTGACTTTGAGCTGATCACCCTCAAGCAGGCAATGGCAAACCACTTCAGAAAATGTTCCCAAGAAAACTTCAGGGACTAATCTAGGCAGTCACTAGGAGTCAACACTTACATGAAGGCACATGGTGTATGCGTACACTTTAAAGCAGGGGTCTCCAACCTTGGCAACTTCAAGCCTGGAGGACTTCAACTCCCAGAATTCCCCAGCAAAGACTACTTCAGCTTCAATCGCAATAATACAAGAGCAAACAATACATTCAAACTTAATGTTAACTGCTTTAATCTTGATTGCAGAAAATATGACTTCTGTAACAGAGTTGTAAATGCTTGGAACTCACTACCTGACTCTGTGGTCTCATCTCAAAATCCCAAAATCTTTAACCAAAAACTGTCTACTATTGACCTCACCCCATTCCTAAAAGGACTATAGGGGCGTGCATAAGAGCACAAAAGTGCCTACCGCTCCTGTCCTATTGTTCCCTTTCATTATATCAAATTAATACTTTGCTTATATATATATACATATTTTAGCCTATATTTTAGCCTATATACATGTTTATATGTTTATATGATACGTTGTTGTTTTTATGTCAATGTCTGCGTATATTGTTGTGACAAAATAAAATAAAAAAAGAAATAAAAAAAAGTCCTCCAGGCTTCAAGTTGCCAAGGTTGGAGACCCCTGCTTTAAAGGAAGCCGGGACACAGATCAGCAACAAAGACCAAAACTGTCCTGCTTGTATTGGTTGCTGGGGGCTTCTTGCCCTTTTTTGGTTCAGCTCTTTTGCCCCTCATGGTCATGGTCCAATAGTAGGGAATTTGTGGAGAAATACTAAAATGAATGTCATTAAAAGCTTAATAGGGTTTTTTTAAATTGCTCCCATTCCCTCTGATTATTTCAGATAGTTATACTTCGGAAGAGGCCTCCTCCCCGAGTATCCCTGGAGCAAGATCGTCCCTTTCCTTCCCTCAGGCTTCGCGGCTCAGGCTCGGAAGTTTTCATGGGCCCAGTAGGGCCCAGGGCCTGCGTTCGCAGGCAGAGCGGCCTAGTGAAGGGAGCTGGAAACCCAGGTTCAAATCCTATCCTCGCTCAGAAATGCTCAGAAATCCCCATGGCGGGTTAGCCCAGTTGCGCTCGGTCCTCTTGCGGAAGAAAGCCTCCCTCGTCTCCCCCCTCCACCCCCGCAGCCTCACTTTTTCTTCCGGAGACCTTTCCTGCAACGACCGACCACGGCATTTCAGTTCCCAACGCCATTTATTCCACAGCCAACCGGTCGGAAGAGCCGCAGCAGGCGGCAAAGAAGCAGCGCCTAAGGAGAGCCCCCGCGCCCCGCCTGCTCCTTTTGCATCGAAGCCGAACATCCGACGGGCAGAAGCCTGGCTCAGGGACTGGAAAAGCTCCGTTGCCGGTTTCGGTCCATACCAGCTGACGTTAAAAGACGAACTCCCCCTTCCAGGTTCGTTGCTAAAGGCTGCGAGACCGCTCCAAAAAATGAATAAGTGGCGGGTAACGTAGTGAGGCCCTCAGCTAAAGGCCTGGCATCAGCTACATTAGCATATTAAATGTGCTGACAGCGTTCGTTTATTTTGAAGTTCTGCTTAAATTTAAACTTAAAATTGGTTAACTTAGGGTTCACATACACACATACCATAGATTAATTCCATTGTTGGTTGTGTGTATGTAGCCAAAAAGTAGTGGAAGTACATAGTGCCTAAAGTATCAAAATTCCATTACCTTCAAAGCCCCAGAACAGTTTTAAAAGGCCTGATTCGAGTTACTTCCAAGTCCATAGTTTAGTTTTTCTTCATAGCTACCTGGACATAATAAATTCAAATAAAGAAATGCATCAATTAACCTGTTCCTGAATTAACTTGTTTTTGGAGACAGCACCATATATTGGACCATAACTGAACTCAGTTGGCTGAGTTCACAATTTAATGCCCATGGAGTTTTAACAACAAATTAACCAAGGTTAGAAGTAATTAAATGTAGCCCTTGAAGTTGCCTGATTAGGTTAAGCATGACCTGTGAAAAATTCATATGATTGTGTATGGGGGAGGGGAAAAAAAATATTATTTGAGGTGATAATCAAGGGGAGCTACACTTGTAGACATTGTTTTAAAAAAACTTTTTTCAAGCCCCCCCCCAACATCTCCAATGCAAGCATGTGCCTAATTATCCAATAGGTCCTATGCGTTAATCGGGATGAGAGCTGTGAAGCATAACTTCTCAACATCTAATTAAAGACCATGCCTTGCAAATTGGTCACATTCTGATACAATTGTGTCAGTGGCTCAAGACATCCATAAGGGACAGAAAATATTCAACATTTTCCTCCAGTAGAACGGAGCACATCCAGTCTGGGATTTTAGTACAACTGGAAAAGGGAAAAGAAAGCAGACAGTCAATGTTACTTTTTGCAGAAAATCCTAGGTTCCTAATGGGTTCTTTGCACTAGAAAGCCAATACTGTAATTTATATGTTCTGCATGGCTTATAACAATGGCTGTCTCCGCTAGAGGGGTTGGATAGCTGGTAGTTCAGTGTACAAACTATTATCTTCATGTTTTGTAAAGCTTCCTTTTTTGTGGCTCCCTGTAGTCATTATTGTTGAAAACCAACAATTCCTAAGAGGTCTGTAAGGGGTGTGCATAAGAGCACAAATAAAAGCCTACCGTTCCTGTCCTATTGTTTCCTTTCGTTATATCCTATTAATATAGTTATTACATACTCATACTCATATATATGCTTATATATTGTATAGTTATTTCATGCTTATGCTTATATATACTGTGTGACTAAATAAATAAATAAATAAACTTAGCTTATATATACTGTGTGACTAAATTAATTAATTAATTAATTAATTAATTAATTAACTTGCTCCTAATTTGAGGCAGGAAGTTACAAAAATGGCATTAGCTGTTCAAGGATTTAGAAAGCCATAGAGTTTTCCTCAGAACACCCTGGAAACAGAAAATGTCCATGTATGTGATGTGGCCTACGCAATTTGCCTCCTCAGCCTGAGCCACAACCCATTTTTCTGCCTCCAAATGAGATTCACTGAGGAGATGCAAGAGATGGTCCTGTCCTTCCAGGACAATTAACCCCAATGACCCCAATGACCTTCAGAGCTTCTTTCTCTGACTAGGCCCAGCTAATCTGAAGAAAGGATGGAGGTTGTTGTTGGGTTCAGGCGCCTGCCCCCTCCTCAAATGCAAGCAACAAAAGAAGGCAGAAGGGAAACAGTGACAGTCCCAAAGAGCAGACTTTACCAGCCCACTGCTCAGCTGTGCCTGGCATCCAACAGAAATATGGAGGCAGATGGGTAGAAAGCTAAGCAGCCACCTCGCCTGCCAAAGGAGCAACCGGAACAGCAAAAGAAGGGATAACAAGTAAGGGATAACTCACTAACCTCCTCCCCAGATTTATCCCTGGAAGCCTTTCCAGGTGGCCTTCCATTCCAAAGTAGTTATACTGAAGATCTGTGTTTACAATAGCCGAAGCAGATTGAATTAAAAATGACTGCATTTATGGAGCTTAGTTACTTTAAACTTGATGTTAATGTTGCTTTTGTTTTTGCTTTGTGCAGTCTTAGTGTATTATGCAAATATAGCCCCTTTACACTTTTAGTATTATGTGATTCAGAAAATGAGTCATTTCAGCTGGTCATCCTAGTCAGTGGTTCCTCTTCTGTACAGAGCAGCATGCAAACAGGATTCCTTCTTTCCTCCCCCCACCCTCACCCCAGCTCAGTCAGCAGCTCAGTTCTGGAGCTGTGCCTGCCAAAATCTTAGGTGAGATTTTTTGAAAGGGGGTCTTGTCCACTGAGGTGAGGGCAGAGGCCAGCAGAGGGGCAGGGAAAATCCATTCCTTCCTCCCACCCACCCCACTCCGGTTCCACTGAGCAATAATCAACTGCTTTTGGTGCAGCAGCCAGGGCAGGAAGAATGAGGGGCATTACTGCAGCAACTGGAAGAAAAGGCCCCTTGGAGCTTCTTGACCCCACATTAGGAGCAGATTCATTTTGCCCCTGCCTTTCAAGGGACACACTAGGAAATAAAGAAAGCGCAAGCTGCAGATCAAAACATCCACCCAAAGCAGCGTTCATCTCCAAAGCCCTCCTCCCTTGATCTCTTCCGTTCTCACTGCCTGGACCAGTTCTTCTCCCACCTGTAATGAAATGACGCTCCCTTTCCCTGCATCCCACAAGTAGGAAGCCATCAAGGGAGGAGGGGGGGGATTGAACAGCAGGAATCAAAAAGCACGTCCTGGCTTCGGAGGGCTTCAGGGATCTCAGAGGAGGAGAGGAAAGGGAGCAAGCGGAGAGGGGGGTGGGGGAAGTTAGCTGCCGTGGGAAGAGGAAAAAGCTCTGGGCGAGCAAAGTTGTCTTTAGCCATCGAGGAAAAGCGGAGGGGAGCAACCGCACCGTAGATGCTGGAAGAGAGGAGGGGGCTCAGAGTGAGGGTGATGCACGCACGGGGCGGTAGGGGGACAGGCGGAAGCCAGGCTTCGATAACCGGCCGCTTGTTGGAAATCACGATCTTCCTGAGGGAGCGATGCTTCCCCGAACAAGAATGAAACCGAACGTCCTTCAGAGAACTCCGGGCCTGCCTAAAGATCAAGGGCTTTTCCTTCCGCTTGGCTCTGTCCAGGGCTCCCTGTCAGGACAGGACTCGGCAGGGCTAGATGGGGGAATAGCGGGCAGGAGAATCGGTGGCAGAAGGGGAAGGGCTGCTCTGCGGGGCTGCCTCACCTCTTCAGGCGAAGACTACTGGAGCTGCGGCTGCTTTGGCTGCCCACCAGGCGGGCGGTCTCGGAGGGGTCCCCATTGGCTAAGGTAGGGGGCTCCATCGCCAGGAAGGTTGGCTGTAGCGGGCTGAACTTGGGCCCTCAACGACAGCTCTTCTCGCTTGGGCTTCTGCTGCCGCTGTTTTCGCCGTCGAGAGGTTCGGACTACAGCAGACACAGGTGGGTGGAAAGGAGGGCTGGGGCTGGCCCCGCCCAACGCCCGCAAACTCCTCCCCCTGCAGGCAGTCCTCTGCTCGCCCCCGCCCCCCCGGACCTGCCGTTCCCATCTAGCGCAGGTGCTTCCCACTGAGCCTGCCAGAACTAGCGATCGGGGAAGCGGAGGAAGTTTCCGACCCGGGTTAGTATCACTCCATGCCTTCCTACTCCCGGGAAACGTTCGGACTATCCTCTAAGCCGACCTTCCGTGGTTTGTGGGGCAAAGCCGAGCAATATCGTGTCGACTCCTCCGCAGAATACGAAGAGAGACCAGCCCGGCTGCGAAAAGGCTTCCCTGGAAAAACGCTCCTGTTTGATATAGCGGAAGGACATCCGTGACCGCACGGAGAGCCTTTAAAGCCATACCCCGATCCCTAGGTGGATGCAGCCCTCCAGATACAAAACAACATCGCAGCCTTTCCTCGGCGATGAACGGCCGCCTATCTTAGAGGGATAGTGAAATGGGAAAAGTTGCTACCGCGGCCGCCGTCTTCCCAGAAAATAGCGGAGAAGATGAGGAATGCCGGCTGGACAGGGTTAGCTATTAACAGACATGTCTTCTCACTTTCATTGGAACCGCAACGAGACCCACCATAGGTCGCTGTCGAAGGAAAAGCCAAGGGAAGAGCTAGGACGAGTTGGAAACCGACGATCGCTCTGCGAGTGAGAAGCAGATCACTTTTTGTATAAGAGATAAATCAAGGGGATCGGGATTTCTTCAAGTTCCCGAAGCGAGAGTTTTCTCTGAGCCATAGAGGAATTCGCCGGAGGTGCTTTATGGATTCAACTTCTCTTGCCTCTAAGGCAAGCATTCCGAGTGTCAGCCCTGCGGGGTAGACCAAGACAGGAAACCGTCTGCACAAGTTTGACTACAACTATAGAGTAGTAGACTATAGTAACAGAATCATGAAAGCTTGAATGCGTTTGCCCTTCCTTCCTTCCCACCTTCCTACCACTTGATACTCCAGTGAATTAGTGTGAAACTCATTTATATTTCCGGGGTTAAGGTCTCTGCATATTTACAGTACTCCAGGATCGTTTCTGCGGTTCTCTGCACCAGGCGGCTGGGGCAGTAGCCCTTCACCTCCAGGAAACAGCTGGGCTTCCCTTCCCCATAGAGGAAGGGTCCTTGGGTCCTCTATTTCCAGTTTAATCAATCCAGAAGCCCCACAGCTGGGTGCTCGTAGCCCCTACAGTGGGACACGAGAAGGACAGGCAGTGGATGAGCAAGGCTTCGTTTGTTCTCTGGAGGAAGGCTGAGATGAGGGAGCATTTGGCACTGGGGGTGGTGGCAGATGCAAAGTTGCTCAGTGGTCTTCCTTCCCAGCTGCGAACAAGGGGCACGGATCATCGGGCACCCACGAGCAGGATTTTCATAAATCCTGTCATTCCACTCAGAGCCACGAAGCCCTTCTTCCAGGACTTGGAGAGTCGGGCGGCTGAGCAGGAAAGCCAAGCGCTGGAAGAAGAGCCGAGCATCCGAGGTGAGTAAAAGCTTCTTGCCACAAAATAGAGCGGTCGATCTTGCTGGGAAGTCGACGAGCGGTTGCTGGCACTTGGGGCCGAGATGGTTTGACGAGCCGTTTCTGAAAAGATCGGACTCGGGCGAGGACAGACGGGCGCGACAGAGAAGGGTTTACCGATGGAAAGGCAGCAGTGTGGTACCGAAGCCATTGACGGAAGAAGCAGGGGGGCTGTGGCGGTGGGGAGGACCTGGTAATCAGGGGGCCGTTGTGCTTCGGTTAAGCCTTCCCCGCCAGTTCTGCATGGCTGCTTGGGAGAAGGCGCGATCTCTTTCTCGGAAGGCATTGCCCCGTTAGTTGGTCGAATTAATGGACCAAGCAATCTTTCACTGATCGGAGCCCTCCTTTGGTGAGGCAACCGCGCTGGATGAAGCTGAGCAGTCGATGCTTTCTGGGCGGCTGCATTCCCACAGCAGGCTTAACCCAGTCTTAGCAGCCTTATTTGCAGAATGTGCTGAACTTAATTGGCGTAAGCCAATTGTTTTTATTTTTTTTTAATTATTTATCGTCATCGTCGGTACGTAAGTGTGTGGTGCGAATCTCATGTGTGTAATGTTTTTTAATGGTTCAAGCAAGGCCTTGAGCGAATCCAGAGGTTGAGTTGATGCAATAACCAGGAAAATCGCGTTATGCCACCGCACCTCATGATAACACGCAGGAAAGACGGCTTCCTTTTTCTACACCAAGTCAGACCGGCCCCGCATTTCTCTACTACACTCCTCCAAAGAGGACGTGAGGCCGACCCTCCTTCAAGGTTGGGACTCGAATAGGACCAGCCTGTGAAAGTTGAGCCAGCTTGGCAGACAGAAACCTTTGGACATCTCCAGGCAGCAGTGCCCAAACCCAAAGCTTTTAAGGGCTTTCGGCTGATTCCTTCTACAACCCTCAGTCCGATTGCACTTCAGGAGGAGTCGCGCCGGCCGGAGCGGCCGTGCTGGGCAAGTGCCAAGAAGTTTCCTGCAATAAGGGGCATTTTTTTAGGCCGCCAGTCTTAAAGAGACTTCATATTGGAGAGAGCCAAAGGCGGCTGGGGGGACTAGGAGGACAGCCTCAATCGACTAAGCCCGAGCGCCTGGAGACCTGGCTGGCCAGGGCGGGGAGGCCTTTCCAGACCCCGTGGCGCGAACGATCCGGGCCACCTCTGGTGCGGTCACGGGCGACTGGGCTGCAGAAGCGTCTCGGAGAACGAGCGCATTGTCTTTGCACGAAAGCCATTGTGACTCCCTGCGCCGGAGACGGCGAAGAAGACGGGAAGTCCGGTTCTGGATTGCAACCGCCGAGGCTCGGCTTCAGCACACAGCAGCCTTTGTCCTCCTCCCTACCTTGGGAAATCCGACGATCGTTGCCATCGGATAATAATTCTTTATAAATGAGGAAAAGAGCGAAAAGAGATTTCTCAAAGAGGAATGTCCTGCCGCTTTTAAAGCTAGTCTTTTTTTCTTGCGACCGAATAACGTAGGGTTTTTATCTATAACACTTTTTTTGTTAATGAATAAAACCCCACAAGCATAAACCATAAGTCCATCTGTAAAAGAATAATTTAACCCAACTCCTTTCAAAGGAGTGACAAAAATCATACTTTTAGTTAAATAAATGCCAATCTATTTAAACAATTTTAGTTTAATTCCTCTTTTCCATAAACGTTCTAGGCACAGATCTTGTTCCTTACAAGCTAGTTTCAGATAAATTTTTCCCCTGAGAGACCATGAGAAATTTCCATGCTTTTGCTGATAAAAGATAGAACAAAATTTATATATATATATTTTAACGTAAAATATTGTTGAAGCATAATTTCAGAAGCAATTTAAATTTTTTTGTCCTAACATTTGTTAGGGATATTAAATTAATTCAAGAAATATTGTTCAGCCTGGGAATACTTTTAGCAGGGAAATGTACCTCTTTTAGTTTTTTTTAATACTTTTGGACATTTTTATATCTAATGCGGAGCAGCTCCTTGTAGAATCTGTCATGGTTCCTATAGTTATTTTATATATTGATATTAGTGCTAGTTTACACTTACCTAGAAATTCAATCTTTTAAAAAAAAGTATAAATAATCTATTCATATTTATACTTTATGCAACGTTTTCATAAAATACCTAATTTTTACATTGCAAAATAAATTGATATATTTTCTGGTTATGTCTTAGACTATGAGCTTCCTAAAAAGATCATGACAATTCTTTTCTCCAGTTACTGAAACCTCCTTGATATCTTATTCTTTGAAACTCTTTTCCAATTCAAAAGATGGCTTCCAGGTCTGACATAAGAGTATTAGTGACACAAGGGGAATGCCTGGCAATTATATTCTTTGTGCTTTAGCAAATTGATTGCAATTATATTTTTCATCTCATTAATTTGAAGCCTTTAAACATCTGGCCATTTTACTATATCTAGACACATCTCTTCTGTAGTGATACAGTTTGATATAGGTAAGCTATTTCACCAAATTTGAATCATAAGACAATATGATATTTGGTATTTTTCTCTTATCCCTGAATGTTTTCTATCCGTGACTTTGGAATTGGAATTCAGGATTTTAAAGTTCAATACCTAAGCAGTAGTATTTGACTGGGCTTCATTCAATGTCTTTGTGAAAAGCTATGTAAGAGAAATATAAATATTTTCAGGAGCACTTTTATTGGGATTCAGGGGATCCTAGTTATAAAAACCAGTAATAGCCTATTTTAAAATAATTAAGAAATATTTACCCCAATGATAGAGAAACCTAGGAAAAACATTAAATAAACCCATTCTAAACACCTGCATTTAAGGTGCCAATGTCTGGATTGCTCTCTTACAAACACCCAGCTTAATAGGTGATCTTTTAGATTTTCCTATTATTTATATCCAGAAAGTTTGTGTAAAATATCTGGTTTCTCTGTTAGGTTTGTAATCAAGGATACTATCCAAGTAGACATATTTTTATGTTACATCCTGCCTTCTCATAAATGTGAAAATAGTAAAACAAAATGTATTGTATTTTTAAAAATCCCTTTAAATTATCCACTTTAAATATTCCCCTGATTTGTGTGTGCATTCATTTGAACACTGAAATCAGGAAGGAAGAATTGAATACAATAAAAGGAGCAGAGTGAATTATGAATGAAGGGCAAAACTTATATCCATTACACTGGTTACACGGGATATTAAAGGAGTGTTGGACTACCAAATCCAATTTATGTTGATGCAAGCTCCTTCTTATTACATGATGCCTGCTCTTTTAATGGAGAATATAACTACTCTGTCTTGTTCCAAACAATAGTCAGCATACTGTAAAGACAAAATAAACATAAAGCAAAGGAGGAGGCTATTTGAGATCAGAATTATTGTTCACACCCGTTCATGGCTGGTTGCCTTATCTTATTGGAAGAAAGCTTCCAAAATGCTTTTTAATATACAAACCAGCTGCGGGTAATAATTCATCTGGGAAAGGTCAACGCAGGACAGCAGAAGGCTGGGAATAGTTTCCAAACTTTGGACAATAATGAAGATCTACTCAGGCAGTGCAACTCAGTCAATTCTCAATTCTACAGAAAGATCTATTGACAGATTTAGATTAAACTTATTCTCCCTTCTGCAGGGATAAAACCTGCCAGATACCAGATAGATGATTTATGGAGTTTTATATATTTAAAATAAACTCTAACAATTATGTATTTAAACTAACAAATGGCAGGATGGGTGAGCACTTTCTAAGTAAAAAACTGACAAATGACATAAATATAAATCCAGAGATATCAAACAAAAGCCCAAGTAAATTAATCATAATGTTTGCAAGAAGAATCCAAACATGAATGAATCAGTTAAAATAAAAAAGTCTAGGACTAGGGGTTACATGATAACAGTGTTCCAATATCTAAGGGGCTGCCACAAAGAAGAACGGGGGTCAACTTACTCTCAAAAGCACCAGAAGGCAAGACAAGAAGCAATGGATGGAAACTAATCAAGGAGAGAGAAGGGGAAATTTCCTTACAGCTAGAACAATTAATTAGAATGACTTGCCTCCAGAAGTTGTTGGTGCTCCAACACCGGAGGTTTTTAAGAAGAGATTGGACAACTATTTATCCAAAAATGTATAGGGTTTCCTGCTTGGACAGGGCACTAGACTGGAAGACCTGCACAGTTCCTTCCAACTCTATTGTTCTGTTAGATATTAAATTAAAAACATCACAATTCACTTACTGGTTTCATTGTGTCCTGTCTGCTATGGCACAAAGATTACTAAAAATTTCTGAGGGACCTGTCCTTGTGATGTTGTCTTCTTTTCATTCTTAGCCAGCTGCAGAGTCAGCCAAGAGTTGCGTTTATTTTTTTCACTCTAGAATCCTGTTTTCCCTTTTTCTCCCAACACAAAACCTTCCATGCAAAGCATGTAGGAAGTTTCAGGGATGAACTTGAGGGTGTTGAAGTCATGGGCAGAGATGTGTTCAGTTCTTATTTATGCATTTATTTGATATTTATATAGCTGCCTATCTCACAAATGTGACTCTGGGTGGCATACAATAAAATCAAATCGAAGAAAGAACAATCTTTTAGAATAGAATAGAATAGAATAGAATTTTTATTGGCCAAGTGTGATTGGACACACAAGGAATTTGTCTTGGTGCATATGCTCGCAGTGTACATAAAAGAAAAGATACGTTCATCAAGGTACAACATTTACAACACAATTGATGATCAATATATCAATATAAATCATAAGGATTGCCAGCAACAAGTTATAGTCATACAGTCATAAGTGGAAAGAGATTGGTGATGGGAACTATGAAACGATTAATAGTAGTGCAGTAGTGCAGATTTTAAGAAATCCGTAATTTAAAAAACCCATCAATATTATTAAAAAGCTAGCAGAAAACGTATTAACCATCTCATCAATCACCATTTTCTTGAGACCCCCAATCCTGTTGACACAGCAATGTTTTGAGGGACTTCTGGTGGTAGACCATAGTAGATGGGGAGAATGATGTTTTACATGGTAGGTGCCATGGCAGAGAAGGTCCATCTCCTGAGTCTCATCAGGTGTAACTCTTTAACAGATGGGGCCTGCAACTTACCTTTTCTGCTAGATCTAATGGGATGGGCAGATGTAATTGGAAAGAGACAATCCTTCAAATATAAGTGGCCAAGACTGTGGCAGAAATGTCTTCAACCTGTCTAGTTGCTGAACACTGTAGTCCTATGCCCCTTTTAGCGTTGGGTAGGAGATCCTGGAGATCTAGCCTTGTTTTTTTTGCACTACAATAGCAAACTCCCAGATACATCTGTCATCAAGGAATTCAGCTTTTCAGTGTGTGTGTGTTATATGAAAGCTGGAGAAAGTAAAGTGTGAAGAGTGTTTGAGGCATACACAGAGATGCAAAATGTGAGTGGATGGGTGAGGACTATTTTCCTGACCAAAATCAAAGATCCAAAAAACACTGAGAGCTCCCTTATGCTTTATGATCAGTAGGGCTTTTGGGGTGGCGGGGTGGCATTCAGAACAAATATATTCATCTTCTATTTTTCTGATTGGACTATCATATGAATGAAACCAGTAGGAATCTATCATTGGCAGCAGTCAGCTGGGTGATTTTGGGCCAGTCATGCTTTTTCAGCCTAACCCATCTCAGAAGATTGTTGTGGGTAAATTAAGAGATGGGAGCATTTTCTTATTTATCAAATTTATATGGCCACCCATCTCAAAATATGCATTAAATATATATAGTATGTCTTGAATTGGCCAAAACCAACACTCAAAGAAAATAAAATACAGTAATCTGTGAAATCCCAAGAGTCCTATCAGAAGCAGCAGACAGTAACTAATTTCTTAAAGCTAGATAAATTTTTTAAAGAGTTGAACCCTCAATGTTACCCTATCATACATTGAAGGGAGCAATTAATGACTGGTTTTCCCTCTGGCAAGTAATTCAGGCTTGGAGGGTAGAGGACAGCAGTCAATCTATCAATTGCTACTGTAAAATTAAATTATGCAAGTCCAGAAACACTACTTGGCTTGGTGCTGAGGTGCAGTAAAGATTTTGAGGCATGGCAATTTATGCCAATATAGTTTTCTTTTGAATGAAAGATGGAAAAAAGCATGCTAATCTGACTTTGAGGAAGACCCCACTGATTTGTTCTATTACCATGATCTTGCTCAGATGAAATACTGTTATTTATTTCTTTAAGTTCATTATACAGTGGCAGTGAACTTTAGAATAGCATCCACCATCCCCTTTGATCAAGTTTTCCCCCCAGGCATTGTACCTGAGAGTGACATGACCTGTTGTATTTTTTTCCTGGTACTTTATGTATAGGTATTAAGCATAGGTAAATACTTCATAGAACACCATTAATAACAATAGCACTCGGTTGCTAGACAAAAGGATTTGCATGTGCTTTGGATATGTATGATATGATAAAGAGTTTTGTCCAGAAATGGTTTTTTAATACAGTATTCAAAAATTAACCTTATTTGGTCCTCAAAAAAATCATATCTAGTGACTGGCTTCAGATAATACACTTAATCAGACCAATACAAAACCTAATAATTGTATTTGCATTGTATCTTTACTTTACTTTAACCTTCTCATAACACATTGAACCCTATTCAATGACAGACCCAAAGATCCATCTCTCTATGTTGATGATCAAACCACTCATAATAAAAAATTCTTCATTCTGAGTTTATAACAGTATAAATGCAAATGGATTCATCCCCCAAAGTCCAATTCCTTCTGCAAGAACCACTTTTATCCTTGAAATTATGTCGTCTTTTCTGGATCTCACCCCCACTCCTGTTTTTCTGAGTCAGTAAACATGTGGCTACTAGTTTACCAACCTTGAAGACTTGTTCCAGTGCCATGTGTCCCTTGTTTACAAAATGGTTGTTACTGATGTGAAAATTAGAGATTTCTACCTAATCCTACCCTCAAATCCTACCCTCAAAACAACGCTATAGAGCACTGCACACTAGAACAACTAGACACAAGAACAGTTTTTTCCTGAAGACCATCACTCTGCTAAACAAATAATTCCCTCAACACTGTCAGACTATTTAGTAAGTCTGCACTACTATTAATCTTCTCATCGTTCCCATCATCAATCTCTTTCCACTTATGACTGTATGACTGTAACTTTGTTGCTGGCAATCTTTATGATTTATATTGATATATTGACCATCATTTGTGTTGTAAATGTTGTACCTTGATGAACGTATCTTTTCTTTTATGTACACCGAGAGCATATGCACCAAGACAAATTCCTTGTGTGTCCAAATCACACTTGGCCAATAAAAAATTCAATTCAATTCAATTCAATTCAATTCAATTCTATTCTATTCTATTCTATTCTATTCTATTCTATTCTATTCTATTCTATTCTATTCTATTCTATTCTATTCTATTCTATCAGCTTCAACATTAGAGGAATAATAATAACTTCTCTCAATATATTCAAAGCATAAAATTAGGCAGAAAATTGAATAGATACCGGATGCTGCCTGTGCCTTCAAGTCAGTGCTGACTCCTGGTGACTGCCTGTACAAGTCACTGCAGTTTTGTTGCAAGAGTTCAGATGTGGTTTGTCACTGCCTCCTTCCTAGGCCTGTGAGAGAGTAACAGGCCCAGGATTACACAGCTGGCTTTGTGCCTAAGGCAGGACTACAGGACAACAGCAGTTGAGAAAGATATTTCCATTGCTAAGCAACACAGTCCTAAAGTGTGGTGTTGTGTGATCGCATTGTTTACAAATGACAATCCCTGCAGTTTCTGTGCTACCATTAAGCAAATTAAGCGAGGATTGTGGTTCATTAAGCAATAACTATCTCACAACTTGTTGCCATTTTCCAAGAACCAAAATCAGTGGGGAGGCTAATAGGAAGTTGCAAGTCCAAATGGTTTGCAAGCATTTACCAAGAAGTTCATTACCTTAGTAAATTCTAACTAAGCCTCTTTCTGGATTGGCACGTACAAGAAATCTTTGGAAGATTATTATTCATCACGTATAGGAAAAGCCACTTCTTCTAAGAAAAAAACACCCAATCTCTTTAGAGATTTGTATGTCAAACCAAGCACCTTGAATTTAATTTGGAAAAATATGTGTAAGCAATATAGTTTTGCCAAAATAAATGAAAATGTTGAGAAGCATCCAACAGATCATGGTTGTCCCAAATGTGTTTTTCAGAAGGCAACTGGGCTTTTTTGTTTTTTTCCTTGAAAATGTTTCGCTTCTTATCCAAGAAGTTCACAACATTTTCAAAGAAAAAACAAAGTCCAGTTGTCTTTTGAACAGCACCATTAGGATCCCAATCAATCTTAACAACTTTATTTCACTATTAAAAATGCGGAGGATAGAAATAAACCTTGTGACACTTAACAGCTCAATAAATGGAACACAGCCATAATATTCAAGACAAAGTTCAGGAAACAACCTTTGAAATAGGTGTACAAAAACAAAGCTGCACCTTCAATGTCCAGCTCCTCAAGACAATGCACGAGAATGATATAAAATAATTAGACATCCAGAGAAATAAGCTTTGCTGAAAGAAAACTGGAATTGTATCCAGGAAGGAAAAAGCCTTGTCTCACCAACCTTTAGAATGTTTTGAAACTTCCCAGGAATATAGATGGATACTGAAAATTCAATTTGCCTTTAGTTTGACGCCAGCATGCCTTAAACCAGGGGTGTCAAACTCACAGCCTACGGGCCGGATGCGTCACATGCTGGCCATGCCCACACCTGGTTTAGCAAAGGGGGGAAAAGTTCCGATTCGTCATGTGACGATGACGTGATGACATGAGTTTGACACTTCTGCCTTAAACAATTAATTGCAAGAGAACAATTGGTGAATAGGGTTATATCTCAGTCTGCTGCTTGCAAGTACTCCAGAGGTCATTTGGTTGGCCAATGTGAGAATCAAACCACTGGATTTAGATAGTTCACACTTGCCCTGCTTTATCATGGTTAGTATGTAAATGATATGAAAGCTCAAGTCTTGCTTAAGAAGAATGAACATGATTTTTCCAAAAGTATCTTTTCTTGTAATTAATTGAAATATTAACAAAAATGATATTGGATAGGATCATAACACTGTTCTATGCAATAATGCAGTGTTGGCTTATTTATTTATTTATTTTATTTTATTAGATTTCTAGACCGCCCTTCTCCTGAAGGACTCAGGGCCGTGTACAGCCAGGATAAAAATGAACAATGTACAATTAAAAATTAAGTTAAAAGACGACTTATACAATTTGGCTGAAAAATTAAAATATTTAAAATCTAAAAAACCCCAATTTAAAACTAAATAAAATTCAAATTCAGAATCTAAACAGTCTAAGAAAGCCCCGCACGAACAAACAGGTATGTTTTCAATTCGCGGCGAAAGGTCCGAAGGTCAGATATTTGGCGTAAACCAGGGGGAAGTTCATTCCAAAGAGTAGAAGCCCCCACAGAGAAGGATCTTCCCCTGGGGGCCGCCAGCCGACATTGTTTGGCGGACGGCACCCTGAGAAGTCCCTCTCTGTGCAAGCGTACGGGTCGGTGGGAGGCATGAGGTAACAGCAGGCGGTCCCGTAAGTACCCAGGCCCCAAGCCATGGAGCGCTTTAAAGGTGGTAACCAGAACCTTGAAATGCACCCGAAAGGCAACAGGTAGCCAGTGCAGTCTGCGCAGGAGAGGTGTTACATGGGAGTTACGTGGAACTTCCTCTATCACTCGCGCAGCTGCATTCTGGACCAACTGAAGCCTCCGAGTGCATCTCAAGGGGAGCCCCATGTAGAGAGCATTGCAATAATCCAGGCGAGAGGTAACGAGAGCATGAGTGACTGTGCATAAGGCATCCCGATCAAGGAAGGGGCGCAACTGGCATACCAGGTGGACCTGGTGAAAGGGTCTCCTGGAGACGGCCGCCAAATGATCTTCAAATGACAGCCGTGCATCCAGGAGAACACCCAAGTTGCGCACTCCTTCCCTTGGGGCCAATAACTCGCCCCCAACAGTCAGCTGCAGCTGCAGCTGACTGTGTCGTGGTGCCGGCATCCACAGCCACTCCGTCTTGGAGGGATTGAGCTTGAGCCTGTTCCTCCCCATCCAGACCCGTACGGCCTCCAAACACCGGGATAGCACTTCGACAGCTTCGTTGGGGTGGCCCGGGGTGGAAAAGTACAGCTGAGTGTCATCAGCGTACAGCTGATATCTCACCCCGAAGCCACTGATGATCTCGCCCAACGGCTTCATATAGATGTTGAACAGGAGGGGCGAGAGAATCGACCCCTGTGGCACCCCACAAGTAAGGTGCCTCACGGTCGACCTCTGCCCCCCTGTCAACACCGTCTGCGACCGGTCGGAGAGATAGGAGGAGAATCACCGATAAACGGTGCCTCCCACTCCCAACCCCCCCAACCGGCGCAGCAGGATACCATGGTCGATGGTATCAAAAGCTGCTGAGAGATCTAACAGGACCAGAGCAGAGGAATGACCCCTATCTCTGGCCCTCCAGAGATCATCTACCAACGCGACCAAAGCTGTCTCCGTGCTATATCCGGGTCGGAAGCCAGACTGGAATGGGTCTAGATAGACGGCTTCATCCAGGTACTGGGGTAGCTGCCGTGCAACAGCACTCTCTACAACCTTCGCAATAAAGCGAAGGTTGGAGACCGGATGGTAATTACCTAAAATAGCTGGGTCCAGGGAAGGCTTCTTAAGGAGGGGTCTCACCACCGCCTCCTTCAAGGTGGCAGGGAAAACTCCCTCCAACAAAGAAGCGTTGATAATCCCCTGGAGCCAGTCTCGTGTCACTTCCCGAGAGGCCAGCACCAGCCAGGAAGGGCACGGGTCCAGTAAACATGTCATAGTATGCAGCCTCTCCAGCAACCTGTCCACGTCCTCAAGAGCCACAGGGTCAAACTCATCCCAAACAATCTCCACAAGACGCGACTCTGCCCTCTCATCCGGATCATCCCAATTTCGGTCCAAGCCATCCCGGAGCTGAACGATTTTATTGTATAGATAACCACTAAACTCCTCGGCACGTCCCTGCAACGGGTCATCTCGTACCTCCTGATGCAGGAGAGAGCGGGTCACCTGAAACAGGGCGCCCGGGCGGTTATCTACCGACGCAATGAGGGTGGAAGCGTAAGAACGCTTCGCCTCCCTCATTGCCACTAGGTAGGTCCTAGAATAAGACCTAACTAGTGTTCGGTCAGCTTCGGAACGGCTGGACCTCCAAACACTCTCTAGGCGTCTTCTCCAGCGTTTCATCTCCCTCAGCCCCTCAGAAAACCAGGGGGCCGGCCGAGATCTACGCCGGGTCAGAGGCCGCAAGGGCGCGACACGGTCCAAAGCTCCAGCCGCGGCCCGCTCCCAGGCCGCAACTAGTTCTTCAGCCGTGCTGTGGGCCAGGTCCTCAGGAAGCGGCCCAAGCTCCATCAGGAACCTATCCGGGTCCATCAGGCGCCTGGGACGGAACCAACACATTGGTTCCGTCTCCCTGCAGTGGTGGGTAGCGGTCCGAAAATCTAGGCAAAGGAGAAAATGATCTGACCATGACACCGGTTCTGTTTCTAACTTGTCTAATTCCAGATCATTTAACCACTGTCCAGAGATATAAATTAAATCCAGTGTGCCTCCCCCTGTGTGCGTAGGGCCATCAATTACTTGAATCAGGTCCAAGGCCGTCATGGAAGCCTGGAACTCCCGAGCCGTCGTCGATGACAAGCCCGTCGATGGCAGGTTAAAGTCCCCCATGACTATAAGTCTGGGGGTCTCAACCGCCACCCCGGCGAGCACCTCCAACAACTCGGGTAGGGCTGTAGTCACGCAGCAAGGAGCCAGGTACGTGATCAACAGACCCAGCTGATTCCGATGGCCCCACTTCACAAAGAGGGATTCACAACCGGCAATCTGAGGTACAGTGGCCTCCCTCAGCTCTAGACTTTCCCTAATAACAACTGCTACCCCCCCACCCCTACCTTGGGCTCTCGGTTGATGAAATGCTCAGAAACCTGGAGGGCACAACTCCACGAGGGGAAACCCCCCCCTCTGGACCCAACCAGGTCTCCGTAATGCCCATAAGATCCGCGGCTTCCCCCTGAGGGATTTTGGGAGATGACACATCTTAAAGTTGCTGAGGTAGAGAAACAGTGCCCTCACACATTTGCTTGATGTTAGTTTAAATGTTGCGTAAGTTAGGATATTCTTCCATTAGTGATTCAATGTTTGATTCAATGTTGATTCAATGTTTGTAAGAATGCTTTGTTGTGCCAAAATGAAGGGAGACTTTATAACAGTCTATATCTGTGATGGCAAACCTATGACATGCGTGCCGGAAATGGCATGCAGAGCCATCTCTCCAGGCACGCCAACCATCGCTCTTTTGGGTTCCTGTGCATACATGTGCATACATGTGCGCTGGCCAGCTGGTCTTTGTGCATGCGGGAGTGGTGGAAACTGAAGAGCAGCTCCCCGGCATGCATGGGCGCACTGGGAAACTGACCTTCCAGTTTCTGGCACATGTCTGTGCACTGGCCAGCTGTCTTTGTGCGTGCATGCATGCCAGAAACCAGAAGACCAGGTTGCCGGTGCTCATGTGCTCGCCGGAAAATGGAAGCTCAGCTTCTTGGCATGTATATGCGCGCTGGGGAATTGCTCTTCCATTTTGCAGTGCTCCTGTGCGTACACATTGCAGAACTGCTCTTCTGGTTTCTGGTGCACCTCCCCCTGCGTGCGTGCTCACATTTCGGCACTCGGTGCTGAAAAGGTTCACCAACACTGCTCTATATGACTGGATGGTGCTATGAAGACATCGTAAGTTGCTAGCAGGGAAATAGCCTTAGTTACATTATTAGAAATTTATATAATTATCAGATCACAGCTTTTTGTTTTTCCATAATATGAACATGTCATTTCTATAAGGAGCTATCAATCTAATCTATAAAACCCAAAGTCAAAGCTACAACTGTTATAACTCTATCCAACTTAGCACCCGGGTACCTGCAGGACTATATGCCTCAAATAACCAAGAGAGAGTGGACATTTATACTTTCCCCTAATAACAATTTGGAGGACATTTTTCCAATGGAGATTTGGATGGCACAATCCTGCCTTTCAGGAAAGCAGTTAAAATGGAGAGAATAGTGAATATTTCTTATTTTACTGATCATCACTTATGGCTAACACTACAGATCAGGGGTCTCCAACCTTGGCAACTGTAAGCCTGGTGGACTTCAAATCCCAGAATCCCAGCTTTGCTGGCTGGGGAATTCTGGGAGTTGAAGTCCACCAGGCTTACAGTTGCCAAGCTTGGAGACCCCTATTACAGATAACCTTCATTCCCTTTCCTTCCCTCTCTTTCATACTTAGCTGTCACATGTCTTCTTCCCCTTCCCTTTCAACACCTAGCTGTGACATTACACTTTTTAAAATTTTTATTTCGTGAATTAGACAAAGCGGACGATGACCCAGGAAAGTTACACCATGGGTCTATGTGGTTCATTCTGGCTGTCACTCAAGATAGTCGGCAGATGAAAAAGGATCGGTTATCTCAATCCCCTCCATAACGAGGGCCCTGCCATTCCTGAGGGATCTGGAAATATGGCTTCCCCAAGGGAGGAAAGCGCAGAGCCTCGTCGACAATAAGATCCACCCCGCTCTCTCTCTCCTTCTCTCTCGTCTTTTCTTCTCTATGGTCCTCCTGGGCGTTTCGCAGTGCAGGGGCGGTGTCGACCGTGCCAAAAACCGCGCGCCACGCCTCGGCGTTCTCCCGGCAAGCTGTGCGGCTGCAGGCAGAGGACTGGCGGGAGCGTGGCCGAGATGGCGTCTGCCGACGGCGTGGTGGAGGAAGCTGTTCCGGCTGCGCGGCGCAGCAGGTGAGGAATCAGTGCGGGTAGAGCGACCCGGGGGCATCGCAGGCGTCCCTTGTCCGCCTCCCCTTGGAAAGTCCCGTCCTCCCGGCTCTCGGTTTAAAATTTCCTCTCCACAGTTACGGCCACGTCTTTCTTCCGCCTCTCATTGCATCGCTTAGTAGTTCTTCCTAAGCTCGGAGAGACGCGTTGGGAGCCCAGCCCCGGATGCTTCCGGAGACCTGGGCCATGACAGGGTGGCGCGGATTGCAGGTGGCTGGGGTGAAGAAGTGCAGAAGGAGCTGCACCGTGCTTGACCCGCTTTGTCGGGCGGGGCGGGATAGTCTTCCCTAATCATGTGTCGGTTTTTCCCCTCCGGCTCAGCGGGAGCAGAGGAGCCGCCCTGAACAGCCTTGTCGGCCGCTTGCCGCTCACGCCGTCGCTTTCCCCACGGAAAAGGACCACCAGCCAGTCGAAAACGGAGCCGCCGCTGCTTCGGACCAGCAAGCGCACCATTTACACGGCTGGGCGGCCGCCCTGGTACAACGAGACCGGCACGCCTTTCAAAGAAGCCTTTGTCATTGGTAGGGGAATCGGTGGCTGCTCCTTTTGCCCTGCTAGGTGGGGGGGGGGGTCTGTTTGAAAATCCTTATGAAATTTATCCAGCAACTTGGAGCTTCCAGCTGACAAGTGGAAGTGCCAGTTTCCCTGCCTTTAGATACCGACTGGTTTCTAATTTTCTGTACCATATTTCTGTACCCTCCCTCCTTGAAAAGTTGCAGCTTCTTGCATAGAATTATTATGCTGAAATAAGGTTTTTTTAAAAAATAAATGAATCAGGTATTCTGCTGTTTTTGGCCATATTGATAGTACCACGCCTGCTGGGTTTAGTTGTAATGTGCTAGGTGGGCCACATCTATGCTTGCCACTCTGAGTAAGGCTGTTGGTGAGATCTGCATGCTGGCTTCTTTCCCACTAGGGTGTTTGAGATCATTGGAAATCCAGGCACACTAGACAGTAAAGAATAAGAGGAGTGGGAACCTGTCTTAGGGCTGTTCCTCCAGACTGTCCTCTTCTCATTAGCTTGTGTTAGTGGTGTTTTCATCTTTCCCAGGCTTGTGTGGTGGCAGTGCATCTGGCAAGACTACAGTGGCCAACAAAATCATTGAAGCACTAGATGTGCCTTGGGTGGTGCTCCTCTCCATGGATAGCTTCTACAAGGTGGGCTGGTTAAAATATCTTGGCCCAATTCCCTCAATTCCACCCCTCTCAAAGGCAGAGATGGGAAGAAGTGAGAAAATTGAAGTCTAGGAAACCACCTCTTACAGTACTGATCCAGTCTGTTCTCTTCCCTGTTTTCTGATGTCTCTGGTGCTCTTACAGGTGCTGAACAAAGAACAGCAAGAGCAAGCTGCTTGTAATGAATACAACTTTGACCATCCTGATGCCTTTGATTTTGACCTGCTCATCAGTGTCCTACGGAAGCTGAAAGACGGCAAGAGTGTTAAAGTTCCTGTTTACGATTTTACCATACATAGACGTAGCAAGGAGTGGGTATGTAGGTGCAGAAGGATGTCCTGCTATTCCTAGCAATTTTTAGAAATTAAAAGGCTTCCCCTCCACTCTTTTCTCTGAGGCTGTATTAGCTCCATAAAGTATTCATGACCTGGTATGCTGCAATTGGGTAAAACTGCTCAAATACATAGAATGTCGGTTGGATGGGTTGTTATAGGCCAGATGCAAGTCACCCAAGCTCCTCTAGAGACTGCAGAATCATGGCTCCAAGGATCACCAATAGTGAAAATTTCTTAAGAATAGGTCAACATGTGGAAGCCTTAGATTCCTCATTCCTGAGGTAGGTTTTCTATTCTAATGTGGAACTGAAATATCTCCCTAAAATGACTATATTTTCTACATAAAGACATTAAATTGATCTGCCTCAATGTTTCTCAACTGTGCAGACTTCAGCTCCTAGAATTCCCCATTAATTTCACACATTTTCAAACTGCTGAGATTGAGAAACTCTTGGTCTACCTTATCAGTTTAGTTTCTCCAGCTATGGGAAAAAGGAGTTTCTCACAATCAGGAAAAATAATGCAACCTGATTCTAACCAGTTTTTATAAACAAGGAGTATTCATGCACTTCCCAATTATTTCATTACAACTTTTTTCAGTTGATGAAAATAATACAGTGTTTAAATTAAACATTTGTTCTTTATCTTAGCTACTACGTTTGCCTAAATTGGCAGACATTTCTTCTTTTGGAGCCTGATGAGGTTTAAATGCTGCAGGATCTTTGGAAGGAAAACTGCATTTGACTAACTGTATTCACAGAATACAGTAGGGACGCGGTGTACCGGTGTATGCGGTACCGTAGGAACACGGTGGCTAAGATGCTGAGCTTGTCAATCGAAAGGTCGGCAGTTCAGCGGTTCAAATCCCTAGTGCCGCGTAAGGGGATGAACTCCCATTACTTGTTCCAGCTCCTGCCAACCTAGCAGTCCGAAAGCATGTAAAAAATGCAAGTAGAAAAATAGGGACTTCCCTTTGGTGGGAAGGTAACAGCGTTCCGTGCACCTTTGCTGTTTAGTCATGCTGGCCATGACCACGGAGACGTCTTCAGACAGTGCTGGCTCTTCGACTTTGAAACGGAGCTGAGCACCATCCCTTAGAGTCGGGAATGACTAGCACATATGTGCGAGGTGAATCTTTACCTATTCAGAGAATGTCTCACTTTGTATTTTCTGTTCTACTTAAAATTCCATCTTGGTTTCTGAAATTCAAGTTTTTCTGAAGCAGTTTCTAAGTAATATCAAAATAGAAGAATAGAATTGTAATATGATCTGAAAAGAAAGCTCACCAATATTTTTCTGATGTCATTTGTTGATTTTCTGAGTCCATCTGGAGTAGGCTATGTTGTTTTTGCCATGGTAATGTAGTATTCATTGATTGACTTATCTGTTTCATTTTGGGGACAGAAAACAGCTAATAGAATTATATTTCTGCTCATTAATCTTATTTCACCTGCTTGCTAGTGGAGGGGGTCTGTAGGTGGAGGAAGTTAGCAGCCTGAGGATGAATATATTTCATTTACTACAAGAAAGGTGGCAAATAAATAATATTTCTGGAATATAGCTGACCATTCCATTTTTGTCTAAGAGAAATGACTATTGCCCTTTCCTGAAAGCCGATGGTCACAGGATGAAAATGGTGCTGCTAGAGGCTTTTTTATCTCCATAGTTGATTTGAGGGCTGTATCTCTACTCCATTAGCAACTATTACATTTGAAAGCTTTGTTAGATTGTCTTGCAGTACGAGAAAGAACTTGGTGTGAAAGGGAGGGCGGGCATCATATTGGAATTGAGCTTGGTTCCTTGTAAGTAAGAAGTTTCCCTATATCCAGGAAGAGTGTCTTAGATCTGACTTTCTTCTGGGTTCTGATTTCTCTCCCTGGCTTTAATTGACACATTCTTTTCTCCTTTTGTTGCAGAAAACTATCTATGGGGCCAATGTAATTGTATTTGAAGGTATCCTGTCATTTGCCAATAAGGAGCTTCTACAGGTACTAAATAGGGCAAAGATAACACACATGAGTAGGAAATGGACCAGCTTGGGCAGATGGGCTCCCTATTTAATTTGTATCATAAATGCATTTTTTTGTGGGAAGTAACTTGTAAACGAGTCCCTCAAAGATGCAGGCATTTGAATAAGTTCTAAGATAAGACTTTGGCTAGATGCCTTGTCTCTCTAGTTTTTTCCTTCCTTGTGACTTCTGCAGCTCCTGGACATGAAAGTTTTTGTGGACACAGACTCAGATATCCGGCTTGTGCGACGGTTGAAGCGGGACATCATGGAACGTGGGCGGGATGTGGCAGGTGTCATCAAGCAGTACAGCAAGTTTGTGAAGCCAGCCTTTGAGCAGTACATTGAGCCTACAATGCAGGCGGCAGACATTGTGGTGCCTCGAGGTGAGAGGAGGAAGAGGAATGGTTGTTGATTTGTTCAAGGAGCAACATTGGGCTGGATTATGTGCCAATACTCACTGTAGTATACTCAGGAATTTTGAGTATGAACACAGACAGAGTGCCCGTTTCACGTCTAAATATGACTACAATTTAGTCTCCTGGTTTTTAGCCCAGTACCTTAGCCACCACACCAAAAATGGTTCTCATAAAAGATCAGAAAACTAATTAGATATTAAAAGCAAATATTAATCTCTATGACCAAGAGAACTGTTTGCACCTTAAAGACCTTTAAGGAGTGTTAAAGAAACCAGACTGATTTATAGCATATAGGAAATTTTAAAAAGATGAGACGTGCCATTGAACTATGAATGGGAATGGTGAAATATTACCTAAAGCAGGGGTCTTCAACCTTGGCAACTTTAAGACTTGTGGACTTCAGCTCCCAGAATTCCTCAGCTGGAGACCCCTGACCTAAAGTGCAGATATCCATTCTTCAGAACCTCTTTGGTTTTTCAAACTTCCTTTTTTTGACAGGTGGAGAGAACTTTGTGGCTCTGGACTTGATTGTTCAGCATGTTCACAGCCAATTGGAAAAGGTGAGGAGAAGTAGTCTTGGGGAGAGAGAAAACATCACTGCTGCAGAAAGCCCCATTCCCACGTGGTTACTCCTCGTTGCCCAGTATCTGCTTTTTATTATTATAGCCCAAAGGACTATTCACTCCCTGCCAAGAACTTATCCTTTCCCCATATCCTGGAAAGGCATCCAATTCCTGGCTGTGGCTCATGGGTGTCCCTAGAATTCTTCCACTCCCGATAGCCCCACCTACCACATGGTTTTTGTCCCCAAATTAGTAAGCAATAGGGAGATGGGGAAGAATGGCGCCACCATTTTATTATTTTAGGCTTGGCCTTGGGGCAAATGTTGCTGTGTGCAGTGACCGGCTGTTCTGTTTTGTCTCACTTCCCACTACTCCCTGCCTTGTAATACTGCCTCCTGGTGTGGGCTCCTCCTCCTACCGCCCAGCGTGAAATCACAGTCAGGTATGGTGGCACCCTTAAAGAAATAGAGTTAGATCCTTCCTCCTCTTCTCTTCTCTCCCCCACCTTCTTCATCTTAGTATTGTTCTCTGACACCCATCAAGCCAGCCAGTGGGAGAGCAGCTGGGTGTTGGGGAAGAATTGCTGGCAGTATCTGGTGGGAATATGCAAGGAGGTCAATACAGGCAATTGTTTAGGTTAAAGATTCGCTAATGGGCATGTGCAAACCTCTGACCGCTTTGGAACCTCACTAGAACATGTTAAGATTTGTGCTCTTTTTACTGAGAGTTCATCTTTGCCGTCTTTCTTTAGAATCAGACTTCTAAGTAGAGCTCTCAGGAAGGGTGCTGCTTGATAGTCTCACTTTCTCTTCCATGTCAAGGAAATATTTATTGCCAACACTATTATTTTGTGTATAATAATATACACAATAATATATGGGGCTGCATTGAATGGAGTTGCAATACATTTTACATTCCAGCCACATTTCCATAAGTGTAATTTGCATACCAAAATGGTATACCTTTCAGCGAGGTTGGGATGGAGAAGAGGAAGTTCATTCAGTCATTTAAGACTACTTGCAGTGAACTACTGGATCCCAGCTGCTCTCCCTGTTTTGGTACTGTGGGAGCGTTCTGCTGTTCCTCTGCCCCATGTCTCAGGCAGGAAGCTGCTGCCTTGTTGCCCCTCCTAACGCACTCTGTCTATCTGTCTCTCTTCTGTCCCGCTGGGCCTGGGCACCTGCATCAGAGGAAGCTACGCTGGCATATGTGAGGACACTTGGTCTCCTTTGGCTATTTCCTGCTGCACCTTCCTCTCCTTGTGTACTGTGTTCCATTTTGAGGGGATGGTGGGAATGGAGCAAGGTGGTGGGGGGCGGGGTGTCTTTCTGCGCCTGTGCTTCTGTTTTTTAATCCAGTAGTAGAAAGATAATTTAGATGTGCCCGACTTTCAAGAGTGGGCATTGGAGACTTTGATGTGCTGTAATTGCTGAGTGAAGTTAGAGCAATTTATAATTGCTTTTAAGCAGTTTCATGTCCTAGGTTACACTATTTGTCTTATTAGAAGCAGGGAGGGGAACCTGAATTTTCAGAATTTATTTTGGATCCAATTTTGTTTCTTTGTGCACAAATCTTGTGGGTGGGGGGAGGGACCATATGAGCAGAAATGATGTTTTGCATGCAGAGCTGTTATTGTAGGGCCAGCAGATACATTGGTTTTTTTCTTCCATGTGACTCGTCGTTCTTATTTTTGCACAGAGCAGCCTTGGCTTCTGCTCATCAGGGACAACCATTGCCAACAACCTTAAGTGTCTTGGAGAGCACACCGCAGGTTCGGGGGATGCACACTATTATCAGGTACTAGGCAAGATATATCAGTGGGGGTATGGTTGCCTCTGAGACAGGCTATAGGCCTTTGGAGAGGGAAAAGTCCAACAGTTTGGGTTTTAGCAGTTACAGAGGAACATCAGAGCTGCTTAAGGAAAAGAGGGGTTTCATAGGCAAATTCAGGGCTGTCAAAAAGTCAACGGGGACAGGCTCGCTTTAGATAAAGACGTTTGCTGGGATGGAATCCTAGCATGGGATAATATTACTTTTACTTCTGTTTGCTTTGCAGGAACAAGGACACCAGCAGGGATGAATTCATATTCTATTCCAAGCGCCTCATGCGGCTGCTGATTGAACACGCCCTTTCCTTTCTACCACTCAAGGTATGTGCTTCTCCCATTCATTTAAGATCATACACGAACACTTATCTTACAACTGCCAACAGAGATGTCACAGACCATCTAACCTTCTTTCTGCATATGGGGTGATTCTTGTGTTTTTTGGTTCAAGCATGCCTCAGCAAGTAGCCTTGCGTGATTGCCGATTTGGCCTTGTCAACTGCAACTGCTCCAACCGACAATTGTCTTGACTTTTTCAGCCAGTAACTGTAGAGACACCACAGGGCACAATTTATGATGGAAAGAGATTTCACAGGCAGCGGGTGAGTGATTTTTTTTTTTTTTAATTGCCTGAAAGGGGTCCGTCCTTTGTAGGACAGAATAAGGAAAAGGTGGTGAATAGACTAATAAATAATAATAAAATAACAGAATTGGAAAGGACCTTGAAGGTCTTCTAATCCAACCCCCTGCTCAAGCAGGAAACCCTATACCAGTGATAGTGAACCTTTTCCAGACCAAGTGCCCGAAGTGCGCGCACAGGTGTGTGAATGTGTGTGCGCAAACCCCCAAAATGCAATGTGCGTGCACCCCCCCCCCCCCCCGGAAGACCAGCTGGCCAGCGGGAGGTGCATGCACATGTGGAGCGGAACTGGGGGAATGGCTTGCATGCCCACAGAGAGGGCACTACCTGCCACCTCTGGCACATGTGCCGTAGGTTCGCCATCACTGCCCTATACCATTTCAGACAAATGATTGTTCAATCTCTTCTTAAAAACTTCCAGTGTTGGAGCATCTGCAATTTCTGGAGGCAAGTTGTTCCACTCATTGTTTTGTCAGGAAATTTCTCCTTAGTTCTAGGTTGGTTCTCTCCTTGATTAGTTTCAAGAAATTGCTTCTTGTCCTGCCTTCAGGTGCAGGATTGACCCCCTCTTCTTCATGGCAGCCCCTTAGATATTGGAACACAGCTATCATGTCACCCCAGTCCTTCTTTTCATTAAACTGATGAAGATCAGTCTGTTTTCACAGATTAGGCCAGGGGTTTCCAAACTTGGTCCCTTTAAGACTGTGGATGCAGCTGGGATGT
This sequence comes from Ahaetulla prasina, assembly GCF_028640845.1. Lineage (NCBI taxonomy): Eukaryota > Metazoa > Chordata > Lepidosauria > Squamata > Colubridae > Ahaetulla > Ahaetulla prasina. Next base: position 29,503,795 of record NC_080539.1, read on the forward strand.
TCTTCATGCAATCAAGGCTTTTGTCACTGTGTTACAAACACATAGCAATGATTTGCAGTATTAGATTTAAGTGGTTGCTTATTAACAAGGATCTTGGAAGAAAGCTGTTTTCTGCTTTTATAGATCACTGGAGTCTCCATTCTGAGAGCAGGTGAGACCATGGAGCAGGCTCTTACAGCTGTCTGCAAAGATATTCGCCTGGGAAAAATTCTCATCCAAACCAACCATGACACAGGGGAACCTGAGGTGAAAAAATGGAATGGGATCTTTTGGGAGGGAGTTAGATAGTTTTGAGATGGGGCTGAGTTGTGGATAATATTATTCTTCTGAATTCTTTTCTGCTCTTGCCAGCTGCATTATCTCAGGCTGCCCAAAGAGATCAGTGAAGACTATGTCATCCTGATGGATAGCACTGTGTCTACAGGAGCTGCTGCCATGATGGCTATTCGGGTGCTATTGGTATGTTGAGGCCCCGTTACATGACATGAGTGGTTGGTTGGTTGGAATTCTTCTGTTTTTGATGTTGTAAACCAAGACAGACTGATGAATACAGCTAATACGGATTGGGGTTGCATACATGAGATTGACGGTTAAAGGTGTCACCGAAAATGGGTTTGGAAAACTCAGAACAATTTGACCTGCAGTCTGGATGGAGTCATATAGGGACTGCTCACAAGTGCTGTATCCCACAGGATCATGATGTACAAGAGGATAGGATCTTCTTACTGTCTCTGCTGATGGCAGAGATGGGAGTCCATTCTGTGGCTTATGCTTTTCCCCGTGTGCGTATCATCACCACAGCTGTGGACAAGAGAGTTAATGAGGAATTCCACATCATCCCTGGCATTGGTAAGCAGTTGTGGTTTTCTGACACTCTGTTTTGCTCTGGCTGGTTTGGTGAGCCCGAGTGGCACGGTTCAGGCATTGTCTAGCTGTAGCATTCATGTTTTGATAAGTAATTTCGTTCGGCTGATTTAGCAATCATTTTTGTCTTGGGTGAGGACACTGTAGTCTGCAAGATTAGCACTTATTGTTTGATGCAATATTGTGGGTAATTTCCATGGGCCAGAATACATCTATTACAAGCATGTAATTCATGTTTTATTAGGGAACTTTGGAGACCGTTATTTTGGCACAGATGGCATCATCCCCTGGTATGAGAATGACGACATGGATTGCTGACCCGATTCTGCTGGACAAGGCTTTATTTCTTGAGTATTGGGTGTCTCTTCTTGGCTTGACTACAGGCATAATGCTATTGCCTTGGTCCTTTCTTTTCATAACTACAAGCTTTACTTGACTGCTCAGTAGTGGTGCAATTTTGATAGCACTTCCTGCTATAATACACCAACTGGGATGGAAACAGTGCTGCTGCTATTACCTTCCCATTCACAATCTCCTTCATATTTATTGGTATTTATTGGGGCATTCACTCCACTGTAGTACTGCTTCCCATGCTTTCTCTTTTTTTTAATGCAATACTTTTATTATAAAATAGTATAGAGAATATAAGAATTCATAGGAAATGTGATTTCATTGTGGGCAGCAGCATCATAGGCGCAAGCAGTGGAAGAGAGATGCGGCGTTGTTCTGGGAGGCTTCTAAGTCGTCCGGCTCCATTCTTCCTTCAGGGATCTTTCTCCTGGATTTGACTTCAGGAGGCTCCATGAAAGGATCTCTGAGTCATCTGGTTGCTTTCGTCCAGCTTCCATGTGTAGCTTCAGCAGCATCTTGTCCCCCTATCAAGGATGCTGTAAGAAAAGTGTATCCCTGCAAATCCATTGGATTTTTTCACTGACCTGGTGAGCTACTTGTGCCCTTTTATATGTGTTTCCTCACTGGCTGATGTGCAATGCAAGCAGGCTTCTGCACGTTGGCCTGGGGTTCCTCTCTAAAATAATTGGATGCTGACTTATTCAGGATCCTGTGATCTTGACAGCTGTGTGTAAATTGCACTTGTTCTCCCTAATTTGTGGCTGCACAAGCATTTGGGACCATAGTGTTGCTATAAGGGACCTCATGCTAGAGGCAAGTGCTCTACGCCTAAAGTCAATACTACTATTACTGAAAGCCAGAGCTACGTTTGCCTTCCAAACCAAAAGTGGCTACTGGCGTAACATTAAGCCCCCAACCTGCATTCCCTTATCCTGATCTGTTTTTCAGTACTGTACTCAGCTGACTTGCTTTTTTTTTTTAAATGCCATAATAAAAGATTTACAGTGCTACTTGGCTTTATCTCTTTGTAACTGGATGTCTTTCAGGTAGAGAGAGGGAAATATGGGGATGTCATTTGCATCCTATTTCCTAAGTATTTAATTTCACAAAAAGATTGAAAGAACCATGGTATCAGAATAAAAATTAAATCATGCAATACAACTGAATTATAGAATATCTTAGAAGAGCTTAGTTACTAGATTGACATTAGCAGGATCTGTTGCTCAGTAGGAACAAAACCATTGCAAAACTATGTCTCCAATCCCTACCCTCTTGGTCCAGAAGGAAGTCATTGTATGAAGTGCCAGGACGGCAACACCCTCTATTCAAGTACAGATGAGTAATTCATTGGAGCAACAAATATTTTCAGTTCCATATCCAAATTGGGAAAGGACCAAAACAGCCCGCTTCAGGATTATTTACAGATGCAATCTTTATGGCCTCAAAAAGAGACTTTCAAACCTGTCTTCAGAAGGGGGTGAGGGATTCATCACTGTTGTTCTCAAGACAGAAGTAAATTCTCTCCTCAGATATTTAAGGTAAAAAAACCTGTCAACTGGACAACTCCCTTGCCCAGTTGTGTCTGACTGGAGGGCGGTGCTCATCTCCATTTCCTAGCCGAGGGAACTAGCATTGTCCAAAGATGCTTCTGTGATCATGTGGCTGGCCTGACTATATGCCAAGGTACACAGAATGTTGCTATTTTCCCACCAAAGTGGTACTTATTTGTATATTTGCATTTGCTTGCTTTCAAACTGAGGTACTTACCACCTCTCAAATTCAACACACACATCTTAGCTGCCTGAAAAGCCAAGAGCAGCACAGGTCCATCCCACAGTAGCAGAGCTGGTACTACTACGAATCTTGTCCATAAGATCTAAAGAAGCCAAAGTAACCCTACAAGATGTCCCAGTTATGCCACTTGTTCCTGCCAATGTAAAACAAATGGTCTTGTTAGCAAATGGCATGCAAAAATGTTAAAGTATTTTGAAGAGAGATTGGTCACCGCCCATTCTTTTCTAGTAAGGTATGAGGGATCTTAATGTGATCAGATGGCATTCTACCAGTGTAGTAAATGGAGATGTACGGGCATTCAATTGCTCTTACCTCTACGGTATAGGCCTATGCCTGTATGTGTGTTTCATCAAATTCCAGTTTGTGCCAGCAATGTTCAATGCATCACTTCTGCTGCCATGTATCCCAGAGCTGCTCAGTAAAACATGGAACCTTCCAGGATCTGCAGTTGAGAGGCCACTTGGGGGCAGTAGCATCTGACATCCTCATAATCACATTCTAGTGATTGACAAGTCTTGTGATGGAACTGCCCAGATTTTATGGGATAATTCCCAGGCATATTTTTTTAAAAAAAATCCATAAAGTGACTAGAAAAAGTTATTCAACTTCTACCCTTGTGAAGTCAGTGATAACTGATAAAATGGATATGATAAAAGTCAAACCCTCCCTGCCCAATTCCATCAGACCCAAATTGACCCATCTTGTCCCAACAAAAGTGAGTATAGTCAAGGCTATGGTTTGATGCAATGAATGGCTGTGAAAGTTGGTGTCAAGGTTCCAGAAAAACTTCTGCATAAAAAAAAACTCTGAAGCCATTGTCTTTTTTCAAAGTCTTTCAAACCATACTAGGCCGTAGGTTTCCAGGCCTGACAGTTGGACCATAAGAAAGGCTGAGCGCCAAAGAATTGGGGCCTTTGCACTATGGTGCTGGAGAAGACTCCTGCAAGTCCCTTGAACTGCAAGGTGATCAAACCAGTCAGTCCTAAGGAGATCAACCCTAACTGCTCTTTAGAAGGCCAGATCCTGAAGAGGAAACTCAAATACTTTGGCCACCTAATGAGAAAGAAGGATTCACTGGAGAAGAGCCTAATGCTTGGAAAGATTGAGGGCACAAGAAGAACGGGACAACAAAAAATGAGGATGGAGTCACTGGATGGAGTCACTGAAGCAGTCAGCATGAGCTTAAATGGATTCCAGAGGATGGTAGAGGACAGGAAGGCCTGGAGGAACGTTGTCCATGGGGTCGCAATGGGACAAGAAGTCCCAGATAAAGGCCCCCTGTAATCCCATCAAACCAAAGAATAGAACCAAGTCCCAAGAGTAACCCTTAACAAGGGAATTGCAACTGGACAGCCAACCAGCTCTCAGCTTCTGGGATTTCCTCACCAAAAATTTCCATTGTTCAGAATCTTTCTCTTGTAAAGCTGCTTCCCAATGATCCTTACAATAAACATACAGTAGTTCTCAATGTTGTGCTCCTTCAACAGATTGAATCCACAACATAGTGAAGGATGGTTAACCTCATATTGTGATACCAAGCAATATACCTACAATTATAGTTTATTGCAGATAATTGTTTCCTTTGGGTTATGACTGATTTGTTTTGCTTATAGGAGATCTCTAACATACAATAAAAAGGTTTGTGCAGGTAGTCCTCGATTTATGATCACAATTGAGCCTAACATTTCTGTTGCTAAGTGAAAAATTCGTTAAGTGAATTTTGCCCCAATTTTTTGCCACAGTTGGCAAGTGAATCACTGCAGTTAAGTTACTAACACAGTTTTTAAGTGAATCTGATTTCCCCATTGACTTTGCTTGTCAGAGGGTCACAAAAGGTGATCACAAGACCCTGGGACACAGCAATCATCATAAATATGAACCAGTTGCCAAGCGTCTGAATTTTGATCACGTGGCCAAGGGGATGCTGCAACAGTCGTAAGTGTGAAAAATGGTCATAAGTTTTTTTTCTGTGTCGCTGTATCTTCGGTTACTAAATGACCTGTTGTAAATCGAAGACTACCTCTATTCCGCAATGTTACAGGCTTACAAAGTTATAATCTAGGGAAGTCGTTCTCGAGTAAATTGAAAGTTCACCCCATTTGGATTTGCAATTTGTCAAATCTGAAGGCTGTTAAATATCAATGGAGACATGATACATCCAGTCATCCAGGTCAAGGTTATCCCAAAAATGCTTCTTCAGCTTCTTCAAGATGAGAAGGATGAGAAGCTAAATGTCTTTAAAAAAAACAACCCCAGAAAATCCAGTCGCCTCTTGAAAAAGCACCTTTGGGACAAAGGACTGTCAGTTTTGATTGTTCATACACATATATTAAGCCAGGATAACAGTATAACAGAGTTGGAAGGGACCTTAGAGGTCATCTAGTCCAACCCCCTGCTCATGCAAGAGACCTGTCCTAGAGATTCGAACGGCCGACTTTTCTGATCGACAAACTCAGTGTCTTAGCCACTGAGCCACCTAATCAGGCTAACCCAGGGGTGAAATTCAGCAGGTAGTGGAACTTTGGAGTAGTTTGGAGAACTGGCAAATGCCACCTCTGGCTGGTCCCAGAGTGGGGTGGGAATGGAGATTTTGTAGTATCCTTCCCCTACCATGCCCACAAAGCCAAGCCAACAGAATCGGTACTAAAAAAATTGAATTTCACCACTGGGCTAACCTACAACAAAGTGCCAAGCTACCAAAAGTAGTCTCATCTCTCTCTCTCTCTCCATGTCAGCCTGAAGCAAGGGGGGGGAGGGACCTCAAAAAAGACCTCAGATGGGGCCTCTGGTGGCTCAACAGACTAATGCAGCCTGTTATTAACAGCAACTGCTTGCAATATTGCAGGTTCAAGTCCCACCAGGCCCAAGGTTGACTCAGCCTTCCATCCTTTATAAGGTAGGTAAAATGAGGATCCAGATTGTTGGGGGGGCAATAAGTTGACTTTGTATATAGTATACAAAATGGATGAAGACTATTGCCTGACATAGTGTAAGCCGCCCTGAGTCTTTGTGGAGAAGGGCGGGATATAAATGCAAATAAAATAAATAAATAAATAAATAAGACAGACGGGTCTCGTGCGAGCCTTCTTACCGGACGTCTACGACCTACCAACGTGCTCCGGCGGAATTCCTCCCGGCGCGCAAATTCAACGCTCGGCACGTCTTTCAGCCGAACACTTCCGCGTTTGCGCACTGAGCACCCTGAAGGCCGGTCGGCCGGTCGCTTTCCGTGAGCGGAAGAAACGAGCCAGCGGTAGGTAGGCTCGAGGGCCGATCTGATGGAGCCGGGGGGGGGGGTTGGGGGTTAAGCACAGCGAGTGGCGGAGGGAGACGTGGCTTGAACCTCCCGCCGCGGTTTCGCGCTCTGGACTTTCTCTGAATCTCCGGGAGGGTGGAGGAACAGTTTCATTATTATTGCTATTATTATTGTTGTTGTTTTCCTTGTCGGTCGCGGGACGCGCGCCGTGCAGTTTAGGGAGTTGCAAACTCTTGAATGTCGGTGGGGTTTGATTGACGGGCGGAAATAATAGGATTTTCTGGCGGTGTTAGGCCCAAGAGATTAAGCCAGCGCCGGACGAAGGAATGACGGTGTAGCGGCTTCTGAGCTGTAGGTAAAAGGTAACAGTAGGCTTTTAAAGGACGCGACTGAGGAGAGAGGAGAGGCGGATCCAGGGCGAAACCCAGGAAACCCAGGTTTGTAAGACTGGGGAATTATGGTTTCCCCAGCCTATGGCTGACGGAAGCGAAAGTGGAAGAATGCTGCTTTATTTATTTGATTTATTCATTTACTTGATTTCTACCGCAATAATTTGGCGCTGAAAGAACGGATTTAACCGGTCAGATGCTGTGAAAATGAAATGGTGTTATGCAAGGAGGAAAGGGACCTGCCAGAACATAAAAACCGGAATCGCATAGGAAAAGTTTATTTATTGACTTGCTTTCTATCGCAATAATTCGGCGCTGAAAGAGCGGATTTAATAGGTCAGACGCTGTGAAAATGAAACGCAAGGAGGAAGGCAGGTGACCTGCCAGAGCATTAAAAACAGGAATCGGATAGGAAAAGTTATTGAAGCTGCAAACAACAGAAAGTTAAGATACCCAGGGTGGTGGAAGAATAGAGTCTGGTAAATGAGGGGTTTTCCAACTCTTTTTAAAGACTGTGGAACCTGTTTTGGGAGAAAAAATCCCCAGAACTTCTGATCAAAAAGCAAAGCTCCTGTGATTCAGTAAACTTTTTTAAAAAAACTTTATTCTCCAGTGGAAATGCCATGGAACATAAGTTTGAAAAACTGTACCGTAAATTATGCCTTGGAGCATAATTTAAATAGTTCCTGACGTAGAGAATGAGCCAGGAAGCAGGTTGTCCAGGAGAAACAGGCACTGAGGCTTTCCATTGCTGTATAATTTACTTTAAGAACAGCAGTTTTGTAGCTCATATATTTTCAACCTATTATGAGTCAAGCCATTGCCTATCTTGCAACCAAAATATTGGAGCTCTCTATGGAGTTGGTGTAGCAAATGGGAAACTTTGCATATTTTTAACGGTGTAATGGATAAACCTTTCCAGTCTGCAATTGCAATTTAGAAGCTAATCACAGTTTAATTATAAAGGCTGCATAATAACTAATCAATTTGGGATATCCTGAACAAGCAGGTTAAGCATGGAAATATCTGATTTCTTTGGGTAATGCCAGCAAGAAAATAAATAAAGATTCGGCTGCTTTGGTGCATCCCCTTTTCTTACCAAACTAAGGAGGGCTGATAACAGAATGATGGATGTTTAATTTGTCCCTTTAAAAAATTCAGCTATCAAACATAATCTCTTTCAGCATCTTTATTAGGTAACTTGAGCACTGTTTAGATCATTGAAGATTGGTTTATGAAGTGCTTATTTCTATTCTTTGTGATCTTATACAGGGAATAATGGAAGAAAATATCTTTTGGAGAGGTTGCTGTTTGTCAGTTTTGGGTTTTAAAAAATCTATGTATATTGAGAATGCGATGGTTTTGGAAAATGTGATATGCAGAATCCCCACTTAATGGGAACTTGCTATTGTTTAGCAAATTTGTTTAAGTGCTAGAAACTTAAGTTTGCAATTCAGTCTAGATACGGAAAGTAGGTTGTTTTATTTCCTAAATAGACAGGGCCTTCTCCAGGAGTAAATGTGAATTGTTTAAAAGGAGGCAGGAAATGTTTTTAGCATGCAGAATGCAAACATAATTTTTTGAATTGTTATTGAGGACACTTCTATTTATTTAGGCAGCTTTACAGAAATAACATTTCAAATACTGAGTGCAGCTTTTTACATAAGTCTCATTTGGGGATTTGTACCAGTTCTCACCAATGTGATCTTCTGTAATGTATACTTTTATTAAATAAAACTATGGGATTTTTAGTAAACGGCAGTAAAGTTTACTGTATATATTGATTGCTCTGGAATAAAAGAGGAGGAAGGAAGGAAACTCTATAGCCCTATGTGGAGATCTCATGCAGTAGGATGATGATGATGTTCCTCAAGTGAGACCCTCAAGTGACAGGATTGATTGTATCTGTTCGGGACACACTAAAGCCTCCAAACAGGGAATGCCTTGTCACATTGCTAGTTGCGGTTTTAGTTTGTGGTGGTAGGGAACAATTTGAGTTGTGCTGTGTCTTTTCTTAAAGGGTTGTTAAGATAAAGTAAGCCCTTGAGGTTGAAAACACACACAGGATGGACCTAAAGGTGTATTACTTCCTCCCTTGAGTTTTGAAACTGGAGCTGTTCTGGAAAATGAAGTCAATTGGAAAGCTTATAACCTACAGATCTTGATTTTCTCTCTCCACAAGCTTTTGAAACTGAGCATCAACATTTTATAATGTTGGCTCAGACTTTGGTTTGAAGGAGAAAGGATACCTATTTCCCAGGACCTTTCTGTTCAGTTAATTAGATTTCTGCCTGTGAATAAATATTTTCATGGCCTATAAATTACCATAAAGGAAACAAGCTACTTTACATATACTGATTAAACAAGGCAACCAGCAAAATTTCTTGAAAGTTGTTAGACATATATACCACAACTCTTGCTTAGGAAGTTAAATAATAGAATCTTACTTTCCTTAACTTCTGCTCAGCAAATACTCATTGTTTACTGTTCTGTTGGCCAGGAACTATTAGCAGAATTCAGTGCTGGCTAATGGCTATTGCAGAAAACTCACCCAACCCTACACCTGGCGCAGGACAGCCTCATTCCATTGGCATTTCAAATGAAATGACTCAGCCTTTGGGGGATTAATCTGACTAAGACATTCAGTCTTGCAGAGCCTGCTCAGGCTGTCTTAACTTTGCTGGCCTGGTAGCACGACAGGAGGGCCTTGCTGTGTACTACGAGTGAGGCTGGGCTCAGAGGAAAATCCTCATTTAAACCAGGTGAGGCTGCAACACAGCACTTGGAAAAAAGTTGAGCCACTGCCCTGCAGGGTTAATAAACAATTATCCATTTTGGCCCCAAATAATAACCATTGCCATAAATCAAATCAGGTGTTTCGGTTGATTCAGATGGCCATGTCATTATTTTCTCTATTGAGCCAGTTCAACTGAGGCAGAAAGACCAAGGCTAGAACCAAAACTGAACCTTGCCCAGTTTTGTCATCTGGTTCTACAAATAAGCAGCCTCAAAGCGCCAAGAAGAGCTGAAGCCTTATTTGAAGATTAGGCAATGAATTGACAGTTTCTATTCTTATAGCTGAATGAAATGAGATTCAAAATGCACAGGTTCAGTGACTAAAGGCAAAATATTTATTTACCAAAGCGGGAGGGCAAAACATATCTTCCCTCCTGTTGGCCTGCATTGCTTTGTTCAAGCAGCAGGGCAAAACCTGGCATGGTTTTTGCTTCATATTTTTCTTTACTTTTTGGTGAATAAGGTATCTGTTTACTTGGCAACTTCCCCATTTTTTCCCCCCATACCAAGGCAGTTTACCAAGGGCCACAAAATTAGGTCCTATTGCAATAAAATTTCTTTTCTCATCCTTTTAGCAGACTAAGATATAATCCTCAAGCAAAGGATATGAGCAAGAATTCTCCACAGCACAAGATGTGAACAATAAATAAATAAGATGCATACCCTGAATATTAATCAGATTCTTGCTTCCTTCACAGTGGGATGCAGAGCAGTTATCTGCACCCCTGTGTAGCAAGAGTCATTCTGATCAATAGGCATTTACTCTCTTTTACAATGACACCCTTTTTGTGCTATAACTCAGCCCTTTGTATTGCTGCTTAATTTAGAACAAGATGGCGGAAGGAGGCCGGCCACAGAGGAAGATGTCACGGGCTGGAGAGAGCTTATATCACATCCTGGGCTTGGAAAAGGGTGCTTCCCCAGAAGACATCAAGAAAGCGTACAGGTTGGGTATCTATTCTGTGTTTCTCCGGTTGGGTTTTAAGTTTGCTTTCCTTATGTCCAAGATGTTTGACTTAACAGGAGTCCCCTTGTTTTGGTCCTTTTGATAGTTGGAGGTAACCAAAAACTGCATATAAAACAATGAACAGATAGTCACAAACAGAGAAAGTGCCCAAGAAAAAAGCCAAGCAGGGGAACTTCCATCATCTAACATTAGAGGTCTCTGATAACCCGTTAGCAAGCTAGCATTGCTAAATTCTGTGGGTATATTTACATTTTACAATTTACATTTTACATATTTACAATTTACAAAATTGACTAGCATATTCTTGGTTAAGGTTTTAAATAAAAATCAAGTTTCTGGGATTGCATTATTCTACAGGCTGGACTTCTGCAGGGTAGTCCTGAGCTATCAGCTGTATGATGATGCAAAATGCAGCAGGACCGGCCAATTATCTGTGTTCCTAGATTGGCACCTGTTATATCTGTGCTCTGCAAGCTGCGTGCAGAAACAATTAGTTTTCAGCCCCATTCTTTCAGTTTCCTTCCACGCATGTGACCTGTTATTGGTCTTACTAGGAGACAGAAGGAAAGACTATGAGCCTAGTCAATAGCGCTTACTATAGAAGAAGCTGTTGACTTCCCTGAGCTTTGATGGTTCATAATCTATTAACATTGTGGAGGATGTTTGCTGATGTGGCTTAAATATGTATTCCCACACCTTTCTCCCCAGGAAACTGGCTTTGAAATATCACCCAGATAAGAATCCTGATAATCCAGAAGCAGCAGAGAAGTTCAAGGAGATCAATAATGCCAATGTAATTCTCAGTGATGAGAACAAGCGGCGTCTCTATGATGAATACGGCTCCATGGGACTTTATGTGTCTGAGCAGTTTGGGGAAGAAAGTGTGAAGTATTACTTCCTCATGTCCAAGTGTTGGTTCAAGGTAGGTGGCTCATAGAAGAAGAACAGACAGGTTTTTTTCCTTTCTCCAGCTATTTTTTTTCTTTCTGTCAGCTATTTCTCTGACAATGAGTGTCTGTTGTTGATTACTCTTAAGAGGAGGCTAATTTTGTCATTTGCACCCCTTTCCAGACAATAGTAGCATGCTGTGGCATCTTTACATGTTGCTGTTGCTGCTGCTGCTGCTGTTTCTGTTGTGGGAAATGCCGCCCACCTGAAGATGATGAGTCATACAAGTATGTCAATCCTGAAGACCTGGAGGCCCAGATCCGTGCAGAAGACAATGGTGAGATTGTTAGGGCAAACACTGGGATGAGGCTGGAGTTTAGTTTCATGCACTTGCTGACCCCCAGAGCCAAGAGAAATGTTAGTGGAATTTTTGGCATATGCGCCTCTTTCTCCTCCAGAGCCGCGGTGGTGCAGTGGTTAGAATGCAGTACTGCAGGCTAATTCTGCTGGCTGCCTGCAATTTGGCAGTTCAAATCTCATCAGGCTCAAGGTTGTCTCAGCCTTCCATCCTTCCGAGGTCGGTAAAATGAGGACCCAGATTGTTGGGGGCAATATGCTGACTGTGTAAACTGCTTAGAGAGGGCTGTAAAGCACTATGAAGTGGTATATTAGTCTACATGCTATTGCTATTTCTAGGGTATGTCAGTTGCAGCCTGTATGTCTCTTCACATGCACGGAGCATGTTCACATGAACTCTGCCCTTTCGTTCTCTCATTTCCTGTCTTCCAGGGATCTCTTGCAAGTACTGACTTCTTGCTAGCTTCTGATCTCCAGGAGATCAAGTATTTAGCTGGCTGGGCCTATTAGGCAGAAATCATTTAACTTCTGCAATTAATGACAGGAAGAAATCAGTAATCTTTTTCTGCTGGGATTTCTGCTAGTTTTCTGATTTAATAGGAAAAATGGGAAATATTCCACACAGACTATTCTTTGTATGACTGAAAATGGCATACAATGCTGACCCAAACTTGGTCAGCACTATTTTTCAGTGATTTGAACTGAAAAAGTAATCTGCATTAAGACAGAGGTGTAACGAATGCAGTATAAACCCTCATGTGGTTTGCTCATACTTTTTACATCTCCTCAGAATGTGTTGATAAATATTATTTTTTACTTAAAGAGATCTGGGGGGAGTAAAAACTGTACAACAGTTGGGCTACTGACATTGTGTGTTTGCCATCCCTGAATATTTTAAAGAAGAGGCTGGATGGTCATCTCTCAAATATAGTTTAATTGGTTTTTCTACATATAGCACAGGGTTGGACTAGATCAGAATTGTCAACCTCAAGGCCCTTGCTTAAATCTGGCCCATCGGGCCGGCCTGGAAATAGCAAAGGACCAGCCTGCAGTGCTTCTGGCAGCCGAAATGGGGCATGGGGGTCCTCACGTGGCCCCCCCATGCCCCATTTTTAGCTTGGTCATCCTGCAGCACTCTGCCAGCCAAAGCGGGGCACAGGGATGGGGTGCAAGACCCCCTATGTCCCATTTAGGCCAGCAGGGTGGTGCAGGAGGCCACCAAAGCCGAAAACGGGGGGCAGGGCAGCAGTTTATCCAACATAGTGACAGAGTGCCAAAATAAAGCCTATAATGGCGAATTTGCTGATTTTCTGGCTACAAGAAGTGAAGCATAAAATTATATTTGTAATCTAGACATAAGTTTATAATATTTTAGATTTTATGTTTCATATTTTTATTTCTTATGGTTTTTTGTATCAAAATGTAATGTGAATGCTCCATACAATAAATAATAACCTGAAAGTTTCCCGTCCCCCCTGTCCTATTAAGTTCAGACCCTCTCCCCTCCCCCTGTAAGGTAGCCAATCTCAGGTCTAGGGCATAGACAAGTGATTACTGTTAATGGGATGTTGAGGGTTGTGTTTTCCTCCTGTTCCTCTGCTGCAAACTCATGAAGCTGAGTGACTATGTTATCTTCCCTAGGTGGCGATGCTATCCGAATGCAGCCAACAGCAAATGCAACATTGCACACTACAGATGAGAATCAGCCCCGCAGGCCATGACCTTGTAAGCAGGGCACAATCACTGGTGTGTGGTGGGAAAGTCATGGGGAAGCTACAAGAATCTTTTGGTAGCTGGTGTCTAGATTTAGAAACTTTTTGCTACTGGAGTTTGTGGTCCTTTTCCTCACCATCATCTGCTACTGTGAAGCAGTCCTTTCAGTGGAACCCCCTCTGTTTTCTGAAATGTAATACACCCTTGGCTAGATCTAGGATCTTTTTGCATCAAGGATGAGCTTTTTCCAGAAATCACTGATCTGTGGAAGAGCTGGTGGGCTAAAATCTGCTGTGGAATGGAATTCTGCTGCTTTTTGTTCTAACACAGGTAGTCCTTAACGTAAAGCCACAATTGAGCTCAACATTTCCATTGCTAAATGAGACGTTTGTTAAGTGAAATTTGCTCCATTTTACGACCTTTCTTGCCACTGTTGCTAAGTGATTCGTTGCAGTTAAGTTAGTAACACAGTTGTTAAGTGAATCTGGCTTCTGCGTTGACTTTGCTTGTCAGAAGGTTGCAAAAGGGGATCACGTGACCCCGGGACACACAAATGTGAGTCAGGTGCCAAGAATCTGAGTTTTGATCACATGACCATGGGAATGCTGCAATAGTTGTAAGTGGGAAAAGTGATCATGCGTCACTTTTTTCAGTGCTGTTATAACTTTGAATAGTTGCTAAATGAAGTGCTGTAAGTCGAGGACTACCTGTACTACAACCTGAGGATACACACTCAGCAACTTACTATTGTAAGGACTGGGCTTGTTGAATACACTTTCAGAGAACAAATCCCTTGCCAATCAGAGGCCATGTGGATAGGTTGAGTTGGCTAGTTGTTGGCCAGTTCACAAAGTGATAGTTACATGCCTGAGATTTATCTGGATGATTGATGCAGCTGATTGCACGTGGAGATGGGCAAAGTAGAAGGTGAGGGAGCCAAGGCCAAGGATACCTGCAGCAGATGCTGTCATTCCACATTAGTAGCAATATTGATATCTGCTTAGACGGAAATCACTCTAGACAAGTCTCTATGGCTAAGGTCACTCTGAACAATTGTCTTATTTTATGTGTCGGTAGTTGCTTTGGCTCTCTCTCAGTCTCTTCTATTTTGGTGACTGATCCACTGGTTAGCACTGGAAGAGATTATTCAGAAGAAGCGGAGACATCCTTTTCTCCAGGTCGTGAATGCTGGGCACAGACCAACAGCAGACATTTCTTAAGCCCGGTACAAACATCTATCCATTCTAGTAGGAAAACTCGCTTTAAAGCTTTCTATCTTGCTCCTTTTTTTCTAACATCACTTTCTCTTCCCTCCATCAGAGTTTGGTTTCCAGTCACAGCACAGTTCCTATTCCAGCAACCATTCCAGAGACATTCTGACCAGGCCTGAATTACCAATCCTTTGGACTCTGATGAAGTGCTCCCTCTCCAGTTGTGATGCTGTGCAGTGACTTTGGTGAGGGTGCCTGAACGCCTGCTTCAGAGTCATAAATCTTCTCAGGGAACATGGCCACAGACTTGCAAGGAGCTGGTTTGAAGGAAAGACACTTTAGCTCCGCCTCTTTAGGCCCAAGGAACAGCTTCCCCTTCTCCAGCGACAGAACAGTTCTTTGTTTAGCCTGTATTCCCACAGCAGTGAAGGAAAAGAAAACGGATGAATGTTGCCAGCCCAGCAGTCTTTATCCCCGGTCATTCTTTCTCCTTCCAATCTTGGTATTTTGTATTTTTAAGCCAGCCATATTGTGCCCTTGTCAAAGCCCAACTCATGATGGAGGAGGGGATATTGGGCTCCCTGCCTCCTAGTGCCAGGGAGGCAAACTGCCCTGCTAGGACTGTCGCCTGGCAACTGGGACTGCCCTTTCTGACCTATGCATTGGTGCCAAGCTGCATTTCAGGGTGTAGTGTGAAATATGGTGGGATTTGGAGTGCCTGCCTGGTAAATTGGTGTTGCCCATCATCTCCCAAGATGAACTGCTGCTCCAGAGAGCTTTAGTTGCTGTGTAGCATCTTGCCCCTTAAGCTGCCCCAAATCCTTTTCTGTGGGGCAGTACTGGGCAAGGGCATTTTTCACACTGTGATTTAAAAAAAAAATTGTTAGGATTTTATCAGCACAATTAAATATTTCTGAAGGAAAGAGCCGGATTTTTTTTGTTCATGTTTCCTTAGGATGTATTCATTCATACATTCCTGGGAATATTGGGGTAGGTCTTATGTACTTTGAATGCAATCTCTGCTTGGACCTTCAAGGACATCCTAGTTTTCCCCTTATGCTGGAATTTTTTAGTTGAACAAGGCAAGTAACAAATTACAATTTTTAATATATTTGTGGGCTGTATTATGCTATTTAAGGATCAATAGCTGGCCTTGCAAATACTAACAATGGATATTTAATTTGCACATTAACTTGAATGGGAATGTGTGAAGTATGTTGAGTTCTATCTTAGATCTATCCTATTCAACATTTTTATAAATAACTAGTCCCTGGGGGGGGGGTACCTTGGAAAACAGAATCAATATTTAAAACAATATTTAAACAATATTTAAATATTGATATTTAAATGATCAAGAGCTCTAAATCAAATTACAAGAAATACATAGCTATAGATCAAATTGTATACAACTGATAGGAATGGTCATAAGCTATAAGATCAGCAAGTGATACTACAGAAATTTGCTTTTTTTATCTTTTATCATTAGACAGCACAGGTTGTAAGGGCCCTTTCTCTCTCACACACATTGGAGTGGAATAAAGTGCCCACAACAAATAAATAATGCCAGCAGGAACCACCATATGTGAGCCAGTACCAGTATGTAAAAATTCAGGCTTCTGAGGAGAAGCTTGATTTCCACTCTTCCATGTCTGACCTGTTTTGCTGCAGTCATCTTTTATTCTTTAAATACTTCAATATTTTTTAAAAGACACTCACATAGGAGATGAAGCTAATTTGTTTCATTGCCTCAGAGCAGTGTCATTCAACCTTGGCAACTTTAAGATGTGTGAACTTCAACTCCCAGAATTCCACACTTTTAAAAATAGCCAAGTTGAGAAATCCTGCTCCGAAGAATGTATCTTAATCATATGAACTCTTTGACAATAGAATAGAAGCAGAGGCTGAATTATTGTCAAGAGAAGTATAACAAATGGGTATCTGTATATGCAGGAACTTGAACTTTTGAAATTGTATGTTTTTATAATTTAATTACAGATGTGCACTATTCTAGAAACTAACATGCTTGACTCAGCCTTGCCTAAAAACTGTATAGTCTCTTCAGTCTTAATGGTATTATATGGCTTAAGAATAATTACTTTGGTACTAATTTGACTCCCTGTTTTAGCAGAAAAATAAGTATTAAGAAGTGACTATTCTCCACAGTTGGGAGAATAATAAATGGGTCAGGAAGATATAATCAGACACATATTTTTGCTTTGAGAATCAGGCCTAGGTCCAAGCTACTCAAAAAAAATGTTTTCTTTTATATATCATTTTATTAAAGATCTTTTAAAGAATAGAAAAAGCTAACATAAACTAATGTAAAGAAAGAAAAAAAAATCAAAGAGAGGTGCAAGAAAGAAACACATAGAAAAAATATAAAGCAAATGTTTAGAGAGGCTGTAAAGCACTGTGAAGCAGTATATAAGTGCTATTGCTATAACTTTACCTCTATGGTTACAACATAGAGTTGTATATCTTTCTATATCTATTCTGTTTAATCATCAAAACCATAAATCATGTCCATTTTTTCTATTTCATGCAAAAAGTCTGTAAGGGATTTCCAGTTAGCAATAATTGTAGATATATTTTTCCCTAACCAAAGAAGTGAACTTAGACAGTTATATCATTTTTACCAACCATTCCTCCATTGGGGATAATGCTGAATTCTTTCCATCTTTATGCATACAATAATATTGCTGCATATACAAAGTTCCATTTCTTTTCCAACCCTTTGTCTTTCAGTCCCAAAAGAAAAAAAAATACTGGTTTCAATTGTACATTAATCTTTTAAGATTATCTTAATTGATGTATGTATTTTAATGCAAAAAGTTCTAGCTTTTTCTTGCATATCCCAAGCATACTCCAGGCTCTGACCATTGCACCACTATTCTGCGGTGTTTAATAATGATTATTGGTGATTTTTTGTGCTGTCCTGGACATCTGTGATAAAATCTTCTGTTTCTGTTGTAAGCTGAAAGCCTTTTAGCTGCTGCACTAAGTCCACACAAATCTTTTCTAAGAAGCCTTTCCAGTATTCTAATCCCATATAGCATTTCAGTGGGATGGATTCAGTCAGCGAGTGAGTGCTTTTCCTGCAGAAACTACCAAATCCATCTTTTGGCATTTCATTTAAAAGGATAACAAGTAGCAGGGCTGGAAAACCGAAATCCTGGAGAAATATGATCCATCTGAAGAGGCAACAATGGATGGAAATGATGTGTTTCAACCTGAGACAATTTAACAAATGTTTGTATAGGTATTAATGTTTTGTTTTTAAAAAAAATATGCAGAAAGAAGAAAACCTATACAAAAATAAAATTGTCCTATACTAAACATAATTACTCAAATGTTTATTCCATCCATCTATCAGGCTTTACAACTGAAGTCAGCTTACATTTAAGTCAGTTAGTAGTTAAAACTTTGGGAAATATAATTAGTAATATATAGCCCATTTTCCAATTGGTCTCCCCAGTAAAAAGTTTATTCAGCTAGAGGCTTAAAACTATTGTGTTATTAGCAGAGAATACTTTCCTCCCAAACTACACAATGTCCATTTTAATGAGTAAGAGCACACAATATCGATTTCTTTTTCTTTATCCTAGAGATCCCAATTATTTTTAAGCAGCCTTCTCGCTCCAACTCCAGTTGGAAACCATCCAGATCTGGATTTCGATTGCAGGAAATCCTGTTTGGAAAGCTCCAGGATCTGCAAGGCTGCTTTAGATATTTATGTTGTTAAGACTGGTTGGTGTGATTCAAAGCGGTGGTTTTTTAAGTATCTTTGGCTAATGGCTATAAATTGCTTTGAATGTCAAAATTGTAAGACTTGTTTATTTTGCAAAGTATTTATGAAGGTTACCTTTAAGTCTATTGTAATTTTACATGTTTCTCCTTAATATTTTGATGATTCATTTTGAATGTTGAGAAGAATATGCTGCTTAATGTTTCAAGTACAATCAAACCAAAAGCCAACAGCTTAATTGCACTTGCAAAAAAAAAGAGACTGAGCAGCCAGTTACATATTCACAGCATTCCTTGACTTCATAATTGCAAACTCAGTTTGTAATATTTCATGGAACCTGTCTGAAGAACTGCAAATAAGAGAATTCATTTTATTCCTTAGTAGATGCTTGCAATTTGAATTATCTGGTTCCAGTCAGTTACATAACATCCAGTTATACTTTAGTGGAAGGTCTTTATTTTTATCCAATATGTGAAAAGTTTTAATTCTTTTCCCCAACAATACTTGAATCTTACTGTTTTGGATATAGCACAGAAGTATGCCACTGACTGCTTCCCCCCAGTCTTGACAGCCATCTTTTGAAGGTGTCATAGCTTGTTGTGGAGTAATGACTAAGTGTCACTTGATCCCGTTGACAGCTGTTGCTTTGCCCCGCACCCTTTACTGAGACAAAAATGGCAGCTGGGATTCCATTGGGGTCATGTGACCTACTAAGAATAGCCTTGTAGGCTCAGGACAGGGAATGATGTCAGAAAGAAGTCAAGATCTGGATAGGCAAACTAGAAAAAGAGAAGCAAGCTTGGTGGACGGAGGGAAATTCCCCAAGTGGAAATAAAACAGGAAGAGGTGTAAAAGCCAGGAAGGAGAGAGGCCACATTGCCAAGGCAGGAGAGCTGGAGCAGGCAGGCAGAACAAGGCAGAGAGTGGAGATTGGCAAGGCAGGCATTGAGACTTAGGGAAAGCTGAGGGGGTCATCCATCCAGCCGATTGGAGTGTGCTGTGGGCAAGAATCGGTGTTGCGGGGATGAACTTTGCCGTGGGCTTCAAGCCGATGCTGGGGACTTCACAGAGCATGGATAACCTGGAGAAGCAGCTTATCTGCCCCATCTGTTTGGAGATGTTCACCAAACCAGTGGTCATCCTGCCCTGCCAACACAACCTATGTCGTAAGTGTGCCAACGACATCTTTCAGGTGAGCAAGAAGCCCAGGAATCAATGCCCTGGATAAGCATAACATGAAAGGGATTCAGGTCAGTCTGGGTGATGCCTTTCTAAAATATGAGCCATTTCTGAGTGAAGGAGTTTATGTTAATTATGTAATAAATGGTATGATGTATTCTCTGCTTATAGATTAATATTCATTGGACTTCATGAGTAACATAAATAAAGGGAAATACCTGCCTCCCAAAACTTAAAAAGGCCAACAAGAGAGGGAGGTGGAGGAGCAATAGAGAATTTGGAAGTATGAATAGTTGCAATGCCAATTACATCTTGTTTCGTGGAAAAAGACTGAGGTATCAAGGTGTTTGTTGTTTAAGGGAGGGTGTGGAAGGCAGGGGATAGGAAGGGCATTGTGTGTTGTGTCGATCAGGCGCTCCAAAATGGGAGGAATACAAGACTGGTTGTGAGATTCAGAATAGGATGAGGCCATTACAAGCAGACCTGAAGGAGTGTCTGTTGCCTTTATATGTATCATCAGTGAGGGGTATAAAATTGATGCAATGAAATACCTCTTCCTACAGAACATTTTCTATACATTCCAACCTTCTGGAGACATTAACAATGAGATATTATATTCCCATTTACCCTGTACTCACATGGCTAATATGAAAAAGAAGACAGAAATGGAACTTGTGAGCTGGATGATGAAATGGAACATATATGGAGGAAAATATCCTACTGATTTAAAGGATTTGTGTATGATGGTTTTTGTGAGTTGTCTAAATAAGAGGCCGCTGCAGTTATCACTTGTTTTGTTACACAGTTTGGCAGTTTGATCTAAAGAAAGTGTAACACGAGGTGGGAAATGAAAGTTTTAACCAAAGGAAGTATCTTCAGTCTCATTTAGTTACATGTTGACTACATTTATATAACTATGCTGAACTTGGAGACAGTTTGGTCAAGTGGTTAAGGCACCAGGCTCAAAAGCAGGATCTTGAGTTCAAGTCACGCCTTAGCCATGAAACCCAGTTAGGTGACTTTGGGCCAGTCATTCTTTCTCAACCCAATCCACCTCCCAGAGTTGTGGGGAAAACAGAAGAAGGATAGTGTGTTGGATATGTTTGTCGTCTTGAGTTATTTGTAAAAATAATAAAGACAGGATAAAAATTTATAATCCCTTTTCTGGGTTCACACAATACTGCACTCAGATGGATTACGTTTGTGTATCCTGCTAACCCACAAGAAACTAACCCTTAAAACTAGCCTATATTATGCAAATGCAGCCATTTTTATCAGAGAGCAGCAGAACGGAAAATAAGACCATAATCAACTGTTGCTCTTCCAGATGAGAAGAAAGGCTGGTTTAAAAGATCTGGAAACTATGTCCTACAAAGAATGATGGAAAGTGCTAAGTAGTTTGGAGAAGAAAAGGCTATGGGGAGATTTATAAAGTCTGCAAATATAGTATAATGATTTACCACACAGAAAACGGAGCAGACCTTTTGAAGTAATGGGATGGTTGTTATGATGTCATAGATTTTTATCTCAACCTGAGGATAAATGTTCTAATAAGAGTTATTTCAAAGCGATAGGCTCTCTTTCAACGAAGACAAGCATTTGTCAGGGATTCCATAATTGGACTGATCTAAACCAGATGGCTTCCTAATGGAAAGCTATCCAAGACTTAGTGAGTTCTAAGATAACAGTTCTAAATATCTGAGAGGGGAAGACACTAGTTACTTTACAATGAAATACATTTTTCACTAGCTCAGAGAGCCTTTATTTTGTTTTAAAACTGAGCCTTGACACTGACAATTGATGTCAGTTCTGAGTCTAGTATGGGTATTTAGTTGTAAAACTAAACATTTTCGTCATGCTTGGCTGATGATTCTTTGATTTGAGCCAAGCCTGGTAAATGGCGCGAGCTTGCCCATTGCTTTCCTGCAAAAATTGCTATTGTTGGAAGAGAAGGATTCCTGCTGTCTCTGCCCTTAGGAATTAGTACTGTATTGATGGAGTGATGGCTGAGTACATAACGGTTGGTGTTTGCTATCCCAACAGAGTTTTGTACCGTTTTTTTTTTATTAATATAGCTTTCTGTAGCTCACTGGGAGAGACTGAGACCCATCTGAACAGGTTCAGCTGCTATGTATAGGATTAAAGGCATCTTGGATCTCTAAAGATAAATCATATTTAGGACGTTTTATGCAATACAGATATCTCTTGGCCAGTGGTGAGCTGCTGCTGGTTGTAACAACTGGTTTGCCCAGCACTGAAAATGCATGCATGCCTTCTGCGCATGCGCGTGGCCTTCCACGCATGCTTGCAGCTTCAAAAACACAGCAATATAGGACGGAATAACACCAAGGCAGGGGGGTAGGGGCGGGGGCGGGCCCACCCGCGGGTCATAACTACCGGTTCACCCAAACCGGTCTGAACCACCTCTGCCCTCGGCTTACAAACATTTGTTTAGAAACTGTTCAGAGTTACAGATCACTGAAAAAAGTGACAAAAGTGACATATGACCAGTCCTTGCACTTATGCCATTGCAACATCTGTATGGTCATGTGATCAAACTTTGGACATTTTATTTACAATGGTTGCAGCATCACAGGGTCATGTGATCACAATTTCTCACCTTCCCAGTTGACTTCCAACAAGGAAAGGCAAATGGGGGAAGCCGGATTTGCTTAATGGCCATGCAATCCACTTAACAACTGCAGTGATTTGCCTACTAACCATGGCAAATAAGATCATAATGTTGGGTGCACTCATTTAACAATCATAGTCCCAATTGTGGTTGCAAGTCAATTGTACCCACAGTAAAACAGCCAGGGCTTTTCTTTTTTACTTAAAAGGGAACCCTCTACTTTAAGCAGCAAACAACAATTTAAATTGTTGCGAGCTTAAAACGCATTTATTCGTTCGTCGCGAGCTTAAAACGCATTTATTCATCTGCGCAGGACTGGGTTAGTTTTTTTAATTTATGGGTTTTAATTGGGGTTTTTAAATGGGGTTTTAAATTGTATCTAAATTTTTAGGCCGTTATTGAATCAGTTTTTTATATAGTTTTTAATTTGTATTCTATGTATTGTGTTTTTTATTGGCTGTGAACCGCCCTGAGTCCTTTGGGAGAAGGGCGGTATACAAATATAATAAATAAATAAATAAATAAATAAAAAATAAATCTGCCTTGAGTATGGGCAGTGTGTGAGATGAAAGCCACATTAAGGGGACACAATAGAAAAAGAGGTTAGCTGGCATTGTTTATGGCTAGATTCTAGTAAGGAAAAGCCATCCTTACCATCATTACTAGGATTTTGTGTATCTCTGGACAAATTCTAGAAAATCTAAATCTTGATTCTTTAAAACCTATTGTGTACATGCCCATCAACACCATCTGAGTTGTGGGATCCCTTTAAGGCTAAAGAATTAAATCCTTTTTTGAGGAAAACTAAGCAATGTAGGCCATTTCTAAAGGCAAGACACCAAGATATAGTCTTTAAGTTCACGAAACAAAACAACTTTAACAAAACTAACAAAAGTGCATGTTTTGCACTTTTACAAAAGTAAGAAGGAAAGAAGGAAAGAAGTAATTAGAATGAGAGTAAGGTTGCTTCTCTGCGGAGGAAGAATAACCTGTGCGTGACTAGTGCCACCTAGAGGCCACAAATAAAATATATTGTGTAAGATTTTTAACTTTTGTTGGGTTTACTCCACAAATAAACCAAATTCACTGTGTTGCAGGAAGAAATGCTAGCTTTTTTGTTTTATTTGCTTCCTTATATTAATATGCCCAATTCTTTCAAAGTTGACTTCTGTATTCTAGTCTCTGTTTTTTAACCTATTCAAATATGTTGCTTTCTGCTTGAAATGCAACCCAAGCAACACGAGTGGACTATGCAGAGCAAAGTAGAACTGGTCTGTGATCTGGACACACAATAATATTTTAAAGCATTTTTTTAGCAGCTGTGTGACTTTACGACTCATCTTTGGTATTTTACCAAACCAATTCCCCATTTTTTTATGACTTTATTCCTTTGCACCTAAATGTAGTTCTTTAACGATCTGGTGGATTTCACTCCGTTGGTTGGGACCTTAATTCCTTGTGAATGCAATAACTTTTTGAATCAGAATTCGGGTGTCTCTAGTATCATCTGTTCTTCTCATCTATGTGAAGATCTGCTTTGATGACAGTTTCTTGCTCAATCTCTAGTCTAGGTTAAAGACCTTCTGAATGTACCTTTTTTAAAGTAACAAGGGAGAATTGAATATATGGGACATTCTTACACTCATTGCATTTAATTCACTTTTAACTACATTGTGTTAAAATGCAATGAATTGACTACCTACCTTTTTCCCCCAAGTCCCTGTTATAGCATTCACAAGTAAGGAAAATCCACACAAAGTTTCCTTGCACTTAAATAGGCCCTCAGCACATGAATTTATAAAAAAAGATTGAATTTTGTATTACCCTGGAGAAAGTCCTAGAGCACTCTTTCTATATTTATTTATTTATTTATTTATTATTTAGATTTTTATACCGCCCTTCTCCCGAAGGACTCAGGGTGGTGTACAGCCAGATTAAAACAATACAATATACAATTTTAAAACAACAAATTAAAATAACATATTCCATAATGGCCGGAAAATTTAAAAACCATCAAATTTGACCCAATAAAACAGAATACCCAATTTAAAATGATTAAAATTCAAAACATTCAAAATTTAAAAATTAAGAATTAAGCCAGTCCCACTTGGATGAACAAGTACGTTTTCAATTCACGACGAAAGGTCCGAAGGTCAGGTAATTGACGCAAACCAGGGGGAAGTTCGTTCCAGAGGGTAGGTGCTCCTACAGAGAAGGCCCTTCCCCTGGGGGCCGCCAGCCGGCATTGCTTGGCGGACGGTACCCTGAGAAGACCCTCTCTGTGTGAGCGTACGGGTCGGTGGGAGGCATAGGGTAACAGCAGGCGGTCCCGTAAGTAGGAAAACTTCAGAACCTCAGAAAGAAAATGTATTAATTTGTTGCTTTTAATTAAATGGAGTCCTATGCATTTTACCTAAAAAAAATCCTTACAGACCTCAAGTTGACAAATCAGTGCTTTTGTTTTGTTTTGTTTGAGCCAGGAAAATCTGTTTCCTGGCTCAAGTTTCACTTCAATGCTCTTTGCTCGAATATTGGAGCAGGATAGTCTGTAGAAGCCAACTCATCCCTGAAAGGCCTGGTATGGCATCCAAGCGTTTTCAGTGTAAACAACAACAGTTGTGATTTTCAGACTAGGATTTTCTTTTTTAAAAAATACATTTTATTAAATTTCTTCAAAAGCTCCGGTAAATATAAAAAATGAAAATAAAAATTGCATTAAAATGTTTCTCAGGATGTTCCTATTTGTTTATTTGTTTTTATATTTATTTATTTATTATTTATCTTATGTGCTGCCCATCTCATCAAAGATGATTTTAGGCAGCTTACAATCAATGAATAAAAATGCCATATAAAACATTGAAACAATAAATAGATATTTTAAATTTAAAATTCAGCCAAAATTAAAGTGACCAAGATGGAGAGCAAAGAAGAGAGCAAAGTGCCCATGGGGAAGAGATGGGATGTTATCTAATTTAGACGTTTATTCATTATTTAGAGGAGCTCTCTCTTCAAGTGGCTGCATCTTATCCAAAATTTAAAGACCTCGATTGGAGGAGTGAGGTATTCCCATTTAACTTTTGTACTTCTTAGTCACTAGACTAGACCATCATTCAGCTATCTTAATATAACCTAGAACTCATATGTGAGTTGGAGAATGAGTTACTGTGCTATGCATGTGATGAGTTACTCTGGCAAGTTGGACATGGGATGGCTGGGAATAATCCTTTGCCAGTGTCTGCCTATAGCAGTGATCTCTGCAGTTGCCAACTCTTGTAATAGTAGCTGGTAAAGGACCTATTTGCATGACCTGTCCTGGGACAGAGGAATGTCATTGGAGTTCAAAATGCCCTCCTGGGTTTCTATTACTGCTTCCTAGAAGAGCCACATTTCTAACAAATGGGTAAGTAAGCAGTACTGAACCTCGGCAAAAAACTCAACTTTCCCATCGCCTCCTTGCCAGGCCTCCAACCCCCTGTGGCAATCTCGTGGATCTACTTCAGTGTCCTCAGGAGGCCGATTCCGGTGCCCATCCTGTCGGCATGAAGTGGTGCTGGACCGGCATGGAGTTTATGGCCTGCAACGCAACCTTTTGGTGGAAAACATAATTGATATCTACAAACAAGAATCCTCTCGGTAAGTTACGTGTAGAATCCCACAATTTCTGTTTCAACACTTGGTGGTTGGCCATCCTGCACCTAAGACATGCATATGTGCTCACACATTTCTGTTGCTCCAAAATCTTTGTTTTCCAAATGAAGAAGCAGAACCAGAATTTTCCTTCTGATTACTTCAACTCTCTTTCCTCCTCCAAGGCCTGTCAGAAATTGAATCCTTGCCTGGACCTCTCAGGTCTTACCCTTTCTACTTCCTCATCATCTTCCTTCCTAAATGCTTTCCTTGCTTTTATGTGCATTTTTCTACTTAATACAACCAGATGTGTGTCAGCCAGTACATCTAACACACTGTTGGCTCTTTCTAGGGCAGAGTTCAAAGTCTGAGAAAGTTAGATAGAGCCATCTCCCCAAAGCTAGAACTTGTTTTTCAGAAAGGTATGCTAATACTGATATCGTTTCTCAGTTCTTTATTTGCATGGGATTTCAATATTATTGGATTACTGTATTCATAATCTCTGGTGGCAAGACCAGTTTAAAGATTAGGTTTCTCTCACATTCCTGGCAAGCAAAATATTCTTCTCACTTTTGCAAACATATTTTCTCTTTCATACACTATTCCAAAAAAGGGAGAAACCAGTAATAATAATAATACAAGATAATATGTGATATTTTTGAAAAAAGGAAGGCACACTTCTGTTAGCCTTTTGTCATGTTAATGACGTATTACAAGGCTTTCTTTTTTAAAAAATAATTACAATTCTATAAAAACTGACTACCAGAACTTAAAAGAGTGAAAAAATAGAAAATGAGGGGAAAAAATATAGCAAAGAAAAAGAAACATATAAACCAGTGCCTTCCCCTCTTGTCATAATCAGTATAAACAATTTTAATAATTTATCACCTTCTCTTAAAACACAACAAACAATCTCTTCATTCCAAAATTCATCTCATACTGTAACAAATCCTTTGGCCTCATTCAGTCTCGGTTAGCAAAAGTCCACCAAGGATTACCAGAAATGACAATTTATCTCTTTTACCCTTGATCAGATAAATCCATTTTAATTATAAACATATCCTTAAACCTTGTCAGTCAGTTCTAGTCAGCAGAAGTCCATTAAAGATTACAAAAAATAACAAATCTATTTTAACTTCGATCAAATAAAACCTTCTATTCCATTCCTTTTACTTTTAACAATCTTAATCTATAATCCCATCAGACAATGTCCTATGGCTTGTTTTCTTTTTCTTTGCTGCTTCTCATAAAACCCTTCAGGTCTGTTTTGTAATTCTAATATAACAAATTTATCCAAATTGTTTTTTATTTGCCATTTGCATATCCCTTTTAATTATTGAGAAACTGAATTAATTTGTATAATGTAATATTTTTTCATATCTTTCTTGAATTATTTTTAAATGATTTTAAAATCCACTTTCAGATCGATCTCAATCTTGTCCAGTACAACTTGTGCCTTTTCCTTAATATCTGACCACAATCTATCTATAGTGGCAGACACTTCTAAAATTAACTTCTGCATCCATTGTTCAAAAATATCTTTTGATATGTTTAATGTTATTTTGTATTTTACTCCATTCTGAGCCCTGGTGGCACAGTGGTTAGAGTGCAGTACTGCAGGCTACTTCTGCTGACTGCCTGCTGATTGCAATTTGGCAGTTCAAATCTCACCAGGCTCAAGATTGACTCAGCCTTCCATCCTTCTGAGGTGGGTAAAATGAGGACCCAGATTATTGGGGGCAATATGTTGACTCTGTAGACTGCTTAGAGAGGGCTGTAAAAGCAGTATGAAGCCGTATATAAGTCTAAGTGCTATTGCTATTCTGTATTAGTAAGTCAAACTGAAGCATTCTTCTCCTTTAATTGTAATCTTTAGTTGCCTTTGGTTACCTCTAGTGTCCTCAAATTCCCATCTTATCATATTTTCTTTTAAGAATTTAAAACAACAGTATTTTCTTGTGGGAAGGATTCTTATAACTATTTTCAAAATATGATTTCAAACCCATCTGGACCTTTAGTCCATTCACTGTATAACATTCTAATTACTGTTCTGCTGATTATCCCTCCCTCCCACCACAGTTTTTATGTTCTTAAGCTTATCTTTCAAACTTATTTTGCTGAGGATTAAAGGGAACTCCCCTGGTGCGTGTTATAAGACCTGTCCACCGGAAGGTTCTTAATAGTTGAAAAGCATTAAAAAAAAAAGCAATTTCCATAAGTATTTAAGAAATGAGCTTTGCCAGAACTTTGTGTCCATAATACAGACCAGGGGTCTCCAACCTTGGTCCCTTTAAGACTTGTGGACTTCAACTCCCAGAGTTACTCAGCCAGCTTTGCTGGCTGAGGGACTCTGGGAGTTTATTTATTTATTTATTTATTTAATTTGATTTTTATACCGCCCTTCTCCCGAAGGACTCAGGGCGGTGTACAGGCAAAATAAAAACAACAATACAAATATACACAATTTAAATACCCTTAAAAAACTTATTCAAAATTAGCCTGATGTTAAAAATCATCATCAATTAAAACCCCATTTAAAATTGGTAAAATTCCCTTTTAAAATCCAATTAAGCCAGCCCCGCGCGAATAAAAAGATGGGTCTTCAGTTCGCGACGGAATGTCCGAAGGTCAGGTATTTGACGTAAACCAGGGGGAAGCTCGTTCCAGAGAGTGGGAGCCCCCACAGAGAAGGCCCTTCCCCTGGGGGCCGCCAGCCGACATTGTTTGGCGGACGGCACCCTGAGAAGTCCCTCTCTATGGGAGCGTACGGGTCGGTGGGAGGCATGTGGTAACAGCAGGCGGTCCCGTAAGTACCCAGGTCCTAAGCCATGGAGCGCTTTAAAGGTCGTAACCAACACCTTAAAGTGCACTCGAAAGGCCACAGGCAGCCAGTGCAGTCTGCGCAGGAGCGGTGTTACATGGGAGCTACGCGTAGCTCCCTCTATCACCCGCAGCTGCATTCTGGCCTAACTGAAGCCTCCGAGTGCACTTCAAGGGGAGCCCCATGTAGAGAGCATTACAGTAATCCAAGCGAGAGGTAACGAGGGCATGAGTGACTGTGCATAAGGCATCCCGATCAAGGAAGGGGCGCAACTGCGGACCAGGCGAACCTGGTAGAAGGCCCTCCTGGAGCGGCCGTCAAATGATCTTCAAACGACAGCCGATCATCCAGGAGGACACCTAAGTTGCGCACCCTATCCTTTGGGGCCAATAACTCGCCTCCGACAGCCAGCTGCGGCTGCAGCTGACTGAATCGGGATGCCGGCATCCACAGCCCCCCCGTCTTGGGGGGATTTAGCTTGAGCCTGTTTCTCCCCATCCAGACCCGTACGGCTTCCAAACACCGGGACAGCACTTCAACAACTTCATTGGGGTGGCCGGGGTGGAAAATACAGCTGAGTATCATCAGCGTACTGCTGGTATCTCACCCGAAACCACTGATGATCTCACCCAGCGGCTTCATGTAGATGTTGAACAACAGGGCGAGAGAATCGACCCTGCGGGACCCCACAAGTGAGGCCCTCGCGGTCGACCTCTGCCCCCGTCAACACCGTCTGCGTCCGGTCGGAGAGATAGGAGGAGAACCACCGATATACGGTGCCTCCCACTCCCAATCCCCCAGCCGGGCGCAGCAGATACCATGGTCGATGGTATCGAGCGCGCCGAGAGGTCTAATAGGACCAGGGCAGAGGAATAACCCCTGTCCCTGGCCCTCCAGAGATCATCCACCAATGCGACCAAAGCTGTCTCCGAGCTGTATCCGCGTCGGAAGCCGGACTGGAACGGGTCTAGGTAGACATCTTCATCCAGGTATTGGGGTAGCTGTCGCGCCACGGCATTTTCTACAACCTTCGCAACAAAGCGAAGGTTGGAGACTGGACGATAATTACCCAAAATACCTGGGTCCAGGGAGGGCTTCTTAAGGAGGGGTCTCACCACCGCCTCTTTCAAGGCGGCAGGGAAAACCCCTTCCAATAAAGAAGCGTTGATAATCCTCTGAGCCAGCCTCGTGTCACCGCCTGAGTGGCCAGTACCAGCCAGGAAGGGCACGGGTCCAGTAAACATGTCGTGCCGTGCAGCCTCCCCAACAACCTGTCGACGCCCTCGGAGCCACAGGGTCAAACTCATCCCAAATGGACTCAACAAGACGTGCCTCCTCTCCTCGCTTGGATCATCCCAATTTCGGTCCAGACCGTCCCTCAGCTGAGCGATTTTATCGTATAGATAACCGCTAAACTCCTCGGCTCGTCCCTGCAACGGGTCATCCCGCACCTCCTGATGTAGGAGAGAGCGGGTCACCCGAAACAGGGCGGCCGGGCGGTTATCTGCCGACGCAATGAGGGTGGAGGCGTAGAAACGCCTCGCTTCCCTCATTGCCACTAGGTAGGTCCTAGAATAGGACCTAACTAGTGTCCGATCAGCTTCGGAGCGACTGGACCTCCAGGTGCTCTCCAGGCGTCTTCTCTGGCGTTTCATCTCCCTCAGCCCCTCGGAGTACCAAGGGGCCGGACGAGATCTCCGCCGGGTCAGAGGCCGCAAAGGCACGACACGGTCCAAGGCCCCGGCCGCGGCCTGTTCCCAGGCCGCGACCAGTTCCTCAGTCGTGCCGTGGGCCAGTTCCTCAGGGAATGGCCCAAGCTCCGTCAGGAACCTCTCGGGTCCATCAGGCGCCTGGGACGGAACCACCGATAGGTTCCGCCTCCCGCGGTGGTGAATGGCGGTTCGGAAGTCTAGGCGAAGGAGAAAATGATCCGACCATGACATTGGTTCTGTTACTAAATCATCTAACACCAGATCATTAAGCCACTGCCCAGAGATATAAATCAGATCCAGCGTGCCTCCCCCCGAGTGCGTAGGGCCATCATTTACTCGAATCAGGTCCAAGGCCGTCATGGAAGCCTGAAGTCCACAAGTCTTAAAGGGACCAAGGTTGGAGACCCCTGAGGTAGACTATATTGTGGCTCTCAGCTTGGTGGAAATCCCTCAATTCCCAGCCACTCAACTTGTGAGCTAACTGAAGAAATCTTAGTTGCTGCAGTTTACTCATGAGGAGCAGCTGTCCACATTGGTTGATGTGGCAATCACTTTGTCTCCAGAGAGTTTTTGCTGGCTAGAATTCAACCTCTGGCTGCTGCTCTGTAATATCATCGCCGATCCTTCATACAGTATATATCTAGTTTGCGATGTCCTCAATGGAACTCATCGCTTACCACGAGGCTTACATAAAATGCTGGGCAGAGAGGAGAAGAGAGCCCATGTTTGGGGGTGCTCCTTCAAAAAGACTCTGCTCCCCAGACTTTGTGATTTTCTTTTTTTTTAATAAAAGTTTTTTAATTTTGTCAAACAAACATACAAACAAACAAACAATACATCCTTAATCATTCAGTGTTTCATCTGAGTGCATATTTTGTATCTTGTACTCCCTCCTCCATCATTTTAATATTATATTTCTATCATACTTTTATATTTTCATTTAGATTGTTACATCATTCTTCCCAAATTTCTTATGTTTATATTAATTCATCAATTATCTAAATTTATATATATATATATATATGTTTTCTGAGGTTTTCGCGGGTGTTTGTATGTAGGTCTTTGGTTATTCGGGTTTTCTCCCGCGTAAAATTGGAAGTGTCTTGGCGACGTTTCGACGAAATCCCATTCGTCATCATCAGGCTAGGTGTTTACAGCTTAGTGCTCCTAGAGGTTACAATATGTATAATCAAATAAGTATTCTCTTTACTATATTTTTCTGGTAAGATACCCAATAGGAACAGTTCAGGTTTTAAATCAATACGTTGTTGTATCATTTCCTCTAGCCATGTTCTAATTTTAATCCAGTAGTTCCTCGCTTCTGGTGACATTGTGATTTTCAAAATTGCCTTGGGACTTGGTCTTCTTTATGCACTTAAAAAGAATATAAATCTTTAAATGCTTAACCTAATCTAAACACAGTACCAAGAAAATAGTTAATCTCATCAATAATTTGAATCACATGTCACTCTCATGTTTCCCCAAAAGTAAGACATCCCCTGATAATAAGCTCAATCGGGCTTTTGAGCGCATGTCCTCAAATAAGCCCCCTCCCCAAAATAAGTCCCCCCAAAAAACAAGCCATTCCCGAAAATAAGTCCTCCCCGAAAATATTTAACCGCATGCACAGCCGGTCCCTGCCATTTCTTCTGGTTAGGGTTAGGGAGACTGAGCTCTGGTGGCTCAGACTGCTAAGACAGTCTGTTATTAACAAAGCTGCTTGCAATTACGCAGGTACAAGTCCTACCAGGCCCAAGGTTGACTCAGCCTTCCATCCTTTATAAGGTAGGTAAAATGAGGACCCAGATTGTTGGGGGCAATAAGTTGACTTTGTATATAATATACAAATGGATGAAGACTATTGCTTAACATAGTGTAAGCCGCCCTGAGTCTTCGGAGAAGGGCGGAATATAAATGCAAATAAATAAATAAATAAATAAATAAATAAATAAATAAATAAATAAAAAAAAGACAGCAAGAGGAGCCCCATCTTGCTCCATGCGTCCCAAAATAATAAGACCTCCCTGAAAATAAGGCCAAGTGTTTATTTCGGGGTTCAAAAAATATAAGACAGGGTCTTATTTTTGGGGAAACACGATATAAATATGCTGATT
The DNA here is from genome assembly GCF_028640845.1 of Ahaetulla prasina. Lineage (NCBI taxonomy): Eukaryota > Metazoa > Chordata > Lepidosauria > Squamata > Colubridae > Ahaetulla > Ahaetulla prasina. The sequence goes on from NC_080539.1 coordinate 29,536,211, forward strand.
ACACTAACATTACATTGCCATTAACCAAAGGAAGGATAATGGTAGCTAGGTGTTGATGGTAGCACCAAAGGCTTGGTTGTCTCTTAGTCACTGCACGTCTTTCATGGAACCAAGCTGAAATCCATCTCCATCTCAAATCCTAAAACTTCCTTGCTGCCCACCTTTACCTAAACTTCTGTTTGGAACACGAAGAGCTAAAATATTTTCTTTGGAAAATAAAAATTGGGCGTCTTGGCATGCTGCACTGTATTTCAAAAAGGAGTACATCTGTTCTCATTTGACATGATGACCTTAAGAAAAATAGAAATGTTTTTGAGCCAGGGTAGACCATTTTCTGGGGATTCAACATCTCTTTCAATCTTTGTTTATATTGTGGCCAGGCCTCTCCATGCCAAGGCAGAGCAGCAGCTGATGTGTGAAGAACATGAAGAGGAAAAAATCAACATATACTGCTTGAACTGTGAGGTTCCAACCTGCTCTATGTGCAAAGTCTTTGGAGCCCACAAAGACTGTGAAGTGGCTCCTCTGACCAACATTTATAAGCGCCAAAAGGTACAAGGAGTGGTGGTGGGAGAGAAAGAATGGAAATGAAAGAAGATCCTGTCTTCTTTCTACTCATAGTTTTTGTTTTGGATAACTAGAGCAAAAACTGGAGTTGTGCAGAATCTTGTGGGGGAGAAACTGTGACACATGTTAGATGCAGGTGTCCAATTTAACAACAGCATTGTGATCCTGGCCTGATATTATGGCTTAGAAAGAATGTTGGTTTCCAAGTCAGCTGTCACACAGGGGAATTGCCGGCACCACAAATGACCTATTCATGTATCAGGTGTGTTTCTGGAAGAAAATGCCTGGATCATGAGCATCCAGGTGGTGTTGACTGGGGGTTTTCCTCTTCTCTGCTGCTTCCCTTCCATGCTACTTCCTTGTTTTCTTGGACAAGAGCCCATCCAGGGTGGGGCTTTCAGTTGCCCTATGACTTGCATTATCCTCTTCCTTGATCTCAAGAGGGAAAAGATTCCCTAGAATTACTCCATCTGACCAGTTAGTCATTTTGTTGGCTGCACAATCATGCAATAGAAGCAGAAACATGTCCACAGGCACTGCACTGTAGCCTTCCTCTCTTCTTGAAGACCTACATAGAGGCTAGATTTTGGAGGAAATGGATTTTGAGGCTAAGCCCTGATGAGCCATAAGATAAATTCATGCAGCATATGGCTCATCAAGGCTTAGCCTCAGAGGCTAGCCTCTATGTATATCTTCCAGTGAGACATTTCAAGTCTCAAATGAATTTGAGTAGTTTGTGGTTTGGAGTAGTGGAGTAGTACTGTGTAATGTATATTTGCTAATGCATGACAGGCTTTATGAATACCTGTTTTAATAATTGCATTTACTTAAGTAGTGTGAGCCCAGCCATTACATTTTGCCTTCCTATTTCTGCAGGGGGAGCTGAGTGATGGCATTGCCATGTTAGTGGCAGGGAATGACCGTATCCAAGCTATCATCACCCAGATGGAAGAGATCTGTAAAACTATTGAAGTGAGCATAAAATCATTCAATTTATTTTTTGGGATGCTCTCAAGCAATGTTTATTTCTGCAGGATATGCCAATACAGGTAATCTTTGACTTACAACTATTTATTTAGTGACTGTTCAAAGATACAATGGCACTGAAAAAGTGACTTATGACTGGTTATGGAGCATCCCCATGGCTACATGGTCAAAATTCAGGTGCTTGGCAACTGGTATTATTATTGACAACTGCAGTGATTCACTTTAGCAAAAAAGGTTGAAAAACGGAGTGCAACTTACTTAACAACTGCCTTGCTTAACAATGAAAATGTTGAACTCAATTGTGGTCATAAATTGAGGATTATCTCTAAGCTTCCTTCTTTCTCCTATATGAAAGTTGGAGAAAAATTAGAGCCCTTTGGGAGCAAATAAGAGGAAAAGCAAGGAAATAATACACCTGCAGTACTTATTGATCTTGTTATGCTATTTAGTTAACTTTAATCTCTGATGTAAATAGTACTTTTAAAATAATAGCTCACCTATTTCCTCCCTGGCAGGATAATGCTCGGAGACAGAAGCAGCATCTTTGTCTGCGCTTTGACTCTTTGTACAGCATCCTGGAGGAACGCAAAAAAGAGCTGTTGCAAGAAATCGGACGAGAGCAGGAGGAAAAAGTCCAAAGGGTGCGGGGGCTCATCCGGCAATATGGAGATCACCTTGAGGTCTCCTCTAAGTTGGTTGAGTCAGCCATCCAGTCCATGGAGGAACCCCAGATGGCCCTCTATCTGCAGGTGCATACAGGTGTGACAATACAGGGTGGGGGAGCAGGGTAAGCCTGGAGCCAGTTTAAATCAATCAGCAAGAAGCAGGATATACTGTCAGCTTTCTTAAGGATGGACAAGTAAGGAGAGGAGAGACTCAGGACCCTGCTTGCAACTTGGAAGATTCAGTGGTTTAAAACTTGGGGATATAGTTGCTTTCTGCTTTGTTGGCGCTGAAGATTCTCTCTTTTTTTCCTGCAGCAGTCAAAGGAGCTGATCAAAAAGTGAGTAGAAGCAAGAGGAGCAAAGGTCCAGCCCTTGAGCCTTCAGTGGCCGAACTGGCACTCAACAGTAGCACTCGAGATATCAGAGATCCACTTTTTCTTGCATATTTTTTATTTTATTCAGCAGATTAAAATACAAAATCCCCCAAAAATTAACAAAGGCAAAACAAAACTAGACAAAAGCATTTTAAAAACGGGAGTTAAATGGACAGAAAAACAAAACCACATATTATCCCCTCCCAGTTGTACACTGACAAATATATTGCAACAGAAATAGTTTTCCCTCTTGAAAAACAGGTCCAAGATTTATACACTTCCGCATCCATTTGCAACCCAATCTGATGTGTCATACATTATGAACATGAAGAAAAAATAGTTAACAGGTTAATCAACAGCAAAGTTAAACAGAGATTCACTTCTGATTTATCCATACACTGTTCTTTGATCAAGTTAGGCTAGTGTCTGTTTCCCCAAAACCCACAAATTTGTGATTTGTTATTTTAGGCTCACTGGAATCTTCCTCTCCTTCTTAAATAACCACAGCAGTGGGATTCCTTCTGGATTCAGGACTACAGTCAGTGCTATAGATTTTTCAGGTTGATATGTTAATGTTATTCCGAATCATATCCATGCCAGTTTCCGAGTCACACAGGAGTCTTTCTCAACATAGATTTTGTCAACTAGATATTAAGCCCAAGACTGAAGAAACCGCTTCTGTTTGCTTTCAGTAAGATGCTGCTGTAAGTTAGTATTTAGATCAAACCACACAATTTCTCTATAGGGCAGAGCAATGAAAACAACAGCAGAAAGCACATTTTCTTACGGCTTTCAAATATTTGTATCCTACGCAAACACATAAACATATACTTTATATATTTTGAAATAATAGAGAGCTCTTGCTTATGCTTCTTCCCTACCTCAGTTTAACTTAACTTAAAAAGAGACTTGGATTTATAGAACATTTCGATGGAAGTCACAATTGGCAGCAGTAAGTCATGATACCTGGCCTTTTCCTCAATTCCCCAAAAATGCTATGCACAGCTGGGATGCATACTTTCCAGGATCTTGGTGGGGACAGTTTTGGAAGCCATTTCAGCCGATGGCTTTAAGTCATTATTTGCTGGAAGTAGAATGAACAAAGAAGGGAGGAGACAAAAATAGTCAAACACATTCACACTGTGGTCTCATTTTGGAGAGAAAGACTCTTCTCCTGCTGACTGCCGGTTCCCATCTCTATTTTTTTTTTGGTGAAAAGAGACATGCATCAGATAGATTTCATCATGCATCTTATTTTCTGCAGGATCACAGACATGTCCAAGGTATCCATGAGTAGCCGGCCTGAGTCTGGCTATGAAAACATGGACCATTTCTCTCTCAATGTAGATCACGTTGCTGAAATGCTGAGAACTATTGAATTTCAGACAGGTGAGAATGGCTGGACTGAAACATCTTGCTGGAGTGAGGGGAGAGGATGCATCCACTGCTGTTCCTCCATTTGGGTGCCATTCTCCTTAATTTTTTTCATTAATTTACACGACCCCTATCTAAGAAGGAATTTGACACTGAGGAGCTGAACCCTAACTCTTAAATATGTAGGGTGGAAAAGCCTGTAAGGGGGCATTGCAGTGAGGGGTATTTGAAGAGTGAAGAAGGAGGAGCCATGGTATTATTGGTGGATGGGGATAGATGGAATTATTTAGATTATCTCAAAGAGAACGACCCAAACTATTTTGAACTTGACTCAACAAAATCCCTCAGCCTCCTAAGTAGAAATAGCATAAAATGACAAGTCATTGTCTGGAATCTGGACCATTCAGTGGTTAAACAGCAGACATTTGAAAGCAAGACTGATGTTTAATCAGGTAATTCTGCAGACCCACAACATTTACAGTATATAGTTTGGGGCTTGAAGGAAATGCATATTTGGCTCATGGTGTAAAAATCAACAGCAACATAAACCCATTACAGAATTTTGTGACTTGTTCAGACAACATACCTGAGTCAGCTAAAAGCCTAATGTCTATATTTGCACAAGATATAAAGCTAGCATATTATGCAAATCCAGAAAATGGATCAGTAACCAAATAATAATACATGCAGTTTAAATCCTTAGTACTGGTATATTTGGGAAAAATATAACTATTTTTTTACTTTAACCTGCTTTTTTTTTTTTTTTTTGTAAATGTGTATCACAGTCTCTCTTCAAAGTGAATTCCTCCATGTCGTGAGCTAGAGAGAATATTAATTTGGAGAACAAATTTATACTAAGACTAAAGAACTTTCTTTACTTAGAAAGATTAAAGGAGTTGGTTTCCCTTTTGCTTGTAGCTTAGAGTTGTTTTCTGAAAAATATATTTAGAAGCATATGACTTAGGAAGGAAATTATACAAAATCTATACAGTAATTATGTCTCATGTATGGGGAACTGAAGGTTATTTTTGAAAGGTGTTTCTACATAATGGTAACATTCAGAAAGCATGTTGGAAAATCTGTGTTTAGAGATTCAAGATTGATGAATAACACAAAGTTGTCATTTTCACATATGTCTGCTTCCCACCCGCCCCACTCCGCTTCCCTCTCAGATATTTCTGGAGAGGAAACTGAGTCTGAAGGAATTATCCCAGAAGGAAGTGGTGAAGCTGGAGAGGAGGACCATCCAGAAGGATCGGAGGGGCCTGAAGGAGCAGAAGGTGAGTTGAAAAGCTGAAATGAGAGATGGGTAGAGTTGTAATGAGTACCTTTGACTTGGCTGGGGATGCATTGAGATTTTGCCAGTGCAAGGCTTTGATCAGAAAGTCCGAATAATTTTTTTCTTCCCAACTGCTCTGTTTGAGCCGCAGTTTTCTTAGAAATGTCTTCATTATAATCTACTCAATATTAAGAACCTGCAGAAGAAACCTCAGAAATTATTTTAATATATTTAGCTCACTTAAGCATAAGTGAGTTAATAAATTAAAATAATGCCTGAGGGATGGAGTCACATATAATGGAAGTGGGGTTATTTTTGCCTGTGATTTTATAATCATAGTTCTGAGTAATTATGTCTTTTCCTGTTGAGCTAACCTCAGCCTTAGCTGTGAAATGTAGAATCCTAATGTCATATATCTCTTTCTCTCTGTAGATGGAGAGAACCTGTCTCGATTCAGACCAAAGCCACCTAATATACCATCTCGGGGTAAGTCCCCCTTCTCCTGGACAGTTTCTTTAATTGGCAAAGAATGAGAGGACCATGAGAGGAATATGAAAAGGGATCTTCATGAATGAGTCCCAACAACCAGATGTTCTCTTGATAGGATGCTTACACAGAAAGTTTCTAGGGATGATGTCACTGGAATTTTCTGCCATGCTGTTGATTCTTTTGTGTACTTTACCTGGCATTGTGCTATAGAGAAGACAATAGCGTAGCTTCTTTTATCACAATCTTTTTCAATGACATGAAAAAGGGCGAGGTAGAAACACAATGAAAAGAAATACACCCGTCAGCCAGAATTGGAGGAAGGGAATAGAGCAGGTTCTACTGTTTCCAAAGCAGCAGGAAATAATTTTGCTTCCTAACCCAGAAAAAGTGGGCAGAATTCTGGTAACTTATGAATGTTGATCTTTGGCTATTTTGGATCTTCTTTCTGGCTTCTGAGCATTTGGGTTTTTCCTGGCAAAGTTTCTCCCAGCGTTTGCCCTCTTGTTCCTTCCCCCAACTCTTAGCTTTCAGAGTGTATAAAGGAATTAAAAGAAGAGGGTTTGTTACCAGGAAAGGATAGTGTGCCCATTAGTGAGCTTTCCTGCTTTGACTGGGACATTCACAAGACCTGAATCAGCTGGTACTCTGGCATATTTTATTTCCCACTAGATGTGTATCTTCTTATTTCTTCCATCAGGACAACACTGAAAAGTCACTTTGAAGACAAAAGCAGCTGGAGAATGTTCCAGTCAGCCTCATCCTATGCTACTTCCTCCTCTCCATCAGAAGTTTTTCTTGCTTCCCACTAAGTTTTCTTTCTCTGTGCATCTTTTTCTTGCTTCCTTCTATGCTCCTCTTCCCCCTATACCATTTGGCTTTTTAATTTATGGAGATAATAAAATTGTGAGTTATTTGCTAACAGCAATTCTGGCAAGGTTCATTGGGTAAGAGAGATTCTGTTGGAGCCCTTTCTTTGGCAGAAAAAAATGAGATCCATAGGTATGGTTGGTGAAATTTTCCATAGGATGCTCATTCATAAACTTCTGCATTTATCATTCACAGAGGCTACCTGTGCTAGTTCTTCACTCCCTACCAGCTGTGGGTTTTTTAAAAAACCACAAACAACATCTTTTTTCCAATTCATCAAGGGCTGGCTAAAATGTTTTCTTTTGTTGGGAAAAAAGAGGGTCAGCCATAGGCATGGTTTTAGCCTGGTTTAGAAACACTTCACTCTCAACCTTCCCATCCAATTCTGGGGTTAAGGAAGGGGTAATTTGTCCCACCCTTTGAACTTGGATGAATCTAAAAATTACTTTGACCAGTTGCAAATTTACACTGAGTGAGAAAAAGTGACATCTCTACATTTTGAGCGCTGACTCTAGGCTTCATGTACTGGAGGTGGGAGGACAGAACTAGAAACAAAGAAGTAGGATACCAGAAGAGGAATAGAATTCCTTGTCTAACTGGGCTGGAACTGACTATGGAAACAGTGATGAAGTATAAAAACAAACAAACATAGGAAGAAGGAGCTGGCAGTCTGCCAAAAGGAAAAAGACCTCATTTTGCTAGAGAAGTCCTGCTCTACTTGAAATGTCTTCTACTTGGCTTTAGACAGAAAGAATTGGTGGAAAAGTCCAGTTCTTCCATGGATGGGAGGTACATTGGAGCAGGAGAACATCAAAAGTGGAACTCCATCTTATGTAGATACAACTTTAGTGAGATGTGTGACCATTTACATTATTTACATTAAAAAAAAACTAGGAATGCAGTCTAATCTGCCTTCCTGACCTGCTGTTTTCAATTGATCAGAGCAACCTCCAACTAGGGAAAAGGCAAAATGTTGCTCATTGTTAGTATCAGCAACCAGCTCAACAGCATCAGCAAAAAGATTGGTTTGAAAGGTGCTTATGTATGAGGCCTGGAAACCATCTTTTGCATTGGATCTTTAGGATTTTTAGTGGGTCTTGGCAGTGCCGCTGTCCATGGTGCTACTCTTGAAGTTTGAGTACTGTGCAGCGAGTGCTATACGGCAAAGGAGTTAAGGGAATATGTGGAGAGGGAGGCTCAATGGGGAATTGAGACATCCCCTATAGCAGGGGTCTCCAACCTTGGCAACTTTAAGCCAGGAGGACTTCAACTCCCAGAAGTCAACCAGGCTTAAAGTTGCCAAGGTTGGAGACCCCTGCCCTATAGCTAGTATATATGGTGCTTCCATCTCCCAGTCTAGTTGATATGAAAATGCTCAATTCTATCCTATATTTTGGGGTGCAATACAATGTTCCCTTAGATGGAAAGAGTACCCTGGTTCTGAAAGCATTTGGATTTTACTTGAGTTTAGCTTTGCATAGGGTCTGACCAAAGTTGACCTGGAGAACCAACGATCCGATTCAGGCTTCCTTTGGCCTCAAGACCCAAGTTCTGCCTTCTTTCCTGTAAAGCAGATCTAAATAGAGACACATCTGAATCTGTGGAAGTTTTGTTACCAAGACTAGCATTTTACTTTCCTCCATCAGTATTCCTTTACTTCTCCAAAGTTCATTAACTTTTGGTAGGGTTGACCTACAGTATCGGGAGATCAATTAAACTTCATAATACACGCATAGCATGGCTCATTTAATTTTGATTTGATTGATTGCTGGGTTTGCTCTATTCAAACCCAGATGATTTGTTAATATCGGTTATGTAATGTGCAGACCGCAGAAAGTATGTTAATTCAATAAAGCAGTGCCAAGTATTGTGGTGTAAACCCTTCTACTGAACTAAAGAAGCTTCTTGGATGAGAAGCGAAACATTTTCAAGGAAAAGAACCAAGAAAGTCTAGTTGCTTTTTGGAAAAGCACCTTTGGGACCCTCTAGTGAATCCAACAGTTTATATCAAGACAACAAACCCCTGACACCTCACAGTTCAGGTAGGACCACCAGTGCAGTCCAGGACGCAACCTCACCCCTTCCCCACCCTAAATCAACAGCCCGCACTCGGAAACCGTTTGACGCCCAATAAGTTTTATTTCATAAACAAATGTCTTCTGCGAAGGCGCCGGAGTTGGGGCAGGCGATGCCGAAGGAAGTGCGGGGCGATTCAGTTGCTGGATTTGGCTCACAAAGGCGAGGATCTCTTGCGCGCCCTCGCTGTCGCCTTCACTTGCCTACCGAGTCCAAGAGTTGACGGTTCAACTCTGCCTGGGCTTGCTGGCTCTGCGCCCTGGAGATCTCCATCATGTGGCGGAGGAGGTGGAAGGTGAGGTCGATCGAGAGCGGCGGCTCGTGGCGTTTGAGCCGGTCGCTCAGTTCGGCGAGGCGTCGACGCAGCTCTCCCTCCGGAGAGAGCCGGTGGAGAGATCGCAGCAACAGGCTCGCCACGTCTGGCTCGGGAACAGGTTGCAGCGGCTGGCGGGATCCGGCGCGGTTTTCCTCGGGGAACCGCAGCCGCAGGGTCAGGTCGCTTTCTGCGCTGCCCTCGAGGTCGACCGCTGGTCTGGCTCCGAGGGACGCTTGCAAGACCAGAAGGAGCAGCGAGGCCAGGAGGCTGGGCAGCTGCGCCCGCCTCATGCTGAGGCGGTCCGGGCCTGGAAAGGAGACAGGGAAGTCTTGGAGAGAGCGAGACCCGGACAGCTGGTACTGCCAGGATCCCCCAGGACAGGGAGCAAAGCCACCGACCTTCCCCCTAAAGTTGAGGAGAACCCGGGGAACCTGGCTAAGGTCTACTTGAGAGATGCTCTCCTAAGCAACCGGACGGAGGACAACATCCCTAGGACATCTCCAGTCCTCTCTTGGCAATCCAGTGCCAGTAGGGGGCGACACTGAGCTGGTAGTCGCAGCACCCGAGGGCTGACGGGGTTGCCTGGAGGATCGTCTTAGCCTCCGCTTCTTTTGCTCTTCCCACCCGCTCCCCTCCTGCCTCAGCCTCAGGTGGAAGGGAAGCAACTTACCGCGATGTGTCCTTGCGGAGCCGGGAAAAGGGTGCTCGGAGTCGCTGGCGGGTTCTTTATATATAGCAAGCCGGGAGATCCATTGACGTCAGTGAGGAACATGGACTGATTGCTGATGGTGCGGGCGGTGTCCCCCCGATAGACCCCCTTGGGACCCCAGTCTGGGTGGGGAGAAGGTGTCCTTGTGCTTTGTTACTGGGTGCCTCCTGCTCTCCACACTCCGGATTGTTTCAGCACTCCTGCAAGTCGTCTTAGAGTAAATTCATTTTTTCCAGACCTAGTTTTTCTCACCTGCTTCCCAGGTTCTAAGACTCTGGTCCTAAGAATGCTGGAGCTATTATTCTCAAGGCACTCTTGCCAGGGAGACCAGCTGAGCCCCCTGAAAGTGTTTGTGATTCCCTATCCCCTCCGTGTGTGAGCTCTATCATATAGAGCAACTTTTAAAATATATTTTCATGGTTTTTTTTCTTCATATAATCAGTCTTAATGCAAAGCCTCTATCTTCAAACATGCATGAATCTCAACCTTGGGTTGGATAAGTTTAGAAGATGCTGTCTCTATCACTTAAATGAATTAATATAAGCCAAAGCTGTGATGAAGTTCAAACTGGTTGTCAGACAAGTAATTCTTTTTTATATATAATTTTTATTTTATTTTCTAAACAAACAGTGCACAAAATAGTAATGTTAAATGGGCATATTGTGGCGCACCCATCTGACCCACTGCATTCTGAACCAGTTAGTTTCTGGCTATTCTTCTAGGACAGCCCCATTTAAAGTGCATTGCAGTCATTTAACCAGAAGGTACTAAGATCTAAATGATCAGGATCAGAGACACCTGATCCAGGGGCAGATACAATTGACATATCATTTGACACATCAGTTGAAGATCAAAGGCAAAAACCCTCCTGGACTATAAATGCTACCTATTTCTTGATCAGGATTTGGAAGTGCAAAAACAATTGTCCAGTGAGTCAGACAAACAAGCTAACAGTAAACAACAGTCCAATCAAGGAACCACCAAAACTACTTCCACCAACGTTGACAGGGCAACCCACTAGTATATAAAATGAGAGTAAATCCCACTGTCTACTACAACTGATGACATTACCTGGTTTGGTGATGAAATGTCTGCAAGAAAATAACCAAGCTCAGAAAGCACCAAGGACTCCATCTAATATAGGTCCAGAAGCTTAAATTATCCTTCTGTGGACACTATGTGAAGATCTAGTTTTCTTCTCTGAGAAGGCTCTAATACTGACAAAGGTGGTAGGAAAGAGAAGAGGATGAAAAACAGCAAGGTGGGTGAATTCAGTTACAACGGTGATGGAGGTGCCTTTGGTAACGCTGAAGGACCAGCTTAGGGACGGAATATCATGGAGAAACTCTATTGATGTCACTAAGAGCTGACACCACCTTAAGTGCACAAAATTGTGGTTGGACATATTGTGGGAAGCTAGTCATTATGTCTTAACGCAATTGAGCAATAATATAGTTTATTTGCTTGGATATTGGTTATGCATGCACAACAATTATATTTTGTTAGGCTGTTGTGCTTGAGCTTTGTGTTAAATCTGATAAACGACCCAATTCTCTGAGGTGATCGTCTTGCAACAGTATTAGGCACCCATTGCCTCCGTCCTGCTATAGAAACTGGCAGGTTCTGTGCGCTTTGTTTTCAATCCCCAGATATTATTTCAGGCTCTCTTCCATTGGCCGGGTGCACTCAGATTTGGCACCGGACATCCGAGCTGAATTAGCTTCTCTCTACTTTTCCCTCCCCGCTTCCCATTCATCTCCTCGTGCTGCTTGGCCGCAATAGGAAGACAAACATCCGCTAGCGAATGCCATCCTTTGGGCAAACACCGGCCGGGTCCGCCGCCGCGAAGCGAGGAAGCGGCGATGATTGGCTGGCGGGGCGGCCCTGCAGAGAGGCTCGACTGCGGGAGGGCGAGCGAGCGTCCGGTGCTCTGGGCCTGCGTAAATAGCGGGCATGAGAAAGAGCGCGCTCGTGACTTAAAACTCCAGCTCTGTGAGGAGAGACGGGGCTCTGCTGAGCAGCCTTTCCCCTCATCCTCGGAGGGTAAAGCGGCGCTGGAAAGGTGCGCCCACCTACTCATCCCCGCAAAAAAAAAAAAAAAAAGTTTTTTAAAAAGTGAGAAGCCTACTTTCTTCTGGACGCTAAAGCACAAGAGCCCGGTTATTTCATCCCGGAGTTGTTATGGGAGTAGAGGGGAGCCATTCACTAAAATTCAACATGGCTACAGCCTGGCCAGGCAAAGCAGAGGAGCTGTATGGGAGGGCATCAAGGTCTCCTCAGTGCTGGGTTGGGCAATTTTGGTTTAAATGCAGGCCCTCTGGAATTTTGGCCTGTTCGAGCACCATGTAGTAGTTTGCAAAGGGGCAGTGTTCCACCAGCAGCACGGATATGGCTTTCCCCAAATACAGGTAGTCCTTGTCTTGCAATAATTCATACTAGTGACCAAAGTTACATCATCACTGACAAGTGACTTAGGACCCTTTTTCACACTTACAACCATTGTAGCATCCCCATGGTCACATGATTTACATTTGGGTACTTGAAAACTGACTCACATTTATGACAGTTGCAGTGTCCGGGAGTCAGGTGATCCCCTTTTGGGACCGTCTGACAAGCGAAGTCAAGGGGAAAACCAGATTCACTTAACAACTATGTTATTAATTTAACCATTGCAGTGATTCACTTAACAAACGTGGCAAGAAAAGTCGTAAAATGGGACAAAGTTTAACACATTTCTCACTTAACAGCATAAATTTTGGGCTCAATTGTCGTATGTTGAGGACTACTTGTACAGCCAACCATGTTTCTCATTCGCAGCCACTTCAAAATCTGTGGGCTTCAACTCCCAGAATCCCCTAGCCTTCATGTCTACCCATCTTGAAATTGCTGAGATTGAGAAATACTGATCTATCAGAATGAAAAGTGAATGGCCATTTGTCATATGGTTTTTTCCATGCATTTGTCGCATTCTCTTTAAAAGCCTGTTGTCAGCAGGATAGGGACTTCCAACAGTACATTAAATTAATTCAATCTGAACCAGTTTTGAATCTGTCACACTGAATAATTAGGGGTGCAATTGTCATTATGCTACCAGTGCAGATGCACCAATTTAGCCTTGTAACTCAGTGCTCCCGAGCTTGCAAACATTCTTTGTTTCCTGAGGAACAATAATACCCAGGGCTTACTAGATATGACTTCACTGAAGTTCAAAGTGAAAACTTTTTTGTTTATTCATTTGATTTATATATCACTTTTTGTACAGAAGCTCATGATAGCATACATAATATTCCCTCCTCTTATTTTTCTCCCATAACCACAACCCTGATCAGTAGATTGGCTTGAATGAAAGTAACCAACCTAAATATCACTTGGTGAGCTTCCATGGCAGACTAGAAATGGGTCTCCTTGATCCTAGTCTAAAACCTTAACCACTGCACCACATACAGTATATATTCTATATGATTACCTACTTTGTAAGAACTGATTCCAGTTGGATTGGACTAAATATTCTATTTTTCATAGTCGTCATTTTGATTCCTTAGAATCAACCGGAACATCAAAGTCAATCATTCTTACATGATACTCATCAACAATGGACATTATTGTTGCTCCAATTGTGGTCCCTGGATCTTCCATTGACTTTTATTTAAGCCATCTATGTTTAGTTGCAAAATATGGATCTGGGATCCAATATATTTTGTGAGTTCTTATAAAACTGTTAAATAAAAAAATACTGTACACACTCATATTTGCTGATGCTTTAAACTAAATTTGTACATTGGTGATTGATGTTCTCTGTAGATGCCATCTACTACAAATAAATAAATCAACAATAGAAGCTTCCTGAGACTGGTTCAATATATGGAGATGCCCTCTAGTTATCATAGCAAAGTGCCACTAATAGATCTCTCCTTGATCAATTTTCAAAATTCTTTCCAAAATTAACTCAGCTAGGTATCAGTTGGATATCTCAATATTTCAAAAGTGAGTTCAGCAATAGACCTCATGCTTTGCATTCAGGTGGCCTCAGATCTAATTCTTGATATGCCAAAGCAAGAGCAGAAAAGTAGCCTTAAAACACTAAAAAGCCACTACAGTAATTATTTACAGTAACAGGCAAAATGGAGCAAATGTCTTATTCTATGGCTCAGTTACACAAGATGCTTGGTCTGGTTACTGAATTCTCACCGAGTTAAAAATAATGCATTAAACCATAAACTAATTGAAAATTGGGTTATATGACACAGTAAGCTACCAAAGAGCTAAATACAGGTAGTTTTCATTTGGCCCCACACTTGGAACTGGTAACTTGATCATTAAGCAAAGGAGTTGGTAGTGAAACTGCAATTGTAGTTATGGTCTTACTTCGGCTTTCCTTTGCTTTATAGACCTGCGAAGTTCATAAATGCAAGGATTGGTTGCAAGGATACTTTTTCATCATTGTTATAACTGCTAACTGTATAAGGCAGTTGTTAAATGAGAACTACTGGAAAAGAGAACATTGAAATTTACTTATGCTAAGTGTATCCATTAGAGCCAAGTGTATTCTGGCCAGGTATAAAAGAGCTTCTTGCGTTCCTAAAGAATAGTAAACATAGCTCAGAGGAATTAGTAGTTTTCCTACAAGGGCCTACCACATTCTACAGTCAAGTACCTAGATGATTGCAACATTTCATGTATTCTATAACGCAGTATATCTTCAGTTCCGTCAAGCAGCTGTGATAGCTGGTCTGATTCTTTAACTGCTAATAGCAGAGTATGCAGAGTAAAGGTTTATTTTGCCCAGTTCTCCTTTTCAGGAAACACTTGGGAGCTTTTTCACAAATACGTCTTTGTGCAGTTGCATATGCTGGTTGATTGGGCATCCTTGTGGTTGGTATATGATATGTATATGATATGTATTCTGGGTTGTTCATCTGTTGGCATTTCATGATGAACAGAGAGTAAAGAGAATCTGCAGGCGTTCTAATAGGATTAAGCATAGTTCTCGTGTCTTCCCATGCCAGGTTATAGTTTATTGGCTTTCCAGGAAAGATAACTGTTCCAGATAATGGCAACACACTGGACCACAGGAAGTCTGGAGATGAAAAAAGAAGAAAAAGTCAAGGATGACAACATTGCCAATTATGGATTTGAGTGTTGGTGCAAATGCCTGTAAGCAGTGTCAGAAGTAAAGGAATTTAGGCAAGAAAGGCAGTTTATACCTGTAGTTCAAGGGGATGAAGTAGAAGTTGGCAACCTGCACTGCTGGCCAAATCTGAAAGACAAAGACAGCACCATTGGAAAAAAGTTTGATGAAGAACAGCCACCCAATAGAAAGCCATATCTGCTTCATCCCACCCACCCAATAGGAAAGGAGAAGCTGACGTTTGAAGCAACCGTAACAGGGCTGGATCAACTGAATGGCCAAGCAAGTCTATACGGTCTCTGGAAAATATGAAGGTAGTCTTTTCTTCCACCAGTCTGCCTAGACAATCTCTCTGCAAGACTATCCAGAGGAAGGCTGTCAAGTCCCAGCAATAGTATCTGAAGGCCACTCACATAGTAGTTGGTAATCAGGGCATCAGGGTAGTCCTGCAAGAAAGCAGAGGTGAGACAGGTAGGTAGGGTTGTTGAACGTGTCCAACTTTGAAGGACTTATATTGACAGTCCTGAAAGAGAAAAAAAATCCCAGGGAGAGGTTTTTGAGGCTCTAAGGTAGGGCTGTTAAACTTCCGGCCCGTGGGCCAAATGCGTCACGCGCTGGCCATGCCCACGCCTGGTTTAGTGAAGGGGGGAAAAAGTCCTGATACATCACATGACGACGCCATGATGAGATGAGTTTGACATCCCTGCTCTAAGGCCAGATGATAGTTCTTCCTAAAGTCAAGTCTAAATCTGCCTCCCTGAACCATCTAATTTCTCACTGCCTGAGTTCACACACTGCATTACATTCCCAAACTGTCTTAAGATGGGGTTTGTTTTACTCTTGATTTAAGGAATCACTGGCCTTACTCCTACAACATACTGACAAGGCATGCTTTGGGTCCCATCAATAAAACTGTATCATCTGATGGGCCCCAGGAATGTGCCTTCTCTTGTCATGTTTTTTTTTTTTGTTTATTTATATCCCGCCCTTCTCCGAAGACTCAGGGCGGCTTACAGTATATAAGGTAATAGTCTCATTCTATTTGTATATTTTTTTTTACAAAGTCAACTTATTGCCCCCCCAACAATCTGGGTCCTCATTTTACCTACCTTATAAAGGATGGAAGGCTGAGTCAACCTTGGGCCGGGCTTGAACCTGCAGTAATTGCAGGCTACTGTGTTCTAATAACAGGCTTCTTAACAGCCTGAGCTATCACGGCCCCTGATGGTGCCTGTTCTCTGGAAAAAAAACATTTACCCCGAGATTCATATGGTTTCCAGCCTAACCTTATTTAAACAAGCCTTTAAAACTTGATTCTACTGCTGTCTTTGGACCAGAATTGGTAATGCCCCTTTATGGGATGTTTGGTGACTTAAATTACATTGGTTTTTTTTCTGGATTTTTTCATTCTGAGATTATGTATTTTTTTTACTATTTTACTATTTTTATTTTACAAAATGAAATGGTCTTGAAGAAATAATTGCTAATCCATACAAATATATTCACAACAACAATAACAAACCCCACCCACATATCCACAAACTACAATGGCTGGAGTTTCTACCTATCACTTTTCCACCATCATCCAAAACATCTCAGACAGATTCCTGTGTGACTGGGAGTGAATTCAGAAAAGTAGAAGTAAGAGTTGTATCGGGCTGGTCTTTCTCAATCAGCTCTTTTCTTTCCGTCTAAGAATGAGTTCCATCAAACTTCTTGATTATGTATTCTTTATGACTCATCATTGCTTAACAAACAAAGTGTTATAGTACATGCAAACATAAGACATGAGAATTCTTTGCTGAACAAGGAAGAGCAAACAGAAAGCATCTTGCTAAGGCATCGTCATAACATGCTGGAGATGCGTTGCCCCTTAACCAAACCTGCACTGTGTGACTCAGCCACCCTGAGAGGGGCAGGCAGGCATCTCAAATTGCAGAATATGACGGACCATTAACAAAGGAACAAAAATAGACATTAAAAAAGCCATTCAAGAGTATGGCAGAAGTTGGCACAGTTCAAAAGACAGAATCTTGTATCTGAGGCAGCCTTGTGGGAATGAAATGCTACAGAATGCTATGGAAGCTGTGCATCTCTGTTTTTTTTTTAATTTCTATCCATCAGATATAAAGAATATTGTACATAAGTGATCTTTTTTTGTGTGGCTGTTAGTGCATGGTGATTACTGGCAATAGTATTAAATTCTCCAGAAAGATTTTCAATGTAGCATTGATGAAAACCAAAATATTTTTCTAACATTCTGCTTCTACATTCTAAAGAACTTTAACAACTTTAGAATGAGAGGGTTAAGATAATGAAGAGATGAATATGTTACTATTGACTAGTAACAATTTGGAAATTCATAAAGGAGAAAGCAATTTGATGGCTGTAGAGGAAAATTAAATTACTTTTCTATGAATTGAATTCCACAATTTAATCATGCTCTATTTTCATTAGTAGTTTCTTTTGTCTATTTGAAATCCCAATGACGTGGGATGATAAAGTACTATATTATGAGAGAGAGTGCATAAAAGCCTAGCTGGTGGCCCAGTTTTCCTCTTCTTGCTACATTTCTGTTTGCGACTACTCTGCAAAAATGTTGGGTGGTCTTTGAAAAGGAGATTGGCCTAGAGCAGTTTAAAAAAACAAACAAATTTTTTTTGACAACTTCTACCTGAGAAATTCTGGAAGTCGAAATCTACACAGCTTAAATTTGCAATGTTTGAAAAAACACTGTCCTAGAGAATTTCTTCTATATTCCAGATCAAGAATGCTTACCTGCTCTTGTAGCAAATTTAAGAGCAGCAGCTTTCTTTACTTTGACTTTGTGCTACTTTCAAAGAATCATTTGCATGGATGGCCAATTAATTAATTCAGCCAAGTGAATACACAACTTCAGGGACGATTAGTTTGTTACATGTTCTTGGGAAGCTTATTTGGCAGAAGTCTAATCAAAAGTGACAACAACAACGTGGAATTGCAAAGTAGCTCTGCAACAGGGACACTATGAAAACCAGATTTTCCAGAGTCACTGGAAAATGTATGAATGTGACAAAGATGCCTATTGTAGGTTTGTTGATTTAGAGAAAATAAATAGGCTTGAATTATAGAATGTTTTGCACGAAAACATAGATGGTTGGTTGCTAAATACATAAGACTAGTATATGATGTGAGTAAACCATGCATAAAAATAAATAAGTTGTCTGGATACCCCATTTGTTTATTCCTTTACCATACTGTATTGCTAGTTATTTTGTTGTGTTAGCATTTGTTGTGTTTTATATTGTGACTCTCCCAGAGTGTATGTATGTATGTCTTGAACTTGAGATGGGCGGCAAATAACTTTGATAAATAAATATGCATGTATGAATAAATACATTTAGCATAAGATAAAGATGTATGATAACACCTTGGCTGGAATGTATTTATAGATACAGATAAATGCGTAAGGAATGATTGTATAAGTTAGATTTAATTATAGTGTATTTTCTTTTCTTTCCTCTTACCTCCAGCCTTTAGTTTCTTTTGCACATGTCTTCTTACTTTTTCCTGCACTTTGTATGCTGTCTATTTGCAGTGGAACAGTGTGATGGATAAACATGCAAGTTTTTGCACTGTTTCTTTAAGGCAAATTGGCTGAAGAAACGGCAAAGGTTTTAAACCCAGTAAGCAATGCTTCTTCTGCTTCTTTGAAATCTCCGTACCCACACATCTATCTTGATGCTAAATTTGGAACTTACCTCCTTGAGCTTGCTCCAGTTCTCTTTCAAGGATAGGCCGTTGAGTGTTCCCGCCATAGTCAGAAAACAGGCCAGGAAGCAGGGTGCAAATCCAACCTGTGTGAAATATAGATAGGAATACAAGGGAGATTCAGGAAAAATAAGTAAAGTATTCTTGGCCTATAAAAACAGAAAAGGAGTAGAAAAAAGATCTCTCAAGATGGAAGATATAGATACCATCTGTCAGTTTTGGAAGACAATTTTCTTTTTTGCTTCTTAACTGCCACATATTTTAGCTGGGGAAGTTGGGAGGGAGTTGTTGTTGGAGTGGTAGAAGGTTAGTCATAACAACATTCTATATTCAAGGATTTTGCCTGCGTCTGATGGAGACTGCCTGAAGATTGTATCCAATTGAGTATGAAGAGTTGATTGGACAATGTGATGAACTTGTGAGTGTGGGGCAGGGCTGTGAACTATCAACTGGGTGTGGAAAACCTGGAAGCTTTCAGATTCAGGTTTTCCCAACTGTGGCAACATGACATCTCTAATAAATTGGAACTTTGAGGAACCTCAAGCCTAGAGCTTTATTTTGTTGGGGGTGTTCCTTGGAACCCTGACACCATGGGGCTCCAGTAGAACTTGGTCTTCCCCACCTAATATAAGAAAACTAGGCCCAAAATGATGATGATAGCTGAGAACCTGCAGCTTAAATACTTGACGTGCAGCATTTAGTAAACAACACACTAATATAGGGAATGGAGCTACGTGTGCACATATCAAGCAAAAAGGGAAATTCTGCAAAAGGTAAGTTGCAAAAATGCAGAGATTGCAATTCAGTCATGGTTTGCTCTTTCGATTCTCAAAATCTACAGAAAAAGAATTAACAAGCAGTTAGGCAGCCATTTTTTGGAGGGATGCTTGTGTGCGCCCCTCCCATCACTTGAATTCACGAGGGTTTCCCTAACCTGATCCAGCAGCATCTTCTGGAGTGCAGCCACTCTGGTTTTGCCTAGCACTAGACGATCCAGGATCTGGTACCATCTTCCAATGACTGGGCCCTGAAGAGGTTTGATGGACAGCCGTCAGAGACGATATTGAAGCAGCTTCTGCTCCCATCCTGAGCTTAAGTATTCAATTTCTGTTTTCCATATGTCTCAGAAGAATCAACTTTATTGGCTCAAGGAATAGATCTGGTCATTGCATGTATATCAGAACAGCTGGAGCATATGTTTCCAACTGAGCTCTAAGATGAGTGCCCCTCCCTCTCAGTACTCATAATTTTCACTTACCACAAAGCAAAAACCAATGCTCATCATTTTTAGGGTCCGCCAGCCACTGTGCCCAGACAGCCCTCTTCTTTCAATCACTTGCTGTGAAATCACATCTCCAGCACCCATGAGGGTCCCTATAATACAGCATTAATTCAGTATTGATCCAATCAATATTCTGAATGCCAGAGAACCTTAAAGCTTAAGGTAATATCTGATTTCATTTTTTAAATGTGTGTGTGTGCGCGCATGCGTCTATGCTTTTGAATCAGTGTTGACTCCTGGTAACTGCCTGACCAAGTTCCTGCAAATTCCTGCAGTTTTCTTGGCAAGATTTTGGACATGGTTTATCATTGCCTCCTTCCTAAGGCTGAGAAGAAATGACTGGCTCAGTGTCACCCAACTGGCCCTGATGCCTTCACTACACCAAACTGGATTACTGCACCAAATTTGCTCTAACTTTTCTCTTATATATATCAAGGGTCTCCAACCTTGGCAACTTTAAGACTTGTGGACTTCAACTCCCAAAATTCCTCAGCCAGCAAAGCTCAGCAAAGCTCAACCAGCAAAGTTCCTCAGCCAGCAAAGGAACTTTGGGAGTTGAAGTCCACAAATCTTAAAGTCCACAAGTCTTAAAGTCCACAAGTCTTAAAGTTGCCAAGGTTGGAGACCCCTGATCTATATTATCTCTGCTGTCTTCTCATTTCATGTACTCTAATTCAATTAGTTGCTACTTGTTTGGGGAAAACAGAATTTGCCAGTACTTTTCAACGTTCTAACCTGAATCCCAAAAGAAGATTCCTAATAGTACTCTTGTGAGTTCATAACTATATTTTACTCTCTGTGTTTCTAAGTCCCAGACACAGCTGAATTTTTATGCGTAAATAAGAAAATGGGAATGAGTAGCTCAAGCAATTCCTCTTTGACAGTCAGTTGGTAGACAGGGGGAGTTTCGAGATCCTATCCCAAAAAATGTGCAGGAGTATCTGATTAAAGCAACTCTCCTTTTGATTTACCTAGGAGACATTAAAAGGCTCTTGCTAACACCCAGGACTAAATATGGGAAGCTACTCATTGCAGAAATTGAGACAACAGACAACCTGAGTCCAAATCACGTTTTTTTTTTTTCTTTTTTCTGAAGTCTAGTCTGGGGAAGGGGGCAGAGCATTTGGTCCACCGACTTCCAAAAGTCTCTGCCAACAACTCTTGACGTCAAACCTCCCTCCTTGGGTAAGACTCAGCCAGCTGGCAGAGAAATAAGCCACAATGCTTGGAAGAGCTGTCAGTCTCTCCTTCCCTTGGAACTGACTGAAAAGGTGCAGCAAGTGCTAAGAGTCAAGGGCAAAAGAGGAGATCCAGCTAGAGTACCACTTGTACAGAAGCTGTCTCAGTTTCCTCTATGAGTTTCCAGACTCTCAGGAATCTGCCAAAAATACAAAGTGATTTCTTGGCTTTCCAGATGAATGCATCTGTTTCAGTTACTGATCAGTTCCATTAAATGAGAGCCATCACATTCCAGAAAAACAAACTCAGATAAAAATTGTTACGTGCTTCAGAAAGCCTTGTCTGGAGGATGTAACACCACACACAATTTACACCACACAGGGAAGTAATACCATGCATATATGACTATGAAACCATTAAAGACAGTCAGGGCAAGTTTCCTCTTGCACAGGAGAAACTTATGAGGAAGTGGAATTAAGTTGAGGAAGAAGCCATATACTGTTAGGTGAAAAAATATGAAGACAAGGTAATTTGATTGTTGCTAGGAAACTAAGGATCAGTCTTTCAAACATTGACCATATGAAGGACTAATTCTTGGTATTTAAGATTCTCTTGTTCAGAGAACATTTCCTTGGTTAAGATAGTTCTCCCAAAAAGATAGGAACCATTTTCTCTGGCTGAAGTATCAGAAACATCATAGCGCTGGCTCAGTTTCTAACTCATTCATTGATAAATACACAGCTACTGGAAGCAAATGCACTTTCCCTGATCTATTCATTCATTCCTCTATACAAGGTGGGGGTGGCACCTGAATGATGCAGTTGGCAAGCCTGCTGAGTGTAATGGGATGAGTCTCTCTCAATGCCAGCTACATCACAGAGATTGACGACTCTCTGGGCGATGACTTCACCTACATGGAGCTTTGGGGGTCTGCCAACTCTGCTTGCTAGTCACCCCTACAACAAACAGGCAGATTCCATTACACCTGATGGATGGCCCTGGGACGGAGTTGTCAGCAAGAAAAATTAGGGAGGGGAAAGATGCAGAAACAAGTACACAAGCATTAGCACAATGATTCCAGAACTCGTTTAGTAAAAGCAAATCCACAATGACTGCGTATGTTCACATTTAATGAAATTAAATGTAGTAAATTAAATGTGCAAATCCAAAGCTAATCAGATCAGGAAAAGACCTAATTTAATGAAATTAAACGTAGTAAATTAAATGTGCAAATTCAGACCTAATCAGATCAGGAAAAGACCAAGCACATAGCTTTGTAAAATGCTAATTTTTTATTTAATGTTAACCTTGGTTACTTGCTTTTGCTTGTGTGAAATCAGTTCACTGGTTAGTTTATAGTTTAGTGAATTATACAACTCAGAAAATAGATTAATTTATTAACCAGGTTTGCATGTACATAGCCACTGAGGACCCAACAAGTGCAATAAATTAGTATCCGTTCCAAAGGTGCTTTTTTTCAAAAGGCAACTGGACTGTCTTTTTTTTTCTTTGAAAACATTTCACTTCTCATCCAAGAAGCTTCTTCATTCTAACTAACTGATGGGGAATGAAAATGGTTTTGTATTTTTTTCAGTCATCCAGTTATTAGCACTCTGAGAGTTGTTGAGGCCACTTGGGGGTTCAGGGTCATCTGAAACAGAGTGCAAACAAGTATGGAACTTTCTTGGGACTACTGAAAGGCCTGTGTTGTAAACAGGAGATGGGTGGTAATGTATTGTTCCCTCTGTTGAGGGAGGATATTAATATAGATTATGACTCCTCTTTCAAACCAGTGGCCTTCTCTATCCAGAATGTGAATCTTGAACTTGGTCTTTAGATGCTGAATTACGAAAGTCTCTGAAAAATTATCCATATTGGGGATATTTCTCTCAGTTTCAGTTTTCTGCTAGGAGTAGCGAGGGATTTTGCAAGGGGAATATGACACATATGAAGAACAGCATCCTTGACATAGGTCAAAGCCATTTATACAATGTGCTAGAGAAATGTGGCCTCAACAAAAGGCATTAGAAACTTTTCCAGGAGACAAATCCTAATGATTCAGCAATTTTCCTTTTCTGTGTTCATACAATACATGCAATCATAAACTAAAGAATGATGAGTCTACAAAGCACAGCATGTGAAAGAAGGAGAGTGTAAAACTAACTAAGCCTTCCATGTCATTTACAAAAAGCTGCTAGGATTTAAATGACCACATTAAGTACGTTCTTAGACACAATCAGCAAAATCTTAACATCAGTCTTTCAGAAGCCACAATCAATTCTTCTTGGGTTAACTTAGTTTCAGGATTGTAGGATAATCTTAAAAATAACTATAATTTTACTTTAGCAAATGGCTGAAGTGGTAGTAACAAAATGACTCCTCAGAGGAGTGGCATAAAATCAATGTAATAATTAGAAAATCCTCCTCAATTTCAAGATCTAATTTCCAAGTTTCACACCCTGCCAATCTTTAAATTCTGAATAAGCAGTGAAGTGAGATTCCATCCTTAGAAAAGGTTGAGTAAAAACCATTTAGGTTTTTGCAATAGCAATGTCTTTTTCCTGGCTCTTCATAATTTGCGAGCCTCTTCTATATTTTGCAGACGTCATTAGATGACTTTTGAAAATTGTTCATTTTATTGGTTTACAATTGTAAGGATTTTATTTGCCTATTATGTTTGTGATCTCAGTTTATTGATGTAATTTTTAACTATATACCAGTTGCTCTTTTATTGTATTATGATTGCCTGCTTTTCATTTTAGCAATTGTTAAATCATTTATGTGTCTTACCCCAAAGGTGCTATTTTTCAAAAGGTAACTGGACTTCGTTTTTTTTTTGAAGATGTTTTGCTTCTTGGATGAGACATGGGACAACCATGACCTGAATGACTGAAAATCTCCATAGACATTATGTGTCTTATGTAATTTATTTAGTGAGAAAGACATTCCAAAACTGAATATAAATGTAGAAACTAACAAAAATGTTGTTTATGCTGCTGCCACTCTCTAGAAAACAGAAGCATACAAACTTTTCAGATAAATTAGAGGCACATTTATGTATGTCAGATTCTTGTTATGAGAACTACCACAAAAGGAAATGAGTGTGATCGGCCAGTGGTAGTGAACAACTAGAGGAACAAAGGAAGACAGCAAGCAGCCAGAGAAGTAGGGAAGCACCCTATTCCTTTCCCAGGGCTAATGTGCCTTAGCTCCTCTTACCAGCTGTGATGATTTGCACCTTCCAGGGGTGCTGGACCATCAATCTCTGGTAGGCTCTCCAAAAGGTTGCCATATCACCTAACACAGCTTCTGTAGTACAGAGAAGTGAAAAAGACATTGGAGCACAAGTTCTGCCCAACAATACATTATGATTAGAAGCAGCACCATTCTCTATAGCATTGCAGTGAGGAAATATTAATGATCAAAATGGCCTGTAAAAAGTTGCCTCTTTTTTTCAGAAGGTCATATATTTTACTTCATATTGTTGGAGCAGTAAAATGACAGTGGAACTAATGAGCACAACCAGTGAAGCAGGACCCAAGCAGAAGCCAAACAGCTTCACTCTGGATTCTTCACTGAGTATGACATTTGTTATAATGACTCAAATGGCTCCTTCCAATTCTAGAATTCCATGAAATACTTCTCTTCTATCTGTAATGCCATGCTGTGTGGTTTAAAGGTAAAGTAATTTTTTTTATTATTTATTTATTATTTAATATTTTTAGTTCAAATATTCAGAGTGTCTGCACTTTCCATACATTAAATGTGTTTAAACAGCACGATTATCATGCCTGCATACATAAAAAGAAAGTGTTATTCTTGTTCTCATCAGGAAGCATGTTGATGGTATGTGTATTTTCCTGGGAATAATTATATGTTTATTAGAAAATAAATTACCATAGGAAAAAGACAATTATGATATGCGACATCTGACCGACCCTGTCACTCATGCTCCATGGGGCTTGCCTCAGTAACTCAGCTCTGCCTTTGCACACTGTCAGAAGAGACTAGTTGTAGCTTAGAGTAGAAGAGTTGGGGTCCTTTGGTGCTCTCGGAGCTTGGTTGTTTTCTTGCCGATGTTTCATTATCCAACTAGGTACCTAGTTACTAGTTCTCAGGAAGCGTGTTGATGGTATGTTGGTACTAGGTACCTAGTTGGGTAGTGAAACGTCGGCAAGAAAACGAACTCCGAAAGCACCAAGGAACCCGCAAACAGGCTTTAAGAAAGAAAGAAAGAAAGAAAGAAAGAAAGAAAGAAAGAAAGAAAGAAAGAAAGAAAGAAAGGAAGAAAAAGGAAGGAAGGAAGGAAGGAATCTCATGCCATTCTTATTTTAATACATTGCACCGGAACATGCCAACCAGGATGCTTTTTTTATGTGCACACTCGCCTCTTCCCTTCCAGTTTCATTATGCCTCTGAGCAAGGCACACTACAAACCCCCGCGACGGCTAAGCAAAGAAAAACATCCACTCCCCGCCCGCACCTCGCAAAATCAGCCGCCGGAAGCCGCACAGCCGCCGGATATATACTTCCCAACCTCAGGCACGTATTACTTAGAGCGATTTTCTCACGCCTTCCCGGCTTTGAATAACCCCGGTACGGGCAGGCACGTGGCTCCGCCGACCTCAAGGCAGCAAGTGATGACGCACAACGTTCCTGAAGCGCCTATTGGTAGAAAGAAACAGAGGGGGCGGAGGGAAGAATATATACGCCTCGCAACTCGAGTAGAACTACGAATTAAAGAGAGGATTCGTATATAGGGATCGTCGCAACCGTAGAGCTTTTCAGTCATCCAGGTCATGGTTGTCCCAAAAGTGCTTTTTTTGGAGGCAACTGGATTTTGTTTTTTGTTTTGAAGACGTTTCGCTTCTATTCCAAGAAGGTTCTTCGGCTCTGACAGTATAGTGGGGAATGGAAGGATTTATATTTCTTGAAGACAGCTGATAATTTTTGCATACTGGAGGAGAAGCGAAAGGTCTTCAAAAGAAAAAACAAAGTCCAGTTGCCTCCTGAAAAAGAACCTTTGAGACAACCATGACCTGTGTGACTGAGAATCTCTACAGACTTTTAGCTATACAATTTGGGATGAACACCCTTTGAATGGTGTGGGAGTAGGAATGGATTTCCATTGGAAAAATTGCAGACTACAGGAACCAGGAGCACTACTCAGGTGACCCTGAGGACACAGTTAAACCTCCAAGTGCTTCAACGAACCTTTGAAAGGATGCAAATGACCATCTGTCTGCAAGGAATATAAATCCTTCCATTCCCACCATCCTGTCAGAGCTGAAGAAGCTTCTTGGATGAGAAGTGAAACAACTTCAAAACAAAAAACAAGAAAGTTCAGTTGCTTCCTGAAAAAGCATCTTTCAGATTTCACTGTAACTGTTTCAATATGACCTGTCGCAAAGTTAGGAAAAAATACAAAAGACGCTTTAAATGCCCCAGGCTGTAAACATCAGTGATTTTTGTATCCCCCACACCAAAAATAAGTTGTTTGCGTTTGCATGGGCTGATACTGCAGGCAATCTCCTAGTTCTGTTTTTATGACGAGCTCAATATAAGAAAGTTCTAAGCTAGAAGAGATCATTCAAATACACTGGCCTTTGATGAAGACAGCAAAGACTTGGAATTTATGACCAAAAGAGTAAGTTGGACACAATGACACAATCAGTTGTCTCCTGTTCCCAAATGTACCTCCGCTCATTAAGTTTTCTCCCTTTCCCATTTATAGACAGTTTGCATTTTTGCCCTTCTTTTAATTTTGGCTTCTTTTAAAGAATTAAAAATTCTCTAGACAGAAATTAGGGCTCTTGAAACATTTTAAAAAAAATCTCTTGATTTGTGATTCCAGTAGCAGATACTTCCTGCTATTCCTTTGAAATGACCACTCCTCACCTCACTTCTTCCCAGCAAGACTCCAGACGCTCAGTCCAATACAGGCGGTTCTTGACTTATGACAATTGAGCCCGACATTTCTATTGAGACATTTGTTGAGTTTTGTCCCATTTTATCACCTTTCTTGCCACAGTTGTTAAGCTAATCACCACAGTTGATAAGTTACATCAGGGGTGTCCAAACTTGGCCCCTTGAAGAGTGGTGGACTTCAACTCCCAGAATTCCCCAGCCAGCATGAGCTATAAATATGAGCAAGTTGCTGGCTGGGGAATTCTGGGAGTTGAAGTCCACCACTCTTCAAAGGGCCAAGTTTGGAGACCCCTGAGTTACATGGTTGTTAAATGAATCTGGCATCTCCATTGACTTTGCTTGTCAAAAGGTTGCAAAAGGGGATCCCATGACTTTGGGATTCATCATAAGTATGAGTCAATTGCCAAGCATTTGAATTTTGATCACATGATCATGGGGATGCTGGAAAGGTGGTAAGTGTGAAAACGGTCATAGGTCACTTTTTTTTCTGTGCCGTTGAAACTTTGAATGGTCACTAAATGAACTCTTGTAAGTCAAGGACTACCTGTACTTTTTGTTACATAAGAAGGCAGGTGTCCAGCAAATTGGCTTAAGCTGATAGTATTTTAAAAGCACCAAAACATGACCAGAGCCTGTCCTTCACATGCACAGAGGTGTGGGATGTTTCCAGCTGAACCAAATATCTGGGTTCCCCTTCCCTTGGTCAATTATTGATACATGTTTTAAAATTTGCTTTGAGATTCAAAAGCACTTTTAGTCCCCGGGTGTTTATAAAAACAGGTAGTATAGACTGGGCCTTGTACCTTGCTGTTACTTTTCCAGTGGGCAAGAGTTATATCCAGGGGTAAAATCAAATTTTTTTCCCTACTGGTTCTGTGGGCGAGGCTTGGTGTGCATGGCAGAAGGATATTGCAAAATCTCCATTCCCACCCCACATGGGGGCCAGCCAGAGGTGGTATTTGCTGGTTCTCCAAATTACACAAAATTTCCAATACCGGTTCTCCAGAACCTGTTAGAACCTGCTGGATTTCACCCCTGGTTATATCCTAGAACAGCTATGCATGAAGACACTATAGGTGATTAAACAGACAATGCTGGAGTAGAACAGTAAGAAGGGAGTCCTCACTCGTACTACCGGTATTAACAGCTTGGCAGATGCAATTGCATAGAAGTGACAGAACTACTTGGTTCCCTTGCAGACTCTGATGAACCAAGGAATACCCAACCCAAGAGTACTAGCCTTAAGCAAAAGCACTATTGTCTGCATAACAATTAAAGTTAACTGCTGCATTTCTAGTGTGAAATGGGTAGAATCAAGGGTTGGAATAGGCACTTTAAACCAGGGGTGAAATGCTCCCGGTTCGGACCGGATCGCCTGATGGCACAACCCGGGTAGTTCGGAGAACCTGTAGCAAAAATCCCTGCCCCCCCCATGCCCAGCTGAGCCACGTGATCTTCAGAGGTTTTTTTTTTACTTTTAAAAGCATTTTTTCTTCAGCGGAAAAAATGATTTTAAAAGTAAAAAAAAAAGCCTCTGATGATCGCAGGCTCAGCTGGGATCATCAGAACCTTTTAAAAGCATTTTTTTACCTCTTCAGCTGAAGAGGTGGTAGAAAAAATGCTTTTAAAGGGTTGTGGCAATCAGGCAACTCAGCTGGGATCGTCAGAACCCTTTAAAAGCGTTTTTTCCTCTGGTGATCCCAGTTGAGTTGCCTGAACATCACAGGCTTTTAAAAGCATCTTTTACAACCTCTTCAGCAGAAGAGGTGGTAGAAAAAATGCTTTTAAAAGTAAAAAAAGGTGGCCACGCCCACCCAGTCACATTATCCCCCCACCAACCCACGCCCACAGAACCAGTAGTTAACAAATTTTACATTTCACCCCTGCTTTAAACTATTCAATCCATTAAAGGAACCTAAATTTAAAGTGCCCCAAAAGATGGCTCGCTCTCTTCTGCCTAAGCACATCCCAATAAAGAGGCACCCACCACATCTTTAATGGTTTCTGTCAGATTGCTCTGTACAAGTTTTCTTAGAAGAAAAAATCCATTAGAACCTCCCTTGCTGTACCAGAAAGCCATTTTGTGTCCATCATCTGGAATGCAACATCCTTTCAGCTATTTTAAATATATTCTCAGTTGTCTTTTATCAAGATTAGACTTACTCAAACCCAGATAGAATGAAATTACTGTTTCTTATCTAGCTGTTGGTGCAACCAACCAAGAACCACTAGGATTTTTGATCAATTTGATCTAGTGTTTAAGGCACCAAGCTAGAAACCAGAAGGCTATGTGTTCTAGTCCTGGCTTAGGCATGCAAGCCAGCTGGATGACTTTGGGCAAATATATAAAAACAAATAAAATTCCTTGATAAATAATGGGAAATATGTTCCTATAAAGCAGTCTTTCTCAATCTTGGTAACTATAAGATGGCTGAGGAATTCTGGGAATTGAAGTCCACATCCTTAAAGGATGCTTGTAGAAAAAGTATATAATTCCTATTGCACTGTTGCCATCACTAAATCTTCTTCTGAAACTCCTGATTCGTTTATGAACATGGCTTAGAGGAATATGTGGAGAATATAGCTACAATTCAGTTGATGGGTTGTTTAGAAACAATGAAATAATAGTTATTGCTCAGAAAGGTCATCTGAAATTAGCATTTTTTCCCTAAATTAAACAATCTTGTTATTGAAAAATTTCAACTTTGATCACCTTTTTAATTTTTCAAAAGAATCGTTACCATAATCTTATAGAAGTATTCAGATTAAGCATTGTATTTGTTGTGATTTAAATTGCCTAGTGCAGGGGTCTGCAAACTTGGCTCTTTTAAGACTTGTGGACTTCAACTCCCAGAGCTCCTCAGCCAGCAAAGCAAAGCAAAGCTGGCTGAGGAACTCTGGGCGTTGAAGTCCACAAGTCTTAAAAGAGCCAAGTTTGCAGACCCCTGGCCTAGTGTTACAATATTAAGTAAATTCTCAGAAATGTCTTTCCTAGCCAAACTAGCTATATGATTCTCGTTCCCAGCAATCTTTCATCTAATTAACTCAGACCAGGGACCCAAAAGTTAAATCTTTCCATTAACATCATGAATTATTGACTTGCAGTATTCTTCTTTTCCTTCCCCTATGGATTGAAGGATAGGTACCAGCTGAGCCCCCAAGGTTTTGAACTTCCTTCCAAGATGGTTAAAATCTATACAGTTTTAACTTTTTTCATGTAGTATCATGTATTCATATATGTTAGCAGGATGGGTTTATAATCATCAATGGACTTGATAAATCTTGAAAACTGTCACACCCTTGATACCTGTTCTTGGTTAAAACAGCACACCTTATGAACCAGTGAGTTTTGTCACCATGCTGTGTTTCCTTAGCACAGGGACTCAATGGGTAACCTTGGGCCAAGTATTTGCTCTACCTATCCCATATGGTACAATAGTTATTGTGGGGAGAAAAGAGAGGAGAGAGTGCTTGTATACCACTTTGAGTTACTATTTGGAAAACAGCATATGACTGCATCTAATGAATCAATTAGTAATACATTTCCTTCCTGCATCAGTGAGTCATCAATTATGATTCTTCTCTTTTTCTACTTATAAGGTAAGGCTATATTCTGTTTGCCCTTCAGGGATCCAATGTGCTGCTATCCATCCAGCAATGCTTACCTACCTACCTGCCTGCCTGCCTTTCTCTGCAAGAGTCTCTCTGGGTATGAAAGGATTACTTCTCCTTTCATTGATTTGCAGTAGGACATGTATTCAATTTCTTTTTGAATAGTCCCCCCAATATACAAGCAATCAGCACAGGTTGTATTCAATACTTTAATTTTTCTTTAAAAAAATCCCGAAGGCGTCAGTTTGGTTCACAGATGAGAAGAATGCTCACATGATAGCCAAGACTGCTTTCTCAGCCTTGGAAAAACAATTGTAGTGGTATTCTGCATAGCCACTGACAAACAAATAGCCCTCCCCCTCCTTTCGCCTAATGGATAGGATCCAAATGAGAGGAGCAGCAATTTGAGAGAACGCGGACCGAATAAAAGTAGAACTAGAGAATGAGGAATTGTATTGGACAAAGCATCTCCCTAGCACAAATTCCAGAAACAGGACTGTGGAAGACAAGAACTGAAGAGAAAGAAAGAAGTAAGCTACCTTTCCTGAGCTCCTGATTTTTGCTCTATCACTCCTGATGTCCTTGGCAGAAAGCCTATCCCACCAAGAGTATTATTTGGTCTTTGGTAGCACAAAGTGAGCATAAGCCCAGTCAAATAGTATCAACTTGCATATGAGGTGAGACAGCTGACCGAGGGACCAAAATGTAATCCCTTTTCATGTCCAGTCTGGGCTGCAATAGACAAGGATCAGTACCGACCAAGCACGGTGGCCAAGAGTGCCATGCGGATATACATGCCGTTCTCTGCCTGCCGGAAGTAGGCTGCACGGGGATCCGAATCCACCTCCACACTAGAAAGAGATGCCAAGATAAGGATTATCACTCACCATCGCCAAATTTACAGAAGCTTTCCCTCTCCTCCCATGCATAATCTCGTAAGAGAGACCATTGCTTTATTCAATAAGAATGGTAGTTTGATCAAACAGAAGTGCTTGTTTTTTGATAGAACTTTCTGAACTAAGAGTTTTGATGTCCATAACAACCTTAACAACCCAGGAGTTTTAACTTGACCAGAAGTAACATTTTGTTCTACTTTCCAGATGGAGACAGATGTGAGCTGCTGCTTACCATTCCCCCAGCATCAAGGATTGAGCCTTTTGTGCATACAGGCTGGGTGGAAAACACCTGGAAGAAAGTCTTACCCAAGTGTAGCATATTTTGTATTCCAGGAGAACATAAATGAGCTGAGGTAGGATTAGCTCCTTCGCACCTGATTTCATTGACGCGGGGCATTGGATGCATCACCACCATCTTCTTCTTGGCCCGGGTCATGATATGCGGTGTCAAGATAAACTGCCCAAAACACTAGAGAGAAAAGACTTGGATGAGTTCTTGGTTGTTAGCGGCTCTATCCCATGCTCAGGGAAACTGCCCATTTCTGCAATGCCAATTTTCAGGTAGTTTCAAAATACTCAGCCCTTGTGTTGCTCCAAGTAGTCAGGATCCAGAAAATCAATTTAACTAGAGATTCCACATTTTGAGCCCTCAAGAAAACATGGATTCAACCCACTGAAGTGACCATGCCCAGGATTTGCCAAACTGACATATAAACTAGGCAATTTTCAGACAAATAAATGATGTCGGAAACAACATAGTAAGACTGCACTGGCTACCTGTGGCCTTTCGGGTGCGCTTCAAGGTTTTGGTCACTATCTTTAAAGTGCTCCATGGCATAGGGCCGGGTTACTTACGGGACCGCCTACTGCCACCGATTGCCTCCCACCAACCTGTACGCTCTCACAGAGAGGGACTCCTTAGGGTGCCGTCCGCCAGGCAGTGCCGACTGGTGACACCCAGAGGAAGGGCTTTCTCTGTGGGGGCTCCCACCCTCTGGAACGAGCTTCCCCCAGGGCTGCACCAACTTCCCGACCTCCGAACCTTCCGCCGCGAGCTTAAGACACATCTATTTATTTGCGCAGGGCTAGCCTAGGGTTTTTAGTTTTAAATTTAGTTTTAATGGGGTTTTATACTATTTTAGTGATATTTTAATTTCGGCCTAATTAATAAGTTTTTTAATTGTTGTTTTTATTTGTATTATTCTTATGTTTTATATGGCTGTACACCACCCTGAGTCCTTTGGGAGATAGGGCGGTATAAAAATTCGAATAAATAAAATAAATAAATAAATAAACTAAATTAGCCTAGTATGTTATGTGAATCCAACATGTGTGTTCTTAGCTAGAAAGCAGGGTATTTTTCTTAATAAAAGGGCAAGAACAGAATCTTCTCTTTCTTTCTCTTCTACTAGAATTTAATCTGATGGTGAGGGGAAACATAGCATCTTGCACTGGTGGTTGGGACAACAGACATATACATATAGAGTTATTTTCTAAGGTTCAGAAAATAATTCTGGGAGCTATTTAATTATAGCTTGTTCAAGAAATGAATGCTGAAATAAACCAGGACTAAGGGCAATGTGTGAATCTAGCCATTTGGTGTCATGACTTGGAGGACAGTTCATCTGGGTGCTTTCACCTACCATCTCATATTCCTGGACTGAAGCAAAGCGCTCCTTCTGGATGCGAGTCATGTAAAGAACATCCGTGTCTGGTAGAGCCTCTTCAATGTTCTCAAACTCCTCCTGAGAAAGAAGAGCATAAGAAGGAAGCAGTCAACATCAAGGTCCAAGCAATGGAACCAAGAACCCATGATGATAAACTCCCCCCTTCCCATCTTCACCTGCTTGATTCCCTTGGAGGCTACGAAGTCGAAGATATCAGGGGGCATGCGCAGGTTGGGTGGAGTGACATAACGCAAGCTGACACGGTACAAGGTCAGAAGACGGGCGAGAGAGTGGACTGTGCGCCCGTGCTTCAGGTCTCCCACCATGGTGATCTGGAAAAGAGCGAAGAAGATCATGAGGTTTCCTGTGGAAAGTAAGCATGCAGACAAAAATATTGGAAATAAGCCTGCAACTTTCCTTACCGTCATGCCATTGACAGTACCCAACTCTTCACGGATTGTGAAGATGTCCAGCAGACCTTGAGTGGGGTGTTCTCCAACTCCATCTCCTGCATTGATCACAGGTTTGCGGCAATGTTTGGCAGCCAGCTGGTATCAAATGGGAGAGGAAGAAGCCGTTAAAGTGAGTATCTGACTCATTTCTTTATTCAGTCACTTCATAAACCCTTTGTGGCTTCCATGTAAACTGTTCTTAATCAGAAACTGGCAAATCTGTCTCAATGATTCCCAAATATTTTCTTCTGGGAAGCTAAACTCAAACTGTCTGGAATCATCTCCCTAAAGTCACAGATGGTGTTTGTTGTGCACTAGTACTTTTAGACCCAACCTCAGGTCTCCATATTTTGGTCATGCTACCTAAATTCCCACCCACACCCAGCTATATTCAGCAGGTCAAGCTTCTCCTTTCTTTGCCACTATCATAATTTTAATGATTTGGGTGAGACCATAGTCCACGGAGACCAGATAATGGATGCAGTTGACAGAACCATGTTTTCCCTATGACTATAGTGTATGAATTGTATCAGAGGAAAAAACTATATTTATATTTAGCACAATCCAGAGAAACAGAGAAATAGATCCTTGCTGCTCACAGATCAGAGGATTTATTGGAAGCCAGAAGGTGAGATCAAGCAATCCAGAGAAGTAAAAAAAGAGAACAGTTTCTACAGCAGGCATCTTGAGAACCAGATGCTTGAATTTACAATCAATAAAATTGGTCATGGATTTCTGAGGCATCCATTTAAAAGCTAAGAAAAAAAAAATCCCAGGTGAGAAAGGGAAGGGGAGATAGCATTGCAAGTTTCTCTGAATTTGTACCATGCCATGAACATAACCCACCATCACTTCTTCATCATGCAACCTCTTCTTTAATCCCTTGCCCATCTTTACCTCCACTGCACCTGGCTGGGGGTGCCTCAGAACAACGACGTCAGCATAGCAGGTCATGGTCTGGACCGAGTCTGCCAGAGATTCTCCCTTTTGGCAGGATGAGGTGGCCTCGGAAAAGGGGAGCACAGAGCCACCCAGACGGTACATGGCTGCAGAAAATGAGCTGCTGGTACGTGTGCTTGCCTCGTAAAACATGGAGGCCATCACCTTCCCCTGTGCAAAAGTAGCTCTGGTTTAGTATTGCTGTTTTTCCTGCCCTCCCCAAACCTCATTCTCCTTGTCCCAATTCAATTGTTTCCTCACCTTGAGGATGTCAAGACTACGCTCTTTTTGCACCAGCATGCGCAGATTGTGTGCGACATTAAACAAGTGAGACATCTGCACAAAAAACAGGAGCACGTTGTGGAGAAGCAGCTTAGGAATTTGAGTACAGGAATTCCATGAGCACAGATACCAGAATGTAGGAAGAAAAAAATCTAGTATGCAAATACCTGGCCCTTTGTGAACTGTTTGACTGACAGTATATGTTGCCCCACAAGAGGATGGAGTAATGGTGAGGTTTGAGGATGTGGCAGACTCTGAAGAGATGCCTGTTTGGGTAATGGGCCAACAAGGTATAATGGGCCATCCTGGACCATGGACAAGTCTGAAGGGATAAAAAAAAAAGATCAGTACTTCAAGCGGAATATGGAAGAGAAGATGTAAGGGATCTGTCTGTCTCTCTTTTGCCTTTTTCTTATCCTGCTCTGCTTTTGGGGTTGTTCCTCTAATTCTTTCCTTCCATAACCTTGCAAGACTAAATTCTAAGCTATTATCATTTATTAGAGTAACCAGGATAGAAGCGACTGTTTGCCCAAACCCTACATGGGCACAGGTCTCCAGCCAAAAAATGGAGAGGAAAAGTTTGGAAGAAATTTTTTGGCAATAGGACGAACACCAGCAGAACTCTTTGGAACCTGAACTTTTAAAAAGGCAGAATGTTTTGCCTATATTCAGATTAGGCTCAATTAACTGATGCAACAAGCAAAGTATAAGAAATAATCAAACCTGAAATATTATTTAAAAATTAAAATGTCAATTTTGAAATTTGATCATGGTGGCTAAACTATCTTTGTCAAATGAGATAGTAGACAATGGGATACATTTAATGGATTGGCTTCATAAGAAGAGGAATAAAGTTGTTTTAACTGAGCCAGGATTAAGATTGTTCTAAGTTTATAGAAGATCTCTAGTAAATCAATGGTTTTGAACTAACTTGTCTCTCATTAGTTGATATGCAATGTTGCAAGAATAATACATAACTTACTATGTTTAAAAAAAAAGTAATGCCATTGGCCCTTAATACCTTGGCCTCCCTGCTTCCGAGTCCCATCTGATATAAAATCCAAAGTGGAATCCCTTTCTGGTCTTGTTAACTATAGCAACCAATTTTGTCCCTCCCCATTTCTCCTTCAACAAACTTGGCCCATGGAGAAAGGCTGTAAGAGACTGAATTTAAACAAGAAGCTCTTTTCCATAAGGCTACTTAGAATAAAAAACCAGATTTGAAAATTAAATCACACAGAGAGAGTATAGCAGCAATCTGAATCTGGGGAAAGAAGAACTCACCTGGCTCAGGTGCTTTTTTGATAGCTCTTTCTCTGAGATCATCAGCTGGTCAAAGGAAGGGGACAAGAATTACGGACTAATAGAGACAGCTTGCCATGGCTCAGCCCTCCTTCCCTAAACACCTGCCCCAGAAAGGAATCCATTCCAGGTACCCTTTCATCCATCACCTGGCAGCCCAGGATCTGAAGCACGATGGATGCGGGGGGCCAAGTAGAATCGAGCTTCTCCCACTGGAGCAGCTCGCCGAGGACTAGATGCACGGCCACGAAAGTTCTCTGTCTGCACAGTGGTATGAGGACGCTCAGGTGTCTGCAAGATAAGAGGAACTGAGCAACAAAAATTTAGGGAATAACTTCCCTTTTCACTAACAGCATCTCCCAAATTTTTTACCTTTATCCATTTATCCATCTATTCCCAAGCATCCTCCTCCTTTGTCCCTTCTTGGTTGAGTTCCAGTACCTACCTTCAGGATCTCTTTGGCTGGTGCTGGGAGAGATACTGAGCATGGCCACTTTCGCACATCCTGCCCATAACCTGGGGATACGAGAACCTATACAACACAAAACGCTCAAATCAGTCCTAACCCCTTTGGCATCAAAACTTCATAAAAAGGAGGTAGCCAAAAGGTCCATAGAGCAGGGGTCTCCAACCTTGGCAGCTTTATGACTTGTGGACTTCAATCCCAGAGTTCCTCAGCCAGCAAAGAATTCTGGGAGTTGAAGTCCACAAGTCTTAACGTTGCCAAGGTTGGAGACCCCTGCCATAGAGGATTCCTTTAACCAGATAAAGGGAAATTTTTTTTCCCAAACTCCTTCCTTCGCTGCTTTGTATTTACCTGGCCGTCAATATAAGCCACTTCTCCACGGAGAATAACACGACGTACAGTCCCCTTCACTCGCATCCCTTCAAAAGGTGTCCACTGGGATTTGCTGAAAGCTGTATGGGTTGGTACCAGCCACTCCTGCTCCAGATCCACCTGCCAGAAGATATAACAACTTAGAAAGATCAGCTGCTGGTATTGATGGTGAGAGGGCTATGCCATTGAGTAAGCAGTCATGGCTTTGTGGCCAAAGGAAGCTTTCTAGCAACAGTTTTTCTGACAAAACAGAGTTAAGGCAAGGATTTCAGTTTGGAAAGGGCTCTTAGATTCTCTCCTCAAGACCAGGGGTGGGCTGCTACGGGTTCGCCTGGGTTTGGTAGAACTCATAGCTAACATAATGGCTGGTTTGGAGAATCTTCAAATCCCACCTCTGGCTGACCCCTCCCATCCTGCCCCTCTCCTTCCAGGAGTCTCCACGCAGCCCGTTTCGGATATGAGGTAAGTGCAGGGCCTGCGTGGAGACTCGGGGATGTGGGGAAACAGGCCTCCCGGAAGTTCCGGAAGACCAGAAATGGGGGCCTCCAGAGCCCGGAGGAGGCAGTTTTCGCCCTTCCAGAGGCTTGAGGAAAGCCTCCAGAGCCTGGGGAAGAGGAAAACGGCCCCCGCTGTGGTACAAGAGGCCACACCCACCATGGCCACGCCCACCCAGCAACTGGGCAGAGAACCCGTTGTTGAAATTTTCGAAGCCCACCCCTGCTCAAGACCCTTCTCCTGCAACAACAGCCTCACCTCAATGTATGTGTCTTCCTGCACAGGGAGTCCAAATATGCGCCGAGGATTATCATATAGGCGCTTGACAATGTCTTCCACGGTGAGGCGCCCTTCAGAAACTGCTGTAAGCAACAGAGGCAGCATAGTCTCCAGACCTGGGAAGCCCGGGGGAGGTTCCTTTCCAAGCTTCTCCTCTAATGTGTGTGGAGCTGGAAGGAGAAAAGGAAAGATATGGCAAAGGAAAAGCTTTCATATTGCATCTGTGCCAACCGGTACTGGGTATAATAGGCAGGCTTGCCTTCCCTGCTTCTAGTCCCACACGTTCTTCTGAACTCTCAGAAATAAGAGGATGGGGCTATCAACGATTGAAACCATTTTTGGACATGTCCTGATGCTGAAGCTTTCCAGCAATCTAAACTAAAGCCACATTTACCATGGTCTGTAGCAAAGCAGTCAATGGTGTCCAGGTTGTCCCAAAGAGCCTCCATGTCTTCGCGAGTGCCCAACATGGGGCGCACCTGACCCCGGCCTTCCCCAATACGCCTCAGATCTTCCTGGCAGAGAAAGAGGTGATGGGGAACCACCTCACAGGTCACCTCAATGCCCTTCTGCTTTGCTGCTTTGATGATCAGGATCTGTGAAGAGATGAAATGTTACCCCCGGAATTTTCATCCAGATTCATATCAAGGATTTTAATAAAAATACAGGAAGTCTTGCAAGTCATTTGCTAGTCATATCAGAGATTAGGCTCTATTTGGTCGGAAGAAGAAAAATCTTAAGGGAGACTTCCTTGTTTTTGGTTCATGGACCTTCCCTAAACTTACACCCTTATCCTTTAAGCTTTTTCGCAAAAATTACATACCTCTTCCTTGAGGGCCACATGGCAGATGTGGACAGGACGCTGGTATAGCTGTGCCACCATCAAAATGGCTGCCACCGTCTGTTTCTCAGCGTGTGCTACAATTGGAAGGTGCTTGGGCCACTTTTCAAAGTGCTGGAGTGGTTTGGAAAGATCAAAGAAAGATTAAATACAGCGGATAAATATGCACTAACATAGGCCAGAGATCGTTTGCATGCCTTCTAATAGCCCACCCATTAAATTATTGAAATATTGGCAGATGGGATAGTAGAAATTCTATTTCAAGGCTGCAGTAAGGGAAGACAATAAAATCTTCCACATCAACACAATTTCCCCTTGCTTGCTAAGGAAACAAAGCACAAGAGATTGAAGAAAATAAAACACACCTCCATCCAGAGAGAAACATTGTCCATCTTGAGGTCAGAGAAAGTGTCATTCAGGTACATCTTTAGACCAGCAGCAGCTCCAGCCACTGGCCCCAGAGAACCAGCATTGTCAGATGAAGCTCCAACATACAGTGCAAAATCACAGCGGGCTCCAGCCTCAGCCAACTAGAGGTAGGCAAGGATGGAAAAAGAAAAAGTCAGTCTCAAAACGTGTGACAAGTTTACTCTCCTTTTTAACATTTTGATTAGCTGCTCTTATCGTATACCAAGCTGAGAATTGCCAAACTCAGAACAGCTTCATCTTGACCAGAAGAGCATTCAATAAACACATACATAACAAAATGCGTAACAACAACAACAAACCATTAGTCCAGGCAACAATCAGACCATAATTTGAAATGCTTGCTGAGAAATGCATTAAACATTTCCATGCTGAAGTTTTGCTAGTTTTAATAGGACTACAGGTTAAGTCTCCTATATCATGGTAAAGACAACTTTCTTCTAGATGGTTTAGGCAACATGATTTTAATAATTAATTCCACTTGTAGCAATGAAATTATTTTCTTGACTGGTATTGCCTTTCCATTTGATTACAAACTGAATTGGTAATATCCCGCTAATTTATCAAAAAGGACATCAGAAGTAGCAGCAATGTGCACATTGAACAATCTCTCCTAATGCAAAAGACAAGTAATAAAGGGCCAGATATCTTTCTTCGGAAATCTTTTGCTACTTTGGACACCACTATCAACAAGTCTGATCCTTCCCTTGCCCCCATTAGTCATAATCTGGGCAGCCCTTACCTTCTGCACTAGGGCAAAAGAACTCGCATCAGTGATAGCAGGTGAGGTGTTTGGCATGGCACAAACCATCGTGATGCCACCAGCTAGAGCAGCAGCCGTACCAGATTTGAAGTCTTCTTTATGGGTGGCTCCTGGTTCTCTCAAGTGCACATGGATATCTATTAGACCTGAAGGAAGAGAAAGAGGAGAAATCAGCGGGGGGAAAGGACTGTCCTTGTTTTTGATCACACAGTGGTATTGTGCTCAAAGCTGCAAACTCCGTGTGACATCAGGAAGGGCATCCGGCCAGTAAATGGGCATCCATCCAGTTGTCCCAACTCTACTCTGAATTAAGGGAATTAAAGGTCATAAAAAGGGAGTGTTATTATGCTCACAGGAAACCATGCGGATGCAAGGCAGGTCTATTTCAGACCCCTTTTAACAAAAGATGGTGTTGTGACCCAGGGTCCTGGACCCGGACTCCTGGACTTGGATGATTCAGAAAGTGAGGGAGAAGACCTGGCAAGCCCTGCTTCTCTTGAGCCCTCTCTCTCCCTGGCACCCACTCAAAGGGAGGAGGAGGGGCCGGCAAGGCCTGATTCTCCAGAGCCTTCTTCTGATTTGGCAACGCCCCAAGAACAGTTTTGGAGTGATGCAAGACTGTGCAGACGTGACCGGCGCGCGCAGCAGAAGCAGCGTTGGGATAAAGCCAAGTGACATCTGCAGAGACTATAAATAGGAGGCGGGACTTCCTGGTTTTTTGTCTTGGACAAAGCAATGAATTTGCGCGGGCAAACTGTATCAATGGAGGGAAGAATATATTCGTGAGTAATTCTGGCCTTATCTGTAATTTCCTCGGTATCTCCAGAAACTTGGCAGGCCCGTGGGTAGACGTGGCCAGGACATCTATATATGTAAATAAATCAGAAAAGGAGGCCTCTGACTGACTCTTTACTGGGAGTATTGGGGGGAGGGAAACAGAACAGATGGCAAACCTGAGGATAAAGTTAAACTCCTTTGCACAATGTGTGTGCTTTAGAGCACAACAGCTATGTTCACAGACAAGTAATAATAATAAACGATGTTACATCTTAACATGCAATACGCTGGGTTCCAGTAGTACACTGAATTAAAAAACAGTCAATTTCATTTTAAGCCAAATCTAGCCTATTGTACAAACCCAGGTGTTTACTACAGAACACTGTAAATGTGAACCTAGAGGTGTCACTTTTATTAAGGTTCACCCCTGAAAATGCATGTACTGGGCTGCTGCTTGTATATCCCTACACACATAGTGTGACTGCTGAAGTTCATGTGAAGTGTGTAGTTTCTGTATATCTCATGTCCACAGTATAGGTGTACCCCAGTGGTCGTGGCTTGGTGGGCGTGGCAAGGGAAGGATACTGCAAAATTTCCTCCCCACTCCTGAGGGAAGGATATTGCAAAATCTCCATTCCCACCCCACTCTGGGGCCAGCCAGAGGTGGAATTTGCCGGTTCTCCGAACTACTCAAAATTTCTGCTCCTGGTTCAACCGTACCTGTCAGAACTCTGGTGTACCCAGCCTGAAGCCAAAATTGATTATGGTGCCCTAAGGACCAAAAAGGAATACTCTGCAGCTCTCAAGGATTAAGAGAGCCAGTTTGGTCTAGTGATTAAGGTGCCAGAATAGAAAGTGGGAGACTGTGAGTTCAAAGTCCCGCCTTTGCAATGAAAGTCAGCTGGGTGATTTTGCGCCAGTCACTCTCTCCCAGCCCAATACACCTCACCAGCTCGTTATAGGGAAAATAAGAAAAGAAAGGTATGTTGGCTAAGTTCCCCACCTTGAGTTATTTGTACAAATAATAAAGGTGGGATACAAATAAATAAATAAAAATAAAGTTGAGCAAATTAAATTCTTACACTTTCAACAACTAGGAAAATCATTTTCTGTTTAACTCCTCTGAGCTCATTCATACCTTTGAATAGGGGAAAATGTGGTTGTTTTCAGTCAATCTCTAAAACAGGAATTTCCCGTGTAATAAATGAACTCAACCCACAGTCAATGGAAAAACTGTGATAAACTGCATCCGCAGTCAGTGGGTAAACCAGTATGTCCAGTGGTGAAGGCACCAAGCTAGAAATGAGGAAACTGAGTTCTAGTCCCATCTTAGGCATGAAAGCTGGTTTAATGTGGTTTGCTTAATGATTGTGGTGAGGGGTCCTTGGTGCTCTTTCAGCTTGCTTGTATTCTTGCAAAGGTGTTGTGCCTCGCCCGCCCTCCTCTCCTCAGCCGGGCCCCTCCCATCTCCTGCTATCTGAGCCAGAGGCTGATAGTGAAGAATAATGGCCTGGCATGCCTCCAGCCTCCAGCCCTGGCACCATGCCCGGACAGAATGAGCTTGACCTCCTTCCTACAGCGTGTGAGCACGAAGCCAGCCACGTGTTAGAAGTGCCGGCAGCAGAGCAGGAGGACGGAAAGACACAGTGGACGGATCCCCACTTCCAGAGAATGGAGAGGCGACGTCAGCAAAAGGAAGGGAGGGGCAGGCCTGGATAAGTGCTGAGTCATGGAGCCACACCCCATGGCCTATATAAAAGATCTGCTTTTTGGCATTCCTTGAGTCAAGCAAAGTCTCATCTGGTTGCTGACGTCACACCTTGGATTCCTGCCTGCCCTGAGAACTCTGACAGGAATTTGGCAAAGCTGCAGAGGCTTCATGGCCATGCTTGATACAGACTTCCCAGACCCGGCCGTCAGAGGAGGAGTGGGACATGACAAAAGGTTTCATTACCCAAATTAGGAAATATCATCAGTGCTAGTAAGGACTCCTTTCTAGCACTGATGATGTTTCCTAGTTTGGGTAATGAAACATCAGCAAGAAAACACACAAGCTCCGAGAGCACCATGGATCCCTCATTTCAACCCTGAGCTACAAATATTCTCCTTTATTGGTGGACTGTGATGACTTACTTTAAAATCATTGTAAAAACTGCTGTAAAAATGAGTCTGGTCACATGGTGATTCGACTCATGATCGCAATGACTTATCAAAATTGCAGATACAATTGTGATCGTAAATAGATGACCGCTGGTAGCAAGTTCAGTTTTCTTGTCTATCAAGCTCTGGACCTGGACAAAGCTATAAATCACAGATCCCCGACTTTACATGGTTTAACTACATTGTTAATCTTGAAGTCAACAAAATCTCTTAGACCCGTGATGGCAAACCTATGGCACGCATGCCACAGGTGGACCCTGGAGCCATATCTGTGGGCATGCGAGTGTTGCCCTAGCTCAGCTCCAGTGTGCATGTGTGTGCCGGCCAGCTGATTTTTGGGCCCTTTGGAAGTTGGGGAATGGGCCATTTCCAGCCTCCAGAGGGCCTCCGAGGTGTGTGTGGGGAAAGCCATTTTCACCCTCCTCAGGCTCCAAGAAAGCCTCTGGAGCCTGGGGAGGGCGAAAAATGGGCCCACCGTGCCATCGCATGCCAAAAGCGGGGGGAGTGTAGGGGGGGTCGTGCGTGCATGCGCAGGGGGCAGAGCCCATTGAATTATGAGTGTCGGCATGCACATGCGCGACCCCATGTGCTCTCCCCGCTTTTGGCACATGACGGCAAAAAGATTAGCCATCACTGTCTTAGACTCTCATCAGTAATATTTATTGCAATTAGTCATATTAAGCCATATTAAATAGCTCATAGCTATTTTGTCACCTATCCCCTCTCCTTGGACTCAGGAATCTTTTTTGTAATAGCCTTGCTCTCCACTCCGGTTCTCAAGGGTTGGCAAAGGAACAAATCCTACCTCGCAGGGCTCCAAATTGAATAAGTGAGCCTTTCTAAAAAGATCAAGATCAAGTTAGACCAGCTAACTGCATTCTTTTCTCTAGATAAATCTTCCCTCTATGCAGGTGCTCCAAATTTGATCTACCTGGCAAGCGGATGAGTTTCTGTGATGTCATACAGTCCACATGCATCTTCAACGGAGGGGGCCCTCCAATTTGCCCAAGAGCCTAATGGAGAACAGAAACAGAGAAAAAGAGAAGGACTCAATCTCTCAGCATAGCAAAAGACATCCCCCATCCAACATACACACAATGCAGACTGGAGATCTGAGCATTCTTCTGAAGCTGGATCCCATGCTTCTCTTCATCACTGCCCAATCCCTCTCCAATTCATTTGGTCATTGCCACCCTTCACAAACCTCAACAAAAAGCTTGGTGCACTTGATGTCTATGATGAGGGGCACCGAGTAGTCAACTGCCAGCCGTCGTGTTCGGTAGCCCTTCGTGACAAATGAAGACAGCCTCCTTCCGCCCGAGTTGCGCATCGACAGATTGATCACTAAATCGAAGTGATTTTCAGCCAAATAATCCAAAATGCTGCGCTGCTGGTTCTCCTTGCATGGCATTTCATTGCCATCTGCCTCTTCAAAATGCCAATCCACAGCCATCACCTGCCACAAAAAGAAGCAGCGAGCCCTTTAGCCATCAGGATACAAGACACTCAAGACAATGCAGAATGCCAGTCATGGTCTTGGCAGATTAGCCCAAACAATTGCAAAATAGAGACGGGGTCATCAGACACACTTTTGTGAGTCACACATTCCATAAGTTATATAATGATGGCTCTGAAGTGCAAAAGTGAATTAGGCTGGAAGAACATGCAAAATTGCTTAGACAAAGGGGGCTAAAGCATTTTTAAGGGCAGAATGTTCACATAACATTTGGAAGCAACTCAACCATCTCCCAATTCATTACACTATGAGAAGGAGGACATTCAGCATAGAATCTTATAAGAGTCTGTTATTTTATTTTAACTGATCTCAATAAAAGTAGTTTTAGCCTTTTTGTGGAGATGATTTCGTGGTCTGGTCTATCTAGTGGGGCTGACAATACGTAACACTGGGTTACATCAGAATCACCTTGTCAAGGTCAATTCTGCCCATCCAGACTGAACATCACAAAAGGTCTACTGAAAATTTCTCCTTCTTGGGAAATACACAGAACCTACATGAGGCAACAGGCCTTCTCTGAAACTGCCTATATACTATGGGATGGATATGCTTCCCTGTGAGGTACATGTAGCAATCTTGCTTTTCCTTCCACTGTGTGTTTGGTCTTAAATGACCTGTTTAATGTAGGCATTCCACCTTGTATGCAAGTTTTGTTCCATTTCGGTATTCCTGTTTGCTTGTTTGCTTGTTTTATTTGCTTGCCTTATTGTATGCTGCCCAGAGACTTACAACTAGGGCAGTCTACAAATAT
Organism: Ahaetulla prasina; assembly: GCF_028640845.1. NCBI lineage: Eukaryota > Metazoa > Chordata > Lepidosauria > Squamata > Colubridae > Ahaetulla > Ahaetulla prasina. Next base: position 29,581,177 of record NC_080539.1, read on the forward strand.
TGTAAAAAAATAAACATACTTCCAGAATTCCCAACCAGCATTCTGGGAATGTATTTATTTATCATATTTCTAGGTCACCCAACTTCAGAACAACTCTGGTTTCAAAGATTAATTAATTAATAATTTTTAGGCTAATTACTAACCTAATTAACCTGCCTTTGTAGAAGAGATACCATGTTGTGTCATGACCATCCTTGTACCTACCTTAATGCCATGCTCTGTATAAAAATCAGCAGTGCCCAGACTGGCATAGAGATTATAGCCTAAGCCTTCCAGGGTACGCACTGTAGACAGCAACTCACTCTTGTTCTAAAAGAGATGTGTAGTAAAGAGGCTAGGCACACCTGTTCAGACACATCATAAACATATCTGCTTTTACTATAAGCCACCTTCCCCAATCCTTCCCATTCCTGCAATCTCCACTCCCGAAATCCTGTTCCCGAAATCCAATCTTACCAACATTTATTACAACAAGAATACTTGGGTTATTTTTCATTCTATACAAACCCTTAAAGCAAACCTCAAAATAATCTAGAAGGGTTGAACAATGAAAACTTGGTAAGAAACATTTGTTGTTCTGCTATTACAACAAAAGCATAGATAGTGGGGCATTTAAAATAGGAACGTTTAACCTGAAAAATAGGCTTTGAGTTGGTGACACCAACAGGACTATTCTGCTTTTCCTCCTGGCAAAGTCATCACCCTTTCCACCCAACTGACCTTGTAACTCCCAATAGTTAGCAGGATGTTCTTCTTGGGAATCTTGAAGCCAGTGCTCAGCATGGCTTTCAGGTAGGCCTCACAACGATTCTCCCCAAAGCAGGCCACCTCACCTGTGCTGGTCATCTCTACCCCCAGCACCACATCGGCACCTGCCAGTCGTGAGAATGAAAACTGGGGCACCTGAGTAAGAAAACAAGAGAACAAAATTAAAGGTCAAGTCATTCATATCCCAAGCTGTGACTGTTCTAAGAAGCATAGAAAAGGTATTTCAGGGCTGAAATCTTCACTATCTACTGTATGTGAATGTGATTCCCTCTATTAAGCTAGTCAGCTGCTTAAAGATACAGGTAAATGTTCCCCTTGCACATATGTGCTAGTCGTTCCTGACTCTAGGGGGCGGCGCTCACCTCCGTTTCAAAGCCGAAGAGCCAGCGCTGTCTGAAGATGTCTCCGTGGTCATGTGGCCAGTGTGACTAAATGCCAAAGGCGCACGGAATGCTGTTACCTTCCCACCAAAGGTGGTCCCTATTTTTCTACTTGCATTTTTACATGCTTTTGAACTGCTAGGTTGGCAGAAGCTGGGACAGGTAATGGGGGCTCACCCTGTAACGCGGCACTAGGGATTCGAACCACTGAACTGCCAATTTTTTTACTGAAAAGCTCAGCGTCTTAGCCAATGAGTCACCGCTTCCCTCTGGAAAAGGTATATTAGGGCTCAAATCTTCACTGTCTACTGTATGTGAATGTGATTCCCTCTATTAAGCTATTCAACTACTTACCTTGACACCAACAATGCCTGTGCCTGTCATGAGTCCAACCGACTCCACCTCTTCTCCCATGATCACTTGCGTGGCCAAAGCTACTAGGTCAACACCCAGCGTCTTGGAGACAAACGGAAAGGATCGAGAAACTCGCACATTGCATTCAATCACCTTCAGCTGGTCATGCTGCAGGAAAGAGAAGCAGGTTGGCAGGACGGCTCATGGAGCACCAGCCACGATTAAGAGGGTGTTAGCTCCAAATTATACTAGAGACTCTGATCTACATCGCATTTTTCACATTGACATTAGGAGGTATACAGTACCTCTCAATTAAGTAAGATCAATCTCTGTTATTGTTCAATTAATAAAGAAAAGTGTTCTGACCCAGCTCCGCAAACACGACAAACCCTCTGAAGTTAACTCAAAGGTTCCTTTATCAGGAGCCCTGGCAAAAAGTTTCTCCCTCATCGCAGGCTAAAAAGTCTGTCCAGCCAGGAGATGAATAGTTGTCTGCCACATCTATTCATCTCCACCCCTTGCCTTTTATCCCCAGAACTAGGGTGGGGCTTTGCTAACAGTGGTGGCTCTTCCGTCCCAAGGATCGGCCCGCAGATTTCCATTGCTCTCCTCTCCTCTGCACATCAGGAACTGGACCCAGCTGTTCCTCCTCTTCCTCATCAGCCACTTCCAGACTTGGGGTCGTTGACCCTCCATCTGAGGGCTGATGGACAGCCCAGGCTCCGCCTCTGCTCTCTCTCTGCCAGCTGCATTTCCTCTTTCCCCTGGGAGCTCTCAGGTTGCCTTGATGCTGACCCTGACTCTCACACCTCCTCCTCCTCTGATTTGGCTGCTGGAGGGGCTGGCGGCCGACAGGCCACAATCGAAAGTCAAACACACAGACAGCATGTGTGCACACTAGAGCAGAGAAATCTATTCATGACTGCTAGACTGACTTCTTGCTTCCACTTCCTAGATTACCTTGGCAATGAGTTGGAGGTTGAAGGGTCCTGTGACCTGCAGTTCCTGTCCAATGGCATGCACAATCGCCTTGATCCGCTCCAGGGTCTTGGGTGTAATGTCCTGTGGGGGCGTCACTAGTGTGGCATCCCCTGAATGTACACCAGCATTCTCCACATGCTCGGAAATGGCAACGGCCACCACTTGTCCATCACAGGCCACAGCATCGACATCTATCTCCTGTTGGGAGGCAAGTACAAGAGCTTCAAACACCCTGTCAATAACGCCTCCCTCGTGCCTGTCTTCCTGAATGTCAAAGAAAGCAGGGCGTCCCCTTTTGTGATTTTTCTGAGCACACAAATCGTAAGCCCCTGGGTTGAACACCATGGGACTACTTTCAAGGGTGACCTTCTGCAACAGTCCTGTGCTTGTTTTGATCAGTTGAGCCCGTCCCATTCTCCAAAGTGACACACAAAACCCACCCATCAGCCCTGCCTACCTTGGCCTCTTGGATGAACTTGGAGATAACCACAGGCTGCTCCTTGGAAACAGCAACAGCGTTGCTAAGGAACCTCTCCAGGTCGTTATCCGTGTAAGCCACATTCATGGCCGCACCGCTAAGCACATAGGAAGGACGCACCACGCAAGGATATCCCACCTTGCAGCAGAACTGCTTGGCTGACTGCAGAGGAGAGATATCAAAGGGTTACAAAGGCTATATCTGGAGCAACAGCCCTTCGGTCCCATCTTTGTTTCTTTTGCCAATTTCCCAGGATGTAACAGTAATTCCCAGCATCAAATCGTCCACATCCTCTCTTCCCTAAAATGTCCAAACAGGTTAGTCCCAATGACAAATGGACTTTAATTTCCTCTCTTACCCTAAAATGCCAGTCTGCAGTTCATTACATTTAGCAATTAGAAAAAAAATAAAACTTCCAAAGGGGGTGACACTGGGAATTGACTATACTTCCTCATGTACTTGCCGTGACAAAACCAGCTCTAGAGCTCCTTGACTTGACATGGTATAAATTGAAAGAGACCTAGCTGATGGTGGTCTCACTTTGGGGTTTCCCCCCTATTCCCACCCACTCACTCTCTTTAGTTGTAGCACCTTCTATTTACCTCCATGTCTGAGAGCTCCTTCCAGAGGGGCTGGCTGATATTGATGGTATCCAGAAGACGGGAGAACTTGAAGCGGTTCTCAGCGGAGTCAATGGCTTCAGGGGAAGTGCCCAGGATCCGGCACTGCTGCCGGTGTAAGGCCATGGCAATATTATTGGGAAGCTGGCCCCCCATGGACAGAATTACACCCTCAGGGTTCTCCAGCTCATAGATATCCATCACCACCTGAAGAGCAAAATTGAGAATGGGGAAGAATGGTAGGAAAAAAGCGGATGCCATATGATACTTCCTAGAGTTGAGGTCAGGTTCTTCCCCCTCCCAACGTATCTTTGCTTCAGCTCCAGATACTTTTTTCTTGTGGCAACCAAATAAAGAGACAACTGCTGTCTCCCTTATTCTATCTGTTTGCTGCAATACTCCATTTAAATTAATCAATCATAGCTAATGACACACACTCAGTCTGGTGGTAGCAATAATGGAGTTACTGCCAAGGGGGAAAAAAAACTTTCTGGTTCTGACTCTACTGTGGACTTTAAATGGGCACCAACTTGGTTTCTGCTTTTATTATATTCTGCCTGAAGGAAAGTTGCCCCAAGTGGCAGCTTATAAATAACTTGGAAGGCAACACGCGTTGATCCTATTTATTGGCCAAAGAACAGAGGCCTGCAAGGATAAAAGACTGCATCTGCTTCCCAGGAAGACCACAACAAGGGGAGGAATGGTTAGAGGAAGCTTGCCTTGCCTCTCCCTGCCAGATGTAAAGAGCTCCCTGAGCTTCAGCTGACACTTGGTATATATTGATTCATTCATTAGTCACAATAATGCTGGGCCTATGGGGTGGTGGTGACTGGGCAAGCCCGACTAATTGTATATAACTGTACATTGAATGAGTTGTTTGACATGATTGTAAAAATAAAACTTTTTTATAAAAAAAAAATAAAAAAAAATAATGCTGGGCCTATTGTTAAAAAAAAAATTCCGTTCAGGAAAAAACTCAAGGACCTCAAAGTGGCCCTTCAGGAAATGCAGTTGATTGTCAATGCACTGCAGACCATTGCTTCCTTGCCTTGAAGACTATCCTCCTCTTTCTTCTTGAACCTTATTATTTTGAGGCCCTGAGCAGAGTCTGATCCTTTTTGTGGTCGTAAACTGCTTGTCTAAAAAGAGGACAGGTGTAAGAAAAATGCTGGTGTACTTGTGGAAACATCTGTGGGAATGGAGACATAAGTGCTATCCTCAAGGAAAGAAATGGCCATGTGAGTAATATCTGAAGTAAATGACTTTATTTCCACTGTTCCACCCCCCTCCACCCGACAGCAGCAGGCTCAGAATTCACTGATTTGAGATGTGCTGCTAGAATCTTTCATGACCAGCATTAAAGGCCCTAGACCACATCAAACTCGATCGCATCATGTGATGTATCATGACGTATCATGACTTTTTTGCCTTTGTGGAGCATGCAGGTGGGCGTGGCCTGCACGCGACACATCCAGCCTGCTGGCTGCCAGTTTCACAGACCTGCCATAGATTAAGATTCCTAGAACATCTCTTAAATATCCAGAGCTTAAAACTCAATGCTGTCAAGAAGAGACCAGTTCATCCTAGAGTTCCCTTATAGTTTAGTAGACACTGCCGTGACTTCTATTTCAAAATAGAGAGCTGAAAACAAACTTTTGATTATCATCCCCATGCCAAGAGTCATTCCCTTTTTAAAAACCAAATCTTAGTGCAGCAGCAGCCGAACCATATAGGACCCACCTCAAAGGACATTTCATCGAAATAGAGCCGGTCACACATGTCGTAGTCTGTGCTTACGGTCTCAGGGTTGTAGTTCACCATAATGGTTTTGTAGCCCATCTGTTGGAGAAAAGCACATGGAGCTTATATCTCCCGAACTCACACCTGTAGCAACATCTGCCTAATTATAGTTTTGGGACTCAACAGGTGATTAGCAATCCAGAAATTTGCAGGTATATTCAGTGACCAGCCATTACTTCAGAAGGGTTATCTGAAGCTGATACTTCTTGCAGTCATTTGGATGTTGATTGCATGAAATACTCCAGTACCAGACATCCTATCACCCATTTAGAGAAGAGTGATGCAATGATTGTGAATAGCAGAGGAGAAAGGCATAAGGAGGAACTGAAAGCCCTCTGTGGTGGCACGAAGGCAACACAGCCAAAGAACCAGAATGAATCCCTTTATTGGCACGGCCTGGAGAAAAGCTCTCCCACAAACCTGAAGATACTTCTGTCCCAATGCCGTAAACAGAATGACTGCAATCAGTCACTCCAGCAGGGCAAGATAATAAATCCCGGACGGGAAGAATAATCCCAGCAAGACAAGATAGGTACACAGTAGCACAGCAGTAATTCAAACAGTCAGGAGGGAATGCCAGGAATGCAGGCCACAACTCTCAACACCAGATTAATTCAGCGTTTGTCCTGACAAACGCCCCTCCCAACTGCCTCTCCTTTAAACTCCATCCCCAGGTGTGCCTTTTGAAGGGAATTGGGGTCCTTTCCTTCCTCATAAGCCACACAACCCATGTTGCTCTCTGCGTTCTTCCCTGCATGCCCTAGGATGGGGTGTGTGTGGGCCTTGGTCTCCATCTGAACATCCTCTCCCTTGTTCTACCTCTCCCCTGCTCTGCCCAGCTTGACTTTGCCCTTCCCCTGTTTCCTCCACAGCCAACACAGCCACTCTCTTGTTCTCTGTCAGCTGTTCGTCTTCCATCTCAGATTCAGACTGGGGCATGACACTCTCTGTGTTAAAAAGCTAACACGGAAAACTCCTAACATGGCTAGGAAATGCCTTTGAAGAAGCATCCAAGCATTCACCTTGCGCAGCTCCTGGATGCACCCAACAGCACACCAGTCAAATTCCACACTGCTGCCAATACGGTAGACACCAGAACCGATGACCATGACATGTGGTTCAAGAAAAGCCAGGTCATGCTCGGTGCCATTGTAGCTGAGATACAGATAGTTGGTCTGGGCTGGCCATTCTGCAGCCACCGTATCAATCTGTTTCACCACTGGTAAAATCTTCAGGTCATGGCGCATCTTCCTCACTGCCAGTTCCGTGCTGAAACAAAAAAGGCTTTTGTTTTTAATGTTATAGTGTTTTACAGGTAGTCTTTGACTTATGACCACAATTGAGCCCAAGATTTATGAGTTTGCCCCATTTTATGACCTTTCTTGCCAGAGCTGTTAAGTGAATCACTGCAGTTATTGAATTAGTAACATGGTTGTTAAGTGAAACCGATTTCCCCATTGACTTTGCCTGTCAGATGGTCGCAAAGGGGATCATATGACTCCAGGACACTGCAAATGTCATAAATATGAGTTAGTTGCCAAGCATCTGAATTTTGATCGTATGACCATGCTGCAATGCTCATAAGGGTAAAAAAATGGTCATACGTCACTTTTTCAGTGATGTAACTTTGGTCATTAAATGAACTGTTGTAAGTTGAGGACTACCTGTAATTTGTTTAGTTTTATAGTTTTAACATGATTTTATGTGTTTTTTTGTCTCTGATTGGGAGCCATCCAGAATTGGCTGAAAGATGAGTGGCCATATAAATGTTTAAAATAAATCAAAATAACAAAATAAAATAGCTGTCTTATGTTGAGTCAGAGTACTGGCTCCAACTGACAGATGTTTTTTTTTTTTTAATTTGCATTTATATCCCGCCCTTCTCCGAAGACTCAGGGCGGCTTACACTATGTATTTTCAGGACTTCAGTGAGATTTTGTTTTCAAACAGAGACTGAACTTCAGTTGTTACACACCACTGCTAAATTCAGGTAACATGACAGCTTATGATGTGAATCGCATATTTATATTAATCAAGCTAAAACAATGGCTAGCTTCTCACAACGTGCTGAATCAAAACTAGCTACCTTATTTTAGCCTGGACTCAGTATGTTGTCAGAGAACAAGTTACCAAGGGACAAGGACTGTATTGTCCACTTTGCACAGTCAGCATTACAGCTTTCCCCCACATATCTCATCTCTCTTAACGGTCTCCATCTCTACAGCCTGTTCTTAGTAAACAGATGGTATTACTTTGCTTCCAGTTTTTGACGAATGGTTGGGACCACCTAGACCTAAAACCCTTTGGGCAGAGATGGGATTCAAAAAATTTAGCAACTGGTTCTCTGCCCAGTTGCTGGGTGGGTGTGGCCTACTCGATTTCCTGCACCATAGCGGGGGGTGGGGGCGTTTTCACCCTCCCCAAGCTCTGGAGGCTTTCCTCAAGCCTCTGGGAGGGCGAAAACAGCCTACTCCGGGCTTCAGAGGCCCTCCGGACACCAGAAACGGGCTCATTTTCAGATTTTCGGAATATCCGGGAGGCCCGTTTTTCACCTTCCCCAGGCTCCAGAGGCTTTCCTTGAGCCTCTGGGAGGGCAAAAATGGCCTCTTTTGGGCTCTGGAGGCCAGAAACAGGCCTGTTTCCAGACTTCCAGGAGGCCTGTTTTTTTGCCCACCCAGAGCCTCCATGTGGGTGCTGCACTTACATGGCATCCAAAATGGGCCGTGTGGAGACTCCTGGGAGTGGAGGGGCCACCCAGTCCTTGCAACCAGATCGGTTTGGCAAACCAGATGTAAAATTAGCATCCAGTTCATCCGAACCGGTTCGAGCCAGCTGAATCCCACCTCTGCCTTTGGGTTACTTTTTTTTTTTTTTTTTTTTTTATTGAAAGAGTTTTAAAAAAAACAAAAACATTTTCCCCCTTTTTTCCCCCTCCCTCCCAAAAAAAAAAAACAAAACAAAACACCCCCCTCCCTCCCCCACCCCCGGCTTCCCGGGTCAATCACAAGGTAAAGTCCAATCCAAATAACCACATCCAAAGCTTTTCGTCTCCCAACCCCCTCCCCATTACATAAAATAACTTTCTAATTATTCAAAGGCAATCTGATATTTCTTAATCTGATATCTGTTTTGTAGATAATCAATCCATTTTTCCATTCAATTAAATATCTTTCCTGCGTATTGTCTTTTAAAACGCTGAGATTTTAGCCATCTCAGCCAAATTAATAACTTTCAATATCCATTCTTCTATTGTAGGTATCTCTTCTTCTTCCAGTATTGTCCAATCAACAGTCTTGCTGCTGTTATTAAGTTCAAAATCAATTTAGTCTCAATCCCTGTACAATCCATTATAATTCCCAAAAGGAAAAATTGTGGCAGGAACTTTATCTTCTTCTTCAGTACATTTTGAATAATCCACCAAATTCTTATCCAAAAGACCTTAATTTTCTTGCAAGTCCACCAAATATGAAAATATGTAGCATCATCACAATCACACGTCCAACATTTCGCTTGGATATTAGGATACATACATGATAATTTTTGGGATCTAAATGCCATCTATAAAACATCTTATAAAAATTTTCCTTAAATTCTGTGCTTGTGTAAACTTAACATTTCTAACCCAAATTTTCTCCCATGTTTCCAACATTATTGGTTCCTGAATATTCTGTGCCCATTTTATCATACAATCCTTTACCAAATCCTTTTCCTAATCTATTTCAAGCAACACATTATACAATCTCTTTATATGCTCCTGGGTCTGATTTCTAATTTGCTTTATTAAATTTTCCTCCCTTTGCATTATACCAATTTTTTGATCTTCTTTCCATCTAGCACTTATTTGCCCATATTGAAACCAAGTATAATTCCTCCCTTCTTCATTTAATACCTGTAATGATTTTAATTGCAATCTACCTCCTTCAGCATACAAAAGTTCTTTATATGTAATCATTTCCTGTTTCTGTTCTATATTTATATTCTCTATTGCATGTCTAGGGCTCGCCCATATAGGAATCTTATAATCTAATTTATAGGAATATTTATTCCAGACCCGCAAAAGAGCACTTCTCAACACATGATTCTTAAAAGCCCTATCCACTTTTTTTTCATAAAATAAGTACGCATGCCATCCATATAACAAGTCATAACCTTCTATATTCAAAATTCTTTCCTCTGTTAAGTTAAACCAGTCACTTATTACTGAAAGGGTTACTGCTTCATAATATAGTTTAAAGTTAGGCATTCTTAAACCACCTCTTTCCCGTGAATCCTGTATTATTTTCATTTTAACCCTCGCCTTTTTACCCTGCCATATAAATTTATTAATCCCACTCTGCCAATCTTCCAAATTTTTATCCTTTTAATTATAGGTATCATCTGGAACAGAAACAAAAATCTAGGTAACACATTCATTTTAATAGCCGCAATCCTTCCCAATAGGGATAACTGCAATTTCTTCCAGCCATTCATATCATTCTGAACTTTTTGCCATAGCAAGTCATAATTATTCTTATAAAGTTTCTTGTTCGATGAGCTAATATAGACCCCTAAATATTTAACCTTTTTTACTACCTCAAATCCTGTCATTTCCTCTAGTTTTTGTTTCTGTTGTATAGACATATTTTTAATTATCACTTTTGTTTTTTTCTGATTTATTTTAAATCCTGATACCTTTCCATATTTATCAATTACTTCCAACAAAAATCTACTTGAATTTATAGGATTCATTAACGTAACCACTACATCATCTGCAAAAGCTCTAACTTTGTACTCATATTGTCTAATCTTAATTCTCTATTTTCATTAATTTCGATTTTATCTAATAATGGTTCCAGAGTCAAAACAAACAATAATGGTGATAAGGGACATCCCTGTCTTGTTCCTTTCGCAATCTTAATAACTTCTGTCAAACTACCATTTACTATAATCTGTGCTGTTTGCTCTCCATAAATCGCTTTAATTATTCTAATAAAACAGTCTCCAAATTGCATTTTCTATTAATTTAAATAAAAATCCCAATGCAATCGATCAAAGGCTTTCTCTGCATCCAAAAAATAAGTGCCGCTGAAGTATTCTTCTTTCCAAATATTCCAATATATTAATAATCTGTCTAACATTATTCCTCATCTGCCTCCCTTTTATAAAACCAGATTGATCAGTATGAATTCTTTGTTGTAAAACTAACATTAATCTATTTGCTATTATTTTTACAAAATCTTATAATCATTATTTAAAAGTGAAATCGGCCTATAGTTACCAGGTTTAGAGCAGTCTTGCTCCTCTTCGGTATCAGTGAAATAAAAGATGTTTTCCATGACGGGGTATTCCCACCCTAATTGTATCTGATTAAATAATTCTTTAAGTGGGCCTAATATTTCATCCTGTGTTTTTTATAATAAGTTGCTGTAAGACCATCTGTACCAGGGTTTTCCCATTTTTAATTGTTTAATTGCCTCCACTATTTCTCCAGTAGCTATCGGCCGTTCAGCTCCTCCTCTGTTCTAATGTTAGAATATTCACCTTATAATCTTTCAAATAATCATAAATGTCCCTATCCAATATTTTGTCTTTTGTATATAGTGCAGTATAAAATTCTGAGAATGCCTTTTAATTTTATCCTGTTGATATGTCTCTTTACCTTTATATTCTATTTTTGTATGACACGTGCTTTCTGTTTCTTCCTTAAATTATATGCCAACCATCTCCCAGGTTTATTTGCATTACAAAAGGTATTATGTTTAGTATATTGTATATTCGTTGCCACCTGGTCTGCCATTAACATATTAAATTGACTCTGTAATATTTTTATAGCCTCTTTAAGTTTATGATCTTGTGGGTTTTGAATTAATAACTGTTGCTTCCTTTGAATTTCTTCTTCCAAATATCTACGCTGCTTTTGTTTATTATTCCTTTGCCTGTTGTCCAAATAAATCAATATCCTCTAATAAACGCTTTGCTCGCTTCCCACACAGTTCCTATAGGTGTCCCTTTGTACATATTAAAATCAAAAAATTCTTTTAACTGTTTCTTACAATAAGTTACATTATCCTCATATCTAAACAGATTTTCATTCAACCTCCATGTTCTACCACCTTTTTTCCCTTGTAATAATTCCATCCATACTGGGCTATGGTCAGTTAAACACCTCGAAATATCTTCGCTTTCTTCACCCTAGAAAGCAAGTCATTAGAAATTAAAATAAAATCAATGCGTGAAAAAGATTGATGCCTATCAGAAAAAAAAGTAAAATCTCTCTCATCTGGATTCCGTAACCTCCATATATCTCTAAACTCAAAGTCTTCCATCATTTCAAAAAAGGATTTTGGTAATTTTGCATGTATAGGTATCTTCTTGGAGGAGGTTCTCTTATCCCTTCTTGTATCAATTACTCCATTCCAGTCTCCTAATAAAATAAACGAACTATAATCCCAGAGGGTCAACCTCTCATGTAACATTTTGTAAAACTTTTCTTGTTGCTGATTAGGTGCATAAATACCTATCAACAAAGTCTTTTTTGCATCTATCACCAGTTCAATAGCAATAAATCTTCCTTGAATATCTGCCTCAATTAGCTTAGCTGGTATATCCTTCCTGATATATACAACAATTCCATGCTTCTTTTCCAAAGCTGATGCAACAAAATGGTTACCCAATTTTGAATTAATTAAATATTTTTGGTCTGATAATTTTATATGTGTCTCTTGCAAACAAATCACATCATTTTTAAATTGTTTCAAGTAGTGAAATATTTTCCTTCTTTTCTGAGCTGAATTCAAGCCATTAACATTCCATGACAAGATTCTATTTGCCATTATTGGCCTCCTGAAGCTTTGAAGCAGACAACGGAAGCTCCTCCTCCGGTATCTTCCGTCTAGCTCCTCCCACAGCTTCCATAATGGGATCCTGACTTTACTTTGAGACTGTTGCTCTTCTTTACGCTTAAGGGCTCCTCTTGTCACCCTTTGCTCTTGTGGTTCCTCTAATACTGGCAGCAATAAAGGCTCTTGGGTCACCACGCCTTCTTGAGTCTCTTGAAGTTTTTCTATCACTTCTATTTCGACTTTCAAAACTGTAGAAAGAAAATCCTTTGCCTTTAAAACCGTGTCAATTCTATATCTCCTTCCTTGATAGAATAGTGTCAGTCCAACTGGCACCTCCCATCTGAATTGAATCTGATGTTTTTTAAGTTCTTGTGTAAAAAGCAAATTTCTTCCTGTCTCTTAACATCTTTGAAGGAATCTCTTTCAACACCTTCAACTCCTGTTCTCCAATTTTTAAAGTTGTCTGATATGAAACTTGCAGAATTTGATTTCTCATAGTCCTTTTCACAAAATAAACCACAATGTCCCGAGGAAGCTTTCTCTGTCTTGCAATCCAAGAATTAACTCTATATATTTTATCAATTTGGTAAGCTACCTCTTGGGGTCCGCTTCAATAAATTCAGCCAATGCTTCTGATATAATTTTTCTTAAGTCTTCCACGCTCTTCTCGCATACCACGAATTCTAAGAGCTCCTTCCATAAGTTTATATTGTAATATCACAACCTGATCTTCATTTTGATCCACTTTTTTCTGAACACCTTTCATTTCATCTTCTAAATACTTATTTGACTGAGAGATCTGTTGCATTTCCACTTCCAATCCTTCAATTTTTTACTCAGTCCTTGAACTGCCATAAGAATATCTTCTCTTATTTTTGCATTAAAATTCTCCATCATCTCTTTTGCCTATCTTCAGAAAGTTTTAATTGTTCTTTCAATATTTCCTCAAGACTTGGTTCAGATCCCTTCTTCCAGAAGGCTTTAAAGGTTTAGCTGCCATTCTGTCTTCAAAAGAATCAGGAATTCAAACTTAATAACTCTCCTTCCTCCTTTCAGTATAAAAACTCCGTTTGTAACAATCCACAAGTAACGCTGCTTCATCGTACTAAAAATTTTACTTTCACTTTTAGACGCCATTTTAAAAGTCAATTAATCAAAGACAAAGAAAGGTTTCAAATTTCAAAAGGAGTCGGTACTTGCCGTGTTGATTCTACATCAAAGTTCGAACGCTTGTGAAATTCCGTCTGCTTGGAATATCAATCAATTTAATAAGTTCTCTAGAGCAGAAGCAACATTCCTCTCCTTTTCCTGATAAAAACAGGGGCGTGTTGAAGTTGGAAGGAGGGAATTCGGTGGGGTCATAAATCCAGGAAAATTCGCTCTTAAGAGCAAACCCCCTGTCAGACCTGCCACTCTTCCACAATTCTGATAATCTCTTTCACCCAGAGATTATGCTAAGCTCAGTGAACAGTGATTTATTTTCTGTTTCACTGACTTTTACAATCTTCTAACACGGAGTGCTCTGTTTGAGCACCCAGCAGGAGGGTGACGTCACTGGAGCCCCTTTGGGTTACTTTTTATTTACTCATACAATAACATAATATAAAACAACAAACAGTCAAGTAGCCAAACCAGTTTAGACACATGCTAAACACACTGATGCTTTGATCTTGTACCTGAGCACAGCCTGAGCCACCTGCTTATCTGAGAAGCCCAACCGCTTGGCCAGCTTCAGGACATGAGATGGCATGGAGCCCGGCTCTGCCTGGCGATATGATTCCAAGCAGAGTGCATGATCAGTTATGTTTTTCATCTTGTGCAGGAACCAGCGATCAATCTTGGTGAGCTCATAGAGACGCTCAATGGAATAGCCGGCCCGCAGTGCAGCTGCTAACACAAAGATCCGCTTGTCGGTGGGAGTCTCCAGCTCCTGCAGTGATGGGGAGGGAACAGAAAATTGTGGACAGCACAGCCCTGAGCCTTAATCCAATGGGACTGGGGACAGCAGCTACTGGAAATTCAGCATGTTTTATCACCTCACCAGGAAGGCCTACCATGTCAGAGACTGGTTTTACTGTGGGATCAAAGCCCACACAATTCTCATCCACCATGCGAAGTGCCTTCTGAAATGCCTCCTCAAAACTCCTTCCAATGGCCATGACCTCACCTGAAAGAACGACAAGAACAACAGTAAATTTACCCAGGGGAAAATGACTAAGTTTAGATTTTTGTACTAAATAAATAAACAAACTGGGCTTCTTTCAAAGGCAGATAAAATTAGCATGTAGAAAGAAACACGATTCAAACATGAGGAATGAACAGACCATAACTCAGGGAATGCCAGGATCACTCAAGCATTAGCTTGTCTTTTTTTTTAGAGACACTCACAAATGTGTCTGCATTATAGTCTCAAATTCATCCTAAATGTCTTGTGTGTGTCAAAAATGGGGAAATGGCAGAAGTAGTGTCAAAACCAAGTCTTGCCTCTTCTGGATACACATGTGATATTGATACATGTTTAAGAGGGGCCCAACTGTCCAGGATTTTTGAAGGAAAAACATAAAAAATAGAACATAATTATCAGCATCAATTTATAGTTGGCAGTGGAAGTAAAGCCAATTTGATAGTATATATCACTACATAAGGTAAAGGTAAAGGTTCGTCTTGCACATACGTGCTAGTCGTTGCCGACTCTAGGGGGCGGTGCTCATCTCCGTTTCAAAGCCGAAGAGCCAGCACTGTCCGAAGATGTCTTCGTGGTCATGTGGCTGGCATGACTAAACGCCAAAGGCGCATGGAATGCTGTTACCTTCCCGCCAAAGGTGTCCCTATTTTTCTACTTGCATTTTTACATGCTTTCGAACTGCTAGGTTGGCAGAAGCTGGGACAAATAACAGGAGCTCACTCCATTATGCAGCATTAGGGATTCGAACCGCAGAACTGCCGACTTTTCGATCAACAAGCTCAGCGTCTTAACCACTGAGCCACTGCATCCCTTCTATATTACTATATAGGCAACAGGTAAGAAAAGAGGAAACAGAAAAATAGAAGATTCTCAGCTGATGGAACACCCAAATCATGGTATCCCAATACCTAGTCTGCTACCTGGACCGCACAAAGCACAAATGAAAATCAAACTTGATTGCAAGTTTGGAGCCTGACTCCAATATGCACTTCCCACCATATTCTTCCTTTCAACACTCACCCACGCTCTTCATGGAACTGCCAATCCTAGTGCTCACACGCAGAAACTTGCTGAGGTCCCAGCGTGGAATCTTGACTACACAATAATCGAGGCTGGGTTCAAAGCAGGCTGTGGTGGAATTAGTGACTGAGTTCCTGGGTTGAAGTAAAGGGAAAGAGAAGGCTAAGATGGAGAGCCATGTATCTCTTACTAAATCTATGATCAGCATAGTTGCCATTCCTTCAGAACAGGGGTCCCCAACCTTGGCAACTTTAAGCCTTGGCGGACTTGGAGTTGCCAAGGCTTGGAGCTGCCAAGGTTGGAGACCCCTGCTTTAGAAAGACTGTATAAGAGATGCCATCCAAGGTGGCAGCAGTTGCTAAGACACAATTTATCAGTCACATATTTTAAGCAAGATTAAAAATATATAAGGGATTGGCTCCATAAAAGCTGAAACAATATTTAAGCACATAATCTGTTGACACAGTGGGGGCAATGAGCAAACAAACCCCTCCCCAGGTAGTTCTAGCAAAGCAATGCACCCTCCACCCCAGAGCGTGCAGGCATTACCTGAGGATAGGCAACGGGATGCCCAAAGCCAGCTTAGCGGCAACATAGGCCAAGGGGTAGCCAGTAGCCTTGCTTGCCAGAGCTGAACTCCGCGAGAGCCGAGCATTCACCTCTATGATGTAGTACTGTGGGACAGGAAACAGACAGATGCAGCCCAGCCAATATTTCCACCATCCTTTAGGATAGCAAGCAGAATGAGAAAGTTTCCACATTTCCTGGGAGTGAATGATGACTCAAGGCAGAGCATGTGCTTAACATGCAGAAGGTCCCAGGTTGAGTTGAGCTAGGAAAGACTGCCTTGAAACTCTGGCAAGCCAATCCTAGTCAGTGTTGACAATACTGAATTAGGTGGACCTGATCTGATTCATCAGCAGAAAGCTGCTGTTAAGCAACTGCCAAGTAAGCTCACAGTGTCAGCATACACTGCTCAACAACGACAATCAGGCATAGGTTCCCACACATTTGTAATCTCAACCCAAGAGCATCTCACCTGCTCAGACTCAGGATTCAGTGCATACTGAACATTACATTCTCCAACAATCCCTAGGTGACGAACCACTTTGATGGCTGTAGTGCGCAGGAGATTGTATTCCCTGTCGTTGAGTGTCTGGCTGGGGGCCACCACTATAGATTCACCAGTGTGGATGCCCAACGGATCCAGGTTCTCCATATTGCATACCTGTTCAGGATTGTTGAACCGAGAAGGTCAGCTAGATGAGAAGGTGGCCATCATCACTGCTGCAATACAACCTGCAAATCCATGCCTCCAAGTTCTTAGATCCCAAGTTAGGTCTTGTGCCTCACTAACATATTGTTAAAGGACCCTTTGTCATGATCCTGTTTTTTTGTCTTTTCATTTTGCCTTTCACGGAGGCAGTTTACATTTGTTTTTAACTATTCCAGTTAGAATTTTTTTTTTAATCTTTCTGCTCCAAATCAATTCCTTGCATAGATATGATTTGCAATGTGCTTGTTGGCAAATTCAGAGGTTGAGACCGGTCTAGCTACCTTGGACACCCAGCAGCAAATAGCAATTCTGAAATCAAAAATTGCTAAGGGATGCAGTGGCTCAGTGGCTAAGATGCTGAGCTTGTCAATCGAAAGGTCAGCAGTTCAGCGGTTCAGATCCCTAGTGCTGCGTAATGGGGTGAGCTCCTGTTACTTGTCCCAGCTTCTGCCAACCTAACAGTTTAAAGGCACGTGAAAAATTGCAAGTAGAAAAATAGGGACCACCTTTAGTGGGAAGGTAACAACGTTCTGTGCGCCTTTGATGTTTAATCATGTTGGCCACATGACCACGGAGATGTCTTCAGGCAGCGCTGGCTCTTCGGCTTTGAAACGGAAATGAGCACCACCCCCTAGAGTTGGGAACGACTAGCACCTATGTGCGAGGGGAACTTTTACCTCTACCTTTAATCAAAAATTTGGGTGCTTAATTTTAATGTAAGAAAGTTTTGCTTATCCTTTTTCTAGCACCCAAAACAAGCTTAAATGTGCCCTTTCAGTGATGAACCTCCCTCTACCCCTTTAACCCAATTGGCTTACCGTGACACAGTTGTCATAGGCATCACGCACCACCTCGTACTCAATCTCCTTCCAACCCTTGAGTGACTTGTCCACCAGTACCTGCGAGGTATGGGCAAAGGCCTGGCTCACCAGTGCCATCAGCTCTTCCCGCCCATTGGCAAACCCAGAGCCCAGCCCACCCAATGCATAGGCTGAGCGCACAAGCACTGGGTAGCCAAGTCGTTCTGCAGCAACCTGTGCCTGTTGGGAGACAGCATTTAGGAAATCCATTATCCCTAGTGGTGGTTATCAGAAGACATTTCATGCCTTTGGCCAGCAATTCTGGCAGATCCAAGTGGCCAATATGAGGTTCACTTCAGAAAGCCCAATTTCTTTTCTCTGTCAGTCAGAGAAAGTTCCTATCCATGTTTCATAGAAAAATGAATCACTGATTCTACCCTGCAAATCCAGTCCTCTTCCCATATATTCTTGCATGGATTCTTCTATTGTTGGAAAAGAAACACCATGTTTAAGAGGATGTTTTACTCAAGAGCTGGGTCCACTGGAACCTGAAGGAGAACTCTCCCTCCACTGTCTTGGGTTCCCCCCAAAAGAGGTATGGCTATAATTAAGCAGAATGACATACTTGTTCAATGGAGCAGGCAGCCTCACTAGGTGCCACATGTTCTCCTATCTCCTCCATCTTCTCCACAAAGACTTTGCGGTCCTCTGTCATCTCAATAGAGGCCACGGGAGTGCCCAGCACACGCACATTGTAGCGCTCCAGCACTCCAGCCTTAGTCAGCTCCACACCACAGTTGAGTGCTGTCTGTCCTCCAAATGTCAGCAAGATCCCATCCGGGCGCTCGTTCTTTATCACCTGACCATAGAGAAGAAGGTGGAAGACTGAGAATGTCCCCCTCACTCAATTCCAGTCATATCCCACCCCTGAATTTGGTAAGGGAAGTAGAGAGGTTCCCCAATCCCCTTAACCGTTCAGGTAGTCCTTGACTTACAACCACAACTGAGCCCAAAATTTTCATTGCTTAAACAAGACAGCTAAGTGAATTTTGCCCCCGTTTTATGATGCTTTTGCCACAGTTGTTAAGCAAATCATGTGGTCATTAAGAAAAATCTGGCTTCCCCCCGTGACTTTGCTTGTTGGAAGCCAGCTGGGAAAGTTACAAATGATGATCACATGACCCCAGGACAGTGCAGTGGTCATAATACATGCCAATGTCGGATTTTGATCATGTGACCATGGGGACATGCTGCAACGATCATAAGTGTGAAAATCAGTCATAAATCACTTTTTTTTTTCAATGAAGCTGTAACTTCAAGTGGTTACTCAACAAAAGGCTATAAGTTGAGGGCTACCTGTATGTTAGGACATTCATGGTTTCCAAATAGAATAGGAATGTTAAGCGGCAGATGAGCAACAAGGAATCTGGGGGAAAGAAATAGTAAATTCACCTGGGTAACATAGTCAGGAGTAATGGGCAAGAAGTAGACCTTGTCAGCCAAACCTTTGGAGGTCTGAACAGTGGCAATATTTGCGTTGATGAGCACCGTCTGGATGTTCTCTTCTCTCAGAGCTTTGATGGCCTGGAAGAGTGGGAAGTGAGATTATGACTGAATAAATTGTCATCCTTGCAACACAACACCAGCCATGTCAAAATCTGCACGTAGGCCTGACAATGTAGTAAAACCACTCACAAGGCAACACCGTCAAAACAAAAAAATGTATTAACCAGGTCTATTAAAGAGTTAGCAGTTGAATTGGCACACCATGGAAAATTTGGCTAATGTGAATTTGGGCCCAGCGTGTTGGGCAAACTCAGTCCATTTGGTTCCTTTACAGTTAATTTATGGCTAAATATATTATGCAAAACCAGGAAATTAACTCTTGTGAATTCAGTAGTCAAGATAAATGTGAGAATAAAGTTTTAGAATGAAGACATTTTTCTTCTTTGGGAAAATAATTTGCTGAAATAAACCATGATTAATCCTGACCCATTGCCTTCTCTATATATTTTTTTCATTTTTATGATATGAATGGACAACAAATGCCACCAAATTGTTACTGTCTACCATCTCATTTTCTTCCCTTTCCTTGTTCTCATTGTTTTCTCTGCCATCTTTGTTTTGTGCTTCTTGTATTGTTACTTTTTAAAAAAGTTTTTAACAATTTGTAAACCATCTGAAGTTACTGGGAGTTATGAAACATATACATTAAAACAATACTGATTCAATAGGTGGATTAAAAAAGCCAAGTCCTGTGTAAAACCTGTATGACCAACCATAATAATGATAAAAGAAAGCAAAAATAGTACTAATAGTAATGGATGACTTGGGTGCAATCCCCAAATATCTTGGAAAACCATCAGCACTGACAAAATCGCCATCAGTCAATTACAAAAGATAGATTTACGCGGAACAGCTTACATCCTGCTATGATACCTTTAATACCATCAAAATAACTTCTGCCTATCCCAGATCCTTGGGAAGGACTCAAAAGATGGATAAAAATGTCAGATCCAGCCATCTGGCTGACTGTGCAACCAACCATAATAATCCTTGCTTCTCTACGATGCAGCCCAAGGTGAACTGAGATCAGCTGTTGCCCTGTATCAGTACAAAAGAAATGATTCCTCCATACCAAAAATACCTGAAGCACACTAGTGACTTTACCATCGACAAAAGCCCTCAGTTCTTTTTGCTTGTGTGTATTCCACCCAACCCCAACCCCCTTTGCAATTTTCCCCACTGCCTTTTTGACTTTCCATTTCCTCACTCACTCACCTGGGAGCCAGAGTAGTCAAACTCACCTGCCTGCCCTATAGAAAGGCCCCCAGAGCCCAGGATGAGCACCTTGTGAGGGCGGGGCAGGTTGATGGCAGGCAGGACTTTTGAATCGTGCAGGCAGTCCTGCAGCCGTTTACGCACTAGAGGTGGGAGAGAAGAGAAAGGGATGCCCGGATGATCACTGCAGTAATTACAGCCCATATGTGGACTCACCGAAGCTTCAACCCTGCCAGAAGACTAGCAAGCACCCTATAGAAGGGGCCCAACCTGCTGACTATATGGGGCAGCATGGAGGTAAAGCCAGGCCTATATCTCCAGGCTTGTAGAAGCCAACTCAGTCACAGAGCTCCCACCTGTTTTAGGGCTCTGCCCTCCAGCAAGGGTGTCCTGCACTGTCTCCAGGAAGACATCAAAAAGACATTCAAGATCCATCGGCCCCGCATTGTGCTCTGGGTGGAATTGCACACTGGGATCAGACAGGGGGAGAAAACAAGAAGGGAAACGTTATGGCTGCAATCCAAGCCCCTTGAGACAATGCAATGCAATGCCACTCTCTTCAAAGGTGGTTCAATGGCTAAGATACTGAGCTTGTTGATCAAAAGGTCGGCAATTCAGCGGTTTGAAACCCTAATGTTGCGTAACGGGGTGAGCTCCCATTACTTGTCCCAGCTTCTGCCAACCTAGCAGTTCGAAAACATGTAAAAAAATGCAAGTAGAAAAATAGGGACCACCTTTGGTGGGAAGGTAACAGCTTTCCATCACCTTTAGTGTTTCGTCATGCTGGCCACATGACCACAGAGATGTCTTCGGACAGCTCTGGCTCTTCGGCTTTGAAACAGAGATGAGCAACACCCCCTAGAGTCGGAAACGACTAGCATATATGTGCAAGAGGAACCTTTACTTTTACCTTTATCTTACCACTTTCTAGTAGTCTATCAAAATTCTTAGAGCAGCTCTCCTGTAACAAAAACCTATAGCAGTTGGGACTGTTTATTTAGAACAAAGGCAGATAAGTGGAAACATGATGCAAGGAATACAGAAGTGTGCACATTATGACCCCAAGGTGTTGTGACCCAGGTTCCTGGACCCGGACTCCTGGACTTGGATGATTCAGAAAGTGAGGGAGAAGACCTGGCCAGCCCTGCTTCTCTTGAGCCCTTTCCCTCCCTGGCACCCACTCAAAGGGAGGAGGAGGGGCCGGCAAAGCCTGATTCCATGGAGCCTCCTTCTGATTTGGCAATGCCCCAAGAACAGTTTTGGAGTGATGCAAGGTTACATAGACTTGATCGGCGTGCGCAGCAGCGGAAGAGTTGGGACAAAGCCAAGTCATAATTGTCATGCAGTGACATCTGCAGAGACTATAAATAGGAGGCGGGACTTCCTGGTTTTTTGTCTTGGACAAAGTAATGAATTTGGGCGGGCAATCTGTATCAACGGAGGGAAGAATATATTCGTGAGTAATTCTGGCCTTATCTGTAATTTCCTTGTTATCTCCAGAAACTTGGCAGGCCCGTGGGTAGACGTAGCCAGGACATTTATATATATGTAAATAAATCAGAAAAGGAGGCCTCTGACTGACTCTTTGCTGGGAGTATTGGGGGAAGGGAAACAGAACACAAGGTGAGAATTCCAAGTCTCAACAAAAGTAAATGAAGGAGGATTTTTGGCTGATAAAAGAACCTGGAATTCTTTGCCATCTGATAGGGAGATGGTCTTAGACTGGAGAAACTGATGGAAGACTGGGCTACTATCGGCAACTAGATCTGATAGCTACTTCCTGTCTTTGAGCTAGTGATTAAGATGCTAAAAGAATAGGGAAAACTGAGTTCTAGTCCTGCACATAAGCCAGCTGGGTGACTTTGGGCCTGTCACTCTCACTCAGCCATAGAAAGACAATGGCAAACCGCTTTTGAAAACATTGCCTTTAAAACTGCATGTAGTTACTAGGAGAACTTGACAACACACACACAAATCATAACCAGGACATCTCAAATATCAAATTTTGGGATGCAACAGTGGAGAAGAGTATCACATTCCTCATAATGCTTGGAGCTTGCTGAATGCACCAGCTTGGTCACTATACAATACAGAAGCCTGGAAGAAACAGACCCTTGAGATGATCCAAAAGGCTCTTCTTAGGTCTTTTGGATGGGTCCATCAAATCAGAATAAAGAAGGGCGCCCCAACTCACTTGTTTAACTTCCTTTTCTCTTGCTTGTCCTTACCTGAAAAATGGCTTTGATTCATGCACAAGTCCCTCGTTAGAGTGATCGTTTGCATTGGTAAAGAGAGGAGTCCAGCCAGATGGCAAGCTATCTGGATCTACTGCAAAGCCATGGTTCTGCGATGTGATAAAGCAGCGCTGGGATCCCTCATGCAGGCAAGGCTGGTTGTGTCCACGGTTTCCGTATCTGAGGAGGAATTCGAAGGGGAATAAGGTTTAACTCAGGAGGAAAAAAAATCTTCTGTTTCAAGCTACAGGTAGTCCTCCATATACAACCACAACTGGGCCCAGAATCTCAGTTGTTGATCGAAGTGATTGTTAAGTGAGAATCACATGACTTTTTCACTCAATGACTGCCATCCTGGCTCTCCCAGTTGCAGTCATTAAGCAACCATGTCAATCATTAAGTGGAAGGATGCTGGGGAGAGGGCCTGGGCCTCTTGGGCATGGTAGGGATAGGCAGAACAATTGTGAGAATGATGATGTTTGCTAACATTTTCACAAGATCTGAGATCCATTCCTCCAGTGTGCCAAGGAATTTCTGGAGGAGCCTTTCTGAGTGCAAATGTTTCTGTCCCTCTGGAGGGGAAAATGCCAGGAAATGGCAGCATTCTCAGCCTTTCAGAATGCTGGCATTCGCTAGCATTTAATGTTGCTGGAGGGGAAAACACTAGCAAACACCAGTGTTTTCAATAAATTCAATAAAATTGGTCTGCCAGATGCGTGATCATGTGACTGGGGCAATAGGTGCACTGGCATGATATTTTACAACAGCCAGACATGCTTTATGTTAAATGACCAGTCATAAATTAATGTTAAATGACCAGTCATAAATTATAGGCCGGAATAGCTCAGGCTGTTAGAGCCTGTTATTAGAACACAGTAGCCTGCAATTATTGCAGGTTCAAGCCCGGCCCAAGGTTGACTCAGCCTTCCATCCTTTATAAGGTAGGTAAAATGAGGACCCAGATTGTTGGGGGGGCAATAAGTTGACTTTGTAAAAATATACAAATAGAATGAGACTATTGCCTTATACACTGTAAGCCGCCCTGAGTCTTCGGAGAAGGGCGGGATATAAATGTAAACAAAAAATAAATAAATTAATGACTACCTGACATTTACTATAGTACTAAAGAATAAGACTGCTCAACATCATTGTAGAGGAATCTATTGGTTATTTAAAGAGCTGTGATGGCGAGTGGTTAGAATGCAGTATTGTTGGCTAACTCTGCCCACAGCCTGCAATTTGATCCTGATGGGCTCAAAGTTGACTCAGCCTTCCTTCCTTCTGAGGTCTGTAACATGAGGACACAGATTGTGGAGGTAATATGCTGATACTATAAACTGCTCAGAGAGTGCTTTACAGCAGGGGCCTCCAACCTTGGCAACTTGAAGACTTGTGGACTTCAACTCACAGAGTTCCTCAGCCAGCTTTGCTGGCTGAGGAACTCTGTGAGTTGAAGTCCATAAGTCTTCAAGTTGCCAAGGTTGGAGACCCCTGCTGTAAAGCACTATGGAGCAGTATATACCTAAGTGCTATTGCTATTTCAAATATCCACACAAACACTTACTTCATCTTGTAAGTCTTAGCTCCAATGGCCAAAGCCAGCAGCTGATGACCCAAGCAGATGCCAAAGATGGGCTTTGGAGTTGGCAATTCCAGCACACGGTGCAGACTGGAAATAGTTTCTTGGCAGAATTGTGGATCTCCAGGACCATTGCTAACAAACAACCCATCAAATTCTGGGGGAAGAAATGAGGTATCAGAAGGCATTATCCATTTATCTATTTCATTTTTATCCTGCCTTTATTACTTTATAAGTAATTCAAGATGGTGGACATATGTAACCCTCCTTCTTCCTCCTCTTTTTCCACACGACAACAACCCTGTGTGGTGGGTTGTGCTGAGCGTGATTGGCCCAAATTCAGCCAGTTGGCTTTCCCGCGTAAGATGAAACTAGAACTCACAGTCTCCCGGTTTCTAAAGCAGCACCTTAACCACCAGACCTCACTGGCTCTCTTTATGACCTTAACTATTATTACTTTTCCTCTTGAACTAGCCACTTGGGCTGCACAAGAATGAACGTTATTTTTTCCCAAGCTGAAACAAGCCACCTATCTGGAGCTGTGAACTCCATACTCATCACTCAGTTATGCTTACCTGTACTATCCAGGTGATGATCCCAGGGCACCACAGTAACAGCTGCCCCACGAGCACACAGGCACCGGATCTGGTTGTATTTCAGGCCACAGTCAATTGCTGTGATTCTCACAGACCCACCAGGGTTGAATAAGCGGGGTTTCTATGGAGTCGTAAGGGAGAAAGCAGGTATGCTGAAGTTTATAGCACAATGGCCAATAAATCACACTTAATCCTATACCTCTATTGTTAATGATACAGACCAAGCAAGCAATGAGTGATGGTTTGGAAGATTGTAAACTCTTGGGATAATCCCCTTCCTCCTTAAACTGCTGCAGTCATGCATGGCTTTCCCCCAAACAATTTGCATATCTAATTTAAATTCCTGCCCAAGTATTGGTACAAAGCAGAGGTGGAATCCTGCAACAATAACAAAACTGATTGGTCTTTATGCTTTTAACTGCTTTTATTACTGTTGTGAGCCACCCAAGGTTATGCCATATAAGTTATGTGTCTATAGAAACCTTATAACATAATAACTTTTTTGGTGCAGAAAGGTTCTATAAAAAAATTGAGCCACTTGGAAGCGGTGGGGTGCATATTTTTAGGCAGAAGGAGGGAGCACTGAATCAGAGAACTGCGTCTCAAAATAATTCATTACAAATAAGATCTTAAATGGACTATTATTTTTTCCCAAGCTGAAACAAGCCACCTATCTGGAGCTGTGAACTCCATACTCATCACTCAGTTATGCTTACCTGTACTATCCAGGTGATGATCCCAGGGCACCACAGTAACAGCTGCCCCACGAGCACACAGGCACCGGATCTGGTTGTATTTCAGGCCACAGTCAATTGCTGTGATTCTCACAGACCCACCAGGGTTGAATAAGCGGGGTTTCTATGGAGTCGTAAGGGAGAAAGCAGGTATGCTGAAGTTTATAGCACAATGGCCAATAAATCACACTTAATCCTATACCTCTATTGTTAATGATACAGACCAAGCAAGCAATGAGTGATGGTTTGGAAGATTGTAAACTCTTGGGATAATCCCCTTCCTCCTTAAACTGCTGCAGTCATGCATGGCTTTCCCCCAAACAATTTGCATATCTAATTTAAATTCCTGCCCAAGTATTGGTACAAAGCAGAGGTGGAATCCTGCAACAATAACAAAACTGATTGGTCTTTATGCTTTTAACTGCTTTTATTACTGTTGTGAGCCACCCAAGGTTATGCCATATAAGTTATGCGTCTATAGAAACCTTATAACATAGTAACTTTTTTGGTGCAGAAAGGTTCTATAAAAAAATTGAGCCACTTGGAAGCGGTAGGGTGCATATTTTTAGGCAGAAGGAGGGAGCACTGAATCAGAGAACTGCGTCTCAAAATAATTCATTACAAATAAGATCTTAAATGGACTTATTTTTTTCCCAAACCATGTGTTAATGCAATAGTTAAAGAAACCCCTCTCCTATTCTGAATGTTATACAGTATATCCATTGCTGCTGCTGCTTGCCCCTTCCAATTTGCTTAGCCCACATTGTCTCTTCCCTTCCAACCTACTTTCAGCGAGACTTCCTTCACCAAGTTCCGTGTGTTTGGATCATCAAATGGCTGCTGTGAATTATGGACACTCTCTGGTATCAGTTTTCCCAGCATGCTTCCTTTTTCCCGGATCCGCTTGGTTAATGCTCGTGTATCAATTCCTGCACGAGAAATGAACTGTTAGAAAGGATGGACTGTGTTGTGTCTTGCCCGCTCTCACCGCAGCCGGGGTCTGCTTATCTGCTTCCGAACGCTGAAGAATGTCCTCCCGGCCCCAGCCTTGGCTCCATGCCCAAGCAGGCTGCAGAGGAGGGAGCATCCCCCGGCCCCAGCCCTGGCTCCATGCCCAGGCAAACAAAGCAGCTAGACCCCTCCCCCTCCTCCACAGCATGTGAGCCTGAGGAAAGTTTATTTCCAACAGCTGCTGATTGGTGTGACCCTCGCATCAGAAGACTGGATAGGCGGAGGCAACAGAAGGAAGGGAGGGGCAGGCCTTAATGAGTGCTGAGTCATGGAGCCACACCCCAGGGCCTATATAAAGGATCTGCTTTCTGGCAGTCTCTGAGTCAGGCAAAGTCGAACTTATCTTGCTGAAGTCACTTTCTGGTCTCCTGCCTGCTCTGAGGACTTTGCTAGGACTTTGGGCAGAGCTGCAGAGGCAAGCCTGATTCGGATTTCCCTGACCCAGCCGTCAGCGGAGGAGTGGGACACGACAGACTGTATCAGTAGACTATGTGGTTCTGCGATCACCAGGAGAATTCACAGACAGGATAATCTCCATTTCTATCTATGCTGAGACAACCTTGGGAACTTTGGAACAAGCGAACTATCTTCATATTCTGACAGTTATCAATAATATTGATTCTATCACAATTTTGCTTCCCTGCATTTCTGATGAAATACAGTTATGTGGCCAAGTGTTCCATCTAATCTGTTAGATGTCAAGCAAGGTGATCCAGTTTAAGACTTCACTTAGTCATGGAGTTCAGTGGATAACTTTGGGTCAGTTACTCTTATTCCCAGCAAAAAAAAAAATCAGGAAGAAACTGATAGTACCTTTTCCAAATAACAGATGTTATTAAAAGCCATAAGCTTTCATGAGCTGCATCTCACTTCACTGCAGAGTGACTTCATGGATGCAGGTAATCTATCTCTCATGTAAGCTGCATCCACAGAGCCAACTTGTCTTCTCCTCCCAATTTAAATCCTATATCGATCAAGTCCTATCTGATGTCAGAAAAGCTTATGTTTTTTAATAGATGCTGGTAATCAGAAAAGGTGCTATCGTACTGGTTCTGATTTTTGTTAGTACAGATATTTCTCGATATACAACACCTCATATAGTGACCATTCAAAGTTACAACAGAATTGAAAAAGTGACAGGAACATTTTTCACAAGTGAAAAGTGACTCATATTTATGACGGTTGCAGTGTTCTGAAGTCTTGTGATCACCTTTTGTGACCTTTTGACAAGTAATCTCAATGGTGAAGCCTGATTCACTTAACAACCATGTCATAACTTAACAACTGCAGTGATTCACTTAACAACTATGGCAAGAAAAGGCATAAAATGAGGCAAAATTCAATTAAATGTCTCACTATGTAACAGAAATTTTGGGCCCAATTGTGGTCATAAGTCAAGGCCACCTGTACAGAGTGACACAACTTCTCCTACAATCTTTCAGAGTAACCTACCTCCCCAGATTGTTGTTGCAGATAATTTTTTGTCTGTGTAGAGAGACTGGAAGATTACCTTAATGGATATGTGCAGAAGCTGTTGCCAAGACAAAAGGGGCTGAAGTAATGTTAAGTCCAGAACAACCAGATAACATCTGGAAGCAATTCAAACAGAAGGCTCTCTAATTCACTGAACTAGAAGGAGGAAGATTTCTCAAACTGCATCCACTTCTAAAAAGCTATGAACCTGCCAAATGCCAGAATGCCTCCAGCCAAGGGGCAAATGGCTAAAAGAATCAGTCTGTCCACTCTTGGACTCTTAAGTTAAGTTTGCAATTATTCACAAAACAGAATTTTAGATTTTAGATTCCTGGATGTACTGAATAGTGTTATCTTTTCTAACTTCCTTGAAAATTCATTGTGGGAACCCAATTTGTTTAGTTCATGGTTCAGTGCAATGCGTGAACTAAAAAAAAGTGAGAGATCCAGTAATCGAGTGAAAATATTATGGGAATGTAATCAGTGATTGCATAATGAAGAGTTTGTTCACTCACTCACTCACACACTTTGTTTGACTGCCAGCCAGCATTCCTTGGCGGGACCCAGAGCATGCCCATTCTGCAGAACTGTAGAACTGCGGAAAAAGCAATTGCTACCAACCTGCCTTCCATTGAGGACCTTATACTGCACGAGTCAAAAAGAGGGCTTGAAAATATTTACAGACCCCTCACATCCTGGACATAAACTGTTTCAACTCCTACCCTCAAAATGACGCTATAGAGAACTGCACACCAGAACAACTAGAACAGTTTCGGGAAGAACAGTTTCTTCCCGAACGCCATCACTCTGCTAAACAAATAATTCCCTCAACACTGTCAAACTATTTACTAAATCTGCACTGCTATTACTATTAATCTTGTCATCGTTCCTATCACCCATCTCCTCCACTTATGACTGTAAACTTGTTGCTGGTATCCTTACAACTTAAGTTGACTGTTTCCTAATGATTCAATTGCTTATTTGTACCTTATGACTATCATTAAGTGTTGTACCTTATGATTCTTGATGAACGAATCTTTTCTTTTCTTTTATGTACACAAGACTAATTCCTTGTGTGTCCAATCACATTTGGCCAATAAAGGATTCAATTCGATTCGATTCGATTCGATTTGATTCAATTCTATTCTACTCTACTCTATTCTATTCTATATTCTATTCTCATGTAGATATTAAATGGGAAAGGAAAAAGGACTGAGCCTTGCGGCACCCCACTATGGCTTTCAAGGAGCACATAAGAGAGATATTGCAACTCAACTTGCAACCAAGTCCTCTAGAGGCATACCCTAGCACAAGACTTTATGATAGGAAGTGCTTACCTTCCAAACCAGGAATCCCCTTTTCTTTCAGCCAATGATCCAGTGAGCGTGTAGCACTCCAGTGGCTGGGATTTCTAGAGCATTCATCGACAATCAGTGCAGCTATATGAATGCCACTAGATTCAAACCACTAGAGGGGAAGCAAAGAATTAATAAAGAAACATATCTCATCATCACAAGAATTTTCTAATCGCCTTCTTTTCAAGTCCCCAAAACATTTTATTTATTTATTTGAAATATGTACATTATATATATTTATATCCATCATTTGTGTCAACAATCTCACTAGAAGAAATTCTGCAGCTGACTTTCAGCTGTCATTCCCAGAGAGAAAAAATATGTTTCTCTCCTTTTCTTAGAAACTCTTCACAACTTCAAGGATATACGGTAGTTAAGAAAGACTACAAACTGAACTAATTCAGCAAGCAGATTAGAAGTGCATGAACTTCTAATCCAGTTCATTTCATCCAATCAATTCAAAGGTATCCAATGTGTTTTGATTATTTGGTATGAATCATCAATCTAATTCAAGACACTGGATTATTTTAGAAAACAATCTAATCTTATCAAATATGAATCAAATCAAATCTCTACCTCTAAGATGCAAATAATCCACATTTAGATATGCTGTCTGTCAATTTTATAGCATTGCACTGACAGAGCAGTTGAAGTATGTGAACACCAGGCTGGCTATGCCAGAAATTCCTAGAACTCTTCAACTAGGCCAGGATAATTTCTGGCACTTGGATCTCCAGGCATTCAGAAATCAAATCTCAATGCTAAGCCATCTGAAATGTTTATTGCAACATGTAAGAATGGGTTTCTTTCTGCCAATGCTATACTTACCCGGCTGAGATCATACTCATCCAACTCATCTGGAGGAACACCATAATTCCCGATCAGTGGGTAAGTCAGTACCAAGATCTGGGATTTATAGGAGGGATCTGTCAGAGCTTCAGGATAACCCACCATGCCAGTCTGGAACACTGTAGATTCCAAGAAATGATACAAATTGAATTAGTGACCCTGGCAAAAAACCATATTGGTTTTGGCAAATGACTCTCTCTCCTGCAAACCAGGCCTAAGAATTGAGTAATCTTTCTCCAGCCCATTCGTAGCTGTTACTACAGTCCTTTAGCGCTCTGCTGCATCTGGCAAAAGGAGCATTTAAGGGAAAGAAATCAGATGCGACATCAGCAGCCTTTCCAGAAGACTGGATAGAGTGGACTGCTGACCTGTCCAAATTTCTCTAGGAAACATCAAAGCAAATGCAGGGATCGATGTACTGAGCTTGTCACCTTTTTATCCCTGTTTGCAGTTTACGCAGTGTGGAATCCCAGACCATATCTGTATAAGACAAATTCCTTGTGTGTCCAATCACACTTCACCAATAAAATTCTATTCTATTCTATTCTATTCTATTCTATTCTATTCTATTCTATTCTATTCTATTCTATTCTATTCTATTCTATATTCACTTCTACAGCTGCACAATATTCCTAACATAAAAAAGGCAGAGCCAAGATAAACAATTATCAGCAACTGCCCCATTCTCAGAATTTCCACATCCAGAAAACCCATCTTGAACACACATTGCTTGAACTCCAGTCACGTCTATCACATGGAGCAATTCAATATCAGGTTTCTAGTGCCATGGACTTTTCAAAAATGGAGGAACACACTATTACAGAAGCATTAAGAATGCTGCTGTTCCTGTTTAGCACAAATTTTTTTTCCCACTGAATAAGCTGAATTCTCATGATTGTAAGATCTTGTAGGATACACAGCCTTCTCAAAGCACCTCTTACCATTTGGCACACTCTTCTATCATGTCTGCTTTTTCCTCATCATATTCCTGATATGAGCTTTCTACTACCAGTACAGCTGTCGCCTTCCCAGGAGAAAATGTTCTCCATGCTATAGCTTTTTATTAATAAGATAGTGGTACATGGGAGGCGCTGCAGCTGGATTAAACTAAAGGCCTAACTAAATCTTATTCTCTATGGGTACCAATATTGATTATTCTTACAGCAGAAGTGAGCAATCTGTGTCCCAGATAGTGCTGAATTTTTAGCCAATATAAACATTGGCTAGATCATGATTGTAGATCAACATTCAAGGGCTTCAGGTTTCTAAATTCATCCATGCAAGACTTGCAACTAAATAAAGCATTTGATGTGCTCTGACCACTCAAAACTAGTACACAAATGTGTATTATTGTTGTTCTGTTCTTATTATTGCTGAGTCCTATGAAAGCTTGGCTTATCTTCTTGGTAGTGACATGTTGTCAGATTCTGAACTTGTCTTCTTCAATAGAAAGGGTATGATGGGAAGATCCACTTTGATTCACTGGCCTCGGCAAGATACTTTATACTTTTTAGCAATCAGCAAACCAGATGTGGCTACACTCAGCAATAGAAGAACCCTTCTATTGGATGAGAACATTGATCTGTTCTGTCCAGCAGCCTGTCCTCAAAATAGCCAACTAGCTGATTCAATATCTTCTAAAAGTCTGACACAACAGCACATTTCCCTTGTGTTATTCATCATATGGCACCAAGAGGTGTATGTTGCCACTATTCCGAAAGCCAGCAAAGCAGTGGTAGGTTTCAATTTTTTTTACTACCGGTTCTGTGGGTGTGGCTTGGTGGGCATAGCATGGCTTGGTGGGCATGGCTTGGTGGGCATGGCAGGGAAAGGATACTGTAAAATCTCCATGCCCACCCCACTCCAGGGGAAGGTTACTGCAAAATCCCCATTTCCTCCCAATCAGCTGGGACTTGGGAGGCAGAGAATAGATGGGATGGGGCCAGTCAGAATTTTTACTACCGGTTCTCTGAACTACTCAAAATTTCCGCTACCGGTTCTCCAGAACTGGTTAGAACCTGCTGAAGACCTGCAGCAAAGAGCCTTGGTCTTCATGAATTAGCACTTCTCTATTCTAAAAAAAAAATAGATTTTTTTCCCTGGAGGGCCATCATCATCGTAGGGCGTAGAATAAGGAGTGATAATTCCTTATTTGCTCTTTTGCAACCTTTCGGGTGATCATGTTTTAAAAACACCTTGGGAACTACTGGTGTAGGCAAGCAGAATGATGACCCTAGACAGGATACTTTCTAATTTACCTGAACTGGGAATGAGCCTGATCTAGTTCCAAGATCAGCAATGTAACAAGCGGGAGAAAGTCTAGAGGCCTGACCAGGCAAGAACAGATGTGGTCTTATCAGGTCTACCACAGACAGCTGTGCTACCAAGCCTGTGCATGTTTCAAAGGCACTCTTCTATAAGTAGCCTTAGGCACATTTGGAAATCCAACAACGGTCAAAGGCGCCTGCTGAGCAAAGGGTCATAACGACAGAAGGCAGGACCATATCTCGACTCCCCCCAACACATTAGAAGGAGGGGGGGCGGCACCGCCATCCTTCCGTTTGCCGGAAAGGCAGAAGTGCGCCCGGTCAAGCAAAGAGCTTCCAGATCAGTTCAACAGAGTGGAAGGGTCCTGCATAGAAACTCACCGACTTCACCCGCAACTGGAGTCCCCACGAGTCCAAAGGGACGCCCGCGCAACACCGTCCCATCCTCCAGCACTAGGCTGCCCATAGCTGGCTTTTAGCACGTGGAGGACGACGGCGGGATGGGATGGGTCAGAATTCCCGCCGGCGGCGGGGGTGGAGTGGGGTGGGAAGAGAGCGACAGAGAGACACCGGGAGACAAGAGCAGGAGGAGGAGGAGGAAGGGGGGGAAGCAGAGGATGCGGCCGGCGCCGGACGCACGCGGGGGAGGTGATGTGGCCGAAGCGATGAAAAGCGCATTAGTGGGAGGCGGAGCCGAGCGGAGGAAGGAAATGACCTGTCGAGAGGCGGCGCAGCACGAACCGAGCCGGGCACGTTTTTTTTTCCCAAGCTCCGCCCTGGTGGGATTCTTCTGCCGTCGATTCCCTTTACGGTTGTATCGTACCTACGCCTCGCCAGGCCCGGTCGGCACGTGCTGTAGAAGAAAGGCGCTTGCAAAAACAAAACAAAAATGCATTCCTTGGGCAGATTTTTTGACAGCGGGCCGGTTGCCTTTGGCGCACTCAAATAGTAATTGCGGGAGGATAAAAGCTACCGATAAGAGGAGAATGTTTGTAAGCTCGGGGTTGAACTGCGGGGTCCTTGATGCTCTCGCTTGGTTTCTTGCAAGAGATTTCATTATCAAACCGTAAGGTAAGCACTCATGCTAACTCTGATGTTACCTGGTTTGGTTATTTTATTTATTTTATTTTATTTAGAAGATTTATATGGCTGCCCATTCACTCTCAGTGACTCTGGGTTGCTTACAAAGAATAAAAGTCCAATATAAAGGAATAAAAAACAATACGCCCTCCCCCTTCATGGGGGTGAAATGTTTGCAAGAAAACAACCAACCTCAGAGAGCACCAAGGACCCCCTCCCCACACACACACACAGGAAAAAGGTGCCCAGTCTTGGTGGCTTCCATGCAGTGGCTTTCCTCTTCCTTAGGAAGTTTTTTGGCAACAAAGAACAGAATCTCAAAAGTAGCACCTTGATCTGTTTTCCAATTGATGCTGCCTTTTGTGATTGGATGAGCCAGTCTGCCTTACTTTGTAAGAATGTTCTTGGGATGGGACTATTTATTTATTTTATTTATTTTATTTTGTCGAGTACATATTAGCTAATATATATAAGTATAAGCATGAACTGAATACATAAAATGAATACCATTAAAGGGAACATTAGGACAGGGACGGTAGGCATGCTGGTGTTCTTATACACGCCCCTTACAGACCTCTTAGGAATGGGGTGAGGTCAAGAGTAGACAGTCTTAGGTTAAAGTTTTGGGGGTTTTGGGATGAGACCACAGAGTCTGGTAGTGCATTCCAGGTTTTAAAAACTCTGTTGCTGAAGTCATATTTTCTGCAGTTGAGTTTGGAGCAGTTAACCTTAAGCTTGTATCTACTGTGTGCTCGTGTATATATAAAATGGAAATATGACCTTTTTAAAATAGTAGGCTTTCAAAGCTGCCAATGATGAACAAATAGGTTTGAATTTGGGATCAGAAATCATGTTTTCCTTCTAGATTTTATTTAATACCTTTATTATTTTTACAAATGAGTGGGCCAGAACACATTATTAATAACACATTAATATTCCTTTCTCCTATCTTCCCCTTCAACAACAACCTTGTGAGGTGAGTTGAGCTGAGAGAGTGACTGGGCCAAAGTCATCCAGTTAGTTTTTCATGCCTAAAGTAGGACTAGAACTCGGGGCTCCTGGTTTTGATATCCAGGAGGAAACCCATTCAGAGTTCAGTGTTTTACACTCAGTTGAAATTAAAATTGCATTAGTATGTGAAACACTGCTGCTTAAATAAGCTACATGATTAGAGATGGCCCAGTTTCATCAAGTATGTAAGGTTTAGATTAGAGTTTACCTCGTGATGTCCCAATACAGATTGGATCAATTGCCTTCTGTTCAGAGGTAGATTCTGAGCCTGGCCATGTTTGCAGCCAACCAATATCTGAGTTGAATCATACATTCACAAAGATAAGGCTGAATTTTGGGCCTATAAACATAAAGAGGTTCCCTGTAATCCATTTTTCTAGCTGGGAAAAAGCTTTGTCTTATATAAAGACAAAGGGCAGAATCCTGGAGATGCAGACTAGAAGTTGCTATGCCTAATCTGGGATAAATGATATAAAGCTAAAAGTAATGTTTGAATTTAGCCCCCAGAGACTAGGGCAGATCTGCAGAAAATATTTTGTTTCAAGATTCAAATTATTTGTATATAAATAAACGTTTTTAGCTAGGAATCTTTATTAGATGTTTATTTTGTTTTATGTGTATTAAAAGCCATCTGATTTTTATATCTCTGTTTAAATGTAAATTCATAATTTAAATACAGTGTCCCTCAACACAAATTATAGCACTCCAGCACCATCTTGTGGCCTAGCAAGAACTTTGTATTTTTGCAAAGGATTCATGTACTGTTGCTTTTGAAATTGGGGTGTGTGTGTGCTGTATTACAGAAAATATTTCATTTCAATTTTTTTCCAATTCTTACTTTTATTTATATAACTCCATATTAGTTATGGAACAATAACAACCAAGCAGTAATAACAAGGCAAGGAGACAGCGAACTGTGGATCCAAAAAATACCTACATTACTTATTCATTGCCTAGAAAGACCCATCATTTCACAATCTCCCGATTTGTGTACTGGTTCTTTTACCACTATACCAAACTGACTGTCTTAATAATTAGAATGTCAATAAAGAAAAAAGTGGGGAAAATTAGATCACTAGCTTTTCTGTTTTTGTACTTTCCCTATCAATTACTTTACAGCATTTGTAAATATTTAGAAGCCAGACTGTAATTATATTTACCATGCTGTGTGATATATTGCATGGATGGAAGCAATTCTTCTTTAAATTTAAATTCTGTTATGCTGCTAATTTTATCATTACTGCATATTCTCTAAGTTTAAATTCCCAATTAAATATTGTCAAGATTATATCTTCTTTCTAATAAATTTTGGTCAAAATTTATTCTTACTGCTGTGAGCTTATATCTCATCAAATTGTTTCTTGTTGGAGTTTTGTTATATGTCTTTTAAGAAAAGTTTGATTTCAAAGTACATCCAAAATGTTCCTAATAGCTGAAAAGCAATTAACCAATTTCTGAAAATGATTAGTAAAATGAAGTATATAAACCTGGTGTTCTTTAAAGGCACCATCCATGGTTTGAACAAGATGGTCTCCCAGAGCAGGTGTCTCCAACCTTGGCAACTTTAAACCTGGTGGACTTCAACTCCCAGAATTCCCCAGCCAGCTTTGCTTTGTTGGCTGGAGAATTCTGGGAGTTGAAGTCCGCCAGGCTTAAAGTTGTCAAGGTTGGAGACCCCTGTCCCAGAGGTCTAAACCAGCAGAAGACTTTGTGTTGAAGTCTCCTCATAAGGAGGATCTATTTGCTGGCTCTTCATTCCGCCATGGTTGTTGGTTGTTTATAAAAATTTAAATAAATAAATAAATAAATAAATAAAATAAAGAACTATATTCATTTTCATAATTGTAATTGATCTTACCCAAGATACCATTAAATTCTTCCATCTTCAGGGTTTGATTTCTTGCCATAATTTGACATGGTTGTTTTGTTATATTTCTTTCTTGTTGACTTTTCAAAATTAACTACATTGTACATCTGACCACCTTTGTACATACTCAGTGAAACCAAATTTCTTGTTTATCTGAGCACATTCCTAAGCCTCATAACTGAGCGGATGGAATGTAAAACAATCAAGAGCAGAAATGCTATGAAATCTTCTCTAATTTATTGATTAACTGAAGCTGATTCTTCCTTACAGAGCTGCTGCCTTGATTACCGTATATACTCGAGTATAAGCCGAGTTTTTCGGCACGTTTTTTGTGCTGAAAAACGCCCCCTCGGCTTATACTCGAGTCTACCCTTGCAGAGCCGACCCAGGGAGAGGGTTTTTTGCCCTCGGGAACAGCTGGGCCGGCAGGACGAGCCCAAATGCTGCCGGCATGCTTTGCCAGCTCGGCCAGCTCGTTTTGGGCGGCGGCTGGCCTCGGCGTTTTCTTCCGCCGCTTTTGATGGCGGCGGCGGTGGTCGGCGGAGGCGGGGCGGAGGGGCGTTCGACATTTCGCCCCTCTCACTCGTCCTCCTCTTGCCAGCGGTGGGGGCGGAGGCGTTGTCACCTCGCCCTCCTCTCCAGCCGAAATTGAGTGCGAGCGGCAGTGGGGGTGGGTGGGTGGGTGGGTGGGGAGGCCGCCGTGAGTGCCGGCTGGGGAGCCCGAGCCAATCCCGGCTCCCCAGCCGGCACTTCACGGCGGCCTCCCCACCCACCCACCCCACTGCCGCCGCACTCAATTTCGGCTTTTCGGAGAGGAGGGCGAGTGACAAACAAATAGAGTTCTTCTCGCCTTGGCGTTTGTCACCCTCGCCCTCCTCTCCGGCGAAATTGAGTGCGGCGGCAGTGGGGGTGGGTGGGTGGGGAGGCCGCCGTGAAGTGCCGGCTGGGGGCCGGAGCCAATCCCGGGCTCCCCCAGCCGGCACTTCACGGCGGCCTCCCCCCCCCCCCACTGCCGCTTCGCACTCAATTTCGGCTTTTCGGAGAGGGGGGCGAGTGACAACGCCTCCGCCCCACCGCGGGCAAGAGGAGGGCGAGTGACAAACAAATAGAGTTCTTCGCCTTGGCGTTTGTCACCCTCGCCCTCCTCTCCGGCGAAATTGAGTGCGGCGGCGGTGGGGTGGGGAGGCCGCCGTGAAGTGCCGGCTGGGGAGCCCGGGATTGGCTCCTGGGCTCCCCCAGCCGGCACTTCACGGCGGCCTCCCCCCCCCTGCCGCTTCGCACTCAATTTCGGCTTTTCGGAGAGGAGGGCGAGGTGACAACGCCTCCGCCCCAC
Source organism: Ahaetulla prasina (assembly GCF_028640845.1). Lineage (NCBI taxonomy): Eukaryota > Metazoa > Chordata > Lepidosauria > Squamata > Colubridae > Ahaetulla > Ahaetulla prasina. The sequence continues at coordinate 29,618,830 of NC_080539.1, forward strand.
CGCGGGCAAGAGGAGGACGAGTGAGAGGCGAAAATGTCAACGCCCCTCCGCCGACCACCGCCGCCGCCATCAAAAGCGGCGGAAGAAAACGCCGAGGCCAGCCGCGCCCAAAACGAGCCGGCCGAGCTGGCAAAGCATGCCGGCACTTCAATCCGGGCTCCCCAGCCGGCACTTCACGGCGGCCTCCCCACCCACCCACCCACCCCACTGCCGCCGCACTCAATTTCGGCTTTTCGGAGAGGACGGCGAGTGTGTCAAACGCCAAGGCGAGAAGAACTCTCTTTATTTGTTTGTCACTCTCGCCTCCTCTTACTCGTCCTCCTCTCGCCTCGGAGGCGGAGGCGTTGTCCTGAATACATCCCAATAAAATGCAAAGGTTTCAAAGCATGTTTTGGAAAAGCAGCGAGGATGGGGGAGAATGCTGCCTTGAATGTGAAAAGAAACGTGGAAAACTCCAACTACAGTATAAAAAAAACATTTGCACTCAGTACTTTTTATTTTATTTTATTTTTGCCAAGTTTTCCCCAGGGTTTTCCCCTATGGAAATTGGGGAGGTGGGGAGAAAGAGGTGAAAAGAAAAGCCTCTTGGAAAGCGGAGAAATACGGCAAGAACAAAACAATTTCTCCCCGAGAGGGGGCAGGAGGAGGAGGAGGAGGAGAGATGGGGCATTGCAAGCTAGGGTGGGAAGAAGGAGGAGGAAGAAGAAGGAGGCAAAAGAAACCGACCCTCGCGCAGATCAGCAAATTAGCTTTCCTTCTCCAAACCAATTTTTTAAAAAAAAAACCCGTTCTACCCAGAGCAAATGGCAAATAAGCAGCCCGTTTTGAGTCTGATTATTGTTTCATGGTGGTTGCCCTCTCTGATCTCCTTGTACATGACAAGGCACCTCTAACCCAGCGCTTTGTGTTTGTTATTGGTAATTCTCCTCTCCTTCTTCCATTGGAGTCCTCTCCTTCCTTTCCGAGCAGGCGGGCGATTTACCTTCTCTGCCTCTTTTATTTTCCTGGAGGTGGAGGTGTATTCCTAAGGATGCCTTCAGTGCTGGGGAAGGAGCCGATCCATGGAGGGAGGGGCGGCGCTGCCGAGCCGCTGCTTACAGAGGCGAAAGAGCCAGGAGACCTTGGCATGGGTGGGCGGCTGGTGTAAGGCAGGGCAGAACCTTCGACCCGCAAGGATCCCGGGAGGTGGGGGACGAAGAGAGGCAGAGAAGGAGGAGGAGGAAGGAAAAGAAAAGAAAAGGGGGAGTGAAAATAAGAGCAGTCCGAGCAATAAATAAATATTGCTGGGCTGCTTTCCAAAAATCCTCAGCACGGAACTAAAAGTTGCAAGTGTTTTGTGAGTTCAAACAGTCCCTTCCAGACTAACACGTTTCATTAAAAGATACAAAGTTTGGTAAACTGAAGCTCGCTCTGTCCAATGCAAAAAAATCATCATCATCATATAATAATAATAATAATAATGATAATAATAATAATAATAATAATGATGATAATGATAATAATGATAATGATAATAATAATAATAATAATGATGATAATGATAATAATGATAATGATAATAATAATAATAATAATGATGATGATGATAATGATAATAATAATAATGATAATAATGATAATGATGATGATAATGATAATGATAATAATAATAATGATGATGATAATGATAATAATAATAATAATAATGATGATGATGATGATGATAATGATAATAATAATAATAATAATAATAATAATAATAATAATAATAATAATAATAATAATAATAATATTCAGCCGTTACTTTGATGGCAGCCTGGCGTAAAATGGGGGCAGGGGATACATACAGTTAGGGAAAATAACAAAACAATGTTTTGGGCTCAATTGCAGTCTTAAATTGAGGACTACCGGTACTTGCAATTTGAACCTTATTGGACACTTCATTCCTGGAGGGTTTTTAAAGAACAGACTGGACAATCCTTTGTCTGAAACAGTATAGGATCTCTTGCTTGAGGAGTGGGGACTGGACTAGAAGATCACTGTTAGTTTGGGATATGTTCAGAGCCCACACATCTGATGACATAAAAAAATTGGCAAAGTCATCTCAAGTCACTTTGGCCGTTATTCCAGGTGGGCTTACATCTGTATTGCAGCCCCTAGATGTCAGTTTAAATAAACCTTTCAAGGACCATGTGCGAAGGATGTGGCATGAATGGATGACATCTGGTCAAGCTCGTCTGACAAAAGTTGGAAATCTGAGAAAGCCAGACATAGAACTAATAGCACAGTGGGTTCGTGATGCATGGGAAGATATTCCAGAGGACATGGTGCAACGTGCCTTCAAGAAATGTGGCATTAGTAATGCTATGGATGGCAGTGAAGACAGCGCATTGTATGAGAGTGACAGCAGTGATGATGGCGACTGTGAACTCAGTGATGACGACAACGATAGGCGGATAACATCACAGAAGCTGAAGTAGCTGAAGCTCTGTTTGGACAAACAGATGATGAGGAGGAGAACTCCAGTTTTGAGGGATTTTAGCTCTCGTTAGCTTGGTTGCTGTTACTTTTAAAGATACTGTATTTTTGATACCATATTCTTTTTGGGGACCCCCTTTTGCACTTTTATTGTTTTTCGTTCAAATAAATATTCATGTTATTTTACTTGGCTCTATCTTTATTTTTTACATTGACCAGTAGCTGCCTCATTTCCCACCCTCGGCTTATACTCGAGTCAATAGTTTTTCCCAGTTTTTGTGGTAAAATTAGGTACCTCGGCTTATATTCGGATCGGCTTATACTCGAGTATATACGGTATATACATTTCTGCCTAATTTAACAATCTCCAGAGAGCCAAGCTTGGATTTATTTATTTTTGTAAATGGGAAGTAGACATGGATCAAATCCTTGGAACATTGTGTCCCAAAAATATATATCTTAAGGAAATTTGATTTTTTTTAAAAAACACAGTTTAAATCAGTTATTAAATTGATAAGCTAATGCTTTAATTTAAATAATCAATAGTTACTAAATGAATAATTGTTTAATGAAAACAATGGTTTAAAATAATCACATTGGGTCCTTTTCAAATACTTAGTATACAGCATTGAGGTGATTTAAAGGCTTAGGGAATCTTGCATGAACAGAGGACAGTGGGCTGAATAAATATCAGTCTTTTAACAATGAAGGAGAGAAAGAAGCAAAGCGTTCAAGGATGAGTATTGTTCAAACACAGAATCACATTACTAGTTCAACTTTGGCCTGGAATGCAGACAGATAGTTTTTCCAATGGCTTCATGATTTGTAGAAGGCATTTGAAGAAAGAAAGAAAAGGCAAACTTGCAAGCTTTCTGTAATAGGCATGGGGGGAAATGGGGTTTTGGAGTAATCAGGTCCCAGAAAAGAATAAAGGCTAGAGAAAGAAATAGGCTTCAGTTATTTATTCAAATAAACCTTTACATTTTAAGGCAGGAAAACAACAGGGTCCATTAATGGTAGAATCCAAGAGGTGTCCTGAAGTAACAGGAGTAAGGATGGGGATGAGTGTCTCATAAACTCTCTTTTAAACGTTCCAGACCCAGAAAAACTTCCCCTGAAAAAGAGCACCCATATACTGCTTCTAACTAGCACTTTTTCTCAGGCTCCCTGCTTCTAATAGTAGAAGAAAGAAATCTGTATTAAGCTCTAAGGAATCAGGAATCACACAAGCACTGGTTTTCATCATATCCAGACACAACCCTGATTACTTGTATTTACTTTATTAGAAATTAAATGTACACTCCAAAGAATATCTAACATCCAATTAGACATTAATTTTCCACACTTCTCTTTTTATATTTTATTTTATTGATAGTCCCAATTTCCATGCATTGGCAAAGCAACCAATTGAAAATAATGTGTTCCTGTACAATAACTGCTGCAGTGTTCTCCCAAACAGGTAATGGAGTGTAACCACTCTGACAGGCTCTAATCCAAAAATTATTTCCCCCAGAAAAATTGGGAACTTCCAGTTCCAAAAACAAAGGTAACTAACAACAGACAGCAGACGAGACTTGTAAACTAGCACCTCCTTTGTGTAGTGTTGGTGGGCCTGGAGAATGGAGAGGCCACTAAACGGTTTTGGCTTTGTGCCGCTGGGTGATCCAAAGGAAGGTGGAGAGAGTGATAGTGATGGCTCCCAAAGTTCCGAAGAACAGCAGGTATGGAAAATCGCCCTGAAAGGTAAAGGTAAATTAGAAGGCTTCTTCTAATTTGATTAGCTCACAAAGTTTCCTTTTCATTAGCCTCAAAGGCTTGAAACAAATGTGCTCTAGCGCAGCTTTTACCAAACTGAAGTCCTCGAATGCTGTTGGATATTAGTTTCCAACATCCTCAGTGAGAAGGCGGCAGACCTAACACATAATGTAAGGATTATTCCCGGTTGAAATAATCTATTTCAGTGGTGTCAAACTCAAGTCCCGGGGGCTGGATCTGGCCCGTGGGGCTGCCCTGGAAACAGTGAATGACTGGCCCATGATGCTTCTGCCAGCAAAAACGGAACTCAGGAGGGCTGTGGGTGGCCCTCCCGAGCTCTGTTTTCACTGGCAGAGGGTTGCAGGAGGCCATCACAGCCGAACACGGAGCATGCCACAGGCGCCCCCAACATGAGTGACATTGAGCTGGCCAAGCCACCCCAGGTCAAACACAACCCTGATGCAGCCCTCAATGAAATCGAGTTTGACACCCCTGATCTATTTAATTTAAGAGCTTTTATTTTGGATTTTCCATCCCATCATGCCCAAGAGACCCATCTCCTTGTACCAGAGGAGAAGCACAAATCCCATTGTAATCAAAGATCAACTTACCTGGCGCAAACATTTATAGCCATGGTATGGATCTACACAGAGGCACTGGGACAAACCGGGTCCATCAGAAGTACAAAGCGATCCCTCTGGGCATACCCAAACTGTAGAGAAAGAGAGTGGAGGGGAAAGAGTGAGGATATCCTCTCACTTTTCAAATCTCATTCCACAAACAGCACAACTCACAGCTTCTTGTCTTTAGTTTTCTTTCAGTCTCTTCCACACCATTAATACTGTGCCTTCCATTTGCAGAGCTGACCTTATTCTGCCCACCTTGATCCTTTCTGCCAAAACCACCTATTTTTATCTTCCTAAGATTTGGGACATGAGGATCTTGCTGCTCTCACTTCAGGTCTTTTGCTTCCTATTACTACTGATGTTATCTTTTTGTACAGGTGTTTCATATAGCAAATATTTTGCTCTATCTACTCAGGACTAAGACTAGCCCATAAAATGCTAATGCTAAAATCAGAAGTAGATTCCACTGGAGAAATGTGTAGAAAACCCATCTCTTTCCCCAGCTGTAGTTCATTTTTGAAAAATAAATTTCAGAAATAATAGCTAAGCAAGAACGCAAAAGAACTTCCTGCTGGATAATCCTTTGCTGCCCTTAACAGAATTGCCCAAAAATTATTAAGGGAAATTCTAGACTTTTTTCTACGTTTGCAGACTGCAGCAATACTTACAGTGGTAAGAGTGACTCACACCTTTACTAATTGATGGCTAGGCTACTGCAATGTAGTAGCCTATGGAGCTGCCTTTGAACATGACCCAAACTGCAGTGGGTCAAAATATAGAGTAGGTTTTTAGCAGATACGAACCATTACTGTAGAATTAACTCCTATTCTTCAGTTACCACATTGGCTGCTAAGAAGCTTCCAAATCAATCTTCTGGTTTTGACCTTTTAGTACCACCTCCTCCAATATGATTGTGGCTGTCTCTCATGCTCTTCCAGGAACTGAATATTAATGGCCCCATTCCTGATAGAGTTTCAGGAAGTCTAGCCCTGGAGACAACCATTCTCTGAGGGTCCTCAATCCTGTGGAACACCTCAGCCCCAGAGGTCCAACAGGCAGCCACTCTTCTTTACTGTTTTTTCATAAGACTGAAGATAATTTTGTTGGAGTTTGGAGGTAAACAATTTACTTTTAGGGTCCTCGTTACCAATCCCCACCTTTCTCTACCTCTTCTTAGGTGTCTACAGCCCAGGCACACAAGATCTTGCCTAACTATATCCATACCAAGTCCCAATGAGCCATTGCAGGAGCTCTTCTGGTCTTGACAGATACGATTGTTCCCTTGGATGGTGATATTTTTCCATACTTCACTGCCTCCAGGACAATCCAGCTTCTGAGGCAAAGCACTGGGGATTAACATAAATTACATCAGAAACAGGTGAGAGGCAGATTCAATAGGGTCCCCGTCCCCCCAAATGAATAAAGTCTCAAAACTACATCCCAAATGTGTAATGTTGTGAAAACAACCAAGAAAAACTTTGGATCTCTACTGAATCCTTTTAATGAGAATGTGGCATAATAGGCAAGGTTATCCTGCAGTTTCTATCTCCTGGTAAACCTCTCTTGATGGGCTCCAGGAAGTAGGCCTTCTCTGTTGTGATGCCCACACCTTATGGAACATTTTCCCCTTAAGAGTCAGTTTCATTCCTCCTTATTTTCTGAAAGTCCCTCAAGAGCACCAATGAGATCTTGAGGTGGCTCTGTTGCTGATCAAATCTCATTGGGTATGTGGGTGTGTTTATGTGTTTTATGTCTTTTGGTTTGACATGTTTTTATACTTTTACGCTATATGCTAGCCAGAATCACTTCTTGTGAGGTAGATATAAATTTGATAAATGAACTCAAGTCAGCAGCATCCACTCATTCTGCATCTGTAATCATTTACAATACTCACAGGGTCTGCAGCTGAATGAATCCTCGGAAGCGGTCTTCAGGGAGACTTTCCAGTGGATTGTCAGTTAGATCACTACATTAAGAACAAGATAATGAAGAGAATACATTCAAGGCCAATGTTGTGCTTCCTCTATGCTGTGAATGATGATTAGTGTAGTACATCACTCTGATGCCATGTCTGCTATAGTGGGACAATTCACATTTAAAAACAAGTATCTCAATCTCGAGGTTTTCCTTCTTTCCAGCTTGAAGACAGATATTACTTGTGCCATTCAAATGCCCAAATGCAGAATTCAAGCACTCTCCAACAGCTGCTCATAGACAAAGAAGAGAGATTCCATGGCTGTTTACATAACAAATGTCATGTCTGTATGTATCAAAGACTCACACATAAACCATTAACAAGCATCTGAGCACAAATTACTCACAATTATTGCTGGTATTTCAGAAAGGGAAGCCAGAACCGACAAGCCTGTCTTTTGTCTCCCCTAGGCTCAGTGTTCAGAGTGAATAAGAACCCAAAAGAGCTCTACTATTAAAAAAAAGTCTTTCAGTTCTATGTCTTGTATGGGGAATTATGAACATGATGGTACCAGTAATTCTGTCAGTTGCCACCTTATGCTTGCTTGTGCTTCACTGTTGTGACAGACTGCCATGAGTTGAGCTGAGGGGAGATGGGGGGGAGAATGCTTTGGGAAACGAAATTAAGTGCAGTATCTCCACAATATGCTGCCTCAAGGTTACCCAGCTGGAGAAAGGAGGGGGCTGCACACTAATCTGTGCTTGAACTGACTTAAGAAAATATCTTGCCTGAACCAGATTGGTTATACTGGGGGGAGCAATGAGAGACAGTTAAGGGAGGGAAGAATAGAACTTGGGGATTTTGGAATGTGATTTTCAGTCCTGGCTTTGCTTTACTACAATACAAATAAACTACACCTTTCTCAACAAATGGAGCCAAGGATCATTTCTAATTAGAGGTTTAAACTGTGACAGGTCCAACAAATTAAACTTACATGACAAAAGCTGTATTCACTTCCTGGAAACCAGAGCACAGCTGATGCAATGAGCAGTTCCCATAATCCAACCTATAGATGAAGAGAGATACTTACTTCTAGCGTAAAGGACTGGCTAATGTTATTTTTATATTGGGGAGTAATAGAAAACGTATTTCACAATAGCTAGGTAAGACTTATTACAAGATTTATCAGTTATGGAATATTATATTTCTGTTGGTATAAAATTTTTTGAACAGATGCAGTAGTTAATTACATTTGTTGACTGAATTCCCACAACATTTTTTATTCTTTTGGTACCTTTATTAATTAAAATGGAACAAAGAAAAAAAACAACCACTGAGTTTAACAATCCTAACATGCTGCACAAATCTGGATATTGGGTGACATATCAAATTGCTCGTAAAGGTTGGCTGTTGAGCAGGATATAGGGGAAATATATCAATGTTCTTTATACTCCCAGCATAAAGGAGGAAATATCACAATGTTCTTTATGTCTCATGGCAGCTAGCCCCCCAGTTTTATCTTTCACCAAATTTCTGATCCTAAGTTTTATCCAATGAATGATGTTGGAGAAAAAATATTTCAGGATGATACTGTACCATAAAATTCATTCATACATTAATGTATTGGGAAAATGAAGTAATAAATAAAAGCTACACTACTTAACATTTAACTTCAACTCGGCTTCTTACAGCCTGAGCCGCGGTGTGGTTCAGGCTGTAAGAAGCCAGTTATTAAAACACAGCTGCCTGCAATTACTGAAGGTTCTAGTCCCACCAGGTCCAAGGTTGACTCAGCCTTCCATCCTTTATAAGGTAGGTAAAATGAGGACCCAGATTGTTGGGGGGGCAATAAGTTGACTTTGTAAATATACAAATAGAATGAGACTATTGCCTTACACACTGTAAGCCGCCCTGAGTCTTCGGAGAAGGGTGGGATATAAATGTAAATAAATAAATAAAAAAAACAACTCAAATTACCCTGTCATCATAGCCAATACTAAGAGAATGTGGAAATTATCATTCAGGTTATAATAATACACAGATTTTCTAATTAGTATTTTTCAGATTACTGTCCTAGGAATCATGCATAATGAAATGCCGAGCAATTCAGGAAAAATAAAATTAGCATACAAATTCAATAACCATATATTTAGAACTCTCAGTAACCAAAGTATATTTACTTTATTTTACAGAAGTATAACAACATACATTCACAAGACTCAACTCTCAGTAAACCTTAACATAAAACAATTAAAATCCCATCAACCTCACTCCACTATAATTTTAAAGTTAAATTAAAACTAAATACCCATATAAATGTAATGCCAGAACTGCAAATACATTTAAGGCAGCATTTTCCATAGAAAAGGAGGACCTGCCTTCTATTTTACACCCCTTACTTCCTGGGAGAATTTTTGCAATGTTGTCATATTTTCTCTTGTTTAAATAATATCTAGCTATGTCACTGTTCTCACCACTGAGAAAGAAAGAAGGAAGAAAAGATAGAAAGAAGGAAGGAAACAAAGATTTTGAAAACAGCAACAATATTATTTTTTGGAAAGCTCATTTTATTCGTTCTCATAATATACTTTTGGGTTATTTTAAAAAACAAAACAAATTAAGCCTCCTTAATCAGATCACGATCTCTTCAGGGCAATGGCACATTTAAAATACATTCCTAGACAACGCATCTTGGAATCCAAAACCAGATATCAGATATCAGATGCCAAGGGCTACATTTGGACTGCCTTGTTACCGCAATTAAGCAAAAGATAACGTACTTGGCGTCAAGTGCTGTATTACAGAACGTATTTTGTTAAGTTTCCAGCTTGCGTCAGGCGCTGAATTATTTTCCCCCTAAGCGAAAGGGGAAAAAAGCCTGAGCCATCCGCGCGTTGCAATTCCGGGGTGTAACCTGGCTAACCCCAAGCGGGGAGGAGCCCGAATAAAGGTAAGAAACTGATCATGTCGGCTCGAATCGACTCACCCCAAAACAATCTTCTTGTCCCTCTCTAAGCAGCAACGGCCCCGCCGAATCGTACCCACCCGGGAACCGCAGAAAACGGCTGCTGCGGACTCATTTCGCATGGGCCCAGCACAGCAGCCGCAGACCTGAAAGAAGGTCGATGGAAACTGTGAAAGACCCGCTCATAAATCTCCCCCCTCCCGGACAAGCCTCCTGCCGCTTTACCTGCTCTAACGTGTCTACCAGGAACCCTGCAAAGGAAGGGACTACCAAATACAGGTACAGCTGGGGAACCCAGAGCCAGCTGGGCGCAGCCATGATGTGTCACATGATCGCAATCTTAGTCACGTGAATCTGTATAAAAAAACAACTCCGAACAGCATTTTAGTCCGTCCCTTGAGAGAAAGAGACACAATAATGATACTGTCCCCATGTGCTGCTTAGACCAGGGGTCTCCAACCTTGGTCCCTTTAAGACTTTTATTTATTTTTATTTTTTATTTTATTTTATTTATTTATTTTGTCACAACAGTATATATAAGCGTAAGGATGAAAGTAACTATATACATATAGTTATATGTATATATCTATATATAGAGAGACCTTACAAAACATTTGCCAGACCTATTCTTGAATACAGCTCATCCGTCTGGAACCCATACCACATCTCTGACATTAATACTATCGAACGCGTCCAAAAATATTTTACTAGAAGAGTTCTTTGCTCCTCCGAAATCAACAAAATACCTTATACCACCAGGCTTGAAATTCTGGGTTTAGAAAACTTAGAACTCCGCCGACTCCGACATGATCTGTGTTTAACACACAGAATCATCTATTGTAATATCCTTCCTGTAAAAGACTACTTCAGCTTCAATCGCAACAATACAAGAGCAAACAATAGATTCAAACTTAATGTCAACCGCTTCAGACTTGATTGCAGAAAATACGACTTTTGTAACAGAGTTGTTAACGCTTGGAACGCACTACCTGACTCTATAGTCTCTACTCAAAACCCCAAAATCTTCAACCAAAAACTGTCTACTATTGACCTCACCCCATTCCTAAGAGGACTATAAGGGGCGTGCATAAGAGCACAAAAGTGCCTACCATTCCTGTCCTATTGTTCTCTTCATTATAATATTATATGCATACTTTTACTTATACTTTTACTTATATATACTTTTCTCTCATGATGAGTTATTTTTATGTTGATGATTGTATATACTGTTGTGACAAAATTAAAAAAAAGCATATATATATAAGCATAAGTATGTAATAACTATATTGATTGGATATAAGGAAAGAAAACAATAGGACAGGAACGGTAGGCACGTTTGCGCTCTTATGCACGCCCCTTACGGACCTCTTAGGAATGGGGTGAGATCAATAGTAGACAGTTTTTGGTTAAAGCTTTGGGGATTTTGAGAAGAGACCACAGAGTCAGGTAGTTAAGACTTGTGGACTTCAACTCCGAGTTCCTCAGCCAGCTTTGCTGACTCTGGGAATTGAAGTCCACAAGTCTTAAAGGGACCAAGGTTGGAGGCCCCTGGCTTAGACAGTAAATTAGTTACTTTAAGAATTAAGAGCTGTCTCCTTAAGAAATTGCATTGTGGGAGATGTAGGCAGAGATTGCATTATGGGAAATGTAGTCCGTGACATGTGACCAGACCTGTGTGTCTGATTGGCCACTGAAGCTCTCTGCCTGGGTGTAGAACAAAGCTGGAGGAGAGAAACATGCTTTCTGAATATGGGGACAGATCTACCGCTCTTTTACACTAGGAAATGGGACTGATTATGAATAATCGGATGAATCTCATCTCGTCTGCATTTTTCTCTAATTTAGCCCGTTTTTTGAACTTTTCTTTTTCTGGCTTCCCTCATGGCACAGGGCAAGATGCCCTAAGCACCACAATGGTATCTCTTCGCCTTTCCATTGGTTAACTCAAGCCGTAAAGATTCACTCAATAAGTGCTGAAAGTGAAATAAGACATTAAAAATTCAGCTTTATTCCAGGCCATGGGGGAAACAAACAACTCTGTAGTACTCCCTTTCCCTTGGTACCCCAAGCTTTTGCTTATTTTGCTTGATGGTTAATGGTCTGCATTCTGTCTATAACATTTTCATGAACTGCAGACCAGAGGTGGGTTTCAGCAGGTTCTGACCAGTTCTGGAGAACCGGTAGCAGAAATTTTGAGTAGTTCGGAGAACCGGTAGTAAAAATTCTGATTGGCCCCACCCCCATCTATTCTCTGTCTCCCAAGTCCCAGCTGATCAGGAGGACATGGGGATTTTGCAGTAATCTTCCCCTGGATTGGGGAGGGAATGGAGATTTTACAGTATCCTTCCCCTGGAGTGGGGTGGGAATGGAGATTTTATAGTATCCTTTCCCTGCCACGCCCACCAAGCCACACCCACAGAACCAGTAGTAAAAAAATTTTGAAACCCACCAGTGCTGCAGACCCTAGGTCTTGAACATTAAGCTCGTATTTTTGGCTTTCTTGCTTCTTCACAAGCCTATTAATTGTAACGTATTTTCTGATTACTTGCTTTGAAGAACTTTCATATCCTTTTGAAAAAAAATGGGTTGGTTTTAATATTACATAGCTATGGATTTTAGGATTCCCCCTCCTCCACACAGCTGGTTGCTTTTTATGACTCTGAAGGACATTCATATAATCCCTCTTTTAAAACCTTCTGAATGGAGACTTCAAGCTCTTGTGTACGTAGAGTTGAGTGTTATAAAAAAATTGTGTCGCAAACTTGCGTGTCATATTTGAGACATGAGGTTAAATGCATGAAGCAAACCATATATTATTTCCAAGAAAATTGTAACTATCTCCTTGGAAAGAATGTGAATAAAGCATAAAGTATAAAATACTAATTAGCCCCAGCACTTACTCATACAATTTTTAAAATCATAATAGATTGTTTGGTTTAGACTCAGTAAATTATATAAACCCAGCCTTTGTGATTTGTAAATGACAGTTTATAGCTTAGTATTTTATGTGAACTTAGCTTTAGATTTATTCAATACATCATGGTTAAATTGAATTTGATAAGAACAAACCATTCTTATTCACTGAAATCAAAATTACATTTTAATGTACAAGGTTAACCAGGCTGTTTGTTGTTTTCAGAGAATAAACTAGTGGACTGATAATCATTTTTCCAAGGATTTCTGCCTCTCTTAAAAGCCACTCCATTTTATTGCCTTGACCTTGAATGCCTGTATAATAAACTGTTAAAGACACATAATTGCACCAATATACTTTGACACTAAGTCCAGACTAAGTCCAGACTAAAGTGCATCTGATATCAATTCATCATTTCATCTCAGAAATCACAGCAGATTTATGAATAATGTTAATTGGTGTCTCATGCTTTTGTTTACTGTGTTAAGCCATCCACTTGCTCTTGTGATATTTGAAGTCTAAGAAATTGCTATCACTTATACTTGTAATCTAGATTGAAATTCAGCAGTAAATTTGATCCTGTAGAAATTTGCTGCAATCAAGCTATAAAATAAATCTAGAAGTTGACACTGAAAATGAATAAAAAATCTCAGTTTTAAAGGATTCAGCAGTTTGGACTGTAATTCAAGTAGATGATTTTTACATTCATCTTCAGGATGAAAACATGGAGGAAAGAATGGTTAAATCAGCCATCACTGGATTTGAAAAACATAAAAACAGTTTGACATTTCACAAAACAACTCAGAGATGAAAATATGTTAAATATATGGAAATATGTTAAAGATAGCCACTTGTCTGAAATGCTTTATTTTTCAATTAATACATTTTATTAATTATTTTAGAGAAAATGTATAAATGAAGTGATAAAAAATTAAATAAAACTTAATCCTGTTATGGCTCAATGTGATAGCCTAGTTGATAAGTCTAAGTCAATGATTAGGTTCTCACAACACAGTGAACTACAACCTGCCCAACCTCATGCTAGTCAACTGTAGACTAAAAACATCTAACCTAACTAACCACACTGTTTCTAAGACCATTCCAACATTGTTCTTAATAAATGTATTGGCACAATCCATCTACTTTGGAATGGCAAATGAAACAAAATGTTAAAAAGTTATGACATTTATGTAGTTACTTATCAAGCACATCTAAATTATATTAAAATAACCAAAATATACTTACAGTTCCCAAGGCAGGTTACAACTTTTGAGCACCCCTAATGTTTGGAAATTGAAAGTTGAAAATTTTGACGTGCCCTAAATGACCAATTACAGAACAGTAATTGGTTCTGGCAGTACCCATGATCTAAATTCAGCATATTTCCAGTTTAATAGAAATAACTCTGATAAAACTAATAGTTCAACCATTTTTGCAAAAGCTAACTACATGTCATCATCTGAATTTTATCTTACCCTTTAAAAAAGATAGTCCAAAAATAAAAAATATCAAGCCCTCTTAGATGAAACTAGCTTTTAATCAGCTTTTGAATTTTCTGTTAACTCCACTCGCTGTTGTCTTCTGTTTCAATTTGGAATTAAGCCAGCCACCTTCTTCTATATTTCCCTGGTTGCAACCTCTTATAGACTCAATCACTAAGAGTGCAGCCCAAGTCCAGATTTTATTTCCAATTTTCTAATGATGTAAAAAGCCTTAATAAGATTGTGATTCCTTATTAATAGTGAAGTTCTATAGTGCTAATGAACTCCTACAAACCATTGTTTTTAGGGTCAACGATGTATTGTTGAAATACCAGTTTGGACAATTCTGGGGAAGGGTTTCTTTAGTACTACTGGGAATAAAACAGACTGTATTTTGGGCGAGCAACTGCTAAATCTCTTGCCTTTTTAAATGAGTAGGGGGGAAAAAGATGAATATCAGTTTCCACAAGCCATACCAGTTCATTTAACATTCAGCAATTAGTTGTAATATCGGCTAAATACAGTTTATTTAGCTTATATTAGCAAGCCACCCATTCTTTTGTGTATATAAACAGGAAGAAAGTGAAAGTCAAACTTTGAGTTTCACAAGGACCTGGATTAAATGCCATGAGCTGTCTTGGATACTCCGTATGAAGACCCAAAGCCATCATGCCCAGCATAAAAGGCTGGGAATTCATTTTAAGGAATGAAGTTATTAAAAAACAGTGTCTCCTCAAGTGCAGCCCTTTTCCTCTTGGAATTAAAAAGCAATTATCAATTTCTATGGAAAAAAGGATCTTAATGTTCCTAGTGGCTCCATAGCCTAGCTAGAGGAAGTCCACACATCTTAAAATTGCTAAAGTTTGAGAAACACTGGTCTAGAATGAGTGAACCAATTGTACTTAGTTTCCATCTGTTTTTAGAAATCTGACATGGTTCAGTAATGTGAATTAGCAAATATCTCACGGAGCAATATCTGATTGCTCACCTGTTGTAAATGGTTATTAACCTGAACGTTTTGTAACTTGAAAGTTGGGGTATAAATACATCTCAGCTATGGTATTTCACTGTACTTGGCTGAGAAAGACCCTGCTTCGCCCTGAGAACCTGTTGGGCTGAAAAGACATCGTTAAGGTTTGCACAATGTACTGAATCAAGTTTCTTAAATGGTTACTGTTAAACTTGGTTATGGCTTAGTCTGTTTCGCAAACTCGTCTCGTTTGATTCGTTGGCTTTTCAGCGTATTTTGCTTATGTAAAAAATGAGCTCATTTAGCAAAGAGGTTAAGCAAGCTCTGTTTGCTTGGCTGCGTTTCACGATACGTTTGTCCACGGTTAACAGTTTAGGAATTAATACATTCTCTGAGTGTAGACGGGTCATGCAACTATAAAGCAACGGCGCTGGTTGGGTTTTCGTAACATGCCGGATTGTATCCTATTGTTGTAGAATGAAGCTAAGCCGTAGTTTCGCATGCCTGCAGTAATAACGCAGCCAGTGCCAGATATTAACATGGCGGTAGGCGGCATGGGCGGCTTGATGTCATCCTGATGCGCGAAGTGGGCGGCGCTTGTCCTTGGGAATGTCAGCCCAGCGGTGAGACCCGAAGTGTCGGCGGCAGCAGAGCTGCACGTGGGTACACCGCCGAACTGCGGAGAGATTAACTGCAGTTACCTCTCATCCATCGCTGGCCTCGTGGTAAGTAGGAGGAACACCTCCCCGGCCAGAAGCTGCTTTTCTAGTGTTAAAACAAAAGGCTTTCCCCGCTACTTCCCGGATTATAGGCAAAGATGCTACACGTGTTTAGGGCTGTTTTTCTTTGAGCGTTTCTCACGAGCAGGAAATCTAGGTAAGTGCCTCCCCTACCTTTTGCTTCCTGCCACAGGTAGAGCCACGGAGAGGTGAGGTTGGGAATTCCATCTAGATGGGAGGTATTGTTTTTCCGTTCAAGTACAAGGCGCCCCAGGCAAAGTTGGGTAGCAGGTCGTTTTGCTGAAGGTACTGTGCACCCTAAGTGAGAATCTATGCAATTGCCTGGAGCCCCTGAGGCTACAGAACATATGTCATTCCCGTACTATGGATAATCTGCCTTTTCTGGCTGGGTGCGTATGGGGTGAGACTGTTGGTATGCCAAACTTTTCCTAAGACACATATAAAATACACTTGACATATTCTGATTAGCTCCGATTGTCTCTGCTACATCTGTAACTTTTTGTCCCTATAATTTTGTCAACAGGTGTAATTTCTTTTGAAATGAGCACAGAAGGAGATTTCCACATTTGCTAAGGTCACAGGCTGCTCCTGAAGGTTTTTGTTCAAAGTGCTCTGAACCGCATTCAGGACATTCTCTTGAAAACCTTGACATATTTTTCTTGCAATATCTTTATAATAATTTAATTTTAGAGAAGGATATACAGTAAACCAAGGTCATCCAGTGAACTTGTAGGGGAGAAGTTGATTGAGATTCAGGTTTCACTGGCCAGCAAGTTTTTTCAAACTCTAAAGAGGAGAAGCTCTATGATGTTTGTGTTCAATCATGTGTGACTCTTTGTGACTGGATCAACTTCAGTTTGTTAGAATTGCCTGTTAGTAATTGCTTCTTTGAATTCTTGTAAGCTCATGTTTGTGTCATCAATAAGATCTAGCTACTTATCTCTGACAATTATTTCTGATATTTTTCTGAAATCATGATCTTCTCCCCTGATCCCAAACTTCAGATTGTGTGTCCAAAATATTTAACCTTTAGTTTCATTGTTAATGCTTCCAGCAATCAGCCTGGAATTATTGCATTTGATATGAAATGCCTAGAATCTTGCAAATCTTGAGATATAGCTGAGCCAGATTTGGATTTGGTGGCTAGACTTGTAGCCTAATTTTGACAAACAAAAGGGAGCTTTGGTATCCTCCCCAATGAGTTACTATCCTCTTTATATGCGATTTGGAGCTTGCAAGATGACGCTTCCTGGTCAGAGGGCAATTATGAGAGTGAATCTCTGAGAAGGGACACTCTTATCTAAGTCAGCAAATGATAGAGATTTCTCAAGAGAAGCCTACATATCTCATGCCCTACTTTGTTGACATGTTTAGTGTAGATGGAAAGTTTTGTGCAGAGTGCCCTTGACTAAGAACTTGCAGCTTGTCTCCAGTTGAAGTTCTGTTTTTTGGCCTATGTTATCCTTAGAATGGGTGAAAGTAACCTATGAACTTAATTCGATGGTTATCAAGGCAATTAATATACAGTAATATTGGAGACGCTATGTGACATTAAAAAAGGATGTGGCTACTGCTAGTGTAGTGGACTTATAGCCGTGTGAGTGGGCACAGGTTTGGTATTAATCTAAAATAGTGTTTATAGCTGTGAGATTAAAAATTGGGTTTTCTTGGATGAAGGTCAGTCTACTGAGACAGGCAATCTGGAGCATTTGCCTTGAAATTCTTCAACTGCACAAAAACAATTGGCTATGTATCTGGCCACGAGCTGTCTTTGGAAGAAAACCAGTTCTCCATCTCAGAATATGTAATTTAATAGAGAGCAAAATGATCTAGGAATTTCTTGAAGCAACTTATTTAGTGTAGGGGATTCAACTTGTACTTGAGGGGCTGCCACCAACAAAAGGGGATTGACTCATTCTCCGTAGTACCAGAGGACAGGACAAGAAGTAGTGGATGGAAGCTTGTTAAAAAGAGTTCCAACCTAGAAGTAAGGAGAAATATTATGACAGAACAATTAATCAATGGAATAGCTTGCCTTCCAGGGTTATGCTAGCAATAGTACTTAGACTTATATACTGTTTCACAGTGCTTTACAGCCTTCTCAAAGCGGTTTAAAGAGCCAGCATATTGCCCCCAACAATCTGGGTCCTCATTTTACTCATCTCGGAAGGATGGAAGATTGTCAACATTGAAGCCGGTGAGAATTAAACTGGCAAATTGCTGACAGTCGGCAGTCACCAGAATTAGCCTGCAATACTGCATTCTAACCACTGTGCCACCATATCCCATCACTGGAGGTTTTCAAAAATACTGGACAACCATTTGAACAGGATGGTATTAAGTCTCATGCCTTGAGCAGAGGGTTGGACTAGAAGATCTCTGATGTCCCTTCCACCCTATGACTCTGTATTCTTTGTAGGATCCTTCCTTGGTACTTTTTCCTTGATCCTCAAACTTTCAGTCTTTGGTTGGCAACCCTTAACAAGCCACTGCCTATTTTGCAATTGCCTTAATCCCATTAACTAAGCATTCAATATCCCTAGCCAGAATTAGCTACTGATCCTGCTTATTTTCCAGACTTCTTGTTCTCTGTTTAGAATACTTTCCTTCATGATATTTTCCCTCCCCAATTTTGTTTGCAGCATCAAAGCCTGCTGATACTTTCATATAAAGAGAAGTTAAATTAGTTGTGTAAGCTAATTTTCTTTTTGTCTTCTTTAAAGGTCTTGCTCATTTAAGAGATCTTGATTGCACAAAGTAAAGCCCTTTACAGAATAAATCTATTTCTCTGCAGTCTTTCTGACTCTTCATTACTTTCCAAGGGAGCCTATTTTTGGCTAAACTTGAACTTCTAGCTCACTGAGGCGATTTGGACCTAACATTTTTCAAGCTACTAAGCCGTTTCCATTTACTTGGATTTTTTTCTCTGTTACTAGCATATTATGGTTCTACTTTCTTTTCTCCCCCTTTTGTTATTATAGATTGTATGCCTGTTGGGTCAGGCCTAACTCAGTTTACTTAACAATTATTAATCATGCCTAGATGAGAATGTAACCAAAGGCCAAAATAACAAAAGATTCAGTTAGCTGTTAACACTTGGTTCATATTCTAAAATAGACCAGGCTACATAAATATTAACTATATTGGAACAATATGGTTATGTTTTTCTTCATTTTATCATTGCTATGGGGAGGCTTCAGGGTCAGGGAGAGGAGCCACTATTTGTGGTTTTCCACAAAGGATAGGATCAGTGGTGGGTTTCAAAAATTTTTATTATTATTATTATTGAAAAATAATAATACAAAATTTCCCCCCCCATACATCCTCCCCTCCCCTCCCCTCCCCACAACCCTAACCCTTTCCCTCCCCCTCCCTCCTTCCCCCATCTGGTTCTGTGGTTTGGTGGGTTGGCATGGCTTGGTGGGTGTGGCTTGGTGAGCGTGGCAGGGGAAGGATACTGTAAAATCTTCATTCCCACCCCACTCCAGGGGAAGGATACTGTAAAATAACCATTCCCTCCCCAATCCAAGGGAAGATTACTGTAAAATCTACATTTCCTCCCCATCAGCTGGGTCGGGAGACAGAGAATAGATGGAGGCGGGGCCAGTCAGAATTTTTACTACCAGTTTTCTGAACTACTCAAAATTTCTGCTACCAGTTCTCCAGAACTGGTCAGAACCTGCTGAAACCCACCTCTGTATAGGATGGTATCTATTAGTTCTGCAATCAATTCGCTATGATTCTTAACATCCACACTGGGCAAGCTTGTTTTCTACTGATAGAGACTGGTAGAACAATAGCTGGCTGGCAAATTTTGTCTGGTGTCCTTAAATGTGCTGCAGTCCGACCATGGAAGCCACAGATTCTCTCCCATACAAGGAACCTGTGATGTTCTTCACAATGTGGTTATACAAAAGAAATCTGCAGTCTGTCTCTGCCATGTTTGGACTGCTGTACCATTTGGGGCTCAGAATTGCTAAGGCAATTGTCTTATAATAAATGGGCAGAGGCTGTGATTTCAAAGGATGGCAATTACAGGTAGTCCTTGACTTACAACAGTTGGTTTAGTGTAGTGGTGAAATCCAATTTTTTTTACTACCGGTTCTGTGGGTGTGGTATGGTTTGGTGGGCTTGGCTTGGTGGACGTGGCAGAGGAAGAATACTGCAAAATCTCCATTCCCACCCCACTCCAGGGGAAGGATACTGCAAAATCTCCATGCCCACCCCACTCCAGGGGAAGGATATTGCAAAATCTTCATTCCCACCCCACTCCAGGAGAAGGATACTGCAAAATCTCCATTCCTACCCCACTCCAGAGGAAGGATATTGCAAAATCTCCATTCCCACCACACTCTGGCAATCAGCCAGAGGTGGTATTTGTCGGTTCTCCAAACTACTCAAAATTTCTGCTACCAGTTCTCCAGAACCTGTCAGAACCTGTTGGATTTCACCTCTGGTTTAGTGACTGTTGAAAGTTACAACAGCACTGAAAAAAGGGACTTATGATGGGTTTTCACAATTATGACTGTTGCAGTATTCCCCATGATCAAAATTTGGATGTTTGGCAGCTGGTTCATATTTATGATGGTTGCAGTGTCCAGGGGTCATGTGATCACCTTCTGACAAGCAAAGTCAATAGGGAAGTCAGATTCACTTAATAACTGTGTTACTAACTTAACAGCTGCAGTGATTCAGTTAACTGTGGCAAGAAAGGTTGTAAAATGGTGCAAAGCTCACTTAACAACATATATTTTGGGCTCCATTATGGTCGTAAATCAAGGACTACCTGTATTCCATTTACACTGAGCTCTTGTTTCTCCTGGTCTTTCTCACATTATCTGAGAAGGAAATTTGGGTTATAGGTTAAGCCCTATATTTAGATGGGAAATACTGCTTTCCCATCTTTGTTTTACACTTTTTCCTGCCTCAAAGTCATTTTTTTCACTGTCTCTTTTATCAATCTAGTTTCCTTCAGCAGCTCTTGTCTAAACCTGGATCAGGCCATGCTTCTGTCTCAATAATGTTGCATGTCATTCCTCAGCGCATCAAGGGTTTCTTCCTTGGGTTCCTTTTGACTGCGTATTTCTTCATTGATGCTGAGGGATTGCTAATGGGTGAGAGAAAGTTGCCTGGTTTTTTCGTAGGCCCCAAGAGCCATAAATGACACAAGTTACTTTAGAATAGTGTCCTTTATTTTAATGACAGAATTTTGCCAGACTAAAGCAACTCTGAATAACTACAGATATACACTAGGAAGCGCTAAAGAGGAATTGTTTTAACCCTTTTTCTGCCAACCCTGCCTCTTTGTCCTCTGGAATGCACCCCCTCCTTCCTGGGAATCCAGGCTACCTGCCATCACAGTTTTTCTATCCTGATTCTGCTGAAGGCTTTTTAAAAAATCTCTGGATGTTTCATTTATTTCATGAGGTTGAAATCTCTTCCATATTAATGAACTATCAGGTGAAAGTTGGCTGAAGAATAGGCTTTGGAGAATGGCTTCAGAAAATCTCCTGCTATCTGGACTCACAGAATAATTCAAAAGAAGTTTTTCTGATGGGATTCATAGAAGAAGCAGTATGGAAGAGAATGTTCAATTTTCCTGCCTGTTGTAAACGCTGAGCCATCTGAAGGCCTATTCATCTTTCTCCATCAGAGTAATTTCAAAGCATTAATTGCCATAGCTTCTCTTTCCAAGGAAAGTATTTTGTAGGCTCCAAATTACAGCACTGTGCTTATCTGCTTTGAAACTGGAATGATGGATGATGAAATGTTTTGTACACCTCTGAGGTCAATCATATGTCCCTCAGTGATAAAAGCTAGAGACAAATTGTCAGAAGGTTTTTCAAACAGGGCAATTACATTTTTGTAATTTTTTACACATAGGATATTTTTTTTGTAATTATAAAAAAAGCCCAGCTTCTTTTGTCATACAGTATGCATATAAAAAGTTTTTGACATCTCTTTCTCGGGAATTTCTCAGATGAAGTGATAATTGTGTGTCACGGCTATACAGATTGAAGATGGAGGCTCCCATAATTTAATATTTATTCATATTTATTGATGCAGTAGGCTTATACACAATCTATTAACGCTAGTAAAACTGAATTGGATTTTTTTTTTTTGCTTACAAGGAAAGTATTCAGAAAACTAAGAGTATGGAGGGATTACCAGAAGAGAGAGGCAATTAACACATTTTTATTTATTTGATTTGTTCTTCTCACATATGTGATTCTGCATAGTTTGCAAAAATTAAAAGCAACCAAAACAATTAAAATATTAAAATAGAAACAGCAAGCATACAGCCATTTTAAAACCAATATTCAAAACTCAGTTCAACATAATCACAGCAGGTGACTACAAACCATAGATGTGGACAAAGGAGAAAAGGAAACACAAAAAGATAAGTTGTGTAAACTGTAGAAAAGAAAGGAACAGCATTCATGTTTCTTATGCCAACCTTTCTATATTAAAGACTTAGAAGACATTTATTCATCTGCCTCTAAACTAGAAATAATTTTTATCCTTTGCTAACTTTGCCTACAGCATTATTGCTGAACTTGTTTTAATTGCTTATAATTAATTGATCTTCTGAATAAAGGATATATAATATAACTTCCTCCATTTCTAGATGACCTCACCTAAACTCCGCACACAGAAAATTAATCTGTCAGGAATAGAAGTCCTAGTTCAGTGTTGGCGAACTTATGGCACACGTGCCGGAAGTAACACGTGAAACCGCCCCGTGCCAAATGTGCGGCCTCACCGGCTCCTCATCGCATTCCTGCACTTAGACGTGCGCCGCTCAGCTGACCGTCGCGTGCGCAGTGTCGGCGGTCCCCGGAAGTGCGGTGGTCCATTGTGCATGCGTGAGCCGGCACCCGGCTTTCTGGGTTGGCATCATGCGCATGCGTGATGGACCGCCGCACTTTCGGAGTCAGCGGCATTGTGCGCGTGACTGCCAGGTGACCGGGGCATGTTTGTGTGTAGGAATGTGACGGGAGCCGGCAAGGCCACGCATTCGGCATGGGACAGTTTCGCGTGCCACTTCCAGCATGCGGGCCGTCATGTGAGAACACTAAAGGTTCACCAACACTGTCCTAGTTTATTCTTCATACCTGTAACTCCTTTTTTCTAATGGAGAGGGGGGTTCATTGTAGGAAAGAATATTTTGTAATGCAAACTCAAATATGCATTTCAAAGTGCTATAGTTCAGGGGGAGAGACTGTTTCCTCTGCTTGTGTGAATGAGGCTTGAGAATTGTGTGTGTGTGTGAGAGAGAGAGAGAGAGAGAAGGAAAGAAGGAAGGAAGGAAGGAAGGAGAAAAAAAAACATTCTAGGGTAGGGAGCCTTGATTTGATAGGGTTATAATTTAAAGATAGTTACCTCACATGTACAACTAAATGGTACGCCAAAATACCAGTTGTCTATTAATTGTTCCGCTGGATCTTTCTTTTAGCATCTCGGTTGCTAGTGTCATAGTTGGCTGCCTTGGTGTGTGCCCTGGCATATTTTATTAGGAAAAATTTGTTGAATGTATCTCCTGCTGACTCTTCTGACTGCTGTTTTTGGCTTGTCCAGACTGAGTACTTTGCTCTGACGCCTTCACCCCTGGTGTGCAAGTTGTCAACTCCACCCTGCCTTTGTTGTTAGGAGATGGATGGACCTTTGTGCAAAAGGCCAAAAGTGTTTTTGGTTTGAAGGGGTTACAGCTGGTTGCCAGCATTTACCCTGCTTGGAAGCCTGCCAACCCTTGCTGGGTCAAGAAAACTTTCCTTGCTCAGTCCTGGGCCTTGAGACTCTGAGGTGACTGAATGAAGGTCAGAAGAGTGCGTAAGCTGAGCTTTTTTTGGAATTTGAAATGAATGTCTCCTTGGACATTGTATGCTCTGGCATTCTATTCACTTGCATTTTCTTTTCTTTCCTCCAGATTGGCTATTCTTGATCATGCCAGCCTCAACAGGATCCTGGGTGTAAAGTACTTGCTTGGCACTTTGGTAATGGGCTGCTGTCTGCATTTCCAGCAGTGGACAAAGCAGAGCCTGGTGCTCTGGTAAAATTCAGCTTAGCCATTCTACCCATGATGGGTGCTTCTACATTATGAACAAGAGTTATTAACAAGCTGGACTCTCCAACAGCTGGACTCGCCAACGGTTTCCACCAGCCACTACTTTTTCAAAGGTGTCAGCAATTGTACACCAACACCAACAATGAAGTTTACTGTGGCAGACTATGCTATTTTTGTGCTGCTGCTAGTCTTCTCTGCAGGGATAGGACTCTTCTATGCACTGAGTGGTGGGAAGCAGCGCACTGTCCAAGAATTTCTACTGGCCAATCGTAGCATGACCTTCTTACCTCTGGCTTTTTCATTACTTGCCACTTTCCAGTCAGCTGTGGCCATTCTTGGTGTCCCCTCTGAAATCTATCGCTTTGGGACTGAATACTGGTTCCTTGGTTGCTCCTATTTTTTGGGTCTTCTTATCCCAGCTCATGTCTTCATCCCAATCTTCTATCGCCTACGACTTACCAGTACATACGAGGTAAGTGTTGGGCATAGATTCTATGGACATAGAATATGAGAATTGGCACCAGCATGTTTAATATATTGTATTTTTTAGCTTTACAGAAACAAATAATATTTTTAGAGTATTATAAGCTGCCTCAGGGAGAAAAATGTTTGAAAAGGGTAACATACAAATTAAATGCATAAAAATACTGCACAATGGATTAGAGTCATCGATAGCTTACTCTGTGTTTTCTCCTAGAGTGAAAATGCTTAAAAGATAATCAATGCTTGTGGCTTAGTTGGCAACATCTACTGTTACAAACTCATTAAAACAGAACAAGGATACATTTGTGGAGGTTTGGAGGTTAAATGAAGTATGGGGTGCAATTCTGTTGATACGTACTGTGTACTGCTCATAATTGCTCATCTTTGCTCTAACTCCCATCCTTTTGCTGGGATGGCATTTAGAAATTCCCTGAAGGATCTGGTAGTGCTATCAGACCTGGGAATCCCATGGATGTGGGCAGACTGCAAGATGGTGGCATTGTCCATACATTGTAGGGTGGCATTTTCTTCATTTTTAATTTTTTGGTTGATTGTTTTTATTTATATGAGTCTGTTATTTTAACTTGTGAGTTGCCCAATGTTATCTAAGTAAGATGGATGGCTATATAAATTGAAATAAATACATTAATAAATAATAAGCATAACCATGTTTTAGAGGTGGGCAAAATATTCCAACACAAAATGTTCTACCTTTACTTTGGCAGAAGGGATCGGATATCTAAAACAGATTATACTAACCTTTATTTCAGGGATGGAATGAATGTTTCAGCCTTGAAATTATTTGGAAAAATCTGCTGCTTGTTACCTATCTTTGTTTACCCTCCTTCTTGAACCCTGTACTTTCTAGTCTTTGGCAATACTAGCCCTTTTGTTAGGTATAAAACCATTTGTTTGTTTGATATGCAAATAGCTCCCAGGGGGACTGTACTTCGCTTTGGCTTTGGCTTTGGCTTTGAAGGCAAAAAGGGTTTTGGGACTGCCTGGAGATGTCAACATAGTGCTTTTCAGTAACTCCCTATAGTATCCATGTACTTTTCTGAGATCAAAAGTAGTTGCTTTGTGATCCTGAGAAAATATATGTTTAGAGGAGTTTTAAGGAGTTTCAAATAGATAATGTCCTGCATTCAGACTTGGCATGCTCTGAAGCATCTATGGCAAGATTTATTTAATATAGCAATGACAAGTACCATAAATTTATTCCGTTTTATGGCCAAATTACATGTGAAAGCTGCCAAGTTATAAAATGGGTCTTTATTCTTAAAAATGATGACAATTTGCTTCTTCCTAGAACTACTTTTAAAAACACACTTATTTATTCGCGCGGGGCTTAAATTTTATTGGTTTTAAATTTTATTGGTTTTAAATTTTTTACTAGTAATTTTTAGTGGGTTTTAGTTTTCATGTTCCAAAATTTTAGGCCAATTATGTAATAAGTTTTTTAATTCGTATTTTAATTGTATATTATATTGTTTGTTTTACCTGGCTGTACACCACCCTGAGTCCTTCGGGAGAAGGGCGGTATAAAAATTGAATAAATAATAATAATAATAATAATAATAATACTATACCTATAATATGTTTGCCATAATTATCAATGAGAATAAGAATATAAGTTGGCTGCTTTTAAAATGGTTATGATCGTTTTTGGACTTTTGTATTAGAGTTAGACAATCAGATTTGCTTGAGAATCCTGCTCATCTTATAAATGACTCCTGAAATTCATTAAGTGTGAGGCGAGACTCTGATCCCTGAGCCATTATTTTGTATCCAGTTGTGTTCTTTGGCTGGTGGAACTCGGTATTCTTCATTTTTTTGAAAAAAAGGAGATCCCACTAATTTGAAGATTGCTACCTCGGATGTTACTGTGCCTAATATTAAAGAAGCACAACTGGTTCTTAAAACCAAGAAAAGCACCAGCAGCTCCTCCAGTTTTCCTGTGGAATAGCAGGTTCCAGGCCAAATGCTGCAGGTTCCCTATTTGCAATGGAGTTTTCTTTATCCCTCTTGTCAAAGCAGTTCAAAAGGAAAAAGAAAACAAATGTGGGCAGGTTTGGGGTTGAGTTTATTATTTAAGAACTCATCTTCGTACTCAGTGTTTGTACATTTTGCTATTTGACCTCTTGATCTGAACAGGCTTGTAGGAAGTTATTTAATTAATTATTTGAAAGTCTATCTGTATGGTTAATAAGAATCGACACTGGCTTGATGACAGATACGGGTAATCAAAACTGTACCTACCGTAATTAAATGATTTATTAAACTGCCTCTCACAGTTTGTGACTCTGGATAGTGTACCTTACAAAAGGGAAAAATTGAAAATTATAGATAGTATAAAAGCAGCAGTGTAAAAAACCTTTCAGTTCTAGTCTTTTCCTTGCAATCTGTTCTAAATTGAACACTACTAATTTAATTTTCCCCAAACAGGAAATAAATTCATTTGCACATAGCTTTTTAAGTTGCATAGCTTTTGTACTTTTCCATTTGCTTTGGAGACCATGATAACAGAAAATCTTTAAAATAACTGAAATCTTGGTTGAAAACATTGTTTTTAGACTGAAAGCAAAATTCAGCCTGGGGAAGGATGCCATGGGCTGTATGTCTAAAGACAAACTTACCCCCCTTCCCATCTTCACAAACCCAATCCAAATATAGATACTCTTGCAGCTCATCCTATTATTCTATCCCATCTCCCTCTCCCTCTAGGTAGGAATATCAGAAGAAGTAAACTGTCATTTGGGTTGGAAGACAAATATGGGGCAATAGTAGCTACACCAAATGGCAAAATTTTAGCATGGGCTAGGAGGAATATCAGGAGATATAGTTATATGCCTCCCCCCACCCCAAGAAGTTTAGGCATTTGAACACTGATGAGCACCTGTGTTTTGATCTTACCTTGTTTTCCATGGAGCCAAAGTCTCGAGCAAGAAAAGTTTATTAGGTTTGCATCTACCTGTCTTTCCACAACCCCATCATTTTGCCTGTTCTGTTTGCCCACCCAGTATCTGGAGCTGCGTTTCAACAAGGTGGTGAGACTATGTGGAACAGCCACCTTCATCTTCCAGATGGTAAGTACAGAAATTATCTACATTGTTTTTTGGGTAATGAAAATAATATTTTCCTCCTTTTTTGATCTAGGTGCTAGATTTCCTGCCTAAGTCTGTGTTTTGGCTTTTCCCCCCTCATCTCTTCGTTTCTTATTTCTCTCTTCGCTTTGTAAATTCATTTGCATCTCTAGCCAAGGATAGACTTCCTATCCTATTCAAATCCTGTGCATTTTTCGAGTCCAGATACCAAACTTTATTTCCTCGTGACATTTTTGGCTTTATTAAACTCTTTCTGGAGTACCAAGGCCTCATCCTCTTCCTGTTGTCTTATGCTCCACAGTATAGGGAATATGTGGATTCAAATCTGCCTTGCTGTGAAGGTCAGTTTGTTTATTTTATTTATAACCAACCTTCATTATTTTTACAAATAAACAGAGGTGAGTAACAAATAAAAGGAGCTGTGGTGGTGCAGTGATTAGAATACAGAATTGGAGGTTAACTCTGCCCACAGCCAGGAGTTCAATCCTGACCGGTTTAAGGTTGACTCAGCCTTCCATCCTTCCGAGGTTGGTAAAATGAGGATCCAGACTGTTGGAGGCAATAGGCTGATTCTGTAGACAGCTCAGAGAGTGCTGTAAAACACTATGGGCTGGTATATAAATCTAAGTGGTATTGCTATTGCTAACTTGTAACTGTAGTGCAGCATATGTTTTTTAAAAATCTCTCTTGTATGGCATTTGAAGAACGTTCAAAGTATAATTGTTAAGAAATGACAACCATTTTCTGACATTTTGAGGTAGAGAGTAAGTAAACATTGCATAGAAAATCCAACGTAGCATAATTTAACAACTCCTGAAATCTCTCACTAAAATTCTAGGGCAAGTCACTTTCTCAGTCAAATAATTGCATAGCTCTTGTGAAGGCAAAAAGTTAGACTATTTGATGGAAAAGTTGCATTAAAGTGCATTACATAATAATATATTTTAAACGGTCCCTGAGGTCTGTTTTTCCCTCTCCTGTCTCTAAATCTCAGGGGAAGATATACCTTGAATATTATTTGAATAATATTGAAATCTTATTTGAACTTATGTAGGTATTGGAAGGAGAAGGCAATAGACATGGGTCTCCTTATTTGTCTTTTCTTCTACTTTCCTCTGACCAGAGGGTCATAGAGCCAGCTGTGGCCCACCAACATTGGTACTGATTTTATCCCCATAGGTGATATACATGGGAGTGGTCCTCTATGCCCCAGCCTTGGCTCTCAATGCAGGTGAGTAAAGTGCCACATTCTTGAGGGTCCAATGAGGAACATGATGATCCATTTTCACAATGGGAATTTTCTTCTGAGCTACGAATGGGGGACAAAGATCTGCTCAAAGAAAGCTAGCACTCGTTGACCCAAAAGCCTGGTTTGGCCTCAAAGTGAACAGATGAGGAACATTTCTAGCTTGCTGGGAAGAGGCTTTCAGCAATTAGGCCCTTCCCTGACAGTTCTTTCTTGGTTGCAGTGACCAAATTTGACATCTGGGCTTCAGTGCTGACCATAGGCATAGTCTGTACCCTCTATACAGCCCTGGTGAGTAATCTCTTGAAGAAAAAGGGATGGGACAGTTTTCCCCCTTATATCACCCCAAATCCTTGCTATTTATTCTTGATGGAAATCCAGCTTCTTTTCTTGTGAGGATTCCAGATTCTCACTATTTTCATCTTGCTACCTACCCTTATTGACAGCAGATACTTTCTCTTTGTAGGGTGGACTCAAAGCTGTGATCTGGACAGACGTGTTCCAGACATTTGTCATGTTTGCAGGCCAGGTGGCTGTGATTGTAGTGGGTACTATTAAGGTTGGCGGCATAGGTCGTGTTTGGCAGCTGGCTGCTGAGAAAGGCAAGATATCAGGCATTGAGTAAGTGAGGAACGAGTTTTCTTTCCTCTTTACAGAAGGGGCCGGATAGCTCAGGCTGGTAAGGCCTGTTATTAAGAACACAAAGCCTGCAATTACTGCAGGTTCAAGCCCGGCCCAAGGTTGACTCAGCCTTCCATCCTTTATAAGGTAGGTAAAATGAGGACCCAGATTGTTGGGGGGGCAATAAGTTGACTTTGTAAAAATATACAAATAGAATGAGACTATTGCCTTATACACTGTAAGCTGCCCTGAGTCTTCGGAGAAGGGCGGGGTATAAATGTAAACAAAAAAAAAAAATAGTAACTGAAGATCTCCCTCTCAGCACTCATATTTGTGCTCCCCTAGCTGCAAGCAATTTAGTTCATGTGCATACACATGCCTGATGTCCCTGTGACCCTTGACTTTTCTCTTCAATAGTCTGAATCCTGACCCTTATGAACGACACACCTTTTGGACTCTGGCTTTTGGGGGCGTATTCATGATGTTGGCTCTCTATGGGGTAAACCAGGCTCAGGTCCAACGGTATCTAAGCTCCCGTTCAGAGCGCCAGGCTGTGTTGTGAGTGTGACACTTGTGGGCTACTGGGAGGGTTGGGGAATTACAGTGCTGGGTATCTCAAGAAGCTCTATAGATGCATACTCGCTTGGCTGAGTATGCTCAGCCAAGCGAAGGACTTGGGCTGGGAAGATGATACATTTAGCTAAGAGAAAGCAGGTGGTTGAAAAGTGTAACTAGTTAATTTAGCACTGTTCCTTCTTTTCTTGTTCCTTTTAGGTCCTGCTATGCAGTGTTTCCCTGCCAGCAAATTGTGCTCTGCCTCAGCTGCCTCACTGGCTTAGTCATGTTTGCCTACTACCAAGACCATCAATTGACACAGGAGCAGCTCAACGCTTCACCTGATCAGGTTGACCAAATTCTTACATGTGCACAATTTGGAGCTAGCATGTGGGACAAAGCTTCCATTGTTCTCTTACTCAAGCCTTCTTCTCTGCACTTGCTGAAGGGTGTCTTCCTTCCATTCCCATATTCACACATGCGCATGCAACCTCCAGCCTAGTGGGTAAGAGAAAATGTCTTGTTTCACAGAGACTGGCAGAAATCCATGCATGATGAAAAGTGAATGTGTTCACCCTGAAATCTGATGATGGGTAACAGTGATATCTTCAGGTACTTTGCAATGTCCTTTCTCTTGTGTGCGCTCCTGGAAACATTTTGCTTGCTTGCTTGCTTTGCATCACACAGTGCCTGTGGCAGTCCTTTGCACCGATCTGATCCTCTGTCCTTTCATCTTTTTTTCTTACCCCACATCCTCCTTTTTGCAGATGGTCCTCTACTTTGTGATGGATGTGCTTCAAGAAGTGCCTGGCTTGCCTGGTCTCTTTGTAGCTTGTCTCTTCAGTGGCTCCCTAAGGTAAACCTTCCTTTCCTTTTTGGACCTAGAATCTGGGCTTGATGTAAGGGGGCCTGGTTTACTGTACATAGTCCTCCTATTTTTCTCAATCCTCTCATCATAACAGCACCATCTCTTCAGCCTTCAATTCACTGGCAACAGTGACCATGGAAGACCTGATTCGCCCATATGTGGCCAACATTCCTGAGAGACGTGCCACACTCTACTCCAAATTGTTAGGTGAGTGATGCCTGTCAAAGTTTGTGGTCAAATGCAGTTTTAGGGCATCCTCTACCTGCCAGCATTCAGTTTGGCTCTACTGTCTTGACATTTTCTCTTCCCAGCTCTGGGCTATGGACTTCTCTGCCTGGGCATGGCTTATATCTCCTCCATGATGGGTCCAGTGCTACAGGTAAGGAGTGATCATTAGACAGGAAAGCATGTGGAGAAGAGGTGTCTCCCCAAAAGATATGTGGCATTATGAATTGTCAGCTTTACAAGATAAACCCGATCAGGAAGACTAGAACTATGCTTTACTGAGATTAGGCTACAATAACAGATTCATGCAAGTCTGCCTCTGTTTTCGCCTCTCTCCTTGTTGTAATCCAGGAAGTCAGGAGGGACCCAGTCTTTTTTAAAATACTTTCTCCCCCCACCCACCTTTAACACCTGCTTTTTCTGCTCTTGTTGTTCTAATGGCTTCTGGATGCCTTCTCCAAGGTCATCTCAATGGCTTCAAAGCAGCTCATTGCTTTGAAGGTGTTATAGAAATGTGGTTCTTTCCCTGGGATATGAGATTTTCTGTAGTTTTCTTTTTTGTGAGTGAAGGAAGCCTTTTGTAATTATTGTTTGCAGACTGATAAAGGTTACATAATCAGCCACCTGCAAAATTCTCCATTATCAATAAGTATATACTTCATTGCAGTCAGTGACCAATCATACACGGCAAAAAGATATAAAACAATATGAAAGGCATATTTTTTTCATAGATACAAAAATGTAAAATTGATAGCGTTTTTCTTTGTGGTAGCTCATTTTTAGACTGTTAAAGTTCCAACCTAATAATATAAAGCAAATTAAATCCTCATAACAGGGTGGAGTCTCTGTTAACAAATGATAAAATTAACTAACTCAACAGTAGATAATGCCCCTTTGGAGAGCCAGCTTGCTCTTATAATTTTAAAGGATGTGTTTCTTCTATAGCAACTTGCACTCTATCCCCATAATCTATCTTTGTTAATTAACATAACTCCCATTATAATTGAAAAGACCTGTCTCCTCATTGGATCATAAGGTGTAGAAATAAAATTAAAACATCTTTACCTTAATGTACATATGGATAAATTTGTTCTCCAAATAATAGGATTATTGTAATCCTAATCTTTTCGTCTTTTTAAGAAATCTTGGTAAAGAGAACCATGGAAACTGTGTTTGGAAAGAATCACTTTCAGTTTTAGGCATCTGTCAAAGAGTATGATGTTTTTTCTCTGTTGGCCTTCTATTGTTGGTGATATCATCTGCAGTGCAGAATCAAACTAAACTCCGGCTTCTTCATCAAGAAGATTTTATTGTAATGCAGTCCCAGATCATTATCCCAGAAAGGAGAGAAGCATTTTAGCCTTATCATCTGCTTTTTTAATAATATATTCTTCACTGATTTTCCACTTGGAATGCTGATAGGCAATATCTTGTCAAAGTAGCAAGTCAATCTTCCAGGCCCACTTTTTCTACTCAGAATAATTCTTGCCCCTCCCTCCCATATTTCTTCTTTTCTTTTGCCTTCTTTGTTACTTGTTTTTTTATTTTTTTCATTCTCTTTTACTTTTAGTCTTGCTATTCTTTGCCTTCCACCACCACCCCCGGCCCTTTTTGAGTTGACATGAAGGACCTAGGGGCTGAACAACTGGCCAGCTACTTGATGCTCTTCATCTTTTTTCCCCTCCTCCTCTGTTGCTATTCCCTGAATTGCCCAACCACATCTTTACAATCTACTTTCTTGCAACTTTGGGAAAGAACTACAGCAGCATGAGCCTATTGCCACATAGCAAGTGCTTGCAAAATCTGTGGCAATTAAAGGTATGGAGGATTCTATCCCAAAGATATAATGCAAGTGTAGCAAATGTAATATTTTACAAATTACATTACATACTTTTTTCAGTGCAGTCACCACAAATTAATTACATTTGTGCTCAGTGCGCCAAATTGATATTTTACCTGGAGAATTATAATTGTGCCTTCTCTGTCTATGTAGCTGCCACTATATAAAGATGATTTCCCAGAATTTGTTAGGTGTAACCCTTAACCAGCAGGGCCATGCTTGAGAGTTCTAAAAATTGAAGTTCTGTATATTTGGAGGGCACCCTAACTCGGGGAAGGTTGCTGTATGGACCATAGGTGACATCAAATGCACCAAATGCATCTTAATCAAATACAGTTCTCCAGTGATATTAGTTGCCAGAATTTTCAGGAGGTAATGGGGGAATTTATCTTTCCTGATGCCCTATCAAAACATTGTGCATTGAACAATTTTTCTGGCTCAATTTTTCTGGAACCTGTGGGCCAGACTGGATTTGCTTATTTTAACAAAAGTATAGCATTTTTGTACTTCAGATACCTTATCATATTTACTGAGGATAAGCAGTAAAGGGAAGCTGTAGTTCAGCTATCTGTTTTTCATGGAAGTCCCAGATTCAATAAGGAGCACTAGATAGACGAATTATCTGATTCAGCAGAGGCAGTTTTTCATAGGAAAACCCCCAAATCAGACTCCTCCTTTTTTTCCCCTCTTCTAAGGCTGCCATCAGCATCTTTGGCATGGTGGGAGGACCACTGCTGGGACTATTCTGCCTGGGCATGTTCTTTCCTTGTGCCAACTCTGTGGTAAGTGTTGCTACCCCAGTGGCTGGGCAGATCCTCATACTTATGCCCAATGTCAGATTCGGCATACACACGCACGCACATACACCCTTCACCTGGACATACATCTGATGGAGGATAGTGGCAAGACAGGTTTCTAATAGTATTGCCAAAGAAACAAGCTTACAGAAGTGCTGACTTTGGTGTGTATTACGCATAACTGGTATACTCAGGGAACCTGTTTGCTACTACTTAAGAATGAAGTTAGCATGTGATGGAAAGAAAAAAGGCTGAGTCAGCAATGGGGCAAGAGAAGATCAGTATTCATCTAGCTGGAGTTGGCTTGGATGAAACTGCCCTGTCTCAATGATCTGTGTCGTCTTTACAGAGGATGTTCACCTTCTGTCCCAGCTGCTGATCACAGAGGCAAGAGCCTAGCGAAGCCCTATAAAATAGAGCTTGTCTGGGAACATTCTATTATTTTTTGTTTGTTTTCAGTTCCTGAAGGGAGAAAAGAAGACAGAAGGCGAATGTCTTCTGCTATCTGATTTGGTTATCATTGGTGATTATTTTTAGTTTTTTTAATTTTAAAAAATAAACCAAGACTTCCCCAGTCTCCTCAAAGAAACTGGTGAAAATGGCTGCCTCCTATTTAATAAGGGCAATTTTTAATTCTTTTGATCATCTGCCACTGTTTCGTAGGACTTATTTAGGGATTGCAGTAGATTCAACCTGCCATGTTGGGTGAACCCAGCCAGTTTATGTTCAGACCTTTTGGGGAAAAAGCCTTTTTTTGCATGTGGGAAAGCCCCTCATACTTTACTCCTTGTTTCTCCACAGGGTGCTGTAGTTGGATTAATTGCTGGGCTGGCCATGGCATTTTGGGTGGGCATTGGGAGCATGGTTATCAACTACCAGTCTGTGTCTCCTGATCCTACTGTTTTAGCAACTGATGGGAATCTAACTACTGCGGTCATGACAACATTGTTGACCTCAACAACAGCTCCAGAAAGGTAAAACAGGTGTTCTGTGTTCCAACATCTGGGCTGAATTAACAGGTTGGGAACATGCTGTAAAGTCCAACTTTCATACTCAATTCCTTGTCAAGTAGGTTATGCCTGACTCCAGAAATCTTAAGTGGTTCACTGCAAAATTCTATATTGTTTTAGCTAAGTCTATAGAGATTTTCAGTCATCCAGGTCAGGGGTCTCCAACCCTGGCAACTTTAAGACTTGTGGACTTCAACTCCCAGAGTTTCTCAGCTAGCTTTGCTGGCTGAGGAACTCTGGGAGTTGAAGTCCACAAGTCTTAACGTTGCCAGGGCTGGAGACCCCTGATCCTGGTCATAGTTGT
Source organism: Ahaetulla prasina (assembly GCF_028640845.1). Taxonomy (NCBI): domain Eukaryota; kingdom Metazoa; phylum Chordata; class Lepidosauria; order Squamata; family Colubridae; genus Ahaetulla; species Ahaetulla prasina. Next base: position 29,653,771 of record NC_080539.1, read on the forward strand.
CCCAAAGGTGCTCTGGACTTTCTTGTTTTTTCTTTTGAAGATGTTTCGCTTCTCGGATGAGAAGATGTCTATATTGTTTTGTTAAGATAGTGGTAACAGAAGAAGCCTTGCCTGAGAAGCAAATGTTTATGGCATGTAGGGAGGAAATTCCTCTCCAAAATGTTACTCAATTTCTTAAGTTTCATCAAAGGTCACAGCCTGAACCTACTTGCCTTTTGATCTTTCTCCAGGAGAAAGTTCTCACCTTGCCCTGATTCTTTTTTTAGCAGGTATTTCAATTGTTGACTTATTTACAGTTCAGAACATTATCCAATGTTTGTTTAACCGAAACATTGAAGATGTTTCGCTTCTCGGATGAGAAGATGTCTATATTGTTTTGTTAAGATAGTGGTAACAGAAGAAGCCTTGCCTGAGAAGCAAATGTTTATGGCATGTAGGGAGGAAATTCCTCTCCAAAATGTTACTCAATTTCTTAAGTTTCATCAAAGGTCACAGCCTGAACCTACTTGCCTTTTGATCTTTCTCCAGGAGAAAGTTCTCACCTTGCCCTGATTCTTTTTTTAGCAGGTATTTCAATTGTTGACTTATTTACAGTTCAGAACATTATCCAATGTTTGTTTAACAAACATTGAAGATGTTTCGCTTCTCGGATGAGAAGATGTCTATATTGTTTTGTTAAGATAGTGGTAACAGAAGAAGCCTTGCCTGAGAAGCAAATGTTTATGGCATGTAGGGAGGAAATTCCTCTCCAAAATGTTACTCAATTTCTTAAGTTTCATCAAAGGTCACAGCCTGAACCTACTTGCCTTTTGATCTTTCTCCAGGAGAAAGTTCTCACCTTGCCCTGATTCTTTTTTTAGCAGGTATTTCAATTGTTGACTTATTTACAGTTCAGAACATTATCCAATGTTTGTTTAACCGAAACATTGAAGATGTTTCGCTTCTCGGATGAGAAGATGTCTATATTGTTTTGTTAAGATAGTGGTAACAGAAGAAGCCTTGCCTGAGAAGCAAATGTTTATGGCATGTAGGGAGGAAATTCCTCTCCAAAATGTTACTCAATTTCTTAAGTTTCATCAAAGGTGACAGCCTGAACCTAGTTGCCTTTTGATCTTTCTCCAGGAGAAAGTTCTCACCTTGCCCTGATTCTTTTTTTTGCAGGTATTTCAATTGTTGACTTATTTACAGTTCAGAACATTATCCAATGTTTGTTTAACAAACATTGAAGATGTTTCGCTTCTCGGATGAGAAGATGTCTATATTGTTTTGTTAAGATAGTGGTAACAGAAGAAGCCTTGCCTGAGAAGCAAATGTTTATGGCATGTAGGGAGGAAATTCCTCTCCAAAATGTTACTCAATTTCTTAAGTTTCATCAAAGGTCACAGCCTGAACCTACTTGCCTTTTGATCTTTCTCCAGGAGAAAGTTCTCACCTTGCCCTGATTCTTTTTTAGCAGGTATTTCAATTGTTGACTTATTTACAGTTCAGAACATTATCCAATGTTTGTTTAACAAAAGAAGGACTAGGGGAGACATGATAGCTGTGTTCCAATATCTCAGGGGCTGCCACAAAGAAGAGGGAGTCGGGCTGTTCTCCACCACTCAGCACTTCACGTGATCTTGATTCTATCCTCTGAGCAGCCCAGAACTGTGTTGGCTTTTAACAGCTGCTGCACACCGCTGGCTCATGTGAAAGTATCAGTGTGCAGCAGCTGTTAAAAAAGCCAACACAGTTCTGGGCTGCATAAACAGAGGGATAGAATCAAGATCACGTGAAGTGTTAGTACCACTTTATAATGCCTTGATAAGGCCACACTTGGAATATTGCATCCAGTTTTGGTCGCCACGATGTAAAAAAGATGTTGAGACTCTAGAAAGAGTGCAGAGAAGAGCAACAAAGATGATTAGGGGACTGGAGGATAAAACATATGAAGAACGGTTGCAGGAGCTGGGTATGTCTAGTTTAACAAAAAGAAGGACTAGGGGAGACATGATAGCTGTGTTCCAATATCTCAGGGGCTGCCACAAAGAAGAGGGAGTTGGGCTGTTCTCCAAAGCACCTGAGGGTAGAACAAGAAGCAATGGGTGGAAACTGATCAAAGAAAGAAGCAACTTAGAACTAAGGAGAAATTTCCTGACAGTTAGAACAATTAATAAGTGGAACGACTTGCCTTCAGAAGTTGTGAATGCTCCAACACTGGAAATTTTTAAGAAAATGTTGGATAACCATCTGACTGAGATGGTGTAGGGTTTCCTGCCTGGGCAGGGGCTTGGACTAGAAGGCCTCCAAGGTCCCTTCCAACTCTGATGTTATGTTATGTTACCATGAATTAGGGTTAAGCATCTCTTTACCATCTTTATCATAATTACTATCCACTTACCTCAGGCTTGAGAGGCCAGAATCAAATGAGGAAATCTGGAAGAGAATTGCATTGATCAAACTTTATGGAGGAAGGAAGCCTTTGACTGCTTTTCTTGTAATATATAAGTCTTAGAAATGCCAATTTTATAAGGTCATTTTAAGAATTGGAACATGTTATTAAAAGTTGCAGTTGGACCAGATTAAAGAGTCATCTAATCCACCATCTTGTTTTTCACAATCACCAACTGAGAAAAGTTCTCACCTTGCCCTGATTCTTTTTAGCAGGTATTTCAATTGTTGACTTATTTACAGTTCAGAACATTATCCAATGTTTGTTTAACAAAAGAAGGACTAGGGGAGACATGATAGCTGTGTTCCAATATCTCAGGGGCTGCCACAAAGAAGAGGGAGTCGGGCTGTTCTCCACCACTCAGCACTTCACGTGATCTTGATTCTATCCTCTGAGCAGCCCAGAACTGTGTTGGCTTTTAACAGCTGCTGCACACTGCTGGCTCATGTGAAAGTATCAGTGTGCAGCAGCTGTTAAAAAAGCCAACACAGTTCTGGGCTGCATAAACAGAGGGATAGAATCAAGATCACGTGAAGTGTTAGTACCACTTTATAATGCCTTGATAAGGCCACACTTGGAATATTGCATCCAGTTTTGGTCGCCACGATGTAAAAAAGATGTTGAGACTCTAGAAAGAGTGCAGAGAAGAGCAACAAAGATGATTAGTGGACTGGAGGCTAAAACATATGAAGAACGGTTGCAGGATCTGGGTATGTCTAGTTTAACAAAAAGAAGGACTAGGGGAGACATGATAGCTGTGTTCCAATATCTCAGGGGCTGCCACAAAGAAGAGGGAGTCGGGCTGTTCTCCAAAGCACCTGAGGGTAGAACAAGAAGCAATGGGTGGAAACTGATCAAAGAAAGAAGCAACTTAGAACTAAGGAGAAATTTCCTGACAGTTAGAACAATTAATAAGTGGAACGACTTGCCTTCAGAAGTTGTGAATGCTCCAACACTGGAAATTTTTAAGAAAATGTTGGATAACCATCTGACTGAGATGGTGTAGGGTTTCCTGCCTGGGCAGGGGGTTGGACTAGAAGGCCTCCAAGGTCCCTTCCAACTCTGATGTTATGTTATGTTATGTTATGTTATGTTACCATGAATTAGGGTTAAGCGTCTCTTTTACCATCTTTATCATAATTACTATCCACTTACCCTCAGGCTTGAGAGGCCAGAATCAAATGAGGAAATCTGGAAGAGAATTGCATTGATCAAACTTTATGGAGGGAAGGAAGCCTTTGACTGCTTTTCTTGTAATATATAAGTCTTAGAAATGCCAATTTTATAAGGTCATTTTAAGAATTGGAACATGTTATTAAAAGTTGCAGTTGGACCAGATTAAAGAGTCATCTAATCCACCATCTTGTTTTTCACAATCACCAACTGAGAAAAGTTCAATGATAAGGTGGACCAGCGCTCTCTCGTGTATTTGCTCTGCAATAACTGGATTCAAAACATTTTTCAACTTGGAGACTGCATCTATCACTTTAGCTAACAGACACTGATAGATCTGTTCCTTTTGAGCTTCTTTCTCATTTTTTTGTTAAATATGTGTGACTTTCATTGAGCATGTTGTTTTTGCTCCCCTACTGCATTTCGAAATCAATCTGCCTTCTTTGAGCTAATTGCTGCTCAAATGTTTGCTTTGGGACATTAATTCTTGAGAGACAGAAAACCAGGGACTGCAATGGAACTGAGGGAATGCAGTGATTGCTGTAGAAGCTAAAAGAAGGTTGTGGAATTGCCTCTTTGGGATTCTGGCTTTGTTCCACCTCTTAGCCTGAGGAGATGTTTAAATGGAATAGCTCTTGACATGTATCTCTTTGAATTCTTTCTAGGCTGACAGGGTTGCGGAAGTTTTACAATTTATCATACATGTGGTACAGCGCACACAACTCTACCACAGTTATTGTGGTAGGACTGCTAGTCAGTCTTCTCACTGGTACGTAACATGTTTAAATACATAGGATCTAGAACTACCATCCAGAACATAAAACAAGCCCCAAATATATATGGCTATATGTATATCCATGCATTTTGCATGGCGAGGCCATCAAGAGTAGGTCTTGCTGGGAAATTGATCTTGGATATTCAAACATAGCTTGCCATCGTTTACCACAGTATCATTATATCTGCAGAGTGGAGAACCTGAAAAGAGTGAGGAAGTATCTCCTTTTATTTCCATGCCACAACTACTTATGATAAATAAAGGATGCAAATGTCAGGAATAAATAAAGTGAATAAAATCAGGTTTTGATATTGGTAAAGATCGGAGTTGAATGTTTGCAGTGCTAAGAGATGGCTTAAAACGCAAGGAAGAAGTGTTTGGTCTTCCAGTCAGTACACCTTGTTATAGGAAAGCTAGTATCTTCCACCTAGCTGGTCTACAACTCCCACAAATTGTTATCACTGGTCATGTCATTGAATCTGACGGGAATAAAAATCCAAAACATCAAGGGAAACTAGGTTGCCTAAATCTTGTCTTACAATGTTAGATTGCTTTGGGATAGCATTCTATTTAGTCCTTACCCAGGTGAGGTTATGAGGCCTATTGCAACTCAAGAGCAGGCCTGGAATGCTTTACGAGTTGACACCAGGAATATTAGGGTTCTTTGTTTTCCTTGCTAGGAGATGTAAATCTAAGTTCTGCGAAGAGTTGCTCTCCATTCCTGATAACCTTACTAATGCTACTCCTGGACTCAGCAGGCAGATGAACTGTCCTACAAGGTTTCTGCTTCCCTTCACTTCCCTTGCTAACGCCATCTTCTTTCTCTCACAGGTCCAACACGTGGGAGGGATGTAAATCCCAAAACGATTTTTCCAGTGCTGCCACGATTACTTTGCTGTTTGCCTGCAAAGTACCACGAAATGCTCCGTTGTGGAGTACGTGACCCTGCAGAGGTGAGATTTAAGTTTGTTAACCCAGAAGACGAGGAACAGTGGCCATTATGGAGGAGCAAATCTTAGTTCCACATTAAGAGAAACGTCCTATCATTTAAGCACAATTTGGCAGTCCAAGCAAAGGGAGAGCTTTCCTTCACTGAGAAAGTATTTAAGCAGAGGCTGGATGGCCACTAATGAGGATTCTGAAATTTCAGATGTTGCATTGAGCAGAGACTTGATTAAAATTAGGCTCAGGGACCCAGGCATTTGTTGTGCTGATGAATACATTTGGAATTTTGAAAACATACTGGGGGTGCTCCCACAAAATGGCTGTCATTTGGGTTTCCCTACTAGGAAATGAAATAATTACAAAGCATCAATTTATCAGAATGTGGGCTGTTGAAGTGATGTGCCTGGGATGTCATCTCCTTTGGAGTCCTGAATACAATGCAATGTTTTTCTTCCACATGACCCTGTTAGTGGACAGCACTCATTGCCGAAAAGCTTTAGAGCAGGGGTCTCCAATCTTGCCAACTTTAAGACTTGTGGACTTCAACTCCCAGAATTCCTCAGCCAGCTTTGCAATATTTGGCAGTTTTTGGCAACTTTTTTTTTTAAACAATGTATAAAATACAAAGAAAAATAGGAAATTAAGGAAAGGAAAAAGGGGGAAAGAAAATATGAGGTACAAGGGAAGAAAGAAAAAGGGATTGACTTTCGACTCTATTTAGCACAGTATGATAATATTACTACCTCAGCTTTTTACTTTTACACATTAGTATATAAATGGCCATTTCTATAACATCAAATCTATCTAATCAGCAAAACCAAGTTTCACTGTTTTTTCATCACAAGCACAAAGTCCAGAAGTGATATTCAAATAAAAACAGTATATTCTCCTCTTTGAATAGAACAATCAATTTAACCGTTACTGCTTTATCTTCCTTGCTGTTGAATTAATATGTGTTTCTATTTGCACTTAATAATCTATAAATTATCACCATTTATATTAACAAAATTCACTGTATTCTTTCAGATTCTTTAACCTTAAAGGGAAAATATTTTGCATCCATTTTAAAACACTAGGCTTTTTAAAAAAAACATATCCAAAATTAAAACATTCTAATACATCTTTTTTTAAACTTCCTCTTGGCATGCACAGGTTAAAGTTCACTTTCAGACCAATAAAATTCCAACTAACTCCAATTAACTCATTAAATTTAGATCATTTCCTCCCTCCACCCATCCCAGAAAACTCTTCTCTTGAATCCTCCAGCAATTCCTATCTCCTCAGAGCCTCCTTCTTTTCAGCAAACCCTTTTCAGATCCCGTAACCTCTTGATTTAGTGGCTGCATATCTCATTGGTTAGTCTCTGCTTGTCTTTTATTTATTTATTTATTTATTTTATTTATAATTTAATTTCTATACCGCCCTTCTCCCGAAGGACTCAGGGCGGTTTACAGCCATATTAAACCAACACAGAGTACAAGCAACAAATTTAAAAGCAAAATTAAAACCAAATGTTTACAATAGGCCAAATCAAACTAAAACGGTCATAGACCGTTTTAAAATTTCCATTTAAAATTTCGCTTAGGCCAGTCCCGCGCGATGAAATAATAAGGTCTTAAGTTCGCGTTTGAAGGTCCGGAGGTCGGGGAGTTGGCGCAACCCCGGAGGCAGCTCATTCCGAAGGGCTGGTGCCGCCACAGAGAAGGCTCTCCCCCTGGGGGCCGCCAACCGACATTGTTTGGTCGACGGCACCCTGAGAAGGCCCACCCTGTGGGAGCACACAGGTCGATGGGAGGCTATCGGTGGCAGAAGGTGGTCTCATAAATAGCCCAGTCCTAAGCCATGGAGCGCTTTAAAGGTGATAACCAGCACCTTGAATTGCACCCGGAAGGCTACCTGCAGGCCGCGCAGGATAGGTGTTATATAGGAGCAACGTGGTGCTCCCTCTATCACCCGCGTAGCCGCATTCTGGACTAGCTGGAGCCTCCTGGTGCTCTTCAAGGGGAGCCCCATGTAGAGAGCATTGCAATAGTCCAGATGGGAAGTGACAGGGGCGTGAGTGACCGTGCGTAAGAAGTCCCGGTCTAGGAAGGGACGCAACTGGCGAATCAGGCGAACCTGATAAAATGCTCCCCTGGCGACGGCCGTCAGATGTTCCTCTAAGGACAGCCAGTCGTCCAGGAGAACGCCCAAGTTGCGCACCCTTCCCCTGGGGGCCAATAATTCACCCCCAACAGTCAGCGATGGCGTAAACTGACTGTACCGGGATGCCGGCACCCACAGCCACTCTGTCTTGGAGGGGTTGAGCTGGAGCCTGTTCTTCCCCATCCAGACCCGCATGGCTTCAAGACACCAAGTCATCACCTCGACGGCTTCGTTGGGGTGGCTTGGGGTGGAGATGTACAGCTGAGTATCATCAGCGTACAGATGGCACTCCACTCCGAAACCACGGATAACCTCACCCAGCGGCTTCATATAGATGTTGAACAGGAGAGGCGAGAGAACCGACCCCTGTGGCACCCCACAAGTGAGACGCCTCGAGGTCGATCTCTGCCCCCCTGCCAACACCGTCTGCGAACGGTCCGAGAGATAGGAGGAGAACCACCGTTAAACGGTGCCCCCCACCCCCAATCCCTCCAACCGTCGCAGCAGGATACCATGGTCGATGGTATCAAAAGCCGCTGAGAGATCTAAAAGGACCAGAACAGAGGAACACCCCCTGTCCCGAGCCCTCCAGAGATCATCCACCAATGCGACCAAAGCCGTCTCCGTGCTGTATCCAGGTCTGAAGCCGGACTGAAACGGGTCTAGATAGACAGTTTCCTCCAGGTATTGGGGAAGCTGATATGCCACCACACTCTCAACAACCTTCACCAAAAAGCGAAGGTTGGAGACTGGAGATAGTTTGCCAATACAGCTGGGTCCAGGGAAGGCTTCTTGAGGAGGGGCCTCACCACTGCCTCTTTCAAGGTGGTGGGGAAAATGCCCCCCAACAAAGAAGCGTTGATAACTCCCAGGAGCCAGCCTCGTGTAACCTCCCGTGTGGCCAGTACCAACCAGGAGGGACACGGGTCCAATAAACATGTGGTGGGATTCAGCCTACCCAACAACCTGTCCATGTCCTCGAGAGTCACAGGATCGAACTCAGCCCAGGTAATATCCACAAGACCCATTCCCGTCATCCCGCCTGAATCTACCCAATCAGCGTCCAGTCCGTCCTGGATCCGAGCGATTTTATCGGACAGATACTGTACAAAATCCTCAGCACGACCCTGCAAGGGATCTTCCCGAGCCCCCTGCATGAGAAGGAGCGGGTCACCCTAAACAGGGTGGCTGGGTGATTATCTGCCGATGCAATAAGAGCGGAAAAATAATTACGTTTTGCCGTTCTTATCGCCACTAGATAGGTCTGAATATAAGACCTTACTAGTGTTCGGTCGGATTCGGAGCGGCTGGACCTCTTTAGCCTTGTTTCTTCATATTTGATCAATTCCTATAGCAGGGATTTTTAAAATAGTTTTGTACAAGTTGAAGGATGGGGTATGATAGTGCAGTGGGAAAGTTATGATACTAGTGTGTTAAAAAGCAGTGTTCCAGAAGCCTTGAGGATAGTTGACCTTTGCTTTCTAATTTTTTTTAAAAGGATGCTAGTTGCTCAGAGCCAACCTCTTTGGGAGTGGAGAAAATCAACAATGGTGTGGCAAATGGATTGCCAAAAGGCCTGCCTTCCGGAGTCAATACAGAAGAAGTTGAAGCATCTGAAGGATTCCCCCGGGTAGATGGAACTCATACTTATGTCTTTCAGGAGACTACCCTGTGAACTGTATGGAACAAAGAGACTAGTGGGGGAGGCACAGCAGGGATCTGTTCTGATCCAGGTGAGGAATCCCAGAATTCCTGGTACTAAAAACATTCCAACTCCTTGTCATCTTGGCATATCATCTACTGAATCCTAGGTTCTCTTATAGAACCTTGGATGGTTGTCAGGCCAGTCAGTCTATCTCTTTTGGACAATGTCCTCTCCTGTTTGTGGAATGTTTTTTCCAAGCTTTTTCTCCTGCTCTTTTCATCTCATGTGCATGTGCCAATTTCTCTGAGAGATGGCTAGGTACTTCTTCCATTGGACACTTCATGTCCAATGAGCCACGGGTGGCATTTCCATGGTTTATTGCCTCTTCTATTATCCTTAAAGTTTAGATCTCTTTTTTTCTACCTGTATTTATACTTTTTGTCAGGTGTAAAGTGGGGCTCACCAAAAAAAAAGCCATTTGACCTTAAAATAGGATCAAGCTGCTATTGGGATCCCAGTCCCATCCCTCTGTCCCTTGAAATGTCTTGCAGCATCAAGCTACCAAAGGAAGGGATGGATCTAGCCAACACAGGCTCTCCACAAGTCCAACCAGCAGGGACAGGAGAGCCCACATGGATCCATTCCTAAGTCTAGCACTTGTGGGGGTATTTTGGGAGCACAGACATTAATATGTTCCTGGTGTTTCTTGTCACAAAAAATGTGACTCCTCTCGTCTTTAAGGCTTTGCCTGAAAGCCAGTTTGTTCTGTTTCTGTACTCTGTAGTTTATGTCTGTGAGAAATGTCTATTTTCCTAATAGTTGTCTTTCTGATACTCATCGATTATTTTTGCGGTTAGTAAAAACGAGTATTGTTTATGTTTGTTGCTTCATATTTGCAGTTTGCAGAGTTTGTCATCTCACTTGCCCCCAGCTTTCTCAATCCCCCCTTTTCCATCTTAGGGGGAGGAGTCACTGTGCTTAATAAATACTGCAATGAAGGGCTGCAAGTGAGGTTCTACTATTGCACTCATTTTTATTCATCACACATATTTTATCTCCTGGTAAGAGATATCTTTTTGAAGCTCTGCACTGAATTAGTGGCATCCATTGCAATGGGGAGAAGCTTCCTAGGCAGAATTTCTAAGAAAAGGCAAAGCAGTGAGAATTTTGGATGGATCTATTTCAAGGAGGAAGGACATCGGGAATGCTGCATCTTCCAGACGCCATGCCTTCTACTGAGACTTCATTCTCTGGTGCTGTTGTAGTTAGTTGAAGAGTTGTCCTTCTGCCCACTTTTTGCATTGCTATGAATGTACCCCAGGACCACTTTATACACTAAATCCTAACAAAACCCAATTTTATATATAACAAACCATATTATGGCTTTTAAATGATGGCCTAATTTATACACAGCATGACTAAGTTCCTATGGCTTAGTCTAACTTAGCACGATATAGAAACCTAGTCTTTGAATTGGGTGAAAAGCAGTGAAGAAACTTGGATAAATGTTATCTGTTCCAATTAAATGAAGTCAACAGATGGTCTTTTTGCTGACCTTTCTATTGCTGTAGGCAATGGGAAGGTCATAATCCTGTACATGAGTGATTGTGTGCTCTAAAGTACTTTCAACAGGATGCTCCAGACTTCTGTATCGATACCTAGAGGACCTGAAGCTGCTAATGCTTCTTCATTATCAAATGCTCTTCAGAAGTTTAGTTTCAGTGTTTCAGCTTCAGTAGATCCTGGCTGATTTTGGAAAGCTACCTGGAGTCAGACCTGTTTAATACTTCAGTGGAATACAATCAGGAAATATCAGGACTACAGATTAAACTGAGAAGTAAAGGAAACATGCCAGAAAAGAGAATCCTATTTATTAGCCGTCCAACTTCAGCTATATTCAGCATTTTAATTTAGATTCTTGCATGGAGCAGAACACTGGATTTAGTGGCCTAAAACAACGTTTCTGAATTATTCTATCCTAGCTTTCAACTATCACAACAATTTAATTTATTCAGCAAAGCTTCAGGCCTCTAGCCTGCCCCTGTAGAACCATTTCTTCTTCACTCATTCCACAGTCCCATGAATAAGAGTGACTTGACAAACGTATGAGAAAGTAAAAGGTGATTTAATCCTTTAAAATAACCTTAGAATGCAAGGATGGAATATTGAAATACAGCAGGGATGGAGTTCCACTCCCTACAAAAGGTTTTGTCTGCACCTCAGTGAGGTTAGCTTGTTAGTGCTGTAACAGACTGTTGTGCAGCCCAAAATGGATTTACAAATACAGCTTTGGCTGCAGCTCCTTTTCCAAAGATGCTCCATTATTAGTTCTTCATCCTTTTTTCTCCACATCTGAATAAAGGAAAGGTGAGAGGGCTGGTTGTTTTTTCTCAGAAAACCAAGGAAAACATGACAACCAGAATTATCAAGAATCCAAAACAATTCACTTAAGTGAAAAAAGCTACAAATATTAATTTTCTAAGGTGATGATTATTGAAAGATATGGGGAGAGCCAGTATCCCTCAGATTTTGAGGCCAAAATCATTGAGAATTGTAGGGAAAAGTGAGGATTCTTTTTTCTGTATCTTAGAAGTTGGGACCATTTAATTATGCTAAATGATGGATATTATTAAGTTGTGGCCTTCAAAACAGGATTAGGCAAACTCATGCAGAAGAATACAGGTAGTCACAGACTTATGACCACAAATGAGCCCATTTCCACTGCTAAGCAAGACAGTTATTAAGTGAGTTTTGCCCCGTTTTACACCTTCCTTGCCACAGTTGTTAAGCAAATCACTGCAGTTGTTAAGTTAGTAACATGGTTGTTAAGTGAATCTGGCTTCCCCATAAACCTTTGTTTGTCAGGAGGTAACAAAAGGTAACTTGGGACACTGCAACTGTCATAAATACATGCCAGCTTCCCAGTGTCCAAATTTTGAACACGTGGCCATGGTGATGCTGCAATGGTTGTAAGTGTAAAAACAGTATAACACAATTTTTTCCAGTGCTGTTGTCACTTTGAACAGTCACTAAACAAATGGTTGTAAGTCGAGAACTACCTGTATGTTATCTATACTGTTGGAGGCAGCTGGGACACAAACAGTGCAATGCAGTATTCATATTCTGCTTGTGTCTCATACATCTAATTAAGCAGTGTGATGAGATAGTGCCAGGTTGGAAAGCATGACTTTTCATATATTGGTTAGGAATAGTCACTAGAGTTCTGTGAGACTGTGGGGGAAGATACATCTCTCTATGAGGGTCCCAGTCTTTGTCCCTTGCAGATGTTTCTTTCCTCTTGGTCACTAAGGTAGAGAAGAAAGAACAGAGATGTTAGCTGACATTCAGAATATTTAATCAGACATTCACCATATTTAATCAGGGAATCCAGGATATATTTTTTAAACAAGCAGGTTTCATTTCACAGCCTGAAAAGGTTTGAAAAACTCATTAATAAACTATCTTTGAGAAATAGTCATTCGGGAGAAGGGCGGTATAAAAATTTAAATAATAAATAAATAAATAATAAATAAACATGTTGATATTTTTTTAATATTTTATGATTTGCAGGGGAGAATTTTATGTAAGTCTATTAGCATGATTTAGATTAAATGAACTGTATTTTTATACTATGTAGGAATTGAAATTCTTTGAGCTATTTTACAAGTTCCCAAATCAGAGAAATAAAAAATACTGAAATAACACATTTTATAATTGTAGTATGCATTATAAAGTCTTTCAAAATTTAAAAGGCAAAATAATTTTAGTAAAATAAAAACAGACAAATAATATCTTAAACAAATCTAAGGTTGCCGTATATTACACAAAACTGGGGAAATTATTTGCCTAGAACTAAAAACAGATACATGGATTCAATCTTTGAAAACAGTATTTCATTGAAAAGCTTCCATTTCTAATAGCTGCCTAGTAATCTGGATTTGCATTCAGCAATTATCACAGGATGATGAATATTAGGAATATGTGGAAAATACTGTTCATTTAGGATACATATTTTTTTTAAAAAAATCAACAATTTTAATTGAATCCTGAAATAGACTAAGAACCAATAGAGTTTAATTACAGTGTCTGATCTTGCTCTTATATTCTGGAGAAAAACATCTATTTTCAAACACAGGGATAAAAAAGTCCAGAAACCATCAAATAAGCCAATCAGCATATCTTATTTTAATGAAACTTTTTAATTTGGGGTTTGTTGTGCCGGTTTAGAGAATTGAAATTGCTGTATGAAATAATAATGAGATATAACCATTAGGTATATATAACCCATTGATAATACTGAATATACATATGAAAACATGTTCAATTGTTGGGTATGAACAACCACAGATGTTTTCTTACAGCAAATCAGGGCACTTGTATATCTAAAGGGATTCTGTGCCTCTGATACCGTCAAAATAAATTTGGTTGCCATTCATTTCCCCATCACATTCTTATAACTGATGAACAGCTGGATAAACAATCAGATTGCTTGCATCTTGACTCTCCAGTAGTTTTTATTCATTCAGATTATTCCTATGTGCCATTTGGATGATGACAGCAAAGTGCTTCACCGAGGCAAATAATTCCAGGCATATGAGCTAATGTCCAAGCTACATGGCCATTCAGACTTACCAAACATGTGATAAGTATAAACTGTCTAGTATCTCTTAACCCCTCGTATTCAGCTACAGAAGAAATTTCAAAGACTTGATATGGCTGAATCAGTTACTTTATTACAGAAATGAAAAAGTCCTATAGATGCAGATGTACCTACTGCAAAATCCAGGAAGTATATGGCTACACACACCAGCAGATGCTTGGTTATTCTTTTTAAATGTTTACATAATCATTTTGTCTGTCTTGAAAAGCAATGATTTCTGCTTCCCGACTATCAGACCTTCCATGGCTGATACTGCCTGGAGCAGCGGTCATCAACTGGTGGTCTGTGGACCACTGGTGGTCCGGGAGAAAATTTTGGTGGTGCACAGAAAAATTATTTACATATTTTATATTGCACCAAATTAGGGGTCCTCAAACTACAGCCCCTGGGACAGATATGTACAGCCCCTGGGACAGATATGTGCAATGAACGTTTGTGTTACTGCAGAGAGTCTTCCCCTTCAGGGTCTTTTTGTGCGGGTCGGAGGGGGGCTTTGGGCGAAGGCCGGAGGAAAGTGCTGCTGGCGGCGAAGAGCCTGAGGGCCTTGTTCCAGTGGGACTGTGTCATGGCCTGGAACTGGCTGCCATCTCAGCCTGCTGAGCCTCCAGGCAACAGTACCTTACACTCCCGCAGGTCTTCCCTCTGCTTGGAAAGCCTATGCTCATAGTCCTCAGTGAGGTGTTTCTGCTGAGCCTCCTTCTCTGACAGACCCAATTTGAACTGAGCTGGCTGTTTTGCCAACTCTTTCTTGTGGTGGCTGCTTAGCTCCAGCAAATGCTTCCTGTTGGAGCCCTAAGGAGCCCAGGCGGGCAGGCGAGGAGTGGCTGGGAGGGGAGGGGCTAGTAGAAGCCAGCGAGCCGCCGTTTGATGTGAGTGACAGCGAGTTGTCCACACCCAACCAATCACATAACCACCTAGCCATGCCCACCCAGCCGGTCATTAAGCAGATCATGTTAGTGGTCTGCAGGATTTAAAATTATGAATTTAGTGGTCCCTGAGGTCCGAAAGGTTGGAGACACCTGGCCTGGAGGAAGTTGACCAAGGAAACTGGTGAGGCCACGTAGCTTTTAAGAAAAGTTCTCCAAAAAAGACTGGACCTCCATGGGCTATTTCTGTAAAAGATAAACTAATTGTAGGGCAGAAATGGAATCCCAACAATCTAATACCATCATATGCTTAGGGAGGGAGCTGCTTTTGTATTGGGAAGGGACAGACGGCTGTGGGTGAAAAACCAATTTATTCGGTTTGCCAGTTTGGTTTAGTGGTTAAGGCACAGACCACAAAACAGGAGACCCTGAGTTCAACTTCCATCTTAGCCATGAAAGCCAGCTGGGTGACTTTGGGTCAGTCACACTGTCTCACACCAAGCCACCTCACAAGGTTGTTGTGAGGAAAGTAGGAGGTGGAAGGTTTGCTGCCTTCAGTTATTTGTGAAAAATAATAAAGACGATACAAAAAACAGTTCAGTATATCTTTAACGTATAGCCATGCTGACCACACGGCCATGAAAAATGTCGAGTCAATGCTGGTTCCTTCAGCCAAAAAACGGAGATGAGCACCACACCCCAGAGTTGGACATGACAGATACTTTTATCTTTTTAACAAAGATCAAAAATTGGTAATTTCTTCTCAGTTAAATTTGGGAATAAATGAGTATATTTGCTACCATCCCACAATGATAAATCCAGAATCAATTTATTTGCATGGCTCTTTGATTAAATACATTTTTCTTTCCCTTTCTTTTCTCACCTTTCAACCTTACATAAAAACCAATATGTCTCATTTACTGACTCACTAGGTCACTTTAGAAGATCATTCACTCATTTTTAGCCCAATCTCACAAAATGGTGGTGAAAATGGATCCCATTTTGAGCTCTGAGGATGTAAATCAAATATACACGTTTTTAAAAATGGTCCATTTAGTCCAACTGTACTTGGGCCCTACTGATATCTTGGAGGCTGTTGGCAATCCTAACTCAAATGGGGCTTTGGAGCTCTCAAAAACCCAAGTGTTTTTGGGTTCTTAGGATGGTATTATCTCCTTGGTTCCTTCCATTTCTTGGGTTGTGATTTAAGTGCATCTTTTTTTAAAAAAAATTACAATAGCTACATCTTCCTAGAGTCCAGAAACAAGAAATCTCGAAGAAGTCTATTGTCTAAAACTGTCATAACATCAGGAAGAAGACTACATGGAAACGCTGCGGAATATTCTCCAAGATTCATTGTATAAACCCAGGGCCATATAACAGAAAATAGAATAGAATAGAATAGAATTTTTTTATTGGCCAAGTGTGATTGGACACACAAGGAATTTGTCTTGGTGCATATGCTCTCAGTGTACATAAAAGAAAAGATATGCTTTTAATTCCACTCATAGGAACGCTTCCCACCACAGCGAGTAAGATGCATTTTACAAAATGCATGATGCACACGCGCAGAAATTAGCATGGCCGTAATTCCAGCAATCGCCCCGTCGCTTTAAGACAAGTCTCCAACCTTAGTAACTTTAAGGCTTGTGGACTTCAACTCCCAGAGTTCCTGAGCCAGCTTTGCTGGCTCAGGAACTCTGGGAGTTGAAGTCCACAAGCCTTAAAGTTACTAAGGTTGGAGACCCCTGTTTTAAGACGTCTGAAGCCTCTCCTTAGGAAGAAAATGGAGCACAGCTCACTAACATGCTTCCGCCTATTAAACACCGCGTGATTTGCCCGGCTTCCGCCCTAACTACAGACACGAAGCGGCGGCGACGACGTGGATGTTTCTTTCGACTCTTAACGCGACCGAAGGTTTTTCTCGCCGGCCGGTCCACTTTGTGCCGACGTGTGCTGAGTATTTTGCGCCTGCGCCACGTCAAGGAGGTCGGAGCTGCGCATGCCTACTCGAGATCAAAGAGCTGTTGTACCGTGAGCTGCACTAGAGAGGAGGGGAGCCGAGGAAAGAACAGTTTAGCGCGGAATTGGCATGAGTTGACCTTTGACCCCGCTGACCCCGGCTTCGCTGATCCAGTCATGCCCCCTCGTCGTCCGCCCGAGCTCTACCGGGCTCCGTTCCCGCTCTATGCCCTCCGCATACATCGTGAAGCTGGACTGGCGCTGATCGCTGGGGGAGGCGGCGCTGCCAAGACGGGGATCACGAATGGCTTGGTATGGAAACTACGGGAGTAGGGCACACATCTCTCCTCCTGCCCTCGGATTTGCCTTCTGTGCGTTGGCTGGGAGCTCCCCTCCTGCCCCTAGAGCAGCACCCATCAGAAATGGGGAGGGTGGTGTGGTGTTTGCTGCAACTGTCATAACAAGGTTTGTGCAGCATTGGACGAAGCTGCTTTTTGAAGTGCACAGAGTAAAATTAATACATGAAGAAAACCATGAACCTGGAAGAGTTAAGCTTGCCTCCTTGGTCTGGGCTGGGGGACAGGGAACATTATATGGACTCCAAAGGCAAACATGAAAAGGACCACCAAGGGGGAAGAGTGGCTACGCAGGAACTATGGTTGTCCTTTCAGGCAAGCACAAAACCATGCTTGTAGAAGGGAGGGAGTTGTGCCCTCTGTGTACCCACACTTTGGTACAGTGATAAGGAAGGACAAATCTTGTCATCTCTGGCAAGATTTGCCTTTGGGTAGAAAAAGAAGAAGTCCGTTTTGCAAGGGTAGTTGGTGCTTCATCCTTCCTTTCTCTCTTTTGTTCCCCAAGCATTTCTTGCAGCTGCACTGGAGAGATGGCAAGTTATCTGCCTCGCTGCTACATGCTCATGACACAGAGACCCGGGCTACCATGACTATGGCGCTAGCAGGAAATTTTATTGCTGCAGGGCAGGATGCTACTTGCCACATCCTGAGTTTCCAGCTCTTTAAATCTGGGCAGAAAACAGGTGGCAGCAGTGGCGATAGTGCTAAAGCAGGTGAGAACCGAACATTTATTTAGCTACAGAATTGAATTCCTAATATATTAAGGCCCAGAACAATAGCGGTCTAAAAACTAATGTAAAGGTGGAAACAGCAATACTTACAAATCTTGCTGATGGTGAAAACGGACAAGATCTGCAGAAGAGAGAGGAAAGTTGGGAGCCGCTGGTCAAAGAGGTTTATGGAATATTTCCTTATGTGCCGTTATGCCGTTAGGTGCTGGTAATAAGGATCTACGGAGACGCAAGCCCCCAGTCCCAAATGAGAAAAGCAATGGCAATACCCACAGGGAGATGACGGAGGTGGCAGTAGAAACTTTGCACTGTGTCCAAACAGACACCAGTCCAGATACTCTACAGAAGGCTGTGTGCTTCAGTGATGATCATACCCTTTTGGCTACTGGTGGTGTGGATGGCTTCCTGCGAGTCTGGGAGGTACACCTGTATGGGGAGATGAAGAAATGGTCTGTTGTGTGTTGGGGAGCAAGGTTTTGGTCTGGAACTACAATGGTGGAGAAAGGAAGAGGAAGACTTTTGGGTCGCAAAGCACTTCATTCGTACATTAGGAGTGTGGACATGGAAGTGATGGTAAATTTCTTCCCTCTTACATCTTCCACAGTTTCCCAGCATGAAGAAAACTCTTGAATTCCAGGCACACAATGGTGAGATAGAAGATATAGCACTGGGTCCTGATAACAAGGTGAGAAGACTGGGATTTATTTGTTTCTACTGCTTATTAAGGGAAGTGATCTAAGGTGCCAGTGGAGAAGGCAACATTACACAATCTTCCCAGATTATATTCCAGCAGGATGAGGGAACGAAAGGAGAGAAGGGTTTAGGAAGAGCAAATGATAGGGCAGAATTGAAGATGGCCCAAGGAGACAGGGATAGAAATAGTTTCTGGAGAGATAATGTAGTGGTAGACATTATCAAGACTTAGATAATTTGCACAAATAACAGTTTTTAAAAATCCATTCCTTTTTAAAGGTATTTAATAAAAACCAATTGTTTTTCTTTGCTATCCTGAACCTTCCCCACATTTTGCCATTACTTTCAAGTCTGAAAGGATTTCTAAATCCTAAGGGGTTTAGTAGTGGTAGTAGAATAATAAGATAATTAGCAAAAAGATTGCCACAAGAGGGTAGCATAGGGCAATCCTCCTCCCACATCCAAAGGATAAAAAACCCCTCAAAAATATTCTTTCTCCAGTTTGCCCAAAGACACCCAGCCAGCTTTCATGTTGATGTGAATCTAGGCAATTATAGATTGTTCAGTTAACCATGGTCAAACAAATAATGGTTAGTGTTATAGAAGAATAGCCTTTGCTCCAAAGAGTAATGTGAAAGAGAGTGTGGAGGAATTATGTATCATTCTTCATCTAGGCAAGTTGAATAGCCTTAGAGTAGAGGACCACTGAATTATGTAGCTGCCTCTGACAGTCCACAGCATTTTCTGCTACTTTCTAGAGTAAGGAAAGGCTAATAGAGAAAAGAGACAGAAGGCATAGAAATCAAGAAAATGTAATATTTCCATATTGGAGCATGCTTTCCATTGCACAGAACAGTTTCTGAAATCAAAAGAAATAGCTTTTTAAAAGCAGGGATTGTCAGATCTATCGCAAACTCCTTGCTGCTGTGTATGAAATGTGCATACTATTGAAAACTGGGAAGGGATTTCAAATCCAACAGGGATCAGATTTTTTGGTTGCTGCTAGCTTTGATAGTTCCCAGGAAAGATAGAAGGAAGGAGAACATTTGGAGACAAATAAATATGTGAGAACACAGAGACCCATTAAAGATTCATAAGACGGAGAACAGTTTGACTATAATAAATATGCAAAAAGCTTGATGAAACACAGTGGAATAGTTGAAACTCATCTTTGGGTAAAGACTGGCTGGCATTGTTTTTATGGGCAAGAGATAGTAATGGTGGTTGGAGACCATGGCTGCTCATATTGCATCTCTCCAGGTGGTGACAGTGGGACGGGACTTCCAGTGTTGTGTGTGGCAGCGAGATCAGATGGTGATGGGTCTGCGTTGGAATGAAAATCTTCCAGGCATTCCAGACAAGACCTACCGCTACCAGGCTTGCAAGTAAGGGGAATACATAGACAGTCGGTATGTGTCTATATATATATATGTGTGTGTGTGTGTCTATATATATATATGGTATATACGTGTGTACTTTCTATTTGGATGCTTCTTCCTTCTTTCACAGGTTTGGTACAGTTGAAGACCAAGCCAAGGCATTGCGACTGTACACAGTGCAGATCCCCTACAAGCGTGAACGACGTCCACTTCCCTGCTACATCACCAAGTGGGATGGGCATAGTTTCTTGGCCCTGCTCACTCGTCCCTGTGGCAATGAGGTCATCTCATGCCTGTCTGTAAGGTGAGAACTTTGTTGCGTGCTTGATTTTCCTGTGTTCCACCTTCACAGAAGAAAGAGAAACCCTGGTTCTGTTTTGCATAACACCCTTTAGGATGACTAAACAGTGATTTTCTGAAAATTTTCTGCACTTGCACTATATTTAACTTTATAGACTGGATTTACACAACATGCTAGCTATAGCACGCTTGGGCCACTTGTGGTTCATTGTGTCATACGAACTTGCCCTATGTGTTGTAAAATGGTGGTGTTAGAATAGGAGGTGAAGCTCCGTAATAGCAAACTGTAGTCTCTCAGATCCATTTCTCCTTTAATAGCCAGTAGGATTAATGGGAAGGGACTTTATAAACACCATGAAGAGTTAGTTTAGGTATTTCAAGGCTGGAGCCTGCTTGGCCTTCAGAGGAAATGCTAGTCCTCTAAAACACATTTCTCTATGTATTAGTGCACATGAATGTTATGGGGAATGCACATGGCTCTCTTTCTATGCTTTCAGTGAGACAGGCACATTCCTGGGTTTGGGCACTGTCACAGGCTCGGTTGCCATCTTCGTCGCCTTTTCTTTGCAGGTATGAGTTTACCCCTCCAAGATTGTGTATACATAACGCTCAGCTAGCTGGGCCAGCTAGCAGCACACACAAAAGCCTGGTCAAGGCACAAGCCATTGTTGGAGTGAGGGGTGAGGATGTTGATACAGCGTTTCAAACTCATGGTTGGCATAGGGCTGGTATGCGTACAGTTGCAAGATCTTGCAGCAGGCTCTATAGGGAAAGGAGAGGATTACCTTGACTCCTGAGAGTCACCAGCAGGTTGCCTCCAATTCTGTCTTTTCTTTCTACTCCTCCAGAGGCTGTATTACGTGCGGGAAGCACATGGCATAGTGGTCACTGCTGTGGCCTTCCTGCCTGAGACTCCTGAACTGCTCAAGAGCAACGAGGCAGCCCTGCTAAGTGTGGCAGTTGACAGCCGCTGCCGCCTGCACCAGATAGCCTGCCGGCGTATGTTCAAAGCTGGGATGGTGGATTTAAATGTGGGGTGGGAGTCCTGTCTTGCCAATATGGGGTCTCCTACAAACTCTTGGTGATTCAATGCTCTTTCTCTTCGCAGGGAGTTTCCCCATCTGGCTGCTGCTGCTCTTCTGTGCTGGACTGATTGTGGGCACGGTCCTGTTACTACAGTTGGCCTTCCCAGGGTTCCTCTAATCTTTCTTCATGGTGAGGTTCCTGGAAAGCTTGGACCTTCTCTGGCCTTCCTGTAAGGGACGCATCTTCTCCTTTCTAACCTTAAGAGACTGGAGAGGGGACCCAGAAGCCAGGGCAATGGTTGCCCTAGTGAAGTGCATGGTCAGGTGGACTTGGCCAAGCTGGAGGCTGGACCTCAAATTGATCAGGTTTTGGCCTTGAGCAATTCTTGTCTTAAGCCCATCACACTGAACGGGATGAAGGAACTATATTCTCCATTTTTGACTGATCTGTGAGAAACATTCCAGCATTATTTGCTCTGAGCAACGATTTCCCATTTAAGCTCAGGGTTTAAACCTTGTATTATTAAACACAATGATGGAGCAGAACCTTTCCTTCCTGCCTGCCTTGTTGGTTACTTCCCCATTTCCTTTTGGCTTGGGCAGAGCTGGAGGTCTTAACAGTAGAGGGGTTCTTTGGGGCCAGAAATGAAGGAGGCTGCAGCTGCTCCATGAAGACTCACCAAGAGACTGTCATTTGGAATAGCTCTGCCGTACCAAGTCTAAGAGGAATGAAGCTATTTTCTTATTTTTCTGCCATAGCTATGTAAGAGAATGGGGTGGAGAAGATTAGGGATTTGGGGATTCCCTTCCCTCTTGAGCAAGGCTCAACATCTACAGCTTGACTCCCAAGAACCTTTCTAAAATACTCAGAATGTATACATAGAGCAAAGATGCTTGTGTTTGTGCACATGCATCGTCTGTTTAGAGTTTGCTTAAGTCAGCAAATCACAGCTGTTCTCATGGAAAAACTAAGGATTTTCAGCAATTAACGTTCCCTCCGGACATCTGGCTTCAAGCATTCGCCAGTGTAGATTTTTCCATGAAGTGTAAATTTATTTCCCCTCTTTTATTAAGTTGATGTCTTATTTTGAGACTTGGAAATATGTCAGCAAAATCATACTTGTTCAATTATTTTAAATTCCCAGAGTTTATTAGGTTACCACTTTTTCGTAGAAGTGAAAATCATGACTGCTGATATAATATGCCAGGCATTTGCCAATAAAAAAAATGAAAATGGTCACAATTTGAAAAAAATGTTAGGATAGGTGGTTCTGCATCCTGCAATTTTTATCAGGGAAGCAAGAGAGGGAATTGCTTTTTTTTTTTTTAATTTGCATTTATATCCCGCCCTTCTCTGAAGACTCAGGGCGGCTTACACTCTTCCTTGACAGTCCAGGTACAATGTCTCAATTGAGTGAGCCATTCACTGAGATGAAATGAACAGAAACTGGAAGTTTCTTGTCCTTAATTGTAGGGAAAGCCTTGGGTCTAGTAGTGCATTTTGTTGGAGTAGCCTTTGAGGGTCAGCCATACTTGGTCTGTTGCTATATGACCTTCATATATATTATTTTTTATGTTAGTGGCGATCTTTTTTGGCTGTCGTCTTAACAAGTTTAACTAACTAGATGATGATTGCATTAAAATACCATTTGAAATTTTTTAGGGGATTTTTTTTTTGTGCTCAACTTGTTTGGCTAGATAATGGTTCAGTATAGGGCAAAACCAGAAGGTTGCTTATTTCAGTCATTGGGATAAGCAACAGTGGATGGAAGAATAGCCCTTTGACTTTCATGTCCTTGGTGATGCTTAATTAGTTCATTCTTCTATAACAAATATATTTCTGCATCAAAAGTTTTATGGAGAGGAAAGTAAGACTGATGGGGGAATCTGGATTTGGCAAGATCACAGAGACTTTCAGACCATTTGAAAAGTTCCACCACTCAGTGCCCTAGTTTACACATTATACCATAAAGTTTTTCTCTTAGTTTGAAACCAGACATTTGTAGCTTGGTAAATCACAGTTCACCAACATATTATCCAGAATAGGGGTCTCCAACCTTAATAACTTTAAGGTTTGTGGACTTCAACTCCCAGAGCTGGCTGAGGAACTCTCGGAATTGAAGTCCACAAACCTTAAAGTTACTAAGGTTGGAGAACCCTGATCTAGAACAATGTGTCTGCAATTACATTTGCCCTGATATATATTGGCTTTGTATGATGATGATGGTTTGAAATTTGTTTGGTGTTTTTTTTTATTCGGAAGCTACTGAGAGAATGTAACATTGTCTGTTATGCAGTCGAGTAATCTACCAGGGCTTTGTCTGCTAACGGACGATTTCCAGTTTTAGGTGGCAGATCTTTCATTGGCCCAATATTTAATAGTTGAATCTACGTAGATGTCCATGCTATAACCATTCTTGCTTGCAGTCATATTTCTTGATTGGGAGGAAATTGAGCAATAAGTACCGTATGTATTGTGATATAGTAGCACTATTTTTCTGTTCTTCCCTTTCCTGAGTCTCCAACATGCTAGCTGAAAGTAGGGGATGCAGTAACTTTTTTCCCCCTAAATGACCAGCTTTTTTGACTTCATTCTGTTTGTGTCATCTTTTCAATTGTATGATAATGAAATAGCCCAGTTTTTCATCTTATTGGGGGAAATATGTGCTTTTATGAATTGATTTGGTCTAGTTACTGTAGAAGGCGGCAGCAACTAAACATTGGCTGATCTTAACAGATTGAATGAGGACATGGATGAGACCCCTCCAGGAAATTGCAGTTATATTATATTTATATTTATATTTATTTGATTTTTATACCGCCCTTCTCCCGAAGGACTCAGGGCGGTGTACAGGCAGAATAAAACCAACAAAAAACAATATACAATATACAAAATTAAAATCAGTTAAAAACTTATTAAATGAGCCTGAAAAATTTAAGAAATTTACCATAAAACCAATAACCCCATTAAAATTGCTAAAAATTTAAGTTTAAAATTTCATTCAGCCAGCTGGAATAAAAAGATATGTTTTCAGTTCGCGACGGAATGTCCGAAGGTCAGATATCTGGCGTAAGCCCGGGGGGAGTTCGTTCCAGAGTGTGGGGGCCCCCACACTAGTTGGTGGCTAGACCAGGAAATTGGAAAATCACACCAGAAGAGGGCAGCGGCAAACCATTCCCATTGTGCTACAGGATTCAAACTTGACCAAGAGAACTTTTATTTTTACCAAAACCAAAATAATGGCCCCTCTCCTAGGGTTTCCTCTCTTGGGGAAAAGTGATCCAGATTTCATTCAGTGGAAGTACTGTAGCTGATTTTTCAGAGGAGGAAAATGACCACATACAGTTAACTCTTCCCCAAGGCAGAAACAAAAAGAGTTCTAGAAGATAGAATTAAAGTATTCAACAAGTTACCTTCTCAACTGCAGCAAATGCTGGTTGGGAGAAATTCAGACTGAAAACGGAAGGAAATTGTAGGATAAAGTGTCTGGTAACCATCTCCTTTTTTGCAGAGTGCATTCTATGATGTGGCATCAGATATAGTTTACAACCCACTATTTTACCTGTGGTTTGCCTAAATTTTTAGCCAAATATTTTCATAGAGAAAAGCACACAAAACTGTTCTCTACAAAAGAATCCAGGATGAAGGAATTAAAACAACAGGGAACAGCTGGTGTTTTCTTCATATATGGAACAAACAGCCATATGCCAAAAATCCTAGGAAAACAATCCTGTATTCTGCTGATCATCACAGCATCTTCATCTGTGGTTGCCATTCATAGCAGATTCTGGCCAGGAGTCCTTTGAGAAAGGAGATGGGTAACCTAGAGGACGGAAAGGATGTTGTGCATGGTGGCATGATTAGTTTTGCCTCAGAGGGGTTTCATCTCTCTAAGAGAGATCATATTCACCCTTCTGTATGCTAGACTTCGTGACTCTTGATCATGTGCTGACCATCCTTGTATTTACGTTCTGTCCAAGCTGTTGGCTTCCCATGGCTACTGTTACAGCTGCCAGCTCCTCCTGATGTTTGAAAACAGCATCCATAAACTGACTAAAGACACGGTCCATGTAACTCTGATGGCGAGGTAGGAGTCCTTCTAGGAAGCCAATATGGCCACCTCGTGCAGTCACTAAGAGGGCAACGGTGGGCACGCGCTGTGCTGTCTCTGTGGGAATAGCTGGAAGAAGACAGAACAAATCAGAGCAGTGTTGTGACCCAGACCCAAGTAGGTAGTAAGAAACTCAGTGAAAAAACAAATGAACTTTATTCAAACAGCTGAGAATTACTTCATTCTCAGAGTAGTTCAACTAAATTAAAGCAAATTCTTCCCAACACAAATTCCTCAGTCCTATCACAAATTTTAGTCCAATTAGGCAAACTGCCAAAGACCTTTCTTGGCAAACGTTCAGAAGACACCGATACAAAAATAAATGCAAGAAGATGAAGCTACCAATGTTGTTTTCCGACAAAGCCCAAACGCCATTGCTGGTCTGTTTTAAGGCTTATGGGAGGGGCCAATCATCTCTTGGCCCTACTCCTGAGTCGTCCTCTTTGCTTGAGCTGCTCTTGCCTTCTGGCAGCTCTTCTCATGCATGCATTAGGAACAGGGTCCTCCTGTTCCTCTGCCTCACTACTGCCAGTCTCTGGAGGCTCTGGAGTCCATACCTCACTCGCCAATAGCCCTGGCCCCACCTCAGCCTCTGACGCAGAGCCCTCATCCGAGCCTTCCCCAGCCTCCAGAACTGGCCCACACTCTTCCTCAGCCTCATTGCTCTCTGACTCCATTGCCAGCTCCACAGGCTGCTGGCAGACCACAACAAGCAGGCTTCCTAGTGATCTTTCTCTACTCTAGAAAAAGTATAGGACTCACCATGTTGAGGAGAGAAGGGGTCATCTGAAGCATTCAGGCACAACACTGGCACTTGTAGGTGATCCACCTTCTGGGAAGGACTGGCTTCCTGGTAATACTCCTGGCATGACTTGTAACCAAAGACCACAGACGTATAGCGCTCATCAAACTCACGGATGCTGCGAGCCTGGGAGAGCAAACCCAGTGGTGGGAAAGAAGAGAAAGAGCACATAAGGGTCAAGGCATGGAGCAGAGCTTGGGCCTAGAAAAGGTTGGGAGGGTGGAGGGATGGTACCTTCAGCACATGGTCCACATCCAATCTCCCTTCAATGACCTTTCTATGCCTGGAAGGAAAAGAGTGTTATGATGAACGACAGTAGATTTTCTGGATGATAGTCGTGATAACCTGCCTGAATTGCAGAACTGGGACTCGACTATCTTAAGTTTTCAATCTTGAGCTAGGCAAGGTCCCAGTATAACATACACTCACCGTTTGACCAGGTTGCACAGGTTGGTTGTGAGATATTGGTTGAAGAGGAATTGGTTGAGAGGCCGCTCAAGGGAATGGGTTGTCTCAAACGAGTCCCAGCACACCGAGCAAGTCATGGCAGCCACCAGTCCAGCTTCCTGTCCCTTTTGCCCCAGATAGTTGAGCACTACGATTCTGTCGAAAGAGAGTCTGACTGTCTTTGGGCTGGGTTGGGCACAAATGGACATGATTTCTTCCTTCCTATCCCTTCTACGGTTAAATCAAAAGACAGCTGGGAGCTGAGAAAATGCCTACCTGAAGCTTTGCCTTCTCATTCCATTCAGGAGTCATAAATGCTACACTTTCCTAAAGAAATTCCCATTTCTGGAATTTATTAAAAAAACACGTTTTGCTGGATCAAAGTTCAAGATAGCTTTCAAGTGACACAGAACTCTTCACAAACGAAAGATTCAAGCTTAAAACCGTCCCTACTGTTCTTCCCTAGACAGTTTCAAATATCCTCTGGAATAGACCTCTTTCCAGCAGAGGATGTGAGAGAAATGAAATCTCTAAAAGATTATTTGGAGCGAGAGCTACTTTTAGAGCAACTATCTGTGCTAAGTTTCCACCGGAGAGCTTCCCTCAATCCGATGCCCTTCAGAAGTTTCCATTCTCTACAAGCTTCCCAACCAGCTTGGCTGCAAGTACATAATTGCCTCTCTTGACTTCCCGGCTATTCATTTAAAAACATTTGAGTCGTGGCTCCTTAATGTTGCAAAAACAGGCATTATAAGAAGATTCAACTGGATCTATTTCTAATGGAAAAAAACAAGACAGATTTAAAATATTTAAGTGGACTAAAAATAAGTCAAATGATGGCATCATCAGAAGTATATTCAGTTGCTTTTTCAAAATGTTACAGGCCTCAGGGCCTTTTGTGTAACGCAAGTTAGGGTCAGTGGTAAAGTAGATCCGCAACACCAAAGCTTGCTTTGACCAAGCAAGTTGCAACTATGGTTTTCATCTCCAACTGAAAAAGCTGTCTATATATACTGAAATGCTGCCCAGATGCCTCCTTAAATAGTTAATTAAGAGTAAATGCTTCTCTAAAAAGTTTTTACCCTAAGAGGCAACTGTTCTGTAATAAGATAGTAGAAACTTGCAATATCAGAGGCAAGTTCCTATTTTGCATTACTATGTTCTAGAAAAAGTGTGTTTGGTGTTGCTGACTCATATCCGCTGCCAACATAACTGAGCAAACAAGACTTCCCGGCTGCCTTTCATCTAGATTTATCATTTACGGGCAGAGTCCTATCTCAAATGCTTTGCTTTAGCTCTATAATTGGTTCCAATATGAAAGAACAGGATGAAACTGATATGTTCTGTCAGGCTGTTTTCTGGAGCTGTTTCACTGGTTCTCATTAGCCTCTTGGACTCTGAGGTAAACACTCAGACAGTCCATGAGTAGCTGGGAAGGAGAAAAAAAACCAGCCTCTGTGGAGACTTTCATCTCTAGTTTTCCACACAGAGTATCTACATAATAAGGCAATCCTTGTGATTTATATTGATATATTGACCATCAATTGTGTTGTAAATGTTGTACCTTGATGAACGTATCTTTTCTTTTATGTACACTGAGAGCATATGCACCAAGACAAATTCCTTGTGTGTCCAATCACACTTGGCCAATAAAATTCTATTCTATTCTTCTATTCTATTCTACATAAAGAGTAGGCACACTTTGTCCTACATGCAGTCATCAATAGTCCTCTGTAGCCCACAAAACATTTGCTTTTATTTATTTTTCCCCATGGGAGGGCTAAGGGTTGACATGAGTGCTACAAGTATTTATATCTGCTTTACTCCTCAAAAGCTCCTGAATCACAATAACATTAGGCTGATCTTTGGAAAGATTAAAAAGCCACTGGTTTAGAATTGATTTTGCTCCCCAAGCAGGGAAAAAAAACCAGCCTCTGTGGAGACTTTCATCTCTAGTTTTCCACACAGAGTATCTACATAATAAGGCAATCCTTGTGATTTATATTGATATATTGACCATCAATTGTGTTGTAAATGTTGTACCTTGATGAACGTATCTTTTCTTTTATGTACACTGAGAGCATATGCACCAAGACAAATTCCTTGTGTGTCCAATCACACTTGGCCAATAAAATTCTATTCTATTCTTCTATTCTATTCTACATAAAGAGTAGGCACACTTTGTCCTACATGCAGTCATCAATAGTCCTCTGTAGCCCACAAAACATTTGCTTTTATTTATTTTTCCCCATGGGAGGGCTAAGGGTTGACATGAGTGCTACAAGTATTTATATCTGCTTTACTCCTCAAAAGCTCCTGAATCACAATAACATTAGGCTGATCTTTGGAAAGATTAAAAAGCCACTGGTTTAGAATTGATTTTGCTCCCCAAGCAGGGAAAAAAACCAGCCTCTGTGGAGACTTTCATCTCTAGTTTTCCACACAGAGTATCTACATAATAAGGCAATCCTTGTGATTTATATTGATATATTGACCATCAATTGTGTTGTAAATGTTGTACCTTGATGAACGTATCTTTTCTTTTATGTACACTGAGAGCATATGCACCAAGACAAATTCCTTGTGTGTCCAATCACACTTGGCCAATAAAATTCTATTCTATTCTTCTATTCTATTCTACATAAAGAGTAGGCACACTTTGTCCTACATGCAGTCATCAATAGTCCTCTGTAGCCCACAAAACATTTGCTTTTATTTATTTTTCCCCATGGGAGGGCTAAGGGTTGACATGAGTGCTACAAGTATTTATATCTGCTTTACTCCTCAAAAGCTCCTGAATCACAATAACATTAGGCTGATCTTTGGAAAGATTAAAAAGCCACTGGTTTAGAATTGATTTTGCTCCCCAAGCAGGGAAAAAAAACCCAAAGTGATCATTCCTGCTCCATTGTCATTAAATTATCAGGTTGCGCATCTGTCCTATAACTGCAGTCTGGCTTCCAGACTACATGGGGTAAGGAAAGGCCATTGAAAAAGCTAACCCAAAAAAAAAATCAGCTTCCTGGGCTCAATCAGTAGGGACATAGGGTGTGAGTGTACTGATGCAAGGTAGAATAAGATTTACATTTTCATTGGGAACATTATTGCAGTAAATGACTATGCTTTACAGTTTTTTTTAAAAAACAGACTTTGTTCTACATTCCTTCTTACCTAAATAAAGTGCTTACAGCAGTTTATAAAGAATGATGAAATCCAGGGAATAGAGTGTAGTTGAAGTCATACATTTGCACACGCCTTACAAGCAATCAAGGTATTATGCAAATTATGGGGTAAGAGCATAATCAAGCAGCATTGTCCCAAAGGAAAAAAATAAAACTACCATCAAAAGGTGGGGGGCAATGTAGATCCGTAGGGAAAATCATATTTAGTAGAGGTTGGTGCCTTATATGAGCCTTCAGCTAGGTTGAAGATACAGCAGAATCGAAGCTTTTGTCCTATAATCATTTTAAGGTTATTGGCTTTTGGCTCTGTTTAAAGAAGGTTGGGTTGGGAAGTTTAAAAACACCCAGTAGGTGTAACAAGCCTTCATGCACACATAGTACCCCTTATTTTAGCAAACTGCAGGAATTCAGGCCACTGAAAATTGTGGTACTAAATATATTGGTGAATATATATCCTAAACAATCTAGGAATGTTTACGTCCACGAAATAGGTGAAACAAATCACACAGAATCTGAGAATTACTCACCCTGACGTCTGTGTGTGAGTATGTGTGTATGTGTGTATCTTAGGTGACGCAGATGCGGCTGAATAATGTGTCATTGGTAGGATGTAAATTGAAATAACTGGTATGTTTGGGAAGAAAAACATGATGATGATGATAGAGATATCATATTTAGCACAATATTTTAACTGATTTGATTTTCTATCTTTATACAAATCTATGATAATGTGAAATACTGCCTCTTCCTGATATGCTCCTTGGGAGTCAGAAAATTATGCTTCCTCATTTTCCCTTCCTTTGCCCAACCTAAGTCTCACCCGCCAAGAGAAATGCCAACTGCCATCAGAGGTGCACAAGGGAACCGGCGCTTGATGTGGTCCACTACCAGTTCCAAGTCCTCAGTATTGGTGGCACAGAAAGCCCGGTGCGTCTGAAAATAAGAGAGAGGGACATGGATGGGAGACCAAAACACGGTCCTGAACAGCAGCAAAGAGCTACCTCTTCTAAAAGAGAGGCATGTGGGTGCATATAGATTACCTATAACAGACAAGCCCTGCCCTCCTTTCCCATGTAATTAAAAGGATTTGTACCTATCTCAGCTGCCAACATGTACACACAGACAATGTTGTGGTACGCTGCAATAATTCTTACCAGCAGCTTTTCTCCTCTGCATCCTCGATTATTAAACACAACAGCCCTGGAAGGGAAAATGGTAAATTTCCATAATACAACATTATTTTCTTATTAGCCGTCAAACAGAACTGAACTCCCAAACGAATGTGACACTTGATCCAAAGTGAAACAAATCCAGTTCTCCAGATTTCAAAACATTGGGTGTTTTTTGTTTCATTTTTTTGTTTTGTGATTCTCACCTGTAGCCGTGGCTCTGAGTGCTGCGTACCAAATGTAGAATGTATGTCTCTTGGCTGCTGCCTGTCAAGCCTGGCAAAAACAGGACAATGGGGCAGTTTTCTGGGTCAGGATGGGTCCCATCATCAGGATCAGCCCAATCCAAGAACAGCTGCCCTCCATCTGCAGTTTGCAGCAATTCACTGAACGAGATGTAAACAGATGAGGCAAAATGTGAACAGAATGGCACTGTTCACTGCCTCAACCCAACAGCCCAGAAGTAGCAATAGCCTCCCTCCTTCATAGTGGACCCACCTGTGGTAGGAGACAAATGGGCAGGATTTGATAAAGGCACGAACAATGGTCTGAAGTCGACCTTCAAAGCACCATGGTGTAGGGTAGAATGTCTCCTTCACAATGGGACAATACTTCTCCAAGAAGAACTGGAAAGGCTGACAAGCCACCAGTAGTGGGCGCTGTAAAGGAACAGGTGGAATTACAGAGAGTGAACTTGGGGGAAAAAACTCAAGTTGTCCTCAGCTGCCCTTCAGTACAGCTGCTCCTCTACTTGCTTGTGGAGAAGCTGAATCACCCTGAAGCAACAAGGCAGGAAAGCATTTGCAAATTAGAAGAAAGTCTCCCCCCACACCAAAAAAAAGCTTCTCTCAATACCCTGATAAGCTAATAAAAGGGTTATTTTAATTATAAGATAGAGCTTCAAAAAGTACAGGAGAAAGCAAGCATATTTATCAAAAGACTGAAATGCCTTTCTCATGAAGGAAGTCTAGAATGGCTGGGACTCTAGCTTCGAAAAACACTGTTTGGGGGAGGGATGAATAAAGCAGATAAAATAATGGATAAGGATACATTTTTCTTCCTCTCTCAGAATGCTGGGACCAGAAGCCATCTAATGAGGTTGAGTGGGAAAAGATTTAGAACAGATTAAAAAAAAAAAGAGGAAGCACTTCTTCACCCAGCCGATAATGGACTTGTGAAATTCATTACCACAGGCTTTGGTGATGACAACTAATGAACGGTTTTCAAGGGCAACTGAGTAAATTCATGGAGGGAAGCCTGAAGATTCCTTGGACTGGAGACTTTGTGTTATCTCAGGGTTGGGGGTTGCCTGCCCTAACCCGTAGCTGCAAATGAATGATGGCTGAGAGAATATATCTGCCTCCTTGGCTTGTGAGTATCTTAGAGGCAACTGGTTAGTCACTGTGGAAAACAAACTACCGGATGAACATTGGTCTGATATATCAGGTTTGTTCTTGTGTAATACAGGTATGTGTAGGCAGGTAGGCTAGCACATCAAGATTACAGTCAAAATAGTCACCTATGGAATTATTTTTGAAGGTCATTGTTCTGGCAGGTTTCTGGGAGGGAGAAATTGGAGGTAAGTTGATCGCTCTGAAGGATATGCCCTAATTTTGCAATCCTAGAACCAAATGATGGCACAGCCCAGATTATGCATAAATCAGAATTTGGAATAGGATCCAAAAATCTGTTTCTAAGCAGGCAACTCCTGTCTGATAAACAACTACTGTTTCTTAAAATTCAGCCTGTAATGCAAGTATGAAGTTTCCGAAAGAAGCCCTAATTAATTCATGAGCCTTGAGCCAAGTTTCAAGACAAATCCAGTTATTTATTAGGAGCAACATTCTGGCAATTACCCAAGTGGGGTAAGCTCTGACTCCCATGTAAAAAACCGCTGCCCCCCCATGACCCTGTCTCCCCACTCCTCCCTGGGCATGTCATAAATCACATTCTCCAATGGACCACATTAGCAGGCTGTAAAAATCCCACCCCTCCTGCTGACTCCAGTAACGTAGGATACAATCTGGAGAAAGGCATGTGTGGGATGTATTTTCAAGCAGCTCCGTCAGTTCTCCCCCCCTCCTGCTTATGACAACTTGAAAGTTGGTCTGGAAAGCTTTGCAAGTTGACAGCAAGGTTCAACTGAATGTAAAACACTGAACTCTGCATGGATATCTCCTGGATATCAAAAACCAGGAGACTGTGAGTTCCAGTTCTACCGTATTCATGGTAGATTTTGGGCCAGTCACTCTTTCTCAGCAAAAGTCACCTCAAAGGGGATGGTTGCAAAAATAGGAGAAGGAAATATTATGTATGTTTGCCATTTGGAATAATTTATAAAAATAATAAAGTTGAGATAACTCAAGCCTAGCAAGATGGAGTAGCTGTGGATATTTGGACACTCCAGAGACAAAGTTCTTTCAGCTTTAGTTCTAGATGGGGTTTCACTACCCCAGATACACCTGCTATGCAATCTGGAGGTTTTCTTGGACTTTTGGCTCCTGGTCAGAAAGCAGGTGGCAGCTGTGGCAAAGAAGGTTTTTTCATATCTTTGGGTGGTATGCCAATTACGCCTGTATCTAGACTAGGAGGCTCTGCTCACAGTAACCCGTGCCCTTGTAGCCTCTCATTTAGAGTATTGTAACATGCTCTACACAGGGCTGCCCCTGAAGAGCATTTGGAAACCCCAACTGGTGCAGAATGCGGCTGTTCGGGTAGTAAGTGGTGCCAGATATATCACACATTTAACATCACTTCTGTGTGAGCTTCATTGATGGGTTTCCAGGTGCAATTCAAGATGCTGGCTGTCACCTTTAAAGCCCTACATGACCTAGGACCTGAGGGATTGCCTTTTTCCAAAAGTCTCTACCCATCCAACCCAATCTAACAGAATGGGCAGATTCCGTCAGCCAAAGAATGGTGCCTGGTGGGATCTAAAAGAAGATCTAGTAGCCTTTGCTATATGGATGGTCCTTCCTTCAGAGATTAGAACGGCCCCAATCCTGTTAGCCTTTCATAAGGCTCTAAAAATTTGGCTACGTTCCAGAGCGTGAGGTGCGGAATGTGTTCAGGATCCTGTTTCCTGGCTGTAGTGCTAACTGGCCCAGTATCTCAGTTACTATATATATTTATTTTGGATGTTTCTATTGTTTTTACGGTTTTAAAATGTTTTTAGTGTCTTAATAATATGTTTTCAATTGTACGCCTGGGCAGCTATAGAAATTGAATAAATAAATTTTAAAAAATTCTTTCATGGCAGGCTTGAGTATGTGAAATTGAGTTTAGCCTTTCTAGTGGAGGTTATCTAGAGTGTCTTGGCTTTTGATGGAGCACTGATCCAGCTATCCAGGCTACCATGTTCCCTAGAACCAGCGTGGTGTAATGGTTAAGGTGCTGGACTAGAAATTGGAAGACTGAGAGTTCTAGTCTTCCCTTTGGCCTTGAAACTGTCTGACCAGGCACTCTCTTTCAGATTCGCCTACCATACAGCATGGTTGTTGAGGGGAAAACAGGAGGGATATTATGTATGCTGCCTTCAATTGTACAAAGTAAAAGCAGAATATAAATTTAAACAAACGATTTATAATGTCAGTTAGCCAAGCTGCAAAGGCATCTACACAGTAATTCTTGATAGCCAAAGCAAGCACATCTCCACCCACAGGAAGGGCATAATTGCAAACAAACTAAATACCCGAAGAGCTTTTGGCTGGAGGTATGATAAAAATCAACCAAAAACCAGCTTGTACATCCTTGAATGAGAAGAAGCATATTCCATAGAAAAAAGAAAACGACATAAAGACAGTTGTATTATGGCCAGAACATGCCAACACTTGACAATTAGAATGAAGGCGGAAAAAACAGGTGTGGGCAGCAGAAAGCAAGAAAGCAGGTGCGGAGTTTCTGTTCCTAATTATTCCTGTAGCAAGAGCAGAAATAGCAACGTTTAAGTGCAGAATGCTTCAATCGAGTGGCTTTCTGGCAATACTCCATAGGGGCACCTCTAGTTAGTAAGGCAGTAGAAAGCAGAAAGGGGGTCCGGGAAAGAACCTTGCTTTGGGGACTAACAGACAGAGAGAAAACCATTGTGCGAAGTTGGCACCAAAGTCGCTATGCCCCCTTTCGTGAGTTCCACTTCGGAGTTTTGGTGGGAACCCTCTGATAAATTTCAGGGAAATCGAGAGTCATTTTGATTTGCCATCGCCCCGAAGGAAGAAAGACTCAGAAGCCGCTCCGCTCAACGCTTCGCAAACGGGCTCGCCTCGGAACTTTTCCTGCCTCCCCTAACCCAGAGGTCTCCAACCTTGGCAACTTTAAGCCTGGCGGACTTCAACTCCCAGAATCCCCCAGCCAGCAAAGCTGGCTGGGGGATTCTGGGAGTTGAAGTCCGCCAGGCTTAAAGTTGCCAAGGTTGGAGACCTCTGCCCTAACCCATCCCTTAAGCGTGCCCAAAGAAGTTGCAGTACCGGTGCTTAAGGCTGACCTTAGGGACGCGCGCCCAATAGTACAGGAGCCAACCGGTGCTGCAGCCCAACAACAGCGACAGTCCCAGCATCGTCTTGCCTTCGTCCTCCCTCGTCGGCGGAATCAGGCTCAGGCAAGGAAAGCACCGCTACAGCAAACAAGGCGAATACAAAAGTCAGACACAGGCAGGCCCCGCCCACTTCGGGACGAGCAGGCGCCTTTGCTCCCTCAGCCGCTACAGCCATCTTTGTGATGGGCATTCCCGTTCATCGAACCCGGCACCGGCCGAAAAAAAAAAAAGAGGCTGGAAGTCGGATCTCCCGTGTCAGATGGAGATCAGGGTTCAAAAGTGTTTGCTGAGCAGGGCGTCCTTGCACTTCTGCCGCCCTTCGGGCCATTTCAGTGTGACTCCTTTTTTTCTGAGGAGGGAAGGGAAAAGTGGGCGGCGGTCTTTCCTAAGCACTTCCTTGTAACGGGCTAACTTACTTTATTGAATCTACAGCCATTACCATCCCGATTGTGTCCGCTCCGGTCTTGCTTTGCGTGAAAATGAGTCTAGGAGACAGAGAAAATCTCCTAAGGTGGTCAGTTGGTGAGGATGAATCGGGAGAATGAGTAGAGAGACTAATGAGGAAAAAAAACCCTCTAAGCTAAGGCAATAAGGGGAGAAGGAGCAGAGGAGAAAGAAAACAGTAAGTTACTGAAAAAAAACGACTGTTAAGAAAGCATTAAACTGACAAGACTGTCCACACCAAGCTAATCGATGCATCCGAGAAAATAGAAGAAGGATAAAACGTGGGACTTTTAGTGTATGATTTCACTTCCAAAAAAATAAACAGAACTTCTGAAGATTCTGAACATCTTTGTTTTGTTTGCCAGTTGGACTCCACACTAATATATGAGTAGAAGATCAAACCTTTGTTTTCATTGCAATTAAATGTATTGATCATAATTAAAGCAATTGTGCCCATTTTATTCAACACAACTATTCTGTAACAGGAAGAGTAGGCTGACACTGGTGGTTAAGGACATACTGAAGTCTGTTGAAGCACTAGGCTAGGGATTGCAATTTGCACATCTTAATTTTGATTACATAAAACTAAATTAAGCTTGGGGGTGAAGTGTTTATGCAAACCCCCCTCCTAAATAGATTTTATTAATTAGATTGTGGCTGTGGGAATCAAGCCATTGATTTGAGTTCAAATACTACATTTTGCTGGGAAAGATTGAGGGCAAAAGAAGAAAGGAACGACAGAATGGGGTGGCTGGATGGAGTCATTGAAGCAGTAGGCGTGAGCTTAAATGGACTCAAGAGGATGGTAGAGGACAGGAAGACCTGGAGGAACGTTGTCCATGGGATCGCGATGGGTCAGACACAACTTCGCAGCTAACAACAACTACATTTAGTTATTAAAGACTTTGAAGGAGATCCCTATTAGTCTGTGGTGATCAAAAATCAGAATTTTGGTAGCATCCGATAAAGGAATGAAATGATTCCATTCATTTGATGTTCTGATGATGTACCTGATGAAGTGAGCTGCAACTCATGAAAGTTTATGCCATTTAATAAAGTTTGTTAGTTGGAAAAGGTCTTACCAAACTTCTTTTGATTTGGGTGTTACTAAATTAACCCATTTTCTGGAGCCACGTACAGTATGTGGAATAGTAAACTAAATCTGCTGAGTTCACACAACTTGAATAGTTATGTACGTACAAAAACTAATTAAGGTTTAAACTAATCAAGCGTGGTATATTATGAAAATGCAACTAATTAAGCATGCTGGGCAAACTCAGCCACTAAGAGAGTGACGTACGTCAATTTCCTTAGCCGAGACAGATTCAGAATTCTGCCTCTTAACTGTTACTCAAACACTGGCTGGATTCCGCCAAAATGTGAAGTTTCTTGTTTCTAACTTGGTGCATTGGTGTGTTGAAGCAAACAGTTATTGTAGTTTATAAACCCAAATAAATGTGGATTATTCAGTTCACCACAGACAAATAAATAGCTTGATGTGAACACGATTGTCAATGATTTCCAGAACCATACAGCAATAAAAAAAATCTTAGTGGAACATTTAAGCTTGATAGCTGTATTGTGAGAGAAGTGTCAGCCAATTCTGTAAGTTCAGTGAAAAATTCTGCCTTAGTCATCTACCATAAAACTGTTTTTCTTTCTTTCTAAGGTTTCTAAACACATATTTCTAAGAAACTAATCAGCCTGAAAATAATTAATTTTCTTGGATAATTGCATTTCACATTGCAAAAAAACCCTGCTCTTTATTTTATTGTAGGAATGAAACCCAATCTTGTAATTTATTCAGCAAGTCATTTTGTCATGAAGCTTCCTAAATGTAGATATCGTGTTCTCTCGAAAATAAGACCTGGTCTTATTTTCTTTTGGGCCCCAAACTAAGCACTTGGGCTTATTTTTTGGGATGTTTTATTTTGGAGGTAGAGGTGCCCCATGCGCCCCGCACATGCTTACCTGGTCACACCAGTGGAGCCACTCATGGCAGAACGGCACGAGGCTCATCTTGCTGGTGGAGCCGCGTGCGGTAGAACACTGTGGGGCTTTCTGCATGGCTTATCTCGCTGGTGGAGCTGCTCGCAGAATGCAGCGAGTGTTCTGACATGAGTGGCTACCCCGGCGAGACGAGCCTCATAGCGTTCTGCCGCAAACAGCTCGCCTGGCGAGTCAGAGATTTGAAGCATTCTGCAGTGAGTGGTTCCATCGGCGAGATGAGCCTCGCAGTGTTCTGCTGTGAGAAGCTCCATCTGTGCAACAAGGTAAGTGGGTACGGGGTGCGTGGGACACCTCCACTCCCCCGCCCTAGCTTGATTTTTACACCTGCACCTCGCCCCTCCTCCTACAGCCAGATGATAGGCGGGGCTTAACTAGGCCTTATTTTGGGGGGTGGGGCTTATTTTAGGCGCAGGTGTGAAAATCGGGCTAGGGCTTGTTTTCTGGGTCGGTCGTATTTTTGGAGAAACACTGTAGTTAATGTTTCACCATCTGCCAATATATGCTTATTTATTACTGATTATGTGCCATCGAATCATTTTATTGCCCACTTTATCTAGAACCATTTAGATTTAAATGACTGAACAGAATTTCTTTTTAACAAAATAAAATAAATAAGAATAGAATTAGAAAATGCCACTACATATGTTTTACAATTTGAGCACAGCTGTAAAAAATAAAACTCCAATTATTATTTAAGTTTAAAATATTTTAATATTCTGCTATTTAAGTAAAGATAAAGGTTCCCCTCGCACATAAGTGCTAGTCGTTGCTGACTCTAGGAGGCAGTGCTCATCTCCGTTTCAAAGCCGAAGAGCCAGTGCTGTCTGAAGACATCTCCGTGGTCATGTGGCCGGCATGACTCAACGCCAAAGGCGCACGGAACGCTGTTACCTTCCCACCAAAGGTGGTCTCTATTTTTTCTACTTGCATTTTTAAGTGCTTTCGAAAGTGCTAGGTTGGCAGAAGCTGGGACAAGTAATGGGAGCTCACCCCGTTACACAGCAGCACTAGGGATTCGAACCGCTGAGCTGTCGACCTTGTCACTGTCACTAGATGGCAGCATATCATAAACATAGGGTCGTCTTAAAGTAGGATTGAATCAGGTAGCCTTTTAACAGAAGAAAGAAATCTCAGAGTTGCAAGCTAATTGGGAAGGGGGAAAAAAGCAATGACAAACCACTTTGTAGTATTGCCAAGAAAGCCCTGTAGATGGTCCATGAAATCACCAGGAATGATTTGAAGTAGGCAAATATTCTTTTATTGAATCTGAACTGCCAGATAGCTGTTGGCTTGCTTAATTGTTGCAAATAAGAGGACCTCTGGGAAGTGGCAACAGGGTGATGGCCATAATTTTATAGGGGGCAAAGCATGAGTAACATATTCTCTTCCTACATCACTGGATGGCATAGTTGCAGGCTCACTTCCTCCCCATTTTTTCTTTCAAGCAGTTTAAAAGTTTGTAAAGGAACGTAATGCAAATCTAAGCTATAGTTAGATAGATGATACATATGTATCTGCTAGATGGCTAGATTAGATAAGATGATAAATAGATAGATAGAGAGAGAGAGAGATAGATAGATAGAGAGATAGATAGATATTGAACTATAGCTTAGGTTTGCATTATATCCCTTTACAAAATTATCTATATCCATATATTTGTAAAGGAATGTAATGTATAGTTTAATATATATAGGGAGATTGAACTATACACTAATATATCATCATCATCATCTTAGCCATTGTCTATCCACTGCACGATGAAGGCCTCTTCCGCTTGTTTCCAACCAATACGGTTCTGAGCTTTCTTTTGCCAATTGGGCCCTCAATACTTGCTGATGTTGTCAACCCATCTTGTTTTAGGTCTCTTTCCTGGATGCTTTTTATCATGTGGGATCCATTCTATGACTGCCTTGGTCCACCTGCCATCAGTTCTTCTTGCTATGTGGCCCGCCCGTTTCTCAATTCTTTTACTCTGATGATATCGTACACTTTTGTTTCTTCTCTAATCCACGTGCAGGTCTTTCTATCTTGTCCTGTCATGCTGAGCATGTATCTTTCCATGGCTCTTTGTGCCACTTGTAGCTTTTGTACTGATTGTGAGGTTAGTGTCCATGTTTCACCCCAAAGGGACTCACTCTTCCCAAAGGGAAGATATATAGCGTATAGTTCAATCTTTCTCTCTCTCTCTCTTCAATATGTATTATAGAACTGTAGCTTAGATTTGCATTAAGAAGAGGGCCGTGAAAATATTTACAGATCCCTCACATCCAGGACATAAACTGTTTCAACTCCTACCCTCAAAATGACGCTATAGAGCACTGCACAACAGAACAACTAGACACAAGAAGTTTTTTCCCGAAGGCCATCACTCTGCTAAACAAATAATTCCCTCAACACTGTCAAACTATTTACTAAATCTGCACTACTATTAATCTTCTCATAGTTCCCATCACCAATCTCTTTCCACTTATGACTGTTTGACTGTAACTTTGTTGCTGGCAATCCTTATGATTTATATTGATATACTGACCATCAATTGTGTTGTAAATGTTGTACCTTGATGAACGTATCTTTTCTTTTATGTACACTGAGAGCATATGCACCAAGACAAATTCCTTGTGTGTCCAATCACACTTGGCCAATAAAAAAAAAATTCTATTCTATTCTATTACATTCCTTTACAAATTTTGTAAAGGATGTGGATATGGCTTAGGGTATGTAAGTGTTCTGAACACAAGCCAGCCCTACTACTCAAAAATAAAATTTCCTTTCTTAATTTCATCCACCCACCCGTGGCTCCTTGAGTTCAAAAGCAGAGGAACTGCAAAAGGAAATTTTATCAGTGCTCCTTCTGTAGGGCAGGCATACCCCGGAGTGATAATCTCCGGAGTTCTGTGGAACTGGAAAGAAGATGCTCCCCGCAGTTTTCTCCTTTCCCCCATCCAGGATTCACGACAAGAGATCGTTCTGAAGGCCCTTTGGGGCGAGCGATTCCCTTTGTGGTTCCCAGCGCTTTGTAGATCCTCCCCAGGGACCGCCTTGCAAAGAGCGCGGGAAGCAACAAAGCAAACCTGCCCTAGAGGAATACTAGAACTCGGAAGGGGGAGAGAGCCGGGAATGAACGTGTCAGCCAACACCCGCCTTTCCGCCACGTGGCCCCGAGACTGCGGCCGATGGGCACCAACCGGCGCTGCCAAGCGGCTGCGCCAGGAGAAGAAAGAGAAGGCCTCTCTCTACCCTCACCTCGCCCAAACCCCACACGCGGATCCGCGGAGAATTTGGTAACCGGAGGAGGAGATCCATGCTCAACGGCGTTGCTCCCTGCTGCTGTGCCACTCCCTGCCCCGCAGAGGGTGAGGGCTGCCCTGCAGAATGGGGTGTGCAACGGAGGGAGTAAAGATGGCATCATCGGACTCTCCGGCCCGAAGTCCTTGAGGGCAGGAGTGGAGGCAAGAGCTGGTGGCCGCTAGGTTGTTTTTTTTTATCCCCACCTCGCTGGCTGCGTTCCCTGCAGCTGGAGTACTAGCAGTGGGAAAAGATAGGGAAGCCTGTGCCACGTCCACCTGCAGGTCAGACATGCTTTTTAACCATTTCTATCTACTTTAAAGCAAAATGTGGAGAAATTCATGGAGTAACTGACGGGCTCTGCTGCAGTCTGTCTCTCTAGTAGCGGGTTAGTTTTCTATTTGCAATGAATGACGGGAGAGAACATCCTGGGAAAAATGTATTTCCCCTTAGCTGCAGCTGAATGTGGGAAAGGGTGTGCTAGAATCTGTGCTACTGCTGCACCCCATCTTCTGACAGGTAATGTGTGGGAACAGCATGAAAGGGGTGAGGTGACCTGGAATGTAGAATAATGTGTGGGAAGGAAGAATGAAATATTGCTTCCCTGCTTGATTCAGGTTAGTAAAAGGTACTAAGGATATGAATTATGGGCTGGCTGTTCTTAAAGGCAGTATAACTGCACTTGGTGGCGAATCAGACCAGACCGGCTTTCCTTCCAGATGGACGGGTCATGATAGTGTCTGTCTTCTGTGGCTGGAAACTTTGGTTTTGCTAACCCACAATGTGCAACAGGAACCTCAGTGTTCCCGGAGTGCCATAGACATCTCTGTCTTTGCAGGGAGCGGTCTCCATTCCAGAGAGATATTTCTACCTCCGGTGTCTTACAGAAGGTGAACTAAAGAGTCTCATCCCTGCCCACCAGGACCAGAATGAAGGGGCTATTTCTAGCAGTTTGGCTCTTCATTGTGCCGGCTAGATGGGCAGCACCAAAGAACAGCAGTGGCAGGTACCGCCTAGTTTTAATTTTCCGTTCAGCAGAGGTGATTGTCTTTATACCTGCCCCGCTCTTTTTATGTCTTCTAGGCCAGAGATCCCCCACGATTCCATGGATCAAGCCATCCTGAATCCTCTGCACCCAAGCCAAGTTTCTCTAAAGTAAGTACATGCCATCCAACAGGTGTGCCTCTCCCAAAATTCAGCCCTTTTGCTACATATGATAAGAAGTCCAAAATTTGGAAGAAAGTTGGCTGATTGTCCTTCTGCCCCTTTCCCTTTCCCTCCTAGGACATTCCATTTCCATTTCCTCTCTAAAATAACAGGGAAAGATTCCATCTCCACATTCAAGTAATTTGTGTATTCCAGTTGAACTTGGGGACCTTTTAGATTTGCTTGGCCTTGGCCTGCCAACGTAAATGTTCATAATCAATCAGGCATATACTATCTGGATTTAAACTACTTACTAGCCTAGACCAAAATGGGAGCTTGGGAACTTACAGTTTAGCAAGTTGTAGGGCCTCAACTATTATCTTAGATATCAGGAACACATCATTTATTTATCTGAGCATAGCATGGAGTATGAACACAGCAACTGCATTTTGTTCCTTCAGATTTAGGATTTAGTATGTTGGCTGAACTTGGGGATTAAAAACTTATCTGAATGTTTGAAGTGTGTCCTCTTTGCACCATTGAGACTGGGCAGGTGTCCAAGAAAAAAGATTGGAGGCTCTAATGACTTTGATTGCCCATCTTCCCACTCACTGATTCCGAGAGCTACATTGTTCTCTGTTGCAATGGTTGCTATCTTGTCCTGCAAGATGGTCAATATTTTTGTGCTGTGGTTTGTTCCATCATGGCAACATAATGTTTCATGGCTTGGTCTGTTCTAGGGTGCTCCAAGATTATCTGGAGAATATTGGGCAGTTGAATGGGGATCCTGCTACCATGACAAGGGAACAGGGTAAGA
The DNA here is from genome assembly GCF_028640845.1 of Ahaetulla prasina. Classification (NCBI taxonomy): domain Eukaryota; kingdom Metazoa; phylum Chordata; class Lepidosauria; order Squamata; family Colubridae; genus Ahaetulla; species Ahaetulla prasina. The sequence continues at coordinate 29,696,802 of NC_080539.1, forward strand.
CCTTTACTATGTAATGCATGTTGAGAGGGCAACTGATAGCTCCTCACTCTAGAAAACAAGAGAATAGTTTTAAGCACACATTTAAAATGTGTTCCAATGCTAGCAATGCAAGAGTTCCCTTTTGAAGTTGGAAAAGGTGTTCCAGCAAAAAAATATACAGAATTATCTGAGAAAATAACAACACATAACAAAAACAACGTAAGTTTTGAGTCCACAACAGCTAATTTTACAGATTGAGAGAAACATTGTCAGAGCAAATAAATAAAGCAAAACAATTATATAAGCTGCCCGGATATCTTTCACCAAAGAGAAAACATCTTTTGAAATCAGACAGCTTGACTGCAGAAAAGGTGCAGCTTCTGTTATCAATTTGTCTCCTTCAAATTATTCTGCTGGAAGGCAGAGCTTTTTTTGAGTCAGTAGATATTTCTCCACCTTCTTTGAAGTTGACCCCTCAAGTTTCATTAAAATGCAAAGCATAATCAATCACCATTTCCCTCTAAAAATATATTTTTGATCACAGCAAGCTTGGCCCTGACAGGCAAGTAAAAGGTGGTGGTTTCTTATGCAATGGTTTGAGATGTTATCTGATTCAACGTGGCCATCTCTGATAACGGGTAATTTTGCTTTCACTTTTTAATCTTGTGGTCAGTCTGAACCCACTCGTGCAAAGTCTATTATTATGTAGTGAAACTGGAGCCTAACATAAATCCCCAGCTTGCCCCGTACAGTTAGATGGCTGAGGTTGTGCTGGATGTTTTTCCTTTCCTCTGTTCTCCTTAAGACAGAAGAAAAACAACAACCCAGTTTTGTTTTTGGGGTCTCCTTTACATGATTTGCAGAGTACTGGAGACAGTTCAGAGTTTTTAGAACTCCCTTTCCTATGCTTGTTCTCCCAGATAGAACCAGAATATTTTAAAGCAGGGATCTCCAACCTTGGCAACTTGAAGCCTGGAGGACAACTCCCAGAATTTCCCTTTGCTGGCTGGGGTATTCTGGGAGTTGAAGTCCTCCAGGCTTCAAGTTGTCAAGGTTGGTGACCCCTGCTTTAAAAGAGTCTCTCCCACCTAGCTCTCTTTGGAAATGTATCAATGGCTAATAAATGTTAGACATGAAACAAATTATGCTAGGCACAGATTTCCTGTGGCAGAGAGTGCCCAGGATCACTGGAATTCAGCAAACCTTATACAGAGGTACCCAATTTCCTCTCCAGCAATCAGAGATGTTCCTGGACATGGAGATAATGAAATGTTCTTGTAATGGATTATAGGTTTGTTTCTGTTGTTGGTGCTGATATGGATATAAATGCTGCCTTTCAGGAGAGATTCATTCTGTTATGCTAAATTTGGAAATTGATGCTTGTGATGTTTACAGCCTGCCTTGCTCCTGTTATGCCAATTAAGCAGTAGACAGACAGGCATGGAATATTTCCAGGCATAAATTCCCACTCATGAACCAGCAAGCCCAACTTTGCTAAGCATCAGAAAATGCTTTTAAACCTCACAGTTGGCGTATAAATGAAAATGCAGTGAACGTAATCTTTATTTTTTTAAAAGCCCTAGCAGAAATCAGGCAAGCCCGGACCAGCAAGTGTCAGAGCAGTGATTGGGTACCAGGCAATTGGTTTTTAGGATCCAGAGACAGTAAGGACATCAGTAAACAAAGGGATTTTAAGCTTCCTTAGCTCAAGCAACAGATTTAAAGGCATAATATAAAAAGCACACATACCAAGGAAGATGAAACCCAAATCTCCTACAAACTGAACCACGAGATGGGCAGTAAATACATTCGATATTTAAAAAAAAAAAACCCTATCAGGAGCTCCTTAATAACAACAGCAGAGATACCATGAGGGCTGCCAGTTTCCACGGTACCCAATGTTAGGTTCTTGCAGACGCTCCCAATGAATAACAGGAATCCCGAGGTTTTTATTAGTACCTGGCATCATGATTTCATGGCTCTGCTGTGGTCATGAAACTGCAGGATCTGACCTTTGGCTGGATGGCACATGACCTCTGGGACGGGAACTGAAATTCTGAGATTTTCACAGGTTCGCAGCTATGTGAAGATCCTCTGATTCAGCAAGCAAGAGTGAAGAAAAACCGGCTTAGCTCAGAATGAGCTCTCCACTTCTAGATTCTTTTTTTTTTTAATAGGAAGGAGAAATCAAAACATGTTGCTAAACTCCTCAAAATAAGAATGGTCTTTAAACTACGCAAGAGAATCTGGGATTGCACTGCGAGAGAGGAAACAAGATTCCTTAGCCATGCCGCCTCCCAGTGATCAAGAAAAGTGGGGTTTGGTGGGAATGTTGTTTAGGAAAAAACGTTAGCATTCATAGTATCATTGAGTTGGAAGTGTCTCAGGTCGTAGAATCAAAACCCCTTGCTCCATGCAGGAATCCAAATGAAAGCATTCTTACCAGATGACCGTCCAATCTCATAGAGTAGGGGTCTAACCTTGGCAACTTTAAGACTTGTGGACTTCAACTCCCAGATAAAGTCCACAAGTCTTAAAAGTTGCCAAGGTTGGAGACCCCTGTCATAGAGGAGTCCCTTCACATCTCTATTGAATTTGATCCACTGTCAGATGCTCTTATTAAGGTATTAAGAAGCTCTTGCTGACATTCATTGGGAGTCTGCCGTAATGGACTGTGAGAATATCCTTGAGGAACTAAAAGAATCTGAGTCCAAAGAAGAAATGTAATCAGAGAAAACATCTCAGAATTGACCCTTCTTAGTTATTTTATAAATAATGGCAGGGTGGGAGGGGCACTTTCTGGCTTGCAAGGTTGTGTTACAGGTAGTCCTTGACTTATGACCACTATTGGGACCAGAATTTCCATTGCTAAGTAAAGCAGTTGTTGAGTCGTGCCCAATTTTATAATCTTTTTGATACAGTTAAGCAAATCACTGCAATTGTTAAGTGAAATGAATCCACTTCTTCCCATTGACTTTGTTGTTGGAAGCTGGCTGGGGCAAAAGACGATCATATGATCCCAGGATCATACGCAACCATCGTAAATACGTGCCAATTGCCAAGTGCCCAAATTTTTATCACATGTCCATGGGGATGCTATGACAGTTGTAAGTACAAGAACTGGGTGTGAGCCACTTTTTCAGTGCCTTCATAACTGACCGGTCCCTAAACGAAAAGTTGTAAGTCAAGGACTACCTGTACTATAAGTCTTTAATAAAAGTAGCACTAGTTTTCTAGTCTAGTGTGCTGCAAAGATTGACATCTGCTATGCTTTAGCTTAAATCCATTGTTCCACATCCTGCACCCCGATAAAATGGAGAATACATCCCATCAGTAGCTTCCACTAGGAACAGTGTTGGCCTCTGTTATTTTTTGGTTCACTATGCATGCCTTCTCCATTCCGATTCTTTCTAGCGCTCTTGCTTCTCTTTGCTCTTCATGACTATGACAAAAGTGGGCACTTGGATGGTCTGGAATTTATGAGACTGTTGAGTGAATTGGTGTCCCAACAGGCAAAAGGAGAGCCTGCACCAGACACGGTAGGCACATTTTATTCCTCAATCTCCGGTAAGGTTGGCATCTTTGCCAATTCTTTTTTTCAATAATAATTTGTATTAAACTACAATTAAGGATAAAAACTAATGCAAGCTAAAAAAATAGAATGTAGAAAAGAAGAAACAAAATAGAAACAAAATTAAAACCATAAGAATATAGAAGAGAAAATAAAAAATATATACTGTATGAACAAATGACTTCTCCCTTCATCATAACAAGTATGTAAGTTACCACCTTCTCTTAAGATGGTATCTTCCCATATTGATCTCTTACCTATAAACAAATTCTTAAAACCTCATCATTCATTCCTAGTCCATAAACATCCAAGAAGTCGTATCAGAGTTATTATTTGGTTATCTATTTTTTTACTTATGTCATAGAACTTGATTTCTTATTATTTTGCTTTGTCACTTTTCACAAAATGTTAATAGGTTTCTTGTAAACCTAATATAGCAAAGTTATTCAAGTCATACTTTTGGTTATGTTATCTGTTTATTCCTTTTAACCATTAAGGTATCAGCTGGTGGTATCTGCATTTCCAGTGCAGCATTTTTTTCCATATCATTTTTGTAGCCTCTCATCTTCAAATCCATTTTCAGATCAGTCTCAGTCTTGTCTGGTAAAATTTCTTCCTCTTAAATAACATCTTTAAAAGACAGTCTATAATGGTAGCCACTCTTAAAAGTAACTTCTGGATGCATTATTCACCAATGTCCCCTCAGTATGTCTTGTGTCAAAGTAGTGCTCTATTCTAAATTAGTTTATCAAATGTAAATGTTTTTTTCTTTTAATTATAATCTTTAGTTCTTTCTGGGTCCCTCTGTAGTGTCCAACCTTTTAAGTCCCATCCTTTCAAGGGTTATTTAGAATTCAAAATAACAGCATTTTCCCATGGGAAGGTTTGTTATAATTAATTTTAAAATCTTATATCAATACTATCTGAACTCTTAGTCCCTTTGTGATTTTTCCAAAATCAATGTTCTAATCATCCTTTTGCTGTTTATTCCACATTTTTTAAAGTCTTAAGCTTGTATTTAAAACTTTTGTGAAGGATTGACGGAAACTCACCTGGTGCTATAAAACATGCCAAACCATTGGTTCCTAATAGCTGAAAAGCAATTATTTCCAAAAATTATTAAGAAATAGACTTAATGGACTTTGTGTCCACATAGACTATATTACAGCTGTGAGCTTGATTGAAATCCCTCAACTCTCAAACACTTAAGTCATAAGTTAACCATAAAATGTCAGTTCCTACAGTCTACTTACGAGGAGCAGCTGTCTCAATTACAAGTAGGCAATCTAACAATCTCTCCTTTAACAAAAAAGACTTCACTGGCCAGAGTTTGTTGCTTGGCAACCAATCTCTGCTGCAATGCCATCCCACTTCTATTGGGATCAGTGGTGGGTTCTCCCCGGTTCGGGAGAGCCGGTAGTGGAGAAGTTGAAGTGACGGCGAACCGGTTCACTCCGACCGTCATCTGGGCCGTCCCGCCCGCCCCTGCGCTATACCTACCTTTATTCCTCTGCTTTTAGCCCAGCTGAAATGCGTGGCACAGCGGATTGCAATGCCTCAGCTGTTCAGTCAGTCAATGCGCTTGCGCGAAGCAAACCGGTGGTAACATGGTTAGAACCCACCACTGATTGGGATGACTAGTTCACCATGGATCCCCACTAGAAATCCCCACATTTTTACCAACTCTTGAGTGACACAAGAGTTGCATCTAGCTGTTCTCACCCTTTGTCTGGTTGAGCCTTATCTGAATCCCTGTATTCAGTAGATTTTTGTGTGTGTCCATTCTCAAAGATTGCTTCGGCAAGTCCCAGTAGTTTTCTTGGCAAGATTTTTCAGAAGTGGTTTGCCATTGCTTCCTTTCTAGGGCTGAGTGAAAATCACTGGCCCAAGGTCACCCAGATATCAGATTTCCAGCCTGATGCTTTAACCACTACACCAAACTAGCTCTCTCTCATTAGATAAGGTAAAGGTAAAGATTCCCCTCACACATACGTGCTAGTCGTTGCCGACTCTAGGGGGCAGTGCTCATCTCCATTTCAAAGCCGAAGAGCCAGCGCTGTCCGAAGACATCTCCATGGTCATGTGGCCAGCATGACTCAACGCCAAAGGCGCACGGAACGCTGTTACCTTCCCACCAAAGGTGGTCCCTATTTTTTCTACTTGCATTTTTACGTGCTTTCGAAACTGCTAGGTTGGCAGAAGCTGGGACAAGTAACAGGAGCTCACCCCATTACACGGCAGCACTAGGGATTCGAACCGCTGACCTTTCGATCGACAAGTTCAACGTCCTAGCCCCTGAGCCACTCTTATCTCTTATTAGATAATAAGCTGCAAATAGTGTACACCTGTTTCTATTCTAAAAGTATCTTGTTAGCCATGGTAGGAAAAGGAAACTAAACTAAACTTGGCCTGATCTAACTCCATTTTTTCATCTTTCTTTTGTCTGTGGAAGATGTCAGTTACCTTGTTCCTTATCTTAATAATTGGAAAGCTTTCTTGATTTCCTCTGCTATTCTCCTTTCAGGTAGTGCCAATGGTGGACAGTATCTTGGAGACTCAGGACTTCAACTGGGATGGATTATTGGAGCCTTCAGAGTTGTTTCTTCCTCCCCGGCAGGGAGAGAAACCAAACTTCCTTACTGCTGTCAGTGAAGAAGATGGTCCAGTCCTGTGGGCACTTCCTGAGCCAAATGAACCAGCCATTGGCTTCCCAAGTCCCTCCGACCAACAAAGCAATGGAGACTCCCCGCCTGCACCAGAAGTTCAGGAACAAGACATGATGGGTGACCAATTGTGGAGCCTGGAGAAGCATGGGGGAGAGCTTGGCCAGGAAACCGCAGGAGAACAAGGGAAAGAGATGCCTTCTGCTCCAGGAGATTGAAATATACCCTTTACAGACTTTAGGTGATTAGCCAAGCAATGAGAACTGGAGGCCTCCAGGTCAATTTCAGAAATGGAATTCAGATAATCACCGCTTTCCGAACATTTTCTCCTGTGCAATCTGTTCTGGGTTTCCAAGTCTTCTCTTTACCAAAGCCAAACAGAATAGGATTTCCTGTTCAGTCAGCTCTGCACCCTGTTATCTAAAGAGATCCCTTTTCCAGGTTTCATACTCCAAATCTAAAACTTGAGAAACAAAAGTCACTAAAAACTTCTCCTAACACAGTGGCTCCACTTTCTCCTCAGTGCACCTGAGTGCACCATTCAGAGTGCCATGGAAACCTCTTCCCTCCCTCCCCCAGTACCCAGGACCACAGCCTTTCCAGGAGGTGAGGCTACATAGGTAGGAAAGATTTCTCTAAACTGAAAAGCCTCTCTCAGCAGGTTGTCTTCCTGAATAGTCTCTCTCTCTTCACAGAGCAGGCTCCCGATTCTAGAGGATCTATTTAGGGTCTCTTGCTCTGCCTTCCTCGAGTAAGAAGCTGTTGCACAGAGACAGGACAGAACTTACGACTATAATTTCCCAGTCTGGCCAAGGATTTATCTGTGCATTTCAAATGACCGTTCTGGTCACTCTTTCAGCAGGTTCCTTTGGAGAAAAGCCCACCCAACACTGCAGGAGGCATCCCGTATGTCTTTTGCCATGGCATTTAAATTTAAATTGCCCATCTCATAAAAGTGACTCTAGAATTAAAACAAACATCACAACCTGTGATTTCCAAGGTTAAACTAGTCAATTCTAATCACGAAAGAGAACACATCAACAACAGCACAGCTGACCCAACCCCCTGGTCCAAATCCTAGGGAAACAGCCAGAGATGCATATGCTTCAACTACACATCTGCTTTTTCAAATCTGCCAATAAATCATCTTCAAACTGAATTACGTTTCTGGACCATATAGGAACAGGAATCTTAGAGAGGCAAGGAGGAATTTCCCTTTTAGGGTTAGGGGAGCTGATAATCACAGTATCTGGCAAAGAGGAAAACTTCAAGGACTGTCACAGATTAATCAACTGGGCAGCTAGCTGCTTATACGTGTTCTCCCTCACATATCTTCAGCAGGAAGAGAACTAGGCTCAGTAGTGGGGAGGGGTGTTCTGGCTGTTGTTGGGTGGCATGGATTAGCATTCTCCTTTTCTCTGTTAATTTACTTTTAAGTCTTTTAAAATCTTTCCCAGCCTTGGTGTAGGGAATAGTAACAAGTGCATCAGCAGCATCTTAATTCCATGTCTACTCTCATTACTTCTGACCCTCCTGGATCTGACTGGCTGAGGCACAGCCAATCCCTTTCCGTTGAGGCCCACCTGTGTATCTGTGTGCATACACATGTGTGCGCATGCACACCCTCGAGCACACACACACTGACTGGAATGCCTTGCGTAATCAACCAGGAGCAATCAGCAGCTTCGAGTACTTTATTTATCTTCTCATGGTTATACAGCGAAACCTCGCTTCCTCCTGGCAAGAGACAGGAGCATCTGAGCCAGCTCAGCCAGACTGCATATGGAATGTGTGGCAGGCAGCCTGACATGTCTTCCCACCTGCAGGACATGCCAGAGGAGCAGTGCCAGTGCCACTAGCAAATAAATCACCACCGTGAGAAATACGGTATTAGTCCATGGTCCAGTGAAATCCAGCAGGTTCAGCTTTCAGTATGTTGCTCACACGATCCCATCGTATCCGTGAACCCCACACTTCCGGCCTGCCACCTGGCATCCATAGGTTAATGCTGCAGGAAGTGTTTTTCCTGCCACAGAAAATGAGAGATCAGTTTAACTTTAGTGCAGATGAGCATAATAGCTGTTCTTTAAAATACAGGAGATGGAAGGATAACGGTCAGGAGTTTCCTCGCCATTCAGATCTGCTTCTTGATACTATTAGGTCGTGGTTTGTTGTTCGGCTTAAAAGTATCCTGTACAGAAGCAATTGTGAAAGGTTCTGCCATTCATGTTATACCTTACAGGAAAATGAGAAGCACCCTGAACTTACCCTTGCTTAGAGCCAAGATCACAGCAGCATTGAATGTGTCTCCAGCCCCCAGAGTGTCCACAACAGTTTCAGGGGAGAATGCATCTGAATGCACCAGCAGCCCATCTGGTCCCATTGCGTCAGCTCCATATTCAGCCCAAGCACAGATCAAGGTGCCTCTAGAAATGGAATACAGAAACTAACCTATGTAGTGTTTTGGATTCATCAAATGAATAAATCCAAATTACTACACAAGCAGGCAGATGCGTGAATGTATTCCTTGTCTACAATATTCCAAACCAGGAAAAAGTAAAGATGTTGCAGGTGTTGCAGAAAGGTGATATATTTTCATACCTGTCTGCTCCATGGCGGGACCGAATCCAAAGCACTGGATAGCACTAATAGAATCTTCCCTCCAGAAGTGAAATCTACTTACCTTCCTTACCGTTTCAGAAGAGCATGCGCCACATGCGAATGCTTCGCTTGCCCGCGCATCACATGCACACAGAGACATGCGCATGCGCAAAACCTGTTCATGCGCAAAACTTCTGCGCATGCGCAGAAGGTAAAAAACACAAAACCAGGAAGTAATGACACCCCGGGTGGGTGGGTGGAGCTTTGCTCTGCCATCACTACCGGATCGCCAAACTACTGGCCACGATCGCTACCTGATTGTCTGATCCGGGAGCATTTCACCCCTGCTTCCCTCTCTATTCCATACAAAATATTCTCTGTTCCAGTTATTTGGGACCTCAACAGCAAATCTGAAGGAGTGTGAGTTACTGCTAGAGACTTTGCCATATAACTGGGGAGGCTGACTCTGTTGATTATCCACCCATTCCAATAATGTGCCTGGGCAAGAAGCTGAAGACCTGTCTGGGCTTTCCTTTCAGCTCTCAAAAGGGAAGTCTGTGTAACTCAGCCTTTGGCCTAAACAGAAAGAAAGATAGAGTATAGAGCTTAAGGGAACACTAGACAGGAAGGTGTAATATAAATCCAATCAATAAAGTATTAAAAGAATTGTGCTTCTGATATCGGATTGCTAACTAAAGCTGCTGCAAAAGATAGTACCCTGGGTTGTGCTTTCACACGCATTTAATCTGATTTGGGCGTATCGGCTTGTAGCACCAATTCAACCATGGTGAGTGCAGCTTAGCATGGTATGAAGCCAGCCTACTGCAGTTTATTCAACAAGACCCAGTTATACATGGTTTAGCACAGTCTGTGTGTGACTTCAGTCTGAACTTAGCTGCTAAGAAATATCTTTAAAGCTGCTGGAAAAGAGAATCGCCTCCAAATCATTAAATGACTTGTGATTTGAGCGTTGAGGTCTCTTAAAATTTGTGAGGTTGGTTGAGAGGACTAAAGGACTCCCACTTTGGCCTCTGAGATTCTCTTCAGCCTGCTATTCTTATTTCACACCACTCCTAATAACTGGTGAAGGATCCAGGTTTGTTCCCATGTTTTGGTTCCCTCCTACCCTTTTTTCAAGCGCCCATAGAGCCCCTTCACAGCCTCAGGAGCCGAGTAGAATCCAAACGTCTTGGCCACATCTTTGCTGACAAAGACCTAGGAGAAGAGAACCACAACAGAGTCACCACTTTTTGACTGGGCCTTATTACATAGTATCTCTGGGTGATCAGGTAGTGCCTCAGAGTGCTATGTATGAAGAAAATGACTGTGAATCTCAAGAGCATTGGGGTGTATTCCGGCCAGACGTTTCAAGAATTTCACTTCACAGCTGTAGAAATCCCCCAGGAATATTGCTGTTTACCTCTGTGAACACAAAACTCATCTGCAGAAAATCTCTGGAAATGAGTGACTGAAACAATGCTATTGATTCAGAAAGTGAACTCAGAATCCTTAATAAGGATTCTAACAGGGGATGCCAATACATCTTCAGTAGCCACAGGAGGAGATGGCAAAATCTGTCAGATCTATCCTATGAGAGGAATTTAACTGAAGGGCAGGTTGACCTTCATCACTGTGCTTGCTTTCTTGACCAGCCATGGTTCCCACCTACATCAACCTGCACCACGCCTTTACCTTTGACCCCTTACCACATCTCCGTAGCAAAACAGCTGGTACAACTCTGGCCTGGTCTTTTCCACCTCCACAGATGTGGTCACTCGCTCAGATGGTGGACAGGTTTGGTTATACTTTTTCACCTTTAGCAGCATTTTAACCTGTTCTGAAGCATTCCTACCCTGGGAGAAAATACTACTATTAGTGACACAATCTAAGATGTCTGGATTTGATACTCTTCCTGGAATTATTGATAGTCTTTGTGACCTTAGATGCCTCACCACTTATGGTAGTGGGGCCATTTGTACCTGCTAGTTCCAAAATAGATGCCCAACCACTTATGGCTTGGATAGTGGACTGTGGTGTGTTTTATGATCCAGGAAACTATAGCGAGTATGAAATACTTTCTTTCTCAACAGTGAATAGGCACGGTTGGTATGTATTTTGAAAGTTTTGCATTAACTGTTCAGCCTATTGCCAGGTTCATCTCAAGTTTCTAGTTTTTTATTATAGGCTATGTTAACATAAAATACTTAACTTGTTTATCTCATTAACCTATTTTCTGCACTGAGCCATAAACCAACCAACAAGGTAGGTTCATACATGATAATTTACAGAATAATTTTATAAATCAGCAGATTGTGGAAACGTATTCTGTGTGGTAAACATATGGTCTAATGCAGGGATGAAATTAATTTTTTTTGCTACTGGTTCTGTGGGCATGGCTTGGTGGGCATGGCTTGGTGGTGGGTCATGTGACTGGGTGGACATGGCTATGTTACTGGGGGATCAAAAGACAGAAACTCACTAGTAATGTCCTGCTGGAGCAGGGTTGGACTAGATGATCTGCAGTCCCTTCCAGCCCTGGATTATCCTCTGAAGCTGCGTCTAGTGCCAGGTTCGTACTCCTTCCTTCCTTGCCTCCTTTCTTTCTCTCTCTCAAAAACGAACTCCCGCACACACACACCGTTTTTCCTCCCAGCAGGCTCTGCTAGGCAAACCAAAAAACGGGGGTGGGGGGAGTCCGTTTTGCCACCCAGCAGGCTTCAGGGAAACTTCAGGGAAGCCTGCTGGGAGGAAAAACGGACTCCCCCCCCGGCCGTTTTTTGGCTAGTACCCAGCTGAGCTGCACGATCATCAAAGGCTTTTTTTTTACTTTTAAAAGCATTTGTTCTTCGGCTGAAGATGATCGCGTGGCTGATGATCGCATGGCTCAGCTGGGCATGGGGGGTGTGTGACCAAGGATTTTTGCTACTGGTTCCCCGAACCATGCGCCGCCATCGCTACCGGATCAGGTGATCTCATCAGAACCGGGAGCATTTCACTCCTGTCTAATCCTAATCAAGTGTAATCATTTGTCCAGTATATTACTCTTGGGTGGGATTGAATCATTCATTTGAATTCATTAAAAGTAGATATGAACACAGCCATAGTTTCTGCTTTTTCTTGTTCTATTGTTGAGTTTGGATTTTAGTTGTGATTACTATTTGTTTTATATTAAATCAATTTTCTTTCAGAAGTACCATTATGTTCTGACCTAGGCTTCCTTAGAAATTAAACAGCACAAACTTGGTCCCGGCAAACCTCTTTAATTCATACGGCTGTAAATTACTTACATTAAAGTCTGCAAGGCTTGATAAACAGTCTTTCAGAGGAAGGTTATCAACACCCACCTATCTCATGTGGAATGCAGCCAAAGAGCTAATTTCCAGATGCAGGGCAATGCCAAACTTGGCACAGAGTCACAAACAGGCAGTTCTGCACATGTACACACTGGGAACAGGCTCACGCTGTTCTTCTGCCTCTCTGATGTCAGACTCCGAAGACACTGGAGGCAGCAAAGAACTACCAGATGGCCTTGGCCCCCACTCTGCCTCCGACTCAGAGCCATCGTCTGAGCCTTCCTCAGACTCCAGGACTGGTCCACGTTTCTCCCCAACCTCCTCACTGTCTGAATCTGTGCTAGCTCTGCTGGCCGCTGGCGGGCCACAGCACATTATACTGACTCAAACAAACAAAAATAGCATGCAGAAGATAGAAAGTACAGATAGGAGGGAAGAATGGAAGATTGGCCCAAGAAATAGAGCAAGCCACCCATAGACAAATGATCAGAGAAATGGGCACAGTTCAAATTGCTTTACTGACAATTCACTGCCATGAAACATCATCTGCCTATGTGTGAAAGTGTGTCCACACATTGTGGAAGGGGAGTAAATCTGACCACCACCACCTTATCACATGAACAATTGAGACCAACCCTCTTTCCAGTCAAGGCCTTACCTCCCAATGGATCCACTTGTATTGAGACAGGTCAACTTTTTCAAAATCAGCAGCTGTCACATCTGGCAGATTGCTGCAATTGGGAGAATGGAAAGTGGGAAGAGGAAGACAAAAGTTTAATTAATGCACCAAACTGATTTCTCTTCCATCTTAAATCAGTGAAACGGTAAGCAAATACATACTTACAATTAAATAAAACAGGAAACAAAACACCTATTGACTTTTAAGCTCGAAGTGTATCCTGTGTAGCATCCTGTTTTCATAGCACCAAACCAAATAATCTAGCCAATCCAAAGGGGACATGAATTGTTTTCTTACTGCTTGTCCCGAGTTTCCAATGAATAAATTTATTACCTCTGAATATGTTGGTTCAGTTATACGCAGAACTGATTTTGCAAGCTTAAAGTTAATTTCACCTCCTACTGGGAGCAATTCCAAAGTATCTTGGAGCTACTTTGAGCTACACATCCAAAGGCTTTAAGCTGCACTGGCAGCCATCCCACATAAGAAGGTCTCTATAACTTCATTCCCTTTCCCCCAAATTTGACAAAAAGACATATGAAGAAATCTCTTGGTAGATGTATCACGTACAATTAGTATGGAATTTATTTACTTTAGAACTGTACCTAGGCATCTAACTAAACCATAATAAACTATAATATGCCAGCCTCTTTCTTGTTTTCCATGATAACAATCTGAATTTGGAGCCATTGTTTGACGTTAAATTGTAATGTACCAAGAGTAAAGAAAGCAGACACATATACACATAATACACATAAACTGTGAAATACATTATCATAGAAAACAATGATGGTCATCAGTCTATACCAGGGATCTCAAACCTTGGCAACTTTAAGCCTGGTGAGCTTTGCTGGCTGGGGGATTCTGGGAGTTGAAGTCCACCAAACTTAAAGTTGCCAAGATTTGAGATCCCTGGTCTATACAGTGTTAAAAAATAAAATAAACATGAGAAAAAAGGCTAATCTCAACTCTTTGCTAAAACTGCAATAATTGCACATGTAGTCCTAACAGGCTATTCAGTAACAGTGAGGTTGACCTGCCTACCTTTGTTCTGCATCTATGGACTATCCTGGACTGTCCCTCCTTTCCTTAAGCTATTATGGCAAAAAAAAAAAAAGGATGCGTGACTAGAATTGAGTTTGATCCTCCATTCTCAACTTGTCCCTTTTATTTCATAGTTCCCTCATTTGAAAACATTGTCTTAGCACTAGGCCATACTCAGGAGCTTCACCTGGAGATATTCAACATGGAAGCAGATGACATTTAATTCTCAGTTCTCATTTTTATGGATTAACTGTACCTGAAACGGATTAGGTTTTAATGATTAACCCACTAGCCTAGGAGATACAGAGACTGCTTTGATCAAAGGCCACAAGAATCACATTCAGAAAGACGACAAGTTTGGGCCTTCTGCATGTCCCCAAATTATTAACCAGGCCTTGACCCTCTATTGGTAATGAATGGGAGACAGAAAGCTGCACCCTTCCCACCACTTGAGAAAAGCTAAGGTAAGGAGGGGGGTGTCACATAAGCTTTTGCGTATATTTTATATTTATTCTTTCATTCAATTTGTCTAGCCACCCATCTCAACAAGTGACGGAGTAGCAAACAATTTTAAATGAAAAGCAGTTTAACACCCAGTTACCCTATGGCAGGGGTCTGCAAACTTGCCTCTTTTAAGGCTTGTGGACACTCCCAGAGCAAAACTGGCTGAGGAACTCTGGGAGTTGAAGTCCACAAGTCTTAAAAGAGCCAAGTTTGCAGACTCCTGCCCTACGGTAAGATGCAGTGGTGGGTTTCATTTTTTTTTACTACCGGTTCTGTAGGTGTGGCTTGGTGGGCATGGCATGGCTTGGGTGTGGCATGGCTTAGTGGCTGTGGCTTGGTGGGCGTGGCAGGGGAAGGATACTGTAAAATCTCCATTCCCACCCCACTCCAGAGGAAGGTTACTGCAAAATCCCCATTTCCTCCTGATCAGCTGGGACTTGGGAGGCAGATAATAGATGGGGCGCGGCCAGTCAGAATTTTTACTACCGGTTCTTCGAACTACTCAAAATTTCCACTACCAGTTCTCCAGAACTGGTCACAACCTGCTGAAACCCGCCTCTGGTAAGATGGGCAGCTTATGAATTTTATAAATAAATTCCCATCACAAATATAAAAACTAAAATACACAGCAGGAAAATATCACAATTAACAGTTCCTAACACAGTCAGGAGACAAGAGCCTTCAGACACTTGGCTCCCCAAGCCAGATGCAGAACCAGGACTTTACGGCTTTATGAAAAGCCAGCAGGGCCCTAGAGGGAGAATATAGCCACAATATAGAGCTTGGTTGTAGACACGAAACACATTTAATTTGGTCAGATAAGGACCAGTACATACAAACTTGGTATAGGTTACCCTCAGTTATTTAATTTATTTTATTTTTGTAGTTGTGCAGATCTAGCCTGTACGAATACTGTAGTTGATTCTTGTATCCCCTCATGACTGATTTGTCCAGCCTACAACTCACCTGCTGTTGTCAAAAGCCCAGGTTCTTTCCTGCTGTGAGCTGGTGGGAGTCACACTTGAATTTCTCACTCTTGTGAGCCAAAAAGCTTATTGAGGAAGGGGAAGGTCACAAGATGACACAACCATATTTGGGAAGGATAATCAAGAATTAATATTGGCAATGGTGATTGGCAGCAATCTGGACTGAATTAGCAATTTACCAAGAATTAATAATAAATCAGATTTTAATAGCTCATGCATGGTTGCTTTTATTCCTCTCCCATTGGGTGGCACCTCTGGAGGAATTGGAGAGGCATTTTAAGTCCTATTTTGACCTGCTCAAGCAACTCTTATTTTCCCCGATAAATTGAAACAAGAGCTATATTAATTCCTATGTGGTCCAAGGAATGAAGAACTGGCTATGCTATTTCTTAACAAAGCTATAACCATTACGGATGTGATGCGGTCCTGCTCTGAACATAGAGTGGGGAATCTATTCATTTACTGGATGTTGATTCTCTGAGGAGGGGGTAGTTTTAATATATCTTCCTGTTATCTTGGTTGATTTTAAAAGAACAAGTCAGGTTCTTTTGGGTATCAAGCTGACCCATAAGTGTAACATAGTCAGGGGAAAACATCCTAGAAGAAACCAATGCGAAAGAAGCTTTTTGCCTCAAGTCATGAGAGTCTTTACTTTTCAAAATGTTTATTGATTCAAAATTATAATAAAAAGTAAGTCAGCCAACATGACTCTGGATTGCTTGGTTATTCAGCCAGACTATCTATTAGGTGATACCCATTTCTCTCAGGATCAGGAATCTCAATCTGTAAAATGGAATCAAGCTATCAGGCAAAGAAAAGTTCAGGCAATGGCACACTGCTTACTGCATGCAAAACAGAGTTTCTCCTTACAAACACACAATAAAAACAAGTGACTATATTTAGAATCGGCTGGCACTAACTTCAGTATGATTCTTTAATGGCTTAGCATATTGTACAAATCCACTTATATATGGTTAGTTTATAATACAGTGCATTGTGTCAATCTATGGGTTGAAAGTAGGTTGATTCAGTAATCTGGTTTAGTGATGCATGAATATTGTGTAGGTGTTAAAGCCTTGCTAGGCAAAAAAGTCAAGTTATTAATATTTGATAACCAGCTTGATAATTATTCCTTATGCACTTTGGAAGTACAAAGTGCTTTTTTAATTTATATCCATGTGGCTATCAAGTAATTATGAGATTAATAATTAATATTAGCAAATAATAATTAGTAATAGAGAGGAAGGAAGAAAACATTGTACATACATACATACGTACATACATACATACTTCCATACTCACCGGGCTATCCTTTATTGTGGTAAGCAACATTTCACAGAACTTAGAAAAGAAGTATGGAATAGTAAGGCATGAGATTAAGGAAATAAAAGGAATGATAAGTAAATCTACTTTTCACCAACATCATTCTCAATGCCTCTTTAGACCTGTTTCAAGTTGACTATTCTCTAAACGTTCCATTTATTTTCATGCATATTTTATTTCCACTTCACTGCACTCAGTACTCAACTTTCAACATCATATATGCTCAAAATTCTATAATGAAGTCCTATTCTTTGTATCTTACAACAAGTAACATATAGTACAGTCAGTTTTCTGGCACCTACTTTTTTCAATGATCTTTTTTTTGGGGGGTGGAATCTGGTTTGCACATCCTTTGTCCACCATAAAGTTGCATTGCACTTGTGAAATTATGCACCCTGATATTACTCATACATTTTCTAACAGAATTCTACCAGAATTCTACTAAGAATGCTTACTAGGAACTTAATATGCTAACACACTTGTATCTTTTTGCATTGTTCATTCTTGTTATTTTTCCTTTTAGGTAGGGTAACAGTAACAACATACTTCCCATCTTAAGGCTCAGTAATAGTCTTCCAACACATTAAATAAACTACTGTACAGTCATTCCGAAGGCACAGTAGTTACAATAATCTACAGCTACACACCTACTATTTCCCAACATTCTTGCAGGATTAATGACTATTTAATCATTAATATGTTCTTGGACACTAGCTTTTATAGCATACAACTCTCCAAAATACTACTTTCAAAATTTTCCTAATTATATTTTCATCCCAAATCACTTTATCACTTCAATTTCATAACCACTCACATAGTTGGAAGGTCCTTGTTTAGTTCTCTTTGCTTACTGTACTTCCAAAACAATTATTATTTCCATACAAATTACTTAATAACATGTCTCTTTTCATTGCAGCTGTTCCTTGTTCTCTTCAACTATATTCTTTATGATTATTCTTCCCCATGCAGCATCTTACTCTCCTTCTCATTTTTGAGCAGTCTTTGTCTTATACACATCTATTTCTCATCATCAGCCTTGTTCATCACTCTGCTAAACATCCTTTTTCATATTTTTCATTTTTGTACTTCCCATTCTCTATACTGGGCAAGATCTTCAAGCAGATTTTAAACATCATGCTATGAGCACTTAGCAGGAGTGCAAGAATTAATAGCAGCCAGCATGAACGTATCATAAACAAGATTAACCTTATCTCCTTTTCTCACAGAATTACATTTCTCATATTTGCCTAATAGATCTGGACATTAGGATTCTACCAACTCTCATGATATCCTCATTAATAAAATGATATAAAATATGGGCTAGATGATGCAACTATTAACCCAGTAATTATACCCCAGTAGTACTCATAACCAGCTCCCAATCAGCTTGGAGAGTAGTAAAGTGGAATGCCATGCAGCTATTTCCTGCGGCCTTTACCATTTTTATTAATGACTTGGATGAAAGGGGAGAAGGAGCAGTTTAGAAGTGAAAGAAAGATATGAAAATCTAGACAGGCTTGAACCATAAACAGACAATGCAATTTTATGAACCTGCTTCTCCACTTATGTGTGTGCAAGCAGCTAAAATAGGAAGCTAGGAAGGGCCTATTAAAACCATTCACGGTAATAGTATAAACATAGTCCTAGTTATATTCTTTGTAATCTCTTCCTGAAACAAACAGTTGCTGTAGCAGGCCAAATCCTCACCCACCACACACAGAAATCAAGGCCACCTGGTCTCTACTGGAGTGCTGAGAATCCTTTTGTGCCACCCATTGGTAGGGGGGTGGGGTGGAGGTTGGAGGCAGCAGAGCCAAAGTTGGCCAGGTCTTACGTGTCATAAAGAGTAACTGTCCGAGAACCGTTGCGACAATTGATGAGACAGCAGGCACATGGTGTCTCCCCCTGGCTCTGCCAGACCAAGTGGGCAACTTCCACTTTGCGCCGTTGGAAGTCAGACAAGATGAAGCTTAGGGCCAGGGAAGAGGAGAGAGAGAAAAAACATTAGATTTCACTGCAAGGAATGCTCACCTAGCAGCGTGCAGGATCGTGCGGGTGCCTGTGGCTGAGTTGCTGATCACTGTCGAAACGGGCAAGCTGCATGCCAGATGCAAAGCCACATGGGTGAGATCCACCTCATAGCGTCGGAAATCATCTCGGACGAAGCTGGGAGAGCAGAAAACATGAGCGTCTTCTTGGGGGGGGGGGGTGAGGTTCTCTGTCGGGTGGAATAGAAGGCAGATGCTTCCAAGCTTCTCTTCAAGACAGCAGGGCCGTTATGGCCGCTTGGCAAAGGTTGTCAGTGGGCTAGAAGCTGTGAGGACAGAGGGAGGTAACTGTCTGAAGAAAGCAGATAAAAATGCAGTTTGGAAGCTGAGAGCTCTGATGCCCTCAGTGCTTAGTACTTATTAAAAAAAATCTCATTACATTTACTCCGGAGCTCTGCTCCCTGAAGCATATGCTGCTCAGGAGTCAACAGACAGAATTTATGCTATAGTAAACAGAAGAAATGGGAATAGAATGGTCCTTGATTTGCCTCAGATCAGTTCCATAAAAAATCTATTTCCTGAAAGCAAAAGATCGTAAATTTAGAGCTTGAGAATATAGACCAGGGGTAGTCAACCTTTTTATACCTACCGCCCACTTTTGTATCTCTGTTAGTAGTAAAATTTTCTAACCGCCCAGCAGTTCCACACGAATGCGCCGTGTATCGTCATCTGCACATGCCTCTAGTGCATCGTGGATTGGGGTTGGGGGGGCGCCAGCTAACAGCTCTGCTTGTCTGTTACAGCTGGATGGTGTTGGGGGGAGATATGCGAGCTATTCTGGGACAAGGCTCTTTTGTTTGCAGTCGCACTATAACGCTATTTAGTTTCACTTACATAACATGAACTAAACTTATGCGCAGATGATCCAAATAGTATATTTTCAGAAATTTAAATTGTCACGGGGAATTTTATGAAAACCTAATGAAAATGTTTTTAAATAATGCTGTGATTTTTTTTAAAAAAGTCAATTAAATTAAAAAAAAGGAAAGTGCTTCAGTATTGGACAAAACCCCTACCACCCACCATGAAAGCTGGAATGACCACTAGTGGGCGGTAGGTACCAGGTTGACTACCACTGATATAGACTATCTTCACCAACTCACTTCAGGATCTAGCAGATGCATTTACATAACATGCCAAGTTTGCTTCATAATTGTTTTGATTAGTTATTTTGTGGCTTTGTGTGTGTGGGGTGACCTCATCTATGTCATTAGTTTGTTTCAATGTATTATGTGAGGTGTGAGCCTAAAAGATTAATTCAGTACCCAGATAAAGCATGTTGTGCGAATATATCCATAAAAATCTGACTCCCAAAATTAACCCAAGGCTAATTGCTTTGAAAAAAAGCTACTAGAACTTGGCTCCTTCATTACCTTTTCATTTGAAAGTCAGTTGTCTCTTAATCCATCTGATGTCAGTAACCATTAGCAGCCCATCCATACTCTTAAACTTAAATGTTTTATTTAATTGTAAGTATGTTAAACTCTTCAGGTGAGATTGTACATAACATAACATAACATAACATCAGAGTTGGAAGGGACCTTGGAGGCCTTCTAGTCCAACCCCCTGCCCAGGCAGGAAACCCTACACCATCTCAGTCAGATGGTTATCCAACATTTTCTTAAAAATTTCCAGTGTTGGAGCATTCACAACTTCTGCAGGCAAGTCGTTCCACTGATTAATTGTTCTAACTGTCAGGAAATTTCTCCTTAGTTCTAAGTTGCTTCTTTCCTTGATCAGTTTCCACCCATTGCTTCTTGTTCTACCCTCAGGTGCTCTGGAGAACAGCCCAACTCCCACTTCTCTGTGGCAGCCCCTGAGATATTGGAACACTGCTATCATGTCTCCCCTAGTCCTTCTTTTGTTAAACTAGACATACCCAGTTCCTGCAACCGTTCTTCATATGTTTTATCCTCCAGTCCCTAATCATCTTTGTTGCTCTTCTCTGCACTCTTTCTAGAGTCTCAACATCTTTTTACATCGTGGCGACCAAAACTGGATGCAATATTCCAAGTGTGGCCTTACCAAGGCATTATAAAGTGGTACTAACACTTCACGTGATCTTGATTCTATCCTCTGTTTATGCAGCCCAGAACTGTGTTGGCTTTTTAACAGCTGCTGCACACTGCTGGCTCATATCTAAATGGTTATCCACTAGGACTCCAAGATCCCTCTCACAGGTACTACTATTGAGCAAGGTACCACATATACGGTACTGGTGCATTTTGTTTTTTTGGCCTAAATGTAGAACCTTACTTTTTTCACTGTTGAATTTCATTTTGTTAGATAGCGCCCAATGTTCAAGTCTGTCAAGATCTTTCTGTAACTTGAGCCTATCTTCTGGAGTGTTGGCTATTCCTGCCAGCTTGGTGTCATCTGCAAATTTGATGAGTTCCCCATCTATCCCCTCGTCCAAGTCATTGATGAAGATGTTGAAGAGTACTGGGCCTAAAACAGAGCCTTGGGGTACTCCACTGCATACTTCCCTCCATGTGGATGTAGTTCCGTTGAGGACTACACGCTGAGTGCGGTTGGTCAGCCAGTTACGAATCCATCTGGTGGTGGTGCTGTCTAACCCACATTTTTCTACTTTATCTAGTAGTAGGTTATGGTCTACTTTATCAAATGCTTTACTGAAGTCCAAGTAAATTATATCAACAGCATTCCTCTGGTCTACTAATTTTGTCATTAAGTACATATCCACATATCCACATTTTGTCATTAAGTACATACACATATCCAGTACATAACAAGAGAATCTCTTGCATTTATTTGTATGGATTTTCTAGTTGGGCAAATAATTAAAACCAGGCTCCATAACTGAAATAAGGTGACCACACATCAACACAATTTTGGCAAGTTTTTGAAAGCATGTACAAGAATTTATGCTGGTCTATGACAATAATCAAGATTTAATAAAGACTAAAATAAGAACTACAATGAAACAGTGAAAACTCAGGGCTGATGGTTTATAGCCATTCAGTGAGACATCATGGCTTACTTAACTAACCGAATCAGCTGTGAAAAGCAGTGTTTTAGAAAACTAGGAACTGATTTAATATGATTATTAATAGAGAAAACTGAAAAAGTATTGTCTTAGTAGCGCATTCTAAATTTGTCAGCAGTTTTACAATGGCTAAAAAATTAATTAAAATTGGCAAAGTAGTTTGTACTCCAAGGCATACTTGGCAATAAATATGCTTTTTATTGCCCTGTTAATATGTTATAAATGTTACATATGAAGACATTTTGTGTAGCAATGCTCTTGGGGTAAGATTTTTTTATTGTTTTTATTAACCTTGTTTGCCGCCTGTTCGTCTCAGGGCACCTTACAACATAAAAAAAAAAATCCCTGCCTTTTTGCGACTCTGTAATCCCTTAATTCAGGGTAGAGTTGGGGCAACTGGGTGGAGCTGAGCGTTTGCTGGCCGGATGCCTTTCCTGATGCCATAAGAGTTCACAGCAGATATTTTTTCTTTGTGCCTTAGGACAAAAACTTCTGCTGATACCAGGGGTGAAATGTAAAATTTGTTACTACCGGTTCTGTGGGCATGGCTTGGTGGGGTGTGTATAATGTGACTGGGTGGGTGTGGCCAACTTTTTTTTTTTTTACTTTTAAAAGCATTTTTTCTACAATCTCTTTGGCTGAAAATACTTTTAAAAGCCTCTGATGATCAGGCAACTCAGCTGGGATCGCCAGAGGAGCCTTTTAAAAGCATTTTTTACAGCCTCTTCAGCCGAAGAGGTGTAGAAAAAATGCTTTTAAAGGGTTCTGACGATCCCAGCTGAGTTGCCTGATTGCCAGAACCCTTTAAAAACATTTTTTTACAGCCTCTTCGGCCAAAGAGGTTGAGAAAAAATGCTTTTAAAAGGTTCAGATGATCCCAGCTGAGCCACGTGATTTTCTTCGGCCAAAGAAAAAATGCTTTTAAAAGTGAAAAAAAAACAACCTCTGATGATCACGCGGCTCAGTTGGGCATGGGGGGAGCAGGGATTCTTGCGACTGGTTCTTCGAACCACCCGCCACCATCACTACCAGATCAGGCGATCCGATCCAAACCAGGAGCATTTCACCCCTGGCTGATACCTAGTATTGAACTTCTAATCTTCCGAGTGGGGGGTGAGTATCTTCACCTCTAGGTCACTACACTGCTTGGTGGTTTACAACTTTAATGATAGCTTACAATATTAAAAGCTATAAAACCATAAAATATAAATATTTCCAAAATCAATTTAAATAAAATAATCAAAAGTAAGATTATAGTTTTCATGTGTTTCCTATCTAAAAACAGGTAGAAAAATGTGCCATTAATTTCACTAATCATGGTTGAAATCAACTACAAGGGCCACAAAAATGAATCTCAGGAATGACATGAAATTTGCGACTGCAAGTTCCACATCTCTCAAACACCTGGATGGAAAGTTTAATGTAATATAAACTATAAGGTCAGGTGATAATAAAATTAATAGTCTGTGACTATTTACTTACATAAACACACACAAACACACATATACTTATAGACATACATAATGACCATTTCTTAGTAAAGGGTGCCAGTGATAAGATAATCATGATAGCCTACTTAGTTAATTAACCATTATCTTTGTTCTTCCAACAGTTTCGGTCCCCAGCATGTGTTAATTAACTTAGCAATGCTAGAATAATTCTGTGCAATTGCCAATTACTGACAATCTGGATGGTCATTGTATTTGTATCACAAGTAATTTAAGCTTTAATTAAGTTATCAGACCATACGGTTTGCCTTTCCTTAACTGTTTACTCCCCGTTTCTATTTTTTTTATCCACACCTTAAAAAGACTGGTTAATTGAAAGTAATAATTCATACATGAAGTAGAATATAGTTGACAAAAACTTCTATTATACTGCATTTCTTTGTTGTAGTCTTAGGCTTGCATATTTAGGAATAAGAGCTAATTACTCTTTCTTTGAGTAGGCATGTTGGATTACTCTGTTATTAACTTTAAGAATTTCTTAAGACTTATTCATTGTACATAACATAATATGATTAGTCTTTAAATATCACAAGATTCCTTATTGAAATTAATTATTTTAAGGGAATTTTTACCTTGTAAAAATAAGGTAAAGGTTCCCCTCGCACATATGTGATAGTTGTTCCCGACTCTAGGGGGCGGTGCTAATATCCGTTTCAAAGCCGAAGAGTCAGCACTGTCCGAAGACGTCTCCATGGTCATGTGGCCGGCATGACTAAATGCCAAAGGCACATGGAACGCTGTTACCTTCCCACCAAAGGTGGTCCCTATTTTTCTACTTGCATTTTTTACGTGCTTTCGAACTGCTAGGTTGGCAGAAGCTGGGACAAGTAACAGGAGCTTGCCCCGTTATGCGGCACTGGGGATTCGAACTGCTGAACTGCCGACCTTTCGCTCAACGAGTTCGGTGTCTTAGCCACTGAGCCACCGTGTCTTTGTAAAAATAGAAACAATATTAATGAAAATAAGTTCTTTTAGAAGCAGAGGCAGAAACATGCCTGGCATCTGTGTTTGAATCTCATGCCAAGCTAGTCCACCATCACACTGAAATGAATCCCCTGCAGCTTGATTTGAACCTTATTTGAAATAATTGAAATCTTTGAATTAGCCCATATTCAGGGTTGTATCAGCAACACAATGAACTAGAAGCTAAATGGACTGCATTCGCACAACTTGCTGAGCCATACAAAACAAGTTTTCAAAGTAATTAACCTCAATGTGAATCCATCCCCAAGTCTTTATGTATCTTGATTTAACATGTTAAATGAACTCTGACATTGTGTGAACTTTATGGTCACTTCATAACAGAGCGCATACTGATATATCAGCGTCTCCTTTCTGTCACAATCAAATAACAGCCCAGTTTAGATTTCCACAACATGTACAGTTTGTTTACCGAATTGATCCAATTCTCCTGATTTGCACAATACTTTAAACTATAAATGACTAGGTTTATTTAAAAAAAAATTAAGCCACAAAATAGCCCACAAAACTTAGCGTGTTGTGAAAACAAAGTCCACCTATGATGCAAATCTGCTACAACTTTCTCAATTCCAGGCAAGGAGCCACATCAGTGGACAAAGAAATATACACATATCTGCAAAACACTTTAGATTAGATACTGAGAAGGAGAAACATTTGTAGACTGTTGGGCCAGTCACTTTGTCTCAACCCTAGGAAGGAGGTAATGGCAAACCACTTCTGAAAAACCTTGCCAAGAAAACTGGATGGTCTTCTCTAGGCCAGGGGTCTCCAACCTTGGCAACTTTAAGCCTGGTGGACTTCAACTCCTAGAAAGTTTGGGAGTTGAGATCCTCCAGGCTTAAAGTGATTAAGGTTGGAGACCCCTGTTCTAGGCAGTCTCTGGACATGATTGAATTGGGGGGGGGGAGGCAGGGTAGTAAGATGAGATATATAAGTCCATAAAATAAATACGTTTTTCATGAAGTGGAGACACACAGATCTGCCCTTCCCCTTCTGGTTCTCAGTGTGTGTGTGGGTGTTTGTGTGGGTGTGTGTTTGTGTTTGTGTGTGTTTGTGTGTGGATGTCAGTCACAACCCTCTGTCTGTATTCAGTTGGCACTTACTTTGCAGCATGACCAGGGGCTAAGGAACCCATAAAAGCACAAGGGGCTCCTAGCAGGGCCAGAACGGTACAGGTGTTGGAGGCGTTCCCTCCACGTTGCCAGCGCTGCGACAAACATCTGGAAAGAAGCACAGCCAACAGCAGCTTCAGCTTCCCATTCGGACAGGCCCTTTGGGCAGCCAAGTTATCCGGGACTTCGGCAAGGAACCGAATTGAGCCGCAACATTTCAGGGCTTTGCATTTACGGCAGTCTCTTGGAAGGAGCCCTCAACATCAGGAAACGGACAGAAAGGCTGCTTCGGGACCCAAAGGCAACACTTCCACCTTGATGAACGTATCTTTTCTTTTATGTACACTGCGAGCATATGCACCAAGACAAATTCCTTGTGTGTCCAATCACACTTGGCCAATAAAAAATTCTATTCTATTCTATTCTCCCTCCCTCCCCACCCGTGGAACCTGTTCCGCCAGCCACGGGTGATCTGAACCCCGGCCGGGGGAATGCAAGCTGGTTCCTTGGAACACGGAACCGGACAGAGCGGAAAGCTCTCCTCCCGCGACACGGACCAGAACGGGTTAGCAACCTCCCCGCCCTCCTTCTCCTCCGCAGTCTGCACCCAGCCGTGTCTCATTGCTAGGCCTTTGCTGGAGTGAGATGATGGGGTGTGGGGGAGACAGCAGCGGTACCTGGTGTCCGAATCCTCCTCCGGATAATTGTCCACCACGCTGATTATGTCCAGGCACACAAGTCCGATGCACAAAATACGCTTCTCCTCCTCCATCGGTCCAAGTGGGCGTCTTCCTGGGCTCCTGTCACTCTACGCTGGTCCCAGCCGGGGCTCAGCGCTCTTTTCTCTTCTGCTGATCTCACCCCGGGATCGGCGGACGCCTCCGCTTGCTCCAGGCCCTCGCACCGCTATTGGCGGGAGCGCACGGCGGTCGGTTCCGATTGGCTCCCTCCCTGGTATGCAAATCAACCCTACCCTTTAGTTCAAAGTGAGTTATTTCCCTCTTTTTCATAGGACTTCTTCCTCCCCTCCCACGGATCAAGGAAGTACGGCTGCCAATCTAGCGGGAGCCCTGTCCAGTGCCACCTACCCACCTTTTTCATCTTTGGAACTCAACGTCACGTTGACGCTGAGCTCGGTCGCTGAACTCCCGGCAGAGGAAGTAAGGCCGGCCTGAATCGTATCTGCCTGCAGCACGAATCGAATCGAATCGAATCGAATAGAAATAGAAATAGAAATAGAAATAGAAATCGAGTTGAGACCTTGGAGGTCTTCTAGTCCATCCCCCTGCTCTGGCAGGAGAACCGGTACCATTTTAGATAAGTGACTGTCTAGTCTCTTCTTAAAAAAACCCAGTGATGGAGTGCCCACAATTTCTAGAACTGCTTTCTAGAATGATATCTGGAAAAAAAACCTTGGGCAGTCCCGTTGCAATTGAAAAGGTTACTTTCACACGACACTACCTAGTTATCGAATATTAGCATGCTTTTGAGATGGTACAATAGATAAATCATAAAGAAGCTGGGTTTACCCAATAGCCTAAATTGCAGAAAACCAAACCAGGGGTGGCATGAGATGAGACTGCATTCCCTAACTCAGGGGTCTGCAAACTTGGTTCTTTTAAGACTTGTGGACTTCCAACTCCCAGAGCAAAGCTGGCTGAGGAACTCTGGGAGTTGAAGTCCACAAGTCTTAAAAGAGCCAAGTTTGCAGACCCCTGCCCTAACTGATTGCAATTGAGGATTGTATAAATGGAGATGTTCTATGCATGGCTTGCCCCGGTTGGCTACTTTGTGAAAGTTTTGACCCAGATCACACAGGCTATGATAAAGCAAGAGTTTGAAAAAAGGAATGCATTTCCAGTCAACCAGTGTCAAGGTCCGGGATCTGTTCCAATTTCAGTGGGTTTAAAAACAACAACAACAACCACAACCTCTTCTACCTTATTTCAGAGATTTCTGTGTCTAAAAACAGCCTGATCTAAATTACAGAAATTGCAGAAAAGTGGGATGACACTTCTGCACAACTGATACTCCAGCAAGAAACCTTCTATTTTGATGTTTGTTGATTGTTTCCCTTCATGTGAATCCAAATGTAAATGCTTTCCAGGGACCAATATCCACGGGAGATTTGGAGCGTAATGGACATCCTTTTCTGCTCCTTCTACTATGCTGGTCTCAGCCATGGTTCAGCCTTCTCTCCTCTCCTGCTGATTTCATTTCCAGAAAAAGAACGGAAAGTTAATGTAACCATCACAATCTTTATTAAATACTTGCAGGAGTAAACATGCAATGCTGGGACCGACACCAGGTATGTGTGCAATGTTCT
Source organism: Ahaetulla prasina (assembly GCF_028640845.1). NCBI lineage: Eukaryota > Metazoa > Chordata > Lepidosauria > Squamata > Colubridae > Ahaetulla > Ahaetulla prasina. The sequence goes on from NC_080539.1 coordinate 29,724,427, forward strand.
GGCATGGCATGGCTGCGCAGGGGGTGAGTTTGTAAAGCTTTTATAGCCAACGCACTGAGCATTTTTTTAATCAAAGGTGCAAAACAGACTGTCTACTAAAAATCTCTGGGAAATTTAACTTATCAACCTGTGAAATGGCTTCCCTCTCTGCACCTGTCATTTATCTCCCCATGTACATCCCATTATGTGTTTACTATTTTTTATTCTAAAAGCCGATGCAGTGATGAAATATGGCCCTAGCTTGATCCAGGTACACTGATGCAAGGTGAATGTGTAGACTTGAACAAATGAATATAACAAATAAGATTATTTCAGTTCCTTTTTGCTGCAGCAGACAAAAACATTTGTTCCCATATAGGCAATGACAGCTGAAAATGTGCCTTTTGGAAGCCTCTCAGGCTGTTTTCTCCCCACATGCTTGTTTTGAATGGCAGGAGAGACATCCAGCTCAAGGTGATTTAGGATTCTTTGCTTTGAAGATTAACAGCTGAACATGTGCCTCTCTGTTACATGCTCCGGAAAGAGAAAGAGAAGCAACCCTGGAGCCCTCATGAAAATTGGAAAAGGGACAGCACTTCTCCAGAAGATCTTGCAGGTTTCCTTGTGAGTTATTTGCTCACAAAGTAAATGTGGCCAAGGTACTACCATCAATGTTTTGTTTGATTAGTTGCACCAATAGACATATTGTTTATTGTTTAAAAAAATATACTACTCTATTGGCAGTTTTTTCTCTAAGGCTGGAGATATAAGCCATTCGTCCACTGTTGATTTATAGTGTTTTCGCATACGCTGAAATGATATAAGCCCTGTCTTCATCTTTTCTGGGTTTTTTGGCACAATGATGGTTGGATGACTGTAGGAGATGCTATAAATTGCTAGTGGGATAATTAATAGAAAGATCCTTTCTCTGATAAAAATTCAGCTGGCTGAGAAAAGGTCTCCTTCCACTCTGCGGTAAAATATGTGTCTCACCTCTCAGTTTGATCCCTACTTCCATCATCTACTTCCATCATCTACTTCCATGCGTTGTGCTCTTGCTAATAAGGCAGCTGCATTGAGGACCTCTCTGGGAGGTTTTAAAGTTCAACGCTATTTTCAAACTATTTTTATTTGCAGTCAATTGAAATTATGCAAAACCTGTACCAGGAATTTCCCTGTCAGTCTTAGCCAGTAGTGGAGCCTGAATTTGGTCCTCAATTAGTTGTTAGACAGCATACATTAGCAAGTAAAGGAGTCTAAGTAGGCCACAGAGTATTACCTCTGGCACAATTTTCTTTAGAGGCAGGTACTTTAAAAGTGCATTACAAATGTTCAAGCAAGAGACTCAGTCTGAGAGGAGGTGCATAGATTTCTTTTTAGTACAAGGTTACTGTAATTAACAGTCAAGAAGGGTTGACAGTAAATAACAATAGCAATAGCACTTATATACCACTTCATAGTGTTTTACAGCACTCCCTAAGCTGTTCAAAAATTCAGCAATTCCAACAATCTGAGTTTTCATTTTACTAACCTTGGAAGGATGTAAGGCTGAGTCAACCTTGAGTAGGTCAGGATCAAACTCCTGGCAGTGAGCAGAGTTAGCCTGCAATGCTGCATTCTATCCATTATGTGGTGCATCTAAATCAGATGCTTCAATAGCTATTGATCTTTATAGTTATTTTTGTATCCTGAATCATAGTTGTTAGGACTACAAAGTACTTCAATTTTAAAATAAAAAAGATGTATTGAAGCATGCAAGATTGTAAGAATAATACGTATCCATTCTTTTCCCAGGAGCAAAAGTACCAATTACAAGCTACATTGCTTATGCTTTCATGAGAGCTGGTGTGGTCAAGAGACTAAGGTTACTAAGGTTCACTATAAATTAGACTCCTACCTTAGCCATGAAACTGGCTGATTGCCTTTGGACCATCCCATGATATCAGCCTTGGTTGACAAGCCAAAAAGTCAAATTCCTATCACAAGCAAAGGATCAACACTAAGTTCATCCAAAAAAGTGGACCCTGCATTTGTAGAAAAATGCTACGAAGAAAAAATGTTTATGGCTAGCCTTATCAGGATGCCCCTGAACAGGAAGAAAGTCAAGAAAGATCTCCAAGAATCTGGGATTTAGTGAAATGGATCCAACTGAATAGGATGAGTGACTATTGCAAACAGTTCTATAGATGTAATAAAAATATCTTATGCAGATCAATTAAGACAGCTTTTCAAATTAGTTCTTTGCAGGACGTATGAGATGTCCATCTCTGACATAGATTTTAAAGTCATTATAGTGTAATAGTGTAATTGATTGTTGATGTGTCACAATGGTGAAAATAAAAGATTTATATTGCCATACAATGATTGGATGACACAATAAAATGGCATAAACCAGTAGTTGAGAAAATGGCCTTTCTTTGTTAGGAGGAAACCCATCACAGTGTGCATTGGTGTGTGTTGAGAGAATTTTTTGGGAGGGAAATTTGGATCCCATTCCACAATATTCCCTTAATCTTTATGAAAGGCTAACATGGTCAAGGCATCCTGATCTCCAGAGGGATACTGTCAGGCTGCCTCTGATTATATCTAGGAAAGAATACACCTTGACTTCATTTGAAAACAAAGAAAAGTACTTTTACTAGGTACATCTGGATTGCAGCAGTATTAAGTTGAATCTGAGACAAAATATGGCTAACATTTCATATCCCCCCATCTGTCCCTCCTCCCTCAGGAGGTCAGGCTGGTCTGGTCCAATGCCAGCTCCTTCTCGGCCCCCGTGGTAATCTTCCTCCGCCGGTCTCTAGCTGTCAATCATCTCAGGAATGCAGGGTCTGTTGAAAAAGCCCGCGCTCTTAGCATTTAGCCGTTAATCACCCCTCCCCCACTGTTATGTCAGACGACACTCTTAAAAGGCCCTTTTCCCTTACCCTGTATGGGGCAATGATACATCTTATATCCTTAACTATTTTACATTACAGAAAAAAGCATTTTACATTCTAACTACTGAATATAAATTGTACAAAAAATATGTGAGGATTGGAGTGGAGGCTGACAGATACTATTCCATAGGTTTGGTGCTGCTACAGAGGTCCAACAAGATGACTAATGGAAAGGACCCGGAACATGTGTCAGGGTATGTAGATTTAATAGCTGTAAACTGATGAAAGGTTGTAAGCAGAGGCAACCGAAAGCTGATGCAATGAGAATGAGGCAGTAGGGTTACTGCCACTTTAAGAAGCTGGGTAAGAAGCTGCCTATATAATTAGGGTTTAATTAGGGTTTAATAGGATTTGGCATGAAGCTTTGACCCAAATGGGGCTCTTAATGTTGAATAACAGTGGTCTGAGGCAGCCCAGGAGATCATGACAACCATGGCAACTAGAGATCTGTTCCAAATTATTAAGGGCCTGATACATACTGGAGGTTACACATTAGTTTTGAGTTTTTTGTTTTTTGCCTTGGGGCAGTTGTGATGAAATCTGGAGGATGTCACTCTCAGTCCTTTGTCATGGCCAGATCACTTTCTGATTTATTACTACTATCCTCTGCAGGAGGATAGAACCCTATCCATCCCAGATCCTAATGGATCCAGAAGGGTTGTATAGCACAGGGACTCGATTGATTGCACTTATTAATGATGATAAGGATACTGGGAGCTGAGATGTGGTTGGTCCTGCCACCCTGACCTTCCTAGATCTCAGCAGCTTTTGATATCATCAATGATAGTATCCTTACAGACCCATTGTAGGAATTTGGAAGGGAGACACGATGTTGAGGTGGTTCTCCTATCTTCTCCATAGTCAGTTTTAGTTTTAATCATATTGGTAGGAGGATGGAAGTTGGGCCCAGCGCCCCTGATTTGCAGCATATCTCAAGGCTCACTTTTCCCACCCCCTCCTATGTAATACCAACATGAGGTTGTTGGGGGAGGTCTTCCATTCATTTGGAGTCAGGTATCATCAGAATGCAGATGATATCCTGTTGCACATCTATGGTCTCTTCCCAAAATCCCCAAAGCTTCAACCAAAAACTGTCTACTATTGACCTCACCCCATTTCTAAGAGGTCTGTAAGGGGCAGGCATAAGAGCACAAGCGTGCCTACCATTCCTGTCCTATTGTTTCCTTTCGTTATATCCAATTAATATAGTTATTACATACTTATATATATGCTTATATATTACATAGTTATTTCATGCTTATGCTTATATATATTATGTGACAAAATAAATAAATAAATAAAAAATAAATCTTGTCCCTGAGCAACTAAGCCATGTGGTCAAGGTCTTGTCCCAGTGCCTGGAGGTGGTTGGGGAGGTTGGTTGTTAATGGGGAACTCTTAATTTGTGATGGAATGTGTACCTGGAGAAGCTGTGGAGGGGAGCTTTCCCAGCTTTCCAAAGAGAACCCCAAATTAAAAGAGTGGGCAATCCTGAATTGGATGGAGGAAAGGGAAAGAGGTTCAAGGTATCCACACCCTGGTATCTCCCAGGTTATATCTATTAGGGTAGGGGTTTGGCAAAATTTTGTCCATTCAGTGGAAGCAAATAAAGGATTGGACTTGATTGGATTTCATAATGTCATTTTTGAGTTTGGGCCTGACACAATCCTAACAAGACTGAGCAGTTGTGCATCTTGGCCTGTCGGGTTTTATGGACTTTCACTCTTTTCATTCTTGGCTTTGAATGGGGCTAGACTACCCCACTCTGGATTGGGGGTCTTCCTGAATTCTCAGCTCCTGATTGACAAGAAATTTACACAGAGGCCAAGGGTTCAATTTATGTGTCAACTGTGCCTTTTGCTGGATTGAGAGATTCTCATGATCACTCATGCCTTGGTCATTTTGTGGGTAGACTGTTGCAAAATGTTCTACATGGGTTTAGTCTTGAAGGTAATTGTCTTGTAAGGGAGATGGCAGCATATAAATTTAGTAAATACATAAATAAATTATAAGATCATTTGGAATCTTAGCTGGTCCAGAATCTAACAGACAAGCAGTGATGGGCAAGTCTCATGTGTCCATATAATATCCCTGTTCTGTGAGCTACACTAGTTGCTAGTTGGCTTCCAGGTGCAATTCAAGATACAGCAAAAAAGTTGAACTATCAGAGAGATCTCCTGTCTCCCATAGTATCTGCTGTTTCAGTTCAGTCCAACATAGTCATTTTGTTTAGATCACATCAATTCTATAATGTCATCAAGCAGTACCCAAGGAAATGGATCTTCTTTGTCCCACATCTCCCCTTTGAAACGGTATTCGCCCCAAAGATCCTTATGGCCCCCACCTTGCCTCTCTTCAAATGATCTTTAAAAACCTGTTATATTTTGTTTGTTTTTTTCCTCAAGCCTTGAATTAGGATGTTTCAGGCTGGTCCCTTTTAATTGAGCAGGTGTTGATGCGGAAATATGTTGTTATTACTGTTTTTTTATATCATGTTTTTTCTTTTAACTTTGTGAAGCTCAGTAGTTGTTTTGGAATTGGGTGACCTAGAAATTTAACAAACAAACAAAAAAGCTACCCCAGTTTCTTTTTTCTATGTCTGGTTCAATTGGCTTCCTTCAAATTTTGCTACCAGAGAGTTCTATTGAACCAAGCTAAGTTGTTGTCTGTTAGGAGGATACTGACAAGCATTGACCTCAGAGAATTCTGGCTACAAAATTAAGCAGGTCAGGATAGGAAAATTAGGCCATTCATTGAACAAATCTTAGACAGCATCTTGAAGTCTGTTATGATGTATTTCTTGGTTTATACAATCACACTAAAGCACAATTTATAAACCATAATGAGATGGCTCATAAAATAGGTTAATTAAAAACTAAACAGACTACATCAAGGCTTATTGAAGGAAAAGGCAACTTTAATGCAACCATAAGTCACCCTTTGCATTATAATAATATCAGCCTTTGAGAATTACAGTAGATGTTACCAATACAACGAACTGCTGAAATTGAAAAAAGTTGATACTAGATTAAGACCCATAAATATCAGATAGCTAGAAAAACAGATTCTAGTTAAGGAAATGTTAGAATATTTTTATACCTAATAAAAGCTAGTGTATTACTAGGGCATAGGTTTACCACATAAGGTCCAACATTTTTTCTAGTAAATCCTTCTCTTTTAAAGACAAGCCACTATTTATAGCAAAATTTAATATGTTTCAGGATTCATATCAATTTGGAAAAACATTTCATCCGATCCATCTATGAAGAATTTAGTAAAGTCATTTCATAGCATCCCTTTCTGTGGTTCAACACTTGACTGTCAACACCTGTGCTCTAATTTCTTTTTCTCAGCAATCAGTCCGAATAAACACATTCTCATGTTAACATGCCGGATAGCATGCAAAATAAATTGTTAATGTATATTTGCTTTGAATGTTTCATAGTTTGACATCTTATTACAGTGATGGTGAACCTTTTTGGCACTGAGTGCATAAATCAGAATGCATGCACGTGAGCTGAAGCACTGGAAACCCAAAGAGCAGCTGGCGACAGCGCGCATGCCCACAGAGAGGGCTCTGTGCGCCACCTCTGGCACGTGTGCCATGGATTCGCCATCATGGACTTATTATGTCTTGTCCCTGTTTACTTGAGAGCTTCTCCAGTTCCCAAAAGTCTTACCAGTTCCTTAGTATGTTAAGAAGGTCAATGTTTCTGAGTTCTCATCTTTCCTTAGCTAAGATGAATTGTCTGTATACAAGCACGCAAGGTCTGTATATATTTTAAAACATCAGCGTTATCACTAGACCTGGATCAGGTGGTTTATTGCAACAATAAATAGGTCACACAGAATGTTCTGGCAGGCATCAGAAGTAGTATATGGGTCTTGTGCTTTCCTTATTCCATTCTGTTCTTTTATCAAGTGTTACCATCTAAAATGTTTGAGTATACCTTCAACCAAGAACTGACAACATAGCGCTTGAAGTCTCTATCACACTTGTAATTTTCTGATGGCTACAACTATGGTATGATATTCCAAAGTTAAATTCAAATTAATTTTAGTTTATTTTTATTGTTAGGAAAATGGCTGAAATGTGAGTGTTATATTAGTAAAAAGTAATAGAAACTAAGGAAAAAAGTGCAGAAAATAAAAAAAGAAAAAAGAAAAATAGGAATGCAGTAAAGGAAAAGAAATATATATCATGAAATGACTACCCATTCATCACAATTTTATAATTTATCGATTTTTAAAAAAATACAAATGATCTCTTCTTCTCAATCCCATCTCTTATCTATAAACAAGTCCATAAAACCTTGGCATTTAAATCCTGATATCCGCAAAAGTCTATTAAAAGTTATCACAGTTTACAGCACGTCTATTTCAATCTTGATCTAATAAACCTATTTTATATTCCTTCTTTTGCTTTTAACAGTTTTGATTGTTAATTCATTCAAATAAAGTTCTAGAAGTTGATTTCGTTTTCCCATTGTCTCTATCCACAAAATCCTTCTAAACTTAATCAAATCTCTTTTTTAAATTCTATATAGAAAAGTTATCTAAATTGGTCTTTGCATTGTTATTTATATATCCCTTTTAATTATTAAGACATTAGACACTTTCATCTATATATCCAGTGTAACATCTTTTTCCATATTCTTGTAGCTTTTCATATGGTCTCAGTCTTGTCTGATAAAGCTTGTTTCTCTTCCATAACATCTTTTAAATGCAATCTGTCTATAATGTTTTGTTTAAATGACCCTGTAATCCCTTTATTTCAGATGGAGTTGGAGCGACTAAATGGAACTGAGGTTTTACTGGCCGGATGTCTTAAGCTTAAGACACATCTATTTATTTGCGCAGGACTGGACTAGATTTTTAAATTTTAATTGTTTAAATTTTAGATTTGGTTTTAACTTGGGGTTTTATTATTTATGTCTATTTTAAATATTCAGCCTATTTAATAAGTTTTTTAGACTAATGTTTTACTGTGTATATTTATGTTGTTTTTAGATGGCTCCCTGAGTCCCTAGGGAGATAGGGCGGTATAAAAATATGAATAAATAAATAAATGTCCTTCCTGACGCCTACATGGTATTCACAGCAGATATTTTCTCTTTGCACCCTGATAGAGAAACATTGGTCACTGCCTAGGATTGAACTCTCAATCTTCTGAGCGGGAGCTGAGGGTCATCACCTCTAGGCCATCACGCCACTCTCAGTCTGTCTATAACAGTGCCACTCTTAAAAATAACTTCATATTGTTGTATGTACATTGAGAGCTTATAACCAGAAACAAATTCCTTGTGTGTCCAATCATACTTGGCCAATAAAGAATTCTATTCTATTCTATTCTATTCTATTCTATTCATTCACACATAATGTTCAATACGTCCAACAATAAAGTATTTTGTCCATTCTAAATTAGTAAATTAATTTAAATGTTGTTCTCCTTTAATTATAATCTTTAGTTCCTTCTGGGATTCTTTTTGTTCAACCTTCAAAGTCTCAATCTATTATGGTTTTTTTTTAAGAATTCAAAATAACAGCATTTTCCCACAGGAAAGATTCTTATAATTAATTTCAAAATCTTACCTCAAATTCATCTGAACCCTTAGGCCATTTCTAACTTTCCTAAACAAGATTTTTTTAAATTTCTTAAACATGTATTTAAAATTTGTTTCATGAAGGGTTGGAGGACATTTACTTATTATTTCAAAGGTTCTTAAAAGCTGAAAAGCAATTAATAAGCAATTTCCAAAAGTGATTAGAAAAGGAAGTATGCAACACTCCCCCCCCAATGAATATAAAAGCACCAACTGTGGGATTTGGTGAAGATGGTGTTCTTCATTTCCCATTGCTTTAAATCCATCAGAGGCCATTTTCTTGTGGTCTCCTCATGAGGAAGAACCATCTAGATCCCTCCTGTCCATGTTTTGAGAGGAATCCTGAAGGATCAGTCCGTTGCCTTCTCATTCTATCTACCTACCGTTCTAACTTCTACAAATTGTTGGGTCTACTCTCAGTGGAGCCATCTTCAATTCACATTTTCTCCCTAGAAGTCCCTGAAACCCTCTAAGATTAAAGATAATAGAAGATTTAGGCCAATTATGTGCTAGTAGTATTGCCTTCTAATGTGCACTTGGCTGAAAACAGCTGGGTCAAAGATGATATAATTTAATCACATATATTGGAATGAAGTACAATTAACTAGTGAACTTAAGACAAGGTCAGAATGTTTCAGGAAATTAAGTTTTGTTGAGAAAAACACACTGAAGCATCATAATTATAGGTAATAAAGAAAATAACAATAGTTAACTGGCAAGACAATAAGGGGCCTGTAGGGTGGTTTAGCGCAGTGTACTTTAGCAAAAAAGGCAGGAAATTACTTTAGAAAAAGGCTTGGAAAGAAAAGAAAGAAAAGCTACCCACAACTATTTTGTTGATTTGTTCCTTCCTGTACATAATTTTTACTTTTATACTTTCTTCTTTTATATTCTTTTCCCTTACTTTCCTTTTGGAACACTTTTCCAGAATGCACAATAAAAGTCAGGGTGACCTTATGATATGCTTTAAAATACCCTATAATAGAAGACGATGCTCCAAAAATCTATATGATGTTGCATGTAGTAAATAGGTAATTTCTAGTTACATTCAAAAAGTAAGAGTAGATATCTATGAGGAGGTATATAAGATGGTAGAAGAGCCTTCACTTTCCATTTTAAAAGGTGAAATGGATCTAAAGTCCTTTTTGCAATCCCTGCCTTTTGGAATCCTGATACCATGGAGATGTTGTGTTTTGTGCAAAATGCCACATAGCTGTACTATGGACCAGGACAACTATGAGTGACTCTCTTGAAAGGAACCACCGGACAGAATCCTTTTGTTTTCATCCAACTTTCTTCAGCAGCATCTTCTAAGTTTCTTGAGGTGAACCTGAAAAACCACTTATCTTCTCAGTGGCTTTCATTTGGTCATTATTGTGTAATGTCTTTGTAGTTCAGCAGTATCTAGAGGACTATAGGTTCCACCCTTACCATGGATGTCCAAACTTTTGGCTTGTCTGGGCTGCATGTAAATTATTTCTTTACAACACTGAATGTGACACTTACATGTAAGTCCTAAATATTTAGCTCTGTCTCTATACTGCCGTAATAGCGAACCTATGGCATGCGTGCCAGAGATGGCACGCGGCACCCTCTCTGTGGGCATGCAAACCGTGCCTCCTGCTGGCCAGCTGGGCTTCGGGTCTCTGCCGTGCATATGTGGGGGCGGATTGCATGCGGGGGCCCGTGCATGCATGCGCAGGGGGCGGGTGTGGTTTGGGCACTCAGTCCAAAAAAAGTTAGCCATCACTGCAATACTGCAATTGGATATCAACCATTAGCAAAAGTAAATACGAAACCAGCAAAATGGTGAGCGATTCACTTAGAAATGTGATAATGGTGGGAAAACCCCATCAAACAGGATGGTGCAGAAGAGCAGCTGCAGGCCTTGTAGGCAAGGCTGAAGTTCTCTCTCACTCAGTTTCTGGGTTCCTACCACATGCTGAATTCTAAACACATGCTAATAAAACACATTTGCTGTGTTCTCTTAATATTCTATGCCACTATGGCTTAATATATGATCTTATTAACACATCATGCTAAGACAATAGCTGGGTTCCCACAGTACACTGAAAAATAAATTACCAATCCCACTTCAATTTACTGCAATGTGTTTTGCTAATCCAACAACCCGGGCTATCAGCTGCTAAATCTTATTCAGTAGTGCCAGAACCTTCCTAACTAGTTTTCTTTATAACATTCCTTGGTCCTCTCACATTTTGTAAAGTTTATTTATTTATATGCAATATTACTAACATGCATGGTGCTGTTCAAAGTTACGAGGCAAAACAGGCTCTTGTTTCCAAGGAGCTTATAGGTAAAGGTTCCCCTCACACATATGTGCTAGTCATTCCCAACTCTAGGGGGCTGTGCTCATCTCCGTTTCAAAGCCAAAGAGCCAGCACTGTCCAAAGATGTCTCCGTGGTCATGTAGCCGGCATGACTAAACAAAGGTGCACAGAACGCTGTTACCTTCCCACCAAAGGTGGTCCCTATTTTTCTACTTGCATTTTTACGTGCTTTCGAACTGCTAGGTTGGCAGAAGCTGGGACAAGTAACGGGAGCTCACCCGTTATGCGGCACTAGGGATTCGAACCACTGAACTGCCGACCTTTCGAGCGGCAAGCTCAGCATCTTAGCCACTGAGCCACTGCATCCCTTATATATATAAGATATAATTATGTGTATTTGTTTTCTGAGGTTTTCGCGGGTGTTTGTATGTATAACCAAAGACATATATATATATATATATATATATATATATATATATATATATATATATATATATATATATATATATATATATGTATATATATATGTTTTCTGAGGTTTTCATGGTGTTTGTATATAGGTCTTTGGTTATTCGGGTTTTCTCCCGCGTAAAATTGGAAGTGTCTTGGCAACGTTTCGACGAAGTCTCATTCGTCCTCTTCAGGCTTCAGCTTCGTGCTTCTGGGAGCAATGTGTGATTGCAGCTGTTTCTTCCTTTTTAACTGCTAGTGGGGGTTTGAACTGATTGGGTGGGAGCTTGGCTGTGCTCTGATTGGATGGGGTTTTTTTTGTGCTACATTATATATATGTACATACCTACATTATATATATGTAGGTCTTTGGTTATACATACAAACACCCGCGAAAACCTCAGAAAATATATATATGTGTGTGTGTGTGTGTGAGAGAGAGAGAGAGAGAGAGAGATTATGTATAAGATATCATTATGAGATGTAACCTCATAGTGAAAATAAGGAAAGGATGAATGTGAATGAAAAGTATCACTGATCAGTTCGGTTCCAGTTGGACACAAAATTAATGAATGCACTGATTGAAGTTAAATGTTAAAGGTCAGTGCCAAGTGACTGTTTTTTAGTTGTGTCTTTGATAAAGACATTTTACAAAAATGATAATTTAATTACCGTAACCCAATTCATCATTCCTTCTGCTTTACCCCTAGAGGGAACTCTCTACCTTCCTGGGTGTCATTCATTTTGTTCCTATTTCTCCAGTGGGGAAGGCACAGAAGACGGTTTACCCAAGATCAAAGGGGATCTCTTTCCCATTTCTGCATCTGTCTTTTAGTCAGTTGGTGTTGCATAATCAAGCAAGTCATTCATATTTTACCTTCTGCTCTTCATTTACATGCTTGAAGTCAACTCATTTGTCTAACTATGTTTCCACATGGAAATCACTTTAAAACTTTTTCCTAGAAACCGAAAGGAATAGTACATTATTTTGGGATTTGACAATTAGAAATGTTTATAATTATATAAATAGTATGTATTATTAAATTTTAGATCAAAATATTTAGGTATTTTTTATTTCTAACTGTGTCAAAGAAAGTAGGGAGTTACGCATTCTGTATCTCTTCTTGTTTTTCTGTATTCCTTTCCTCCTCCTTCCCCTCCTCCATTTTTTTTCTCAATTCTTGTTTGTTCGTTTTTATATTTTACTTTTTGTAGAAATTTCACAAAGTATATTTTTGAAAAATGAACGGGATCAAAATCACAGAAAATAATTATTCTTTAAAATCATTGTAATCATGGCAATATCATGAAATAAACAGCATAAATATTATTTTGATTTGCTTCCCATGGCCACATCAAACAACAATGTTCGATATTAAGAGCACATAGACAATATAAGTAGCTATATTTGTGGGAACACATAAAACAATAGGGAACAATAGGAATCTGCAATCCCATCAAAACCATATCACAATAGTACAATAACAAGCATACACAAATTCAAGTCACCTGCAAACATTCCCTCTCCAGATATTCATTGCTAACCTAAGAAAACATCTACAAAAAATTCATTTCAGTGAATCAACAAGAGAATCAGACAATTAATGTTTCATTCACTGAGTCAGACATAATTGAAACCAAAGTTGTTAAATTGTTATGTCTTATTTTATGTGGATTGAGGAATGCGCTCAATGTATTTCTGTCCACATACACATAGGACATTTATATGGGTGGCCATCTTACGCCAATAAAACTGTGTTGCTCACAATACAAAACAATCAGAATCTCATAATGGCAAGTACAAATAAATATCAAATTACAAAATACAAAAATACCAATGCTGAGGCATCCATTCATAATGTCCAGTCACAAATTAATCTGCAACTCAATACCTGGGTTGTGAGTAGATATCAACTAATAAATCAGCCACAAACATTTTCATGTCTAATTAAAGCAGAATATTCAAACAGTTTCTACATACACCTCTAGCATTAGGAGAGACTGTAGTCAGAAGCATTTGCTTAGCTTAGTTCTTGTGCAAACCTGAATTTTCTGAATTTTCACAATATACTAAACCAGGGGTGGTATTCACTTACCTTCGCTACCAGTTCGCAAATGTGAGTGTGCTGAGGGCCTTCCGCACATGTGCAGATCGTCAAAAATGGGAGGTGATGACGTCCAGGTGGGTAGGCGGACCCTCGCAGCTGCCGTTACTGGTTCACCCGAACCGGATAGAACCGGCTGAATACCACTATACTACTAAACCAAAAGCTACCAATTCAGTGTGGTACACACGTAAAGCTAATCCACAAAATAACATGTGAAACATGCTTAGATTGTTCTATGAATAAAGCAGGGGTGAAATCTAAAAATTTTACCTACTGGTTCTGTGGGCATGGCTTAATTGGTGGGCGTGGCTTGGTGGTCAGGTGACTGAATGGGCATGGCCAATAATAAAAATAATAAAGTATACAAAACTTGGGAGCACACCAGTCTACCTTCTTTAAAAATAGAGGCACCGGTCTACTAATTGCCTTTCTTTGGGAGTGCACTGGCCTGCCTTCTTTAAAAATAGAGGCACCGGTCTACTAGCCACCTACAGTGCTGATCAGCTGTAGTGCGGCCCTTTGAAGCACCACAGCAGTCATTTAAGGCCGTTTGCAGCTATATCAACACCGAGAGCTTCAGGGACAGAGAAGAAGAACAGCAAGGCGTAGGCAGTGGGGGGGCAGGGATTTTTGCTACTGGTTCTCCGAACTACCTGCCCCCATCGCTACCGGATCACGTGATCCGGTCCAAACCAGGAGCATATCATCCCTGGAATACAGCCTCTAAATCTGTAACTGAGCTAATTCAGTATGTACTCTGAAAACAACCTACACACAGAAGAAGCCAGTCTCACTCTTGATATCAATTTTTTCTGTCCTTTTACCTTAGTAGAGCTGTGCCCATCACTGTTGAAGCAGTTGATGGTCTTTTGGACTGAATTAGGAGTAATTTTTACATAATCACTAAGCAAACAAATCCCAAATCCTTTGTTGTAACTCCCAGAGCTTTCTCCATCCAGAATTGTGAAAATTAGCAGCTTTGTTTCCTATTGTTTTGAGATGTGAAATATTATGGTGTTTTGTGACTTAAAATAGGCTTATAAATTCTCAACCCCATTCAAAAAGAGGAAATGAACTTTTACTTCTCAGTAAATATGAAACATTATTGCTGAATCAGCTGTGATTTTTTTTATCCTAGGTAGGAATCCAATTATAGTGTTTTTAAAAAGATTTGTTTGTTTATTTATAAACATGGCATTTCATACATGGACTAGCAATATATATATATTAACATTTCACCTAGATTAGTAAAACACAATGAAACATAAATGTCAAAAAGCTCTATGTTCAAATACCAATGTCTAGGCCAGGGGTGTCAAACTTGATTTTGTTGAGGGCCACATCAGGGTTGTGACTGACCTCGGGGGGGCCAAGTGGGCATGGCCAGGGTGGCGTAGCCAGCTCAACATCAGTCATATCGGGGGCATCTGTGTTGGCCCAGGCGGGGCTGGGGGTATCCCCCTGCAGTCCTTTGCTAGCGAAAATGGAGCTCGTGGCCCTCCTGGGTTCTGTTTTTGCTGGCAGAGGCACCATGGGCCGGCCCTTCGTTGTTTCAAGGGCAACACCACGGGCAAGATTTAAGCACCCCACGGGCCAGATTCGGCCTGCGGGCATTGAGTTTGACACCTCTGATCTAGGCTGTAATGTATCTTTAAATACATGCCTCGTTAAATACTGCCTCGTTATTGCCCGAATCCAACATAGGCCGTCTAACTATTGAAGCACACCATTGTTTATATTTTAAAAAAATCAGATTCTGCATTGGTATATGCCCTCAGTTTACAGACGGTCACTATAAGATCTACAGTTCGATGTGAGACCTCACAGTCACATTGAGGGGAGGAAACTACGCCCCGTTTATACAGTGAGTCCCAGCAGAGGCCATGTGAGGTACGAATCCTATTCAGGATTGTCCATTGGTGACATGGTAGTTTAAAGCCTGGGACATTTTTTGTGGGGTCATTTATGTCTTCCTATGTCTGGGTGTCCAGCAACTCATTTGGCTTTCCATTGGGAATCAATGTTAAAGTTGTTGAGAAGATGTTGTGCAAGTGGCAGTGGGGGCTTCTTGGATTTGAGACTTCAGGCTGATAAATTATGAAGGTTGGTGTGCATAGATATTATCTTTTAAAAAGATTGGTTTATACAATAAATCATAATTGAGTTAAGAATGAGGTGAAGCTAATAATGGGAATAATAACAAAATAACATTTTTAGATATGTAAAAAAGAAAAGAAAAACACTATATCAACTGCTCAGTTGGCAAAATGCTAACAGGTATAAAGAAAAGAGAATGCTTCTCAACTCCTATTTTTGGATGCCTTTTCCCTAACAACAACAACAACAACAACAACAACAACAACAAGAAATGCTTCATAGGAAATCTTCTGGAGAAAGATAAAGAGAAAAGATTGAAGCTTAAAATTAGTTGAAATGTTAGTTTTCCTCCTTGAGTTTAAATCTTCCTGATTAAATGCATCCAATCCTAGATTACTGAACTATTGAAGCTTTATTTATTGTCTTCCAAAAATTCTGAAGAACTGATGAGGTGCAAGATAACTGAAGAACATGAAATATTATCCCTATTCTCCAAAAATGAAAGATCTAGCAAATTAGAGACCAATCAGCCTAAGACCAATATGAAAAAAGCTTCTAGAGCAGTTCATAAACAAATTGATCTGAAAGCACCTTGAAAACAACCTGGTAAGTGCCAGAAGTCAGAATGGATTTGTCAAAAGTAAATCTTGCCAGGCTAATATTTCTCATGTTTAGATCAAACAACCAGTTTAGTGGATTGTGGGAATGCCATAGATATTTTGTCTAATGCACATTGAATTCAGCATTGCTTTGTATTTGTATTGACAAAGTACTCCATCTTGTGCTGATTAGCAAGTCAGTTAAGTATGGACTGCATGGCATGACAATTAAATGGATACATAGCTGGCTCAAAAATTATGCCTTAAGAGTGCTTATAAATATTTCTTTTTCAAACTGGAGAAATACTGGGTAACTGCCATAAATTTCAGCGCCAGATCTCCTGTGTTAATGTTTTTTTTAATGATTTGGATAAAATAGAAAAGAAAATGTTTACCAAATCTGTAGCTTATCCAAAATGTGTGGGAGAACTATCTTAGAATACTTACAAAATTTGGAACAATCTCAATAATTTGGAAAAATGCACAAATAAAAGAATAAAATTTATCAGAGGCAAATGCAACATTTTTCAGTTAGGAAACAAAAATCAAATCCAGAGGTATAGGATGGGGGATACCCAATTAGGTAATAATAGTATTTGCAACTGATGTGACTATAAAGAAGGCAAATACAATTTTAAACTGCATCAACATTAATATAAATTTCTAAACCACAGGAAGTAATTATTCCATTCTATTTTGTTTTGATTAGACTCCAATTTGAGGGGTTTTTTTGGGGTGGGAGGGTTGAGGGGAATAGGTTTATTTCTTTACTCCTTGTAATTTCCTGGAAAACTCTTTTCAGTTTTCTTGGCAACTTTTTGGTTGTGGCTTGCCATTGTTTTCTTGCTAGGGCTGAGAATGTGACTGGCCAAAGGTTACCCAGTTGGCATCAAATGTGAAGCAGGACTAGACTCAATATCTCCCAATTTCTAGCCCCGGTGCCTTTAAGACCAGGGGCTCTTATGTCTTGAGTATTGTATCCAATTCTGGGCATCACACTTTAAAGATTCGGAGAAACTGGAAAAGGTCAGAGAAAGGCAAAAAGGTTATCAAGCAACAAATTACTAAGTACTATAAAACCAGGGGTAAAATCTACTTATCTTCCCTACTTGTTCAGACGTGCACACGTGTGCTATGTGCAATTATGGACCTTCTGTGCATGCGCAAAGCCTTCTGCGCATGTGAAGAGGGTAAAAAACAGGTTACTTCCAGGAAGTAATGATATCTGGGTGGGTGGGCGGAGCCTCACTCTGCCGCCACTACCGGTTCTCTGAACCACCCGCCACCGCTACCTTTTCTCCCAAACCGGTACGAATCAGTAGCATTTCACCCCTGTATAAAACATTGAAGAAGCTAGCATATTGTTGTGTCTTGCCCAATCTCACCACAGCCGGGGCCTTCTTATCTGCTTCCGAACACGGAGGAATGTTCTAGTAGCCCTGGCTCCATGCCCAGTCAGGCTGAAGAGGAGGAAATATCTCCAGCCCCCAGCTCTGGCTCCATGCCCAGGCAAAAGGAACAACTAGACCCCTCCCCCTCCTCCACAGCATGTGAGCCTGAGGGAGGTCAATTGCCAACAGCTGCCGACTGGAATGACCCTCGCGTCAGAAGACTTGATAGGCGGAGGCAACAGAAGGAAGGGAGGGGCAGGCCTGGATAAGTGCTGAGTCATGGAGCCACACCCCATGGCCTATATAAAGGATCTGCTTTCTGGCATTCTCTGAGTCAGGCAAAGTCTAAACATATCTTGCTGAAGTCACTTTCTGGTCTCCTGCCTGCCTTGAGGACTTTGCTAGGACTTTGGCAGAGCTGCAGAGGCACGCCTGATTCGGATTTCCCTGACCTGGCCGTCAGCGGAGGAGTGGGACACGACACATATGATAGCACTCTTCAAATCCCAATGTCAGATAGAAGAAGATGAAGACCTATACTCTTATCATTTTAGAGTGCAGGGCACAGAATATGTATTATACTCTGTAGTATAGAAAACAATTGTGTTATAGGGAAAAACGGTACAAAAAATTAGACAATGGAAACAATTAGAGAAAATTGGGCTGCCCTTCACACTAAATTGAGGCTCAACAACCATCAATTTGGAAGGGCCTTGGATTCCTGCAGGGAGCACAAGGTTAGGCTTGATGGTGTAAATGTTAACCCTGTCCTCCCATGAGTTGTTTCTGTTTTGAAAAGGAACTGACATTCTCTTCAACAATTTCTGTTCTTTAAAAATGCTTGTGTGAGAAAATTAAGTGAACTATTCCATCTCTAGTTTCTTCCTGCACCTTTTTGATTCTTTCCTAGAACAAGCAAAATCAATCTTCTTGTCTCAAGGCCATGTAATATACGGTATACATGAAAAGGGGGGGGGTCAGGGAAAGAGAAGAATAATCCTGCTGTAACAATCCAGTTCCAATCATGGTTTTTCCTGCTCATGTGTAATTTTTTTTGCACTTTCAATATTCAGATTTTTAAAATAATCCAGTGCTGCCTTTTGTTTTTTGATTAACATCCATAGTATTTTTTAAAACCTGGTATTATTCTGGTGACCAGAAAACCGCTCAGTTATCATCTGAACTTCGATCTGCTCTTTCAGTCTCATTAACACAACATTCCAGAGGGTCTAGGACAACTCATCACTGTGGCCAACTCACCACAGTCAACTGTGGTGGGTTGCCGCAGCCAACTCGCCACAGGAGAATTTGCCACGGCCAACTTGCCGCGGGACAAAACTTACCTAATATCAAAGAAATGGTGGAACAAAATAATTAAAGAAAGGATGCAACATGAAATGTAAATGACAAAAATTTAAATATTTTAAAATTATTTTAAATAATTAAATACAATTGTTGACTTGTCCCACAACAAGTGGTCTCATGAGTTGGTCATGGGGAATTGGCAGCAGTGAGTTGGCCATGGCAAGTTGACCGCAACGAGTTGTCCTATTCTGCATTCCAGACTGGACGGATTCATCTGTGAATGGGTGTTTAGACCAAAAGAAATAAGAGAGAAAAAAGGAGGAAAAGCCCTGTATATTTTTTTTGTTTGTTTTTTCCATCATTTATATGGGAAGTACTGTAGGCAGTAGAACTACAAACACTGATCTCTGCTCTTGGTGGGTAGTTTTCAAGGTTTGGCTCTAAGTAGCTGTCTTTTTACAGCAGACAAGAGGCCTCTTGTGGAATCAGACCTTCCCTTCAATCCCTGATACCTGTTCCATTCATGCTCTTGCAATAAACCTATTTGCTGGCCTGCTTGTCTCCCCTCTCCCTTTATAGTCACATAAAATCTTTTGTAATCGTGGGACTTTGCACAAGGCAGAGGCGTTCCTGTTTGTGAGTGTGTATAAATATGGGCCGGGTACTTCAATTGCTTCATTTTCTATCGCAAACCTTTTTCGGCATTTGTAGCATGAAGATACTGTGGCTCTGAAGAAGTCCTGCTGTGAGCATGGCTCCCACCCATCTTCCTTCTTGTCAGCAGGGAGCTGAGAAGGCAACTCCAGGCTCTTACAGGAGAGACATCTTGTGACGGGTAGGGGGAGGAATGCAGGGAGGAGGATGAAGCAACACACAGATTAATGTGTAACTGACAGGCAAGGTGTGGCTGGCAGCAGCAGGGAACACGCAAGGCTTCCAGAGCTGAAATGGATCACCACAAGGGACAGATTTGTTCAGAGGTGTTCTGGGGAGAATGGAGGTAAGCATGTGCATAGCCCTGAAATTCTGCACCAGTATAGACCTCTTGATGGGGAGAGAAAATAAAGATGCAAAAATCTATCCCAGGCCCAGGCATCAGACACATATCCCATATTCCATTTTCTGAAAATCCCTTGGAGGAAGGAGCTAGACGCAAAGCTCATTCACCCCATCACACATGAACATCAACGCAGATGTCTGTGGTTTCCTTGTCTGTCTTTGTAGTTGAGCGGCTCTGAAACTGTCAATCTGTTTTGGCAAGTATTCCTCAGATGCAGATGCCAGTAAAAGTGTATTTCATAGGAATGTAGGCTGAAGCTTAATAAGCCGCAAAACTCACCTGATAATCTTTCTTTAAAACCAATCTGTGTTCTAAAATAACTGAAGTAAGTACAAGAATAGCTCTGGGAATGTGCAGAGTGCCTACCAGTTCCCACTGGACTGTTTAGAACCAGCTAAGTCAGCTATGCTTATGACTAGCTGGTATAAAAGGCTATCACATTGGCTCAGCATTGCTCTTTCAGGGCTCACAGTTTTCAGCTCTTGAGCCAGGCTGTGCATTTCCAAAAGGACAGACAAGTGTGATTTTTTTTGGTCATGCTTTTTACCCTTCCCTTTTGCGAATGATGTGTTCTCAAGCTGCTGGCTGCATTAACAAGTTGCAGGATTGTCGGTCATTTTTGTACAAATGTGAAAGTAACCATGTGAAAAGAAAATCACCATGCTAAACATTTCCACCCACCTCCAGCTGAACCAATGCCCAGACAAAATAGCTCATCTACAATTGCCCATTTAATGGCAATGTTTTTATGGGCTAGTGTGCAGCCAACGAGGCATTGATCCTTTTCCTTGCCACATTGCAGGCCTGCCCTTTTCAGACTGCACATGCCATATGGAGAGCATGGCACAAACTCAGTGGGCAGTGTTCAGACAAAGGAAGCTAATCAATGTTCACAGAGAGTCTAAGGATGGGGTCCATAATGCTTTACTGCTTGAAGCAGAGCTGAAAATGGTATCCTCTTCCAAACTTATGCTAGCCAATTTATTGTAATACATGAGAAAGAACATTTCTCAAGCTCTTTTCCCAGTCTCTGACAGTGCAATCCCAATATAGCAAATGAAAACAGTAGGGTTTTTTTCTCTCTTCTTCATGACACTTACAGCCCGCTGAGACAGACACCTTATTTTGCTTTGCCTTATCACTGACTAGTTGGAAACTGTCTTCCAGCTCTCTAGAGCTCACTTTAACCCAAAGGCTGGGAAATGACAGCACTTTTTAAGCCAGGAACCACATGAAAACTACAGTATAGTCCAGGGATCAGCAACCTGCAGCTCTGGAGCCACATGTGGCTCTTTCATCCCTCTGCTGCAGCTCCCTGTCGCTCAAAATATACGTCACAACCGCCAATGTGTGATACCTCTGCATGTGATTTATTGAGCTTTTCGACCCCAGTAGGCCAACCACGGATAAATCTAAGAAAAGAAAAGTTTCAGAAGAAAACAGGCTTAAAGTTGCCAAGGTTGGAGACCCCTGCTCCAGAGGACCCCTAAGAAAGGAGGGGATCAAGAGGCAGCAGTATACAATCCAAACACCATTAATTGTGGGCTGTGCAAATTAAGTTTAGGAGGAATCAGTTTGGCTCTTTCTCTCTCCTGCAGACCTTTTCCGGTATTATATATCCTTTATGTGGCTGGCTCTAGGACTTAAAAACTATTGGGCTAGATAGGTTTATTGCTATTTTATATTGTTAGGTTTTATAAGCCAGCCAGAGCCATGTGGAATTGGATAGGAAATATAATTGTTAACTTTAACAGCATCTAAAGCTACTCATGGTAACCTTCTTCCTCTTTTTTTTTTTTTGGAACACTTTGTGCAGAGACAGTTGGCTGAGTTTTAGATTCCAGGCGACCAAATAATATTTGTTTCAGAAAGAGACTGCTGTTTATTCTAAAATAAAACAGTGACAGTCTGAGGTGGAAAGACCTTTAAGACCAGGATCTAACATTATCTCCTGCAGTCTGGCTCCTACTTCTCATGGTTTTGGAGTTTTTGTTGTTGTTGTTGGAATGTGCATTGGGATGTGTGTGTGTTATTAAACCACCTCATTTAAATCCAGGCTTCTTGTGCTATTGGAAAACCAGGTGAGGGGAAGGAAACTCTCCTAAATGGAGCCCGCTGGTCTGGTTGGTGTAGGACAAGAAAGCGGGGCTGGCGGTGGCTCACTCAGGCCTTGTGCGCACACAAGTGCACGTGCGACCCAGGCAGTGGAGTCTCAATTCCCGGCAGACCCTCACGATGAGTTTCCGCCACTGAGGGCGCCTCAACTGCTCCCCACCAACTTCCAGAAAGCGACAAGCCGTCTGCAAAATATGGAGATCTATTCAAATGTAGCTGCTGATCCCACCCTTCACAGACAGTGGTGTCTCCTGGGTCGACTGCGTCATGCGCCTTTTTTGGGCAGCCGTTGAAAGGAATCTGCTGGCTGTGTTCTCACAGTAGTCTTGATCCCGTAGGACAAAAAGACCCAGAGGCTATGCTTGCGTAACATTCTAATAGTTAGAGTTAACCATGGTTAGATTTGGGGGGCACTGACAGCCTACTGTTTTTACTTCAGGGGCCGGTGTATTATGTGAACCCAGTCAAAGACGTGATTCGGTACCAGGTTAAGCCTATTGTGTGAATGTAGCAGCAATTCTTTGGACTCGATTTCACTTTGGACTCTCCAGGAAATGTGGCCCCGTGGCTGAGCCTTATCCCAAGTGACCTGCGCCTCTTGACCCCCTTCTCACGTGGGGAGGGAGCGCCGGAGGATGGGGGGCGAACACCTTCGTCTCCTCTCCAGACCTACTTGGCGCCTTAGTCCTCAGGGAAGCCCTGGCCACGGACTGTGGGAAAAGCCAGCGAGTTGCCCGACCTGCATCGGAGCCTGCCGGTTGCCTAGTAACACGTTGGCATCAGGAATGGCGGTGGAGCGCCGAGGGCAGGGCAGCTCGCCGGGCCCGAGCCTCGGCAAAGATGTTGTTGGCACGCCCACCTCCCCCCACCCACGGGCACCGGGGTGACTCACTGCCTCCGCCCTCCCCTCTCCGGCAGGCAGCCCCTCACTCCGCAGTTGGAGCGGCTGGCAGCGCGGAGTGTGGAGGCGCCGCAGCACTTCGCAGCACTTTGGAGCGAAGCTTCAGGTGCCGCCTGCGCGGG